>NW_027362773.1:193097320-193777320 GCF_046119375.1 Phyllobates terribilis
ATCTGCAAATTTGATTAGTTTACCTTCAGTTCCCTTATCTAGAACATTTACAATACTGGGGCCAGGACAGAGCCTTGTGGTACTGTCACAGGGCGTTTCAGGTTTGACAGACAGTCATATGGGGTCCGGCTGTAGAAGGTCACTGCATTTTACCTTGCAGACATCTTCCTGATCCCTTCATGATCCCTCTCTCTTTAGGACCCAGCGGTGATCCTCACCTTCTGTTGCTAATTACCACACCCTTACTGTATCCATAAATACACTCCGTTTCTCCAGAGAGTTGCAGGTGATAAAGTGTTCTGATTCTATTCAGGCTTGGAATTCTAGTAGTCAGCTAGAATTTTCTTGGAGTTCCTTCATGCATTGTTGCCTTGTTTTCCCCGGTGTCATCTTGAGGCTAAGTGTATTCCTTTGTTTGTTTCCCTTGTGTGTACTTTAGTTTGCAGTGGGGCTGATTAGTGCTCACCCCTCCCCCTCCCTACCTAGGGCCTAGCTTTAGGTTCAGCTAGATCCAGGTTTCCTGCTCGGCGATAGGTGCAAAACCTATATAGAGTCCATAGGGAATACAGGGTTTGTTGTTTGAGCTGTTTAAGGGTCTCCACTCCCCTTTCCCCACTTGTAGGATACCCTTCCCTTTTCCTGTTGTTATACGCTGGGTTCTCCCCATACCCTACATGACAGGTACCCTACTTCAAACACTCTTCTAATTGGATGTGCAACCATTTATTTACTCTCTTTAAGTACGATCACTGAGCCAGTTATGAATCCACCTAACCATAGCCTTGTAAGTCCCATACTTGGTCATGTTTTCAATAAGGATGGTATGAGATAGTTTATCAAATACTTTGCTGAAGTTGATATATACTATACAGCATCTACCGCATTTCCCTGATCCACCCAGTCAGTAATTCCATCATAGAAGGAAATTAGATTAGTCTGGCATGACTTGTTTGCTACAAACCCAATGGGTATATGTATTGAAGGTGAGAAACGATATGTTTACCAATACAAATCAGCCAGCTTCCAAATTTTTAATTAAAGGGGCTTTTTATCATTTATTTTTATTTAAATGGATGCATTTGGGACTAAAAATTATTTTTGCAATTGAGTTTCATTAAACATTTTGCAACATTTACCTTCTATATCTGTGTTGCACTGTTTATTGCAGGCTCAAATGGAATCTGTCAGCAGGTTTTTGCTTCCTCATCTAAGATCACACTAAGGTAGACAAAGAGACCCTGATTCCAGTGATGTGTCACTTAGTTGATTGGATGCAGCACTTGTGATACAGTCAGAGTTTTCAGACGTAGCATGTAGCAGAGCTGAGAAAACGAACTCCGCCCACACCACTGATTGGCAGACTCTGTGTACATTATATATTGGCATAAAGCTGCCAATCAGTGGTGGGGCCGTGGTCGGACTAGGACTCACAAGAACACGAATCTAGGCATTGATAATCTCCTGCTGATAAAACACTGATCGTATTGAAACAACAGCACACAGCTTAATAAGTGACCCATCGCTGAAATCAGTATCTCAGCCCCTACTTCATGATGCCCTCAGAATACATAGAAAAAAACTACTGACAGATTCCCTTGAAGAATGAGTTAACTGAGGATCGGTCAGTGTGATAATTCAAATAGTCTTTTTCTGAGCTCCTCTCGGCTGATTTTTGACCACAGACCACATTACCATTCAATGTGAAACAAAAAAAAAGAGCACCCCAAAATTTTTTATGAAACCCAATTGTAAAAATGAGCCCCAATTACCTGCATTAAAAAAACTAATTATTGTCCCCAAAAGAGGAGATAACCACTTTAAATACTATAATATAGTTTTATTGTTTACCACCGCAACAACAAATATGGGATTCTATTTGCAATATATTTTACTAACTTGTCAGAGAAAATATAGAGGATTTTTTCTATTGTATATTGTTTTTCAGTGTGTACTGACCTGTAGGACCCTAGAGAGGAAGCTGAGCAAGAACAAGGCCCTTTTACAGGTTCAACGTTATAGTACCCATTTGTATTCAAATGGAAAGTGTTATTATGGGTACATGGTCTTTTCCTTTGGCCACGTTCACACGCTCAGTATTTGGTCAGTTTTACAGATTTACCGTACCAGCATAATCAATGAACTTTCTGAAAGTTGATCTTTCTGGGGAAAAATTGCTAAAAATTCCTAAAAAATTGATATAAAGCATTAAAAAAAACAAGTTAAAAACAGTATGAATGGGATTTTAGAAATCTCATTCATTTTGCTGATACTGTAAAACACAGATTTTTACACAAGAAAAATAAAACTGCATCAAAAATGCTACGTGTGAAGAAAACCTGATCAAGATTTTTCTCTTTTGTGTGTTAGTTCTGTCTGTACTGCCCTGAAGGATAGTAGAGAAGAAGCTGACAAAAACCAGAGCTGTTTTTACAGATTCTACATTGTGGTACTCATTACCCGGTGAACATCTCAGAGGGACCCTATCTTTTATAGCCTTAAAAGGTGCAGAGCCATGCGTCAATCACTGTCACCAGCAGGGTGGGTGATCTGGTGCCTCACAGCACCCATGCTGCAAGGCTGAATCCCCATAACTCCTGCCACGCCACCCCACAGGCACAACACCACAGCAACAATGACCACTTCTGTATTGAGGACTACATAGCAAATTCTGCCAAAAATAGCACTTGTCTGGTTAAATGTCAAAAACTTTGCCGGAACCTAGGGGCGTAACTATAGTGGGTAAAGGGGTTGTCATCGTCCGCCTTTACCCAAAAAGTCCCTATTTTACATATGAGAAGACATATACTAAGAAAGACCCTTGATAGTCCAGATTTCTGTTATAGAGTTTGTATTAGGACTCATGAGCTTCAAGTTAAGCCACTGACGGATCCTGATGGGGTCCAATTGAGTCAATGGGGTCCATTGCATGTAACAAGTATGCAAGGTTCAAGGGGTCCTGAAAAGCTGCTAATTTTAGTGTTCTGACCTTATGAGTGAGCAAAAAAAAGGAAATATAATATGCTGGTGTGAACAAAGCTTAACTGGCATTATTATTTTATTATTAATATTATTATCAAATTTTTCCCTTGGGTTTAATTAACCTCTTAGTGACCGAGCCAAATTTTTGAAATTTGACCAGCGTCACTTTATGTGATGATAACTCTGGAATGCTCCAACGTATCCCAGTGATTCTGAGAGTGTTTTTTCGTAACACATTGTACTTTGTGTTCGTGGTAAATGTAGGCCGATATGTTTTGCGTTTATTTGTAAAACTATCCAAATTTTTCGCGAAAATTTTGAAAAATTTGTAAATTTTTAACCTTTCAATTTTTATATCCTTAAACCAGTTAGTCATGCTTTAGAAAATAATTAATAAATAACATTTCCCCCATGTCTATTTTACATCTGCATCATTTTTCAAACGTCATTTTTTTTTGTTATGATGTTAGAAGGGTTAAAATTTAGCAACAATTTCTCGTTTGTTTTTTTCAGAGAAATTTACAAAATCTGCTTCTTTAGGGATCTATTCACATTTAAATGGCCTATATATTGGAAACTCCCCCAAAATTGATACCATTTAAAAAATAACACATCCCTCAAATACTTCAAAACTGTTGTTAAGAAATCTTTTAACCCTTCAGGTGCTAAACAGGAATTAATGCAAAGTGAAATGGGAAAAAATATATATTTTTTCCTCTAAAATGTTGCTTTAGCCCCAATTTTTTCACTTTTATAAAGCATAGCATGAGAATATGGACCCCACTATTACTCAATTTCTTCTGAGCGCGCTGATACTCCACATGTGGTAAGAAACTTCTGTTTGGACAAACAGCAGGACTGGGAAAGGAAGGAGCATCATTTGAATTTTGGAAAACAAATTTGACTGAAATAGATTGCGGTCACCATGTCGCATTTGCACGGTCACTAAGGCGTCCAAACAACAGAAACCCCCCACAAGTGACCCCATTTTGGAAATTATACCGCTTGATGCCCCTGTGCTGATCTCTGCTTGTGTAAGAATTGCTCCAATTCTTAGTTAAACAGATTCAGATAAATGTACAGCTGAGAGTTTTAAGTATTAACCCCCTTCATGCCCCTTATCCCTTACTGTCACAGTCAGTGCGTGATACACGTAGAGTAAATCCAGGCTATTCTGATAAATATCTCTTCTCTTATTACGGATCAGGTTTTTGCAGATAAATTCAATCACTCAATAACAAATTCATTCTTGTATAATATTAATGCAGAATCCTTGCAATGCTCCTTTGCATAACAGGACATCTTACAAGGACTTGATGAACTCCTGCTATAAGATCAGGCTTAGGGCACATCGCTGTGCCAAGATGATAGTCTTAATGCAATAAGCATCCGGTATCATCTCTTAACCTTTAAGCGATGACGAGACACTATAATGAACTTAGGGCCAGGATTTTTGGACACTGCTCTTGTAAGATTTTAGAAGACCAGAAGACGATCCTCAGTCTTTATCTCTTGTCTGGACTCCTTCTTGATAGGATCTGCCAGCTTTAAAGCTCTGTTTAATCCATGTCAAAACCGGGATGTCTTATTCACTTAACTGGTCATCCAGATTACCAGAGACGTCTACTGCAGGATTACCCATACCTTAAAATAGGAGCTGCACTGCTTGGCTGGAGAACTCAAGAAGCAGCTTTGAAGCTACTGGGCCCCTTTGCAAAATCTGTAACAACAAAAAAGTATTATTTATAGAACTGATCTAGCTCCTTCGGGTCTAGGTGCATGTGTAATATCTGACTTTACTAATGAAACCAGTGGCATGGCTGCATAGGTCCTAGTACAATAATAAAAATGATACTGTCATGCAAGGTGAGGGAAGGAACAAGTGTACAATGACGTGAAGAGGGGGAAGGGAACCCAACAACTAGGGAAAGTTGGAGTGGAGACCCATAGGCAGATCTAATATCATCCTGACTACCCTATCGTCCCTATATAGGTTCCACACCTATCGCCGAGCAGGAACCTAATTCCTAAATGACCCTAGAGCTTGGCCCTAGGTAGGGAGGGGACTGGGTGAACACTAGTCAGGCCCCACTGTAACTAAAGACAACAAGGTAAACAAACAAAGGGGGTATACTTAGCTTGAGAAGACACCAGAGAGATAACAACTCCAACTGTCCTCCAAGGGAAGTCCAAGAAGAAACTAGACTACTAGAACTCCAGGCATGGACAGAAGAACATAGAACTATCACTGGCGACTCTCTAAAGTCACTGAGAGTTTTTAACTACTAAGCAAGGGTGTGTCAATCAGCAGCAGAAGGTGGACATCACCACTGGGTCCTAAAGGAAGAAGGATATCACTACACTACAGAGATAAGAGGATCAAGAAGGCGTCTGCAGTGCCAAGAGCGGTGACCTTCTACAGCCGGATTCAGAGCGACTGTCTGTCACACTTGATCCACCAGTGAAAAACACCTGTTTTGTAGTAATCCGATGTACCAGTGCTGAGAAATTGAGCTTTGAAGGTACATGCAAATAAACCAGGAAGTGCATTGACACACCCAAAGCACTTCCAGGCTAATTTCCAAGCAGCTTCAAACCTTGATTTCTCAGCACTGGTACATCAGATTACTACAACACAGGTATCATTTTTATTGTTATGATAGGACCTACACAGCCACACTGCCGGTTTCAGTAGTAAAATTGTCCTGAAATGTTCCCTTTAAGCATCTGTGTTTGGTCTGCTTCTTCCAGCCTTGAAAAAGTTAATCCACATTTCCTCTCTCTTGGACTTGCCTTGCTTTACACCTCTGAGTCAGCGTTATCCGTCTACCCTCTCTAAATTGACACCTTATTTCAATATAATTCTCGGCCACATGCAAATATTTAAACACCTTCAGTTCTTAGTCTAATGCACCTCAATTCAGTGCACACTCCTCATATCTTTACATATAATTCCTGATAGGAGCTGACACAAAGAAAATTACTTCGCCCGAGGCGACGAGCGCCGGCATTATTTAGGAGCTTGTTGTCTGGTTGTCAGTCTCGATTTTCAGCACGTTTCTTCTCATCTCTATCAAAAAGTCTACACCAAAGGAATCTTCTTCTTCAGTATCAATTAATGGACGTATCACCAAAGTACATAGGTTTGCTACTGGAGCTAACACTAGAGGGGTTAATAATGTTGAAAAGCATATAAAAAAGTAATTATAAGTAGTAGACGTGAGAGCGCTCTGGGCTTCTTTAGGAATTTAACGTTTTTCTTTTTTTTTTCTTTTACTTAAATTATTTAATTTATTTATTTTTATTTATTATTTTATATTATTATTAGTATTAGTAGTAGTAGTAGTAGCAGTATTCTTTATTTATTTGTTATTATTAGTAGTAGTAGTAATAATTTTTTTTATTATTATTATTTTTATTTTTTACCTAAATTTTATTTTGAGCGAAAAAAAAAACATTTTTTGCAATTGGGTTTCATTAAAAATTTAGCACCAATTGGATTTTACAGGCTCTTTGTTTCCCAGCACAGTTACCTTTGATGTGGTCGGTGGTAATAAATCAGCTGAGAGGAACTCAGAAAAAGACAGATAAAAGATCTGAACACTCTCCGTAAAGGTTTGTTCACATGTTGCATTTTTGCCACATTTTTTTTTTGCCAGGGGCAAAATGCAGTATTTTCAGTAGCAGCAAAGTGAACGAGATTTCTGAAATGCACAGACGTCGACAGCGAGACAACCAATCAGTGCACTCTGAAGAGGGCCTCACTACACTGGTAGATCAGCTGAGATCACTGATTGGCTGCAGCTCTGTCACGTGACTTCAGCGCTGCAACCAGTGCTGCAGACCAGGAGCACTGGCAGATCTGGGGACGATAGTACAGTGCGGTTTATTTCTTTATGATAACCTGCAGCCAGGGACATTCATTTATTGAAAAAGGAACATCCCCTTAAAATTAAAAAAAAAAGTCTCCATAGGTGGATAATCCCTTTAAATTAATTGGACCCGGGGCTGTGGCTGCAGGGGTTGCAGAAGCTGTGGTTTCATATGGGTCCTTGAACAAGGATGTTTAAAAGTATTTGTCATTTCAGGAGAACTTGCAGCATAATGTCTCCGCCTCCAGCTCCTCCCCTCTCCATAGAACCGTATGAGCACCAACTGTGATCTCCTATCTCAGTGATGGTAAAATCTGTATTTACTGAAGACAAATATTACCTGTGAAATGAGAATATTGATAATGAAAGATCAGTCAGGGAGGAAAAAAAAGAAACAGATTTCTCTGATAAGATATATTACAAAGTTTCTTAGTTTCACGCGCACTATTGATTTTTTAAATAATAATTAGAATAACGGTTGTTTCTTAAAGTTCATCCATAGTCCTGCCTTGAAAGCACCCCTCCAAACTAAAGAAAAGCCCACATATGGGAAAAAAAAACACACCCCTTCTGCTTTTCTGCCTGGGGAACTCTTTATTATACTGAGATTGCACCTCAAAAAATCAGGATAGTCCAGGCAGATTTGGGGTTGTTGGTAGCTATGAGAATGGTATTTTTACTGCTAGGACCATCTTCAATCAGCTGTCATTTGTGGGGAGAATTGACCTGAAGAGTTACATTTTCCTACAGGGCCACCACAGGGAAAATTAAGCATTGCACAGTGCCTGTCCAAATTATATTGACTTTTAGGATTTCTACCCTCAACCATTGGCACTACAGTCCCAGTCCTCTTTTTCTCTGAAGGTACTATTCCCAGAGGAGCATTGCAAGGTCTATAAGTCTCCTTACACTGGCTTGGCACTCGCCACAAGAACAAACTTTACCTCTTAGAACCCCTGTCAGAAGCTTCTCACCCAACCAAATTAGATCTCCTGCCTTTCACTAATGAGTGGGAAACATCACGAAACACATGTCAACAAATGGAGTTTCTGGGTTGGCTTCTAATCCTAAATCTCACTGAAGGGTTAAATGGATTTGATTTCTATAACTAGAGTTCCTATCCTTTTTCGCTCTGAAGACACTATTTGTGTAGTGTAGGACATGACAAGTCCTCTACAGCAAGAGATGCTCTTGGTAATCAATTTTCCACTCCAATCAACAGTTGAGCCTAAACGAGGAGCTCCACTAATAGCTCTGGCCTCCCCCCGTTGGGTACAGGAAAATAGATTTTCTAATTTAACCCTTATTTTCAGGTCTTCCTAACATACAGTATGTGTTGAATGTTCTTCAGTACTACGATGTTTGACTTCCTTGTTTCAGATCCTACATACAGCAATTAGTGGTCAGAAATTCCTGAAGACCTTTTGACATTAACCTGAGTTGCTTCGAGCATCCGTCTGACAGTGCGTGGGCTGCAGTTTGTGGGATAGTTACTGTAACTCTTGGTAGATTGCCAGAGATCTGCAATGTTCTTTACTTGTATATAATCCTTCAGGCTCTGGAATGGGTGGCACAATATACTCCGATATGGCTTTGTAACCTCACCCAACCTTCTAGGGGCCTCAGGGATCTGTTTCTGCTCAAGACTGAACCAATGTTTTCCTCAGGAATGATGCTTGCTGGGTCCTTCAAGGGTAGGCAATCCAACTCTTTGCTCCCTGGTTGAAAAATAGTCAATTGAGTACTTAATAAAACCACCCAGGACCATCCAAAATATAGTAGTTTCCTCATACAGTTTTCAAATATTGGGGTGTTTTAATAAAAATGTCATCAGGCAGTCAAATGTTGAAAAAAACAATATATTGCCTTGTTCTGTCATTACCGTGTGTTGGTTTTCTGATCCTGGTGAATGATTTACAGTTTTATTCAGACAATTTGCCTAAAAATAATGGTCTCTAATTTCTGGATTTTAAGATGTTGCAAAATTGCAACTCCTGTCATACTCTACCAGCCACTAGCTGACTCTAAGTGGCTAAAGTTACCAGCCCAACCCTTTCCATTGTTTACTTCGTACAGTCCATATACTTCCAAAACACCCCGGATTCAGCGGGAATGTCCTGAATTTGCAGCGCTGTCCCGCTATCCTTTGAGGTTGGGAGTGTGCTCTGACTTCAGCTGTATTTGTGTCTTTAGGATACAGATCTACTGATTATAAAGGTGAAACAGAGAGTCGTTATATCCCTGCTTCACCATTCCACTGAGAAGAGACTTAAGGATCTCCAGATTACGTGATAGCTGAATTAGAAACCAGTTTAGGAGCATAGAAACAGGACAAAAAGGCAAGAGGGATGTGTGTGTGGAGGCATCCTACTGTGTATGTAGGGGGAAATTGGATCATCATACTGTGTGGAGGGACAGTAGTATAACTGTTTGTTGTAGTGTAATCTGGAGACATCATGCTATGTGTTGGGGGTTCTAGGGGCCTCATTATGCGTGGGGGCCTTTGAGGGGCTTTGTGTTTGTGACTGTGGAGACATCATCCAGTGTGTGGGGGACATTGGGGAGCATTATATTGTGTGGGAAGGAACTGTGGTTGGAATAGTACTTTGTGTTGGGGGCTGTGGAGGCATTATACTGTGTGTCAGTGGCTATGAGGGCATCATGCAGTGTGAAAGAGACATTGGCGAAATCATACTGTTTGTGTGGGACTGTAGGAAGGCATCATATGTGGGAGGACAATGGGGGTCATCATACTGTGTGTTGGAGGACTATGGATGGCATCATACTGTGGGTGGAACTGTTGGGGGCATCATATTGCTTGTTGGGGAATGTAGGGGCATCATATTGTGTGGAAAGGATAATGAAGCATCATACTATGTGTGGGGGACATCATAACGTGTGGGTGGGAGTGTGTGGGGCTACATACTGTGTGAGGGATACTGGGGGAATGATACTTTGTGTGAGTAACATCATACTGTTTGGGCAGACCCTGAGAGAACTGTGGGAGCATCATATTGTGTGAAGGGCACTGAAGACATCATTCTGTGTGGTGAGATGGTCATCATATCGTGTTTTGGGGACATTTTCATTTGTGGACATACTATGTGTGGGGACACTATACTGTGAAGTAGGTAATGTACTATAGAAGCATCATATTGCGAGGTAGGGAACAGGCTGTGAGTGACAGACTGTGAGGGGCAATGAAAGTGGTATTGTACTGTTTGAGACAACTAATGGGTGAAGGAAGGGACTTAGTGTACAAATATAGTGCACTATGCACGCCGCAGCATGTCTACCTCTTTCCTAACTTTCCAAATTGGGATGTAAGTAGTCCAGCATAGTTCAATACTGTGTTACTAGGCCACACCTAAGGCCTACAGGGCAGCCAGACATTATTGTAGTTTTAACAACCAACATAGATACCATTAACCCCTCTACAGGACCTGATTACAGGCTCCGTAGGTTTGACTACACCACCCTAATTCACCCTCTGGTCCATCACCTCCACAACGTCTCCTCGAAGCATCTCCACCCTTTGATCCACCACCTCCAAAACATCTCTTCTAAGCTTCTCAACCCTCTGGTCTCCCACCTTTACAGCATCTCCTCTAAGTTTCTTTCTCTGGTCCACCACCTCCACACCATCACCTTTATGCTTCTCCACTGTCTAGTTAACCAAATGATCTCTTCTAAACTCCACCACAATCTGGTCCACTATCCCCACAGCTTCCCCTCTAATCTCCTCCACCCTGTAGTCCACCAACCTTTATAGTATCTCCTTTAAACTCCTGTAAACTTTGGTCCACCACCTCTACAATATCTCCTCTAAGGTCCTCCTCCTCTTGGTCCACCAAATACACTGCAACAACCCTTTTCAATCTTCCCACGCCTTACTGTTGAGATTTTTCCTCCAGGTAACCTAGCTTCTGGCCTATCACTTCTCAAACAACACTCTAGTCTAGCAACTCACGCTCTCTAAATGTCACCAAAACTTCTTATATGGACTCTCCTTTGCCCCCAGTTGACAGCGCCGTAACACACTGCATCACTAACGTCATGCTCTTTCCCATAGCTCTCATCAGCTTCTATCCCGGGTCTAGCCAGTCCTCTGCACTTCTCATGTAACTGTCACTGGACATCTCTGGATTTCATCTATGCACAGCGCCACTCTTGTCCTTAGGATGTGTCTGGTACTGCAGTTCATCCTCATATATTCAAATGGAGCTGAGTTGAGATATCAAATACATACTATGGATAGGGGTGGTGCTGTTTATTGGAAAAAAAGACCATTTTTTATATAAGCCTGGATAAACCCCATTAAAATTTGCAAGAATATTTAATCTTCCTATTAGTCACAATGAGCAGGGATGAATATGGATGCTCGGCGCTATCCTGTTACCTTGTTAAATAAACTTTTCATTGCCCATTGTATCCCAATTCCATTTATATTCTCGCTAAAAGGAGCATTTCTGAGCCAGAAAGCATAAGGCTATTACTTCCCTGTTAGCCGTTAAGTATAAATGTAACTACCTTATATATTTCACTACCATTAAACTTAAACCTGGAGAATTAAGCTTATTAATGCCTGCCAATATCCAATGGGGGGAATAGAAATGCGGGCTATTAAGGACTCACAATTACCGCAGACAAAAATGAAGCCTGGCATTATTAACTATAATAAAAATGTTGAACGCTGGGAAATTTTTCATTAAACATAATCTATTTTTTATATTGCTCCAGTTAATCCTAGCATTCTTACCCTGCTTTTCCCCACAGCTATTCCACTTTATTACTGAACTTTCTTATAAATTGCTGCTAATGTGATCATGATGAAACATTATTCGTAGAGGACGGTGTTATTTCATTAAAAAAAAAAGAACTATTTTATTTAAAACAGTTTTTTTTATCTTTGGATCTACTACTAAGGGGTGCCAAGATGGGGGCGGCTGTATGGGAAGAAAACACACTACTGTTGTGACAAAAAATTAGGGAGCTATTTTTTTCATTCATTAAAGTGGATTCGTTGCCAGATTTCACAAAAGAAACTGCACCCATTAATAAATAGATTTTTTTTTAGACCTGATGAGGCTGCTGTACTTACTTTGCGAATCCACATCAGAATGGCCTTGCAATTCTGATATTAAAATGAGTGCATTATGAGTCTGGACTTAAAATCTAAATATTTATATCAGACAAAAAGCTGTCTAAAAGGAGCATACAGCTATTCTGACTTGAATTTTCAACGTAAGTAAAACAGTCTCATCTGGGCCTTCCCGTTGACTAATTATGCAGGAAAACCTTTAGGAAACCATAAAACAACAGCACAATTAGAGGGGCTGTCTGACATTATTGTAACATGACGCATGGTTTTAGGCGTGGGAGAGGTTCTCGTCTTCCACGCCCCAGCACGTCACATGAAACTGAGGGTCCTGGCTGGGTGTGTGGACTTTAGCTATTGGGGCTCTATGCCCTTGCAGACAGCATTATGCCATTGACTTCGGCTGGCCAGGACCAGATGTTGTAGAGTTCAATAAGGGAAACCACCACTCAATAATAAACTGTCTTTTACTAATAAATAACTTATGGGGAAGTATGCACAGGGGATAGAGGGTAAACTTTGTGGACGTTTCTCTTAGAACATATGACATCTTCATACACTCCCATACACCAGTCTGGGTCTTACTGGCCTAATAACAGGCAGCTGAGTTAGCTTAGCATTGTGTTTTGTGTTTGGACTGGAGAAGGACAAAGCTGGTGGATAGTTTGTACTGCAGTTGGAAAGGTTCCTGTAATACCAAGTTGGTGAGATTGTTTTCCTTTACTTTGACTTTCCCAGGAAAAAAACTGTTTTGGTTATTCATTTGTGCTGAAGAAAGGACTGTTAAATTTTGAGCTGTAAAGGTTATGAAGGACAATAAACTTTATTTTGTTATGAGATTAAAACCTTGTGCCTGTGCGTATCCAAACGACTATCAGAGAGCTGAACCCCTACAACCCTTAGTTAAAAAATAAAATTGTCCCAAACAACCTCTGGAAGGATGTTCCCATTTTAGGTATCTATGGCACCTCTACATTTAATTCAGCTTTGAAAAGTGTCTGCTGATGGCATCTTTAAAGGGAATGTGGAGTCAGAAGATGATCTATTGTATCAGGGTTTGGCGTTGCATGCATTTAAAAAAAAATGCCAAAGGTTTTTTTTTTTCCATCTCACAATAGTTATTAAAAAATAAAATTAGTAATTTTGCAATTTTCACACTGATCACTGGGCTTGTTTTAGCCTCATACTTTCTGTCCCTTCAGGAAGTTTTCAGTGTACTCATTATCATTAGAGGCAGGATTACAATGGGAGGTAATACCTCTGTGCACAGCTCATAACACAGGATCCATCAATCACAATAGGCTCACACCTAACCCTTTGCAGATGCTCATTAGGTACGTCGATACAAAAAAATACGATCACAGTCTGATCATTGTGGCTTTGCACATGTGTTGTTTCCTGAAACATAAGGAAGTTAGAGTCTTAAAAAAAAAACAGTGGCCGAGGTGAGAATTGCAAGATTTCTACATTTTTATAACGATTATTCTGATGATATGAAAAATAAATTCCAAAAATGTATTAAAAATAAGTTTTAACACAAAAATCTGATTTAAACAATTAGTCATTTTCAGATGACACATTCCCTAGAAAATCAAAATCAAAAGGCGACGGGAAAAAAGGTGGTTCTCCCACTCCTGTCTGGCGGCCACAGATCACTGACCGGGTCCCACGAATTGATTCGTACCAACTCTACTACTGACAGATAAACAAATAACATTATCTATACTAATTTCGGACAGGTACAGTGTTTTCATAGAGATAAAAATTGCCAGTAAAACTTGTCTCGTTCACTGCAACCTTCGGAGTGCCAAGTTCTTCTTTTACTTAATCAATGTATGATCAGCGTATTCCAGCAATTTCCCATTATGACAGGTATCTCCTATCTGTAGGCCCGGGAATAGAAGGGACAATTACCCCATCCATCACTTGCATTCCTTGGGATGTTGAGAGCCATCATATCACAATCATAAAATGTAATTACAGCTAATTTTTGGATTCAGATTTTGGTTTCCTAATTTTTTTTTTCTGGTTTTGTCTAAAACACCTATGAATCTAACATCACAAGCCAGACCTTTGCAATAGATGGTTAAACTACGCCTTGTCATCTATGAGTGGTGTGCAGAGGTGGACATATCATTGGTGCAGCCTGTGCAGCCGCATAGGGGCCCAAGAGTTAATTGGGCTCATTTCCATCTCCAAAGCAGGTGAAATTGAGCATTATGATGAGCTATTGGACTGCAAAGGGCCCATATATTGTTCTTGCACAGGGGCCCTTATCAGTCTATGTCCACCAGTGCTTGAGTGACTGCAATAATAATTACACTATGAAAAAAAAAAAACAGAAAACGCAACAACTGTCCATATTCAGTAGAGTGCAAAAAAAACCGGGGTCTTTATTTTTAATCTATACTAGCACAACATATTTGACTAGAACTAGAGATACAACAGAAATGGTAAAAGATAATATAAGTTTTCCCCTCTGTAGGCTCTGTCTCTAATTTTCAGTTGTCTCTGAGTTAGTGGGTACACACTAGGTATTAAATGTCTATACAAGGAGGTATAAGGGATTCCTGCTCTCGTGCCTCTACTTAGCACAGCATATAGGACATTATTATGTGCAGTGTAGCTGTGAATCCAGCACCAGGGATGAGATAAACACTTACTAGAAAGCATCAGGGATAGGTGTATATCTGTGCCTTTCTTTTTCACTCTTCTCCTCCCCTCTCAATATATATCAATACTAAGCTGTAACCTGATCCTTCAGTAAACGTCTCTTTTGTTTTGATCAAGATGGATTTTAACAGTTTTTTTTACCAAAGTGAATAAGCTCAGGAGGGTGAGGGAGGAAAAGAAATGACTTGTAAGTGGAGAAAGAAGCAGATTTCTGCAATAACATATATTATTGTCAATGTGCTATTGATCTATGGAAAATGTATTGACCACTTAAAGCAGTAGTCAGCTCACAGATACAGCTGTGCTCAAAAGTTTATGTAGCACCCCGAGGGCTCGGCCGCTACAGGGGTATTGCACCTCAAACCAGAGGTGTGATATTCCACTACCGGGTAAGGATGGGGTGTGGACCAGGACTCGTTAGGCTGCATGCACCACACACACCCCATTTCCGAGGGACAGGTCAACGGTGCTCCCACGAGACAGGAGTGCAGGCACGACAGCATCTGTCCCTGTCTGGAGTGGGGAGGGGAAGGAAAACCCAGTGGTGTAGGAGCAGATAGGGGTGGGTCTCTGGGCATAGGTAGGAGCCCATTGGTTGCTAGTCACCTGGGCTCACACATAAGGGAGGTATATAAGGTGGGCACCATCTTAGGACAGGGTCCAGTTCAGTGCTGTCTGTGAGGAGAGCAGACAGGGAGCAGCAGCTCAGGCTGGGTGCTGCTCCAGAGGCAGGCCTAGAGAAGAGGCCGGAGCCTGAGAGGAGAAGGAGAAGTAGGAACGGGAACTGGAACAGAAAGGAGATAAGGAACAGCACATTAAGAGAGGCCCAGAGACACGAAGGAAGAAGGAACCCCATAGGCCCAGGAGATTGCGGGTGACGGGTTGGCAGAACAGGGTACCGGATCCCAAATTGGTGGAGGCGACTAATCCTCAGCCAAAGACCGGCGGTCGTGACTATATCTCGGTGCGACCCCTCACTACACCTACCAGGAAGGCACACCATATAGGGTCAGGGACGCAGAGATCAGCGTGCCCAGAGAAGGCCCGAGGCAGCCGGACAAACGTAGAGTCACTGGTGGGGCACGGCCAGAGAAAGGAAGAGAAGGGAGCCCTGTGCCACGCTCTGGAATTGCCTGGGAGTTGGTCGAGCCCCTTGCCTGGTGGACGCAGCACGGCTTGGGCAGTCACCGCCGGTACTGAGGTGACTAGGACCAGTAAAGAACTGTGAGTAAAGCATTGGAAACTGCAACCACACGTCTCTGTGTTTCATCGCCGCACCAGCACTATTAGTACTGGGACGCTCACACCATCACTCCCATCATCCACACTAGCTGCCCTGAGGCAATACTTCTCCCGTGGTGAGTTATCCCATACTTGGCTGCGCATACAACATCAGCCTCAGCGGTCTGCAGCGCAGCGGCGGTCCCCACTGACCGCAATCCACGGGTGGCGTAGTCGGACATTTGTTATTATACTAAGACTGCCACTGGTTTGACCACCCTGGGCATGGACCGGGTCACAGCCACAGAGGACTACAACCCCCAGCGATCCGGCTCCGGGTATCCCCTGCACAGCACAGGCCCAGGCGGCGCGTCATTTACATACCCAAGCAGAATTTTTCCTTTCTTGGCCTTGTTTCAGAAAATATGAATGATAACAAAAAAACTTTTTCTCCTCTCATGGTTATTGGTTGGGTGAAGCCATTTATTGTCAAACTACTGTGTTTTCTCTTTTTAAATCTTAATAACAATCAAAAACATCCAAATGACCCTGATCAAAAGTTCACATACTCTGGTCATTTTGGCCAGATTACATGTACATAATTTGACACAAATGGGTTTGAATGGCTACTAAAGGTAACATCCTCACCTGTGACCTGTTCGCTTGCAATCAGTGTGTGTGTATAAAAGCTGAGTGAGTGTCTGGGATCCAGACAGACTCTTGCATTCTCTGAAACAAGGCACAACTGTGTTTATGGGATATTATGGGATCAGTACAGGGTCCCCTGAACCCCTGTTTCAACTGGAGATTTCATGCACACCCTTGCAAGAAGCTAGCAAACTGGAGAAGGACACTAGTAGCAGAGGTGTCCAGTAGGTGACACCTCTGTGCTGCTACTAGTGTCCCCCAACAATTGTTTTTTGTCTTGTAGTCTTATCGCCATCATAGGCCTATTTTTCAAATATTTAACATTAGTTGATAACCCCTTTAAATGGGACTACAACTTTGATATTAATTCATCCTTTAAATCAGGACTCAGCTGTATGACAGGTGTCTATAATTATTATTTTCTATTATTATTATTATCTGGTGCCTGTCGGATAGCTTGCCATGTGAATGGAATTTGGGTTTAGAGTGATTATAAGATAATCCGGGGGCACTGTACAGAAATCCTCTTCTGACTCTCAACATTCAGGATGATATCCTGCATCCTTGACAGTTTTAAGATCCTCGCTGTACTGTAAGTGCCTGAAATCTCAGCTGCCTCTCCAGAGGAAATTGCTGCCGTTTCAGATATAATTCAGCTTGATTCACAGGGAAGTTAAGAGTGTAAGATGCCCTCCCCTCCCTCTACAACCAAGCTATTTGTGGAATTGATGCTGCTAATCTCTCTGAATGTGAAGGAATTAAATTACTTTATTAGATTGACATTTTTTTTTTTTTTTTTTTGGTGTTACCGAAAAATCAATACAACAAAGAAATTTAAAGCTCCGCGTAAATCAATTCCATTGAAACTGCGTTAAAATCACAAGCCGGTTCCAAACTAGAGTCTAATTTAGGACATGGCTAGAAATGACCAGTGTTGGATTCTTCAATGTGAAATTTATCTCCAACTAAAAGTAAAAAAAAAAAATACTTATTTTTGGATAAATGCATGGTAACAATTAAGTGTATCATTCTACTTGTACTTATTACAAAGGGTATTAAGGGCAAGAACCACAAACTCTTTATTTTTCCTAAAATGATCCAAAAGACTCTCAAAGTAAAGGAGTGATCTACTGGACCCAAGAAAGAACCCATGTCAATGAGAACTTCCATCCCAAGCTCCAACATCAGGATGTTATGCCCCCGGAGTGGTGAAGTCTACATACTGAGATGTAAGTCACTTAGGGGGTCTATTGTAAAGTTTGCAACTTTTTTCCTTTCCTGGAATTGTCCAAAAGACTCTCAAAATAATGCAGAGGGGAGCACCTAGGGCCGTTACCATTACGCTGTGTGCCGAACCTCTATTCTCTTCGCACAATGCCCCCTCTACTATTAAGGACTGAGACTGGAGTGTGTGCTGCCTTGGAGGAATCTCTGTACTCACTGTTACACCATCCCTGGGACTGGAACCGACTTCAAGCAAGACAGGAGATCGTAGATCCGGGTTAACAGACTCACTTTTTAATGTGCAATTCTTCCATACATGGCTGCAGTATACAGATCAAGACAAGTTCTTTCATTAGTGAAGTACCCTTGGTTATGTGCCTTTTCAGTGTTCATTCTCTTCCTGCCCTGAGACCCAACATCATCCATTTCTTCTGCGACTGAGCTGAGAATCTCCCCTCTAGGGACACAGAGGCCTCGCCTTTAGCACCTCTGACAGGCTGTGAGCCTAGGACTGTGCCGGTGTCCAGATTCCGTCCCAAATGTGTCCTCATTCTGTTCTGATAACTTGCACTAGTAAAACACTTCTTCAGTGCTGTCACTGCTAATGGAGTCTGCTTTCCTGTCTGCTCAGTCTTCCTCCACACTCCGTCTCTCTCTCTCTTTGGAGATGGAACAGGCCCTACACTGGACTTTGGTCTTGAACCCAGGACCGAGGTGGCCTAACACAGGCCTCCCCTGATGGCAGTCTTACTGCTTAAGTCATTCTCTAACTATTGCTCTCAACACTATCTGTAACCCAGAAATGATTTTCTATAAAACTGCTCTAATGCTCTAACTCCTCCCAACTGGGAATTTCCCTTGTGCTGTGGGTGTAATGCTTAACTACTTCTGTACTAAACTTAACTAACTTCCTGAACTACAGTGTCCTTTCCCCTTACTAACCTAAACTATGAACACTAGTGCTCATAGAACTCTATATATTCATCATATGATAACAGTGACTAATCAGCATCAACACTGTTTAGAGAGGGAGAGTCATGTGACAGCCCTTACATCCCTCCCTCCTAGAATATGGTCGTCCCCGACCATAACGGTACCTGTGAAACACCAAAATGTTCAGACATGCATAAATCCACATTTAAAGCAACAGTTACATAATATTTTTTTCACTTAAAACAACTAGCGTCCTTTACTTGTCGACCATCACCAACCCTGCTCCTGGTCAGTACTGGTCCCAATCCCACTCGGTTGGGACCCTGAAACGTACAGTTAAAGTTCCTCCAAAATATAACAGGCCCGTTAGCCAACTAATCCTGCTCCGGGTATCCAAACACAGGAAGTCCATATTAAACATAATGACCCAGTGGCCAACTCTCCACAGCTCCGACAGTCCAGGATTGTTTACAGTCCTGACCCGGCTCATTCCTCAGTTCATCCATTCAGTTTTTCCCCTCCCTCCTTTTTGCAGAGTATGGCCCTTTTAAAAGTGAAGTGTGCTTCCCATCAGTCCCTGTGGAAAAGTTAATGGAAAAACATTAAGGACAGTTCATGGGGACAATAGGACAGAGTCCATGGGGTAATTGCACACTGTACACAGGGCCATTAGAGTTCCTGGCCCTTTAAAGAGTTCACAGTCCAGCAGGGGGGTACGCAGACATGCGCAAAACAAACTTGGAGGGGGAAAATATAACACTTCACACAAAACAAATTAAACCTTAAGCTGAACTGGCCAGCACCGGTAGCTCTCGACAGTCTTAGGGCCTTTTGCCCTTGGGGATGTGGAACAGTCCCGACATTAGCAACTGGAATGCAACTCGAGCTCACTCTTGCACACAGCCAGTCATTCAACTTCTGGCCATCATTTTTAACCTTCTAGCTCGGCCGAATTACACCTACATTTTACTGACTTTTCTCTTGTCCGCGTAGGTGACTGACCTCGGGCCCTGGCACATGTACACAGTGGTGCCCATCGCCTCTATCTGGCTCCAGTAAACAATATGGATGTCAAGCTGGACAAGGCTCAGCTCTAGATGTGGCATGGCCTCCCAGCAGGTGGCGGCCAGCATAGGAACCTCTTCCTCCTCTTCGTGCAGGATTTTCCCGACTGCGGCCCCTGGGGTAGTGAGGTGAATCAACTCGTCATATATGCCACATCCCATGTCGTCCGACTCATATGTAAGGTAAACAATGAGACTCATCTTAAGCAATAGTACAGATACGTCTTCCCTCTTTCTGTTCAGTAAGCAGAATGGCGCCGGCAAGTCACTTCCGGTGCGTCTCCCGCTCGATGAGCTCCGCCTTTCCGGCGGTCGCACCAGTGATGCGGAAAACGTCTCTGCCGTCACTCCTCTCTACTCCGCCTCTTGCCGTGGCCACTGATCTCATCGTCTCTTACCAGGTAAGGCCTCTATCCTCCTGGTACATGCCTTCTTCCGTGCGGCCCCACCTCTTCGGAGCCGAATCTTAGGTCTGGATCACCCCGTGAAGGATGGTGGGCCATACACACTATCTTCACACCTTTGGTCTCTTACCATGCCCACGATGGGCCGGATCCCTCCTCTGACCCGCAGAAATCACCATCTTGGCACCCACATTGCTGTCCGCCATCTTGGGAAACATGTCGCCATCCACCATTCTGCCATTTACGTCACTGTTCACTTTTAAGGTACTGAATTCTTCTTTTCTGTCTCTTAACATCTCACCATCCACCATTCTGGCATTTTTCATCTTTTTCTTCAACTGTGCGGTACTTGTTTCTTTCCTTTTTCTTGGTTTCCCCGCTTTCTTTGTTTTCTTCATTTTCCTTCGCTTCTTTACTTTCCAGGGCCTTGGACCCTGCTCGCAGCGCCACTTGTAGAGGGAGCACCCAGGGCCGTTACCATCATGCTGTGTGCCGAAACTCTATTCTCTTCGCCCAATGCCCCCTCTACTATTAAGGACTGAGACCGGAGTATATGCTGTATTGAAAGAATCTCTGTACTCACTGTTACAACGTCCATGGGACTGGAACCGACTTCAAGCAAGACAGGAGATTGTAGATCCGGGTTAACAGACTCACTTTTACTGTGCAAATCTTCTATACATGGCTGCAGTATACAGATCAAGACAAGTTCTTTCATTAGTGAAGTACCCTTGGTTATGTGCCTTTCCAGTGCATTCTCTTCCTGCCCTGAGACCCAACATCATCCACTTCTTCTGCGACTGAGCTGAGAATCTCCCCTCTACGGGTTTAGAGACCTCGTCTTGAGCCCCTCTGACAGGCTGTGAGCCTAGGACGGTGTCAGTGTTCAGATTCCATCTCAAATGTTTCCTCATTCTGTTCTGACAACTTGCACTAGTAAAACACTTCTTCACTGCTGTCACTGCTAATGGAGTCTGCTTTCCTGTCTGCTCAGTCTTCCTCCACACTCCGTCTCTCTCTCTCTTTGGAGATGGAACAGGCCCTACACCGGACCTGTGCATTCGGGTCTTGAACCCAAGACCGAGGTGGCCTGACACAGGTCTCCCCTGATGGCAGTCTCTCTGCCTAAGTCACTCTCTGACTACTGCTCCCAACACTGTCTGTAACCCAGAAATGATTTTATAAACACTGCTCTAATGCTCTAACTCCTCCCAACTCAGAATTTCCCTTGTGCTGTGGGTGTAATGTTTAACTACTTCTGTACTGAACTTAACTAACTTCCTGAACTACAGTGTCCTGTCCCATTACTAATCTAAACTATGAACCTTATACTAAACCTATGTCCTACACTTAAACCTATATGTTTTAACAATAAAGAACATTATACATTCAGTATATTACTGTAATGCACACGCCCAGGCTGAGCGGCGTGTGCGTGTGATTCCACTGGACTGTGCCCGAGAGTGAATGCCTGGAGGGGCGTAACTAGGTATTCACCCGATCCGACCAGGGTCGCACGATGGCATACGACGCCAGTGCACCAAGGAGGAACCGAACAGAGGGACCAGGTGCTACTCCAGGACAGACCCCGGACACGGCTGTTGACCCACACAGGGAAATACAGGAACAGACTGGTTAGGCTGGCACACAGACTGGTGGGTATAGGCAGGCACGACTGGTATGCAGGCAGGCGGGTATGCAGGCAGGGGGGTACAGGCAAGCACGGCTAGAGTGCAGACAGGGAGGCACTAGCAGGTAGGAACACAGGCGGGATAGGACCCAGTATACATTGGGACTCAGGAACAGAACCACAGATGTGGCGGACAAACACAGCAGAGTGAGGCCGCCCAGAGAGGTGAGCGAGAGCAGGGCAGGACGAGGCCGCCTAGAGCGGTGAGTGAGAGTAGAGCAGGATGAGGCCACCTGGAGCGGTGAGCAAGAGTAGAGCAGGACAAGGCCACCTGGAGCGGTGAGCAAAGGGTCAGAGCTGAACGAGACTGCCGGAGCAGTGAGCAAGGAGTCAGAGCAGAGCGAGACTGCCGGGGCAGTGAGCAAAGGAGTCAGAGCAGAGCGAGACTGCCGGAGCAGTGAGCAAAGGAGTCAGAGCAGAGTGAGACTGCCGGAGCAGTGAGCAAAGGCAGAGCAGGCTAGAACTGCCGGAGCGATGAGCAAAGGCAGAGCAGGCTAGAACCGCCAGAGCGGTAAGCAAAGGCAGAGCAGGCTAGAACCGCCGGAGCGGTGAGCAAAGGCAGAGCAGGCTAGAACCGCCGGAGCGGCGAGCAAAGGCAGAGCAGGCTAGAACCGCCGGAGCGGTAAGCAAAGGCAGAGCAGGCTAGAACCGCCGGAGCGATGAGCAAAGGCAGAGCAGGCTAGAACCACCGGAGCGGAGAGCAAAGGCAGAGCAGGCTAGAACCGCCGGAGCGGTGAGCAAAGGCAGAGCAGGCTAGAACCGCCAGAGCGGTGAGCAAAGGCAGAGAAGGCTAGAACCGCCGAGCGGTGAGCAAGGCAGAGCAGGGGGGACAGGGCTCTGTTCACACGGAACAGACAGAAAGGGAAAGGCAGAACCAGAAACCCACAGGGTACTTGCTGTGAAGTAGCTAGTGGACCACAAACTCACAAACGGGAGTACAGTGACAATGAGCAGGAGTTAGGTACGAGTTCAGACTCTGCAGAAAAAGGAAAGGTACGGACATAGAGAAACACAGAAAACAGGCTAGAAGAGTATACAGACAAGAACAGACACAGCAGCAAGATACAGGAGCGGGTCTAGGTATGCAGCCCCTAGAAGGCGAAACGAACAGGCAAGGAGCGTGTTCAGATAGGCCTGGAAATACAGCCTCCAGGATAGGCAGACAAGAGACAAGAGAACACAGAAGGGGACCTGGCACATTCAGAGTGAAAGACCACACTGAATGAAACACAATGCTCAGGCATGGGTTAATTGGAGCAGCTGGTTTAAATACCAGGTGACAGACAGCAATAGGCTGAGGACGCACAAGGGGTGTGCCTGCAGCAGGTACAAAAAGCAGGAAGTGATACGGCGCCGCCCTTAAGCAGCAGCACACAGAAGCAAACAGACAGCATGGAGGGAAGCCAGAGAGACACTCTGGACTGGAGACCAAGTGCCCGCTCTTGCACAGTGGGAGATGGACCACTATGCAAGGACGCCGCCAGGTATGTTACAATTACAATACATCAACTGAGCACACTAGTGCTCATAGAATCAATCAATCTTCTGAATCAATGTGGAATTACTTTCTGAAATGTTTTTTTGCATATGGACATATCTGCCATAAATGTCTGATAAGAGTAGGTTCACTTTCCAGGAGAATCTGGGTCCTCTTCTCACCCAATCACCTCCAATAGATTGTGCATGCACGTGGTTAGACCACAAACTACAATAGATACTGGCACACAGGATATGCCTATCCCATATACTCTTATCTGGAATGCCAAACAGGAGCCAGAGGATAGTATGTGCCCATGCCTGTTCTCAATCTGGGTGCTCCTCCTCTCTAACTTGTGGGCAAGGATTTTTGTGTCTAGATTGTTGGGGGCTGCACAGAATGACATCATGTGCAGTTTGAGCCTCCCGCTTAGCAAGTTTTGCACCTTTTGTCTACACTGAGTTTATTTTAGATCTTGTCTGGGGTCTATACTTTGGGAGTCTGAAATCATGTTGGGGGTCTTGTTTCAACCTAATCTGGAGTTATACATTAAGAACTGAATATAAATCAGGGACAATGCTTAGGTCTATATTTCTTTTGGGATCTTTATTCATTTTGTAGTGCTGTGGCTGGCACCCCTGCATGGTGTCCCCTTCTCCCTTCATGCAGAGACGCCAGCTTACTCACCTCGGCGTCATCCCCTGTGCGCTCCCTGTCCTCTGCTGCTGTGCGCTCTGCAGTTCCCGGCGACGCCTAAAGCGTGCGCGTGCGTGTGCCCCAGCTCTTAATGGGGCAGCGCACGCATATACTAAATTCCCTCAGCTTGTTGCTGAGAGGCATTTAGCATAATGAGTACACTTGCAAGATGGCTGCCAGCCATTTTCTGGGAGTCATCCTGTACAAAAGACTCCCTCCCCTTTAGGGAGTCGTCAAACAACGTGTTTAGTCATAAGGTAGTGTGGTATTCTACCAGTGCAGTTGTGAGGTCCCCTGGTCCAGGTACAGCCAGGGTCCTGAGCCCGAATTCCTGGTCCCAGTGGGGCCAGTGTCCTTAAACCGAATCCCTGGTCCCAGTGCGGCCAGTGTCCTGAACCAAAATCCTTGGTCCGAGTGTGGCCAGTGTCCTGAACCTGAATCCTTGGTCCCAGCGTGGCCAGGTCATGATCCCATATCCTAACCCGGTTTGTCTGAACGTAAGCTTAATCAGTGTCAGGTAACCTGACCCCTGGGGTCAGCAGCTGCAGTTCCGGGTTCAGCCTAGGAGTGGTACCTGGCAGCTACCTGCAGCTCAGTCTGTCTCCACCATCAGGAGCTCCAATGAACACCAGGTAGCCGCTTAGCTGCGCCCTTACCCGGGCAGGCGTGGCCCTGTGGCACAGTAGGTCCACTAATCCATGTGCGCCCCCGGTGGGTGTAATACAGTTTAACGACTCTTTTTATGTTGGGGCCTAGTCTAGAGTCTGTATTTGCTGGATATCTTCTGGGAATCTGTATCTCAGTGTCTGAATGAGTGTTGGGGTGTTTTCTTGTGTCTGCGTTCAATTTGGGTCAAGTCTGTGGTCTGGTTTAGGATCTGTGTGCATTTTTGAGTCTGTATTATTCACGTATGTATTTATTCTAGGATGTTTTGGGGTGTGATTTTGTGTAATATCATCTCCTTGTGATTGGAAAGCTTTTGGTTGGGGATATATAGGGGACATGAGACACCATAATATCACCAGGAGAAGCTGTAACTCTCTATACATTTTTCCCACATTGGCCCCAATAGGAGGAAGGTAGAACTATATTTTTATTAAAATTGCTATGTCTAGTCCAGAGACGGAGTAAATATTTGCTTGGTCTCTCCACTAATATAGGGGCACTCAATAGCTCCCCCTATGTAAATATATTTTAATTACAAAATAGCGCTGCTTTAATAACTGCAATTCTCTTTTGCATTGTTTATTAAAGTACAGAAGCTTAACGCCTTTATTAGATAATTGTTCTTCACACCTCGAAAGCGACCTGATCGATTTTCCCTAGTTTTTCAATGATTCTCCTATAACTCTGTGACTTACAAAAGAACAATGACAGATAACATGGCTCATATACACATCCAGATTCTGCTGGGACTAATTAGGGGCTCAACATAGGGGTCGGGCGTTAAAACAAGATGATGAAATTGAAGACTCAAGATTCCAGAAATAGGTAATGAAATAGATATTTTCAGTAGCAATTACTGTAAATAAACGTGAAGTGTGTGTGTATATAGATATATATATGTTTGTGTGTGTGTATATATGTTTATATATATGTTTATTACACATATACGGTAAATACATAATTATAATACAATATATAATATAAATATTTTGTTAATTTTATATATATAAATATATATATATAAATATATATACATTTGTATACAGTACATTGATGTATATATATATATACATATATATGTGTGTGTGCATATATGTTTATTACACATATACGGTAAAACATAATTATATAATATATAATTATTTTGTTAATTATATATAATATGTATATATACAGTACATTGATATATGCAAAAGTATGATATATTAAATTAAAAAAAACAAACATTAAAATTATATATATACAGGTGCTTCTCACAAAATTAGAATATCATCAAAAAGTTCATTTATTTCAGTTCTTCAATATAAAAAATGAAACTCATATATTATATAGAGTCATTACACACAGAGTGATCTATTTCACGTGTTTATTTCTGTTAATGTTGATGATTATGGTTTACAGCCAATGAAAACACAGAAGTCATTATCTCAGTAAATTAGAATAATTAGCAAAAAACACCTGCAAAGGCTTCCGAAGCGTTTAAAAAGGTCCCTTAGTCTGTTTCAGTAGGCTCCACAATCATGGGGAAGACTGCTGACTTGACAGATGTCCAGAAGGTAGTCATTGACACACTCCACAAGGAGGGTAAGCCACAAAGGTCATTGTTAAAGAAGCTGGCTGTTCACAGAGTGCTGTATCCAAGCATATTAATGGAAAGTTGAGTGGAAGGAAAAAGTGTGGTAGAAAATGGTGCACATCAACTGGGATAACCGCAGCCTTGAAAGGATTGTTAAGAAAAGGACATTCAAAAATTTGGGGGAGATTCACAAGGAGTGGACTGCTGCTGGAGTCATTGCTTCAAGAGCCACCACACACAGACGTTTCAAGGACATGGGCTACAAGTGTCGCATTCCTTGTGTCAGGCCACTCATGACCAATAGACAACACCAGAAGCGTCTCACCTGGGCCAAGGAGAAAAAGACCTGGACTGTTGCTCAGTGGTCCAAGGTGTTGTTATCAGATGAAAGTAAATTTTGCATTTCATTTGGAAATCAAGGTCCCAGAGTCTGGAGGAAGAGTGGAGAGGCCACAATCTAAGCTGCTTGAGGTCTAGTGTGAAGTTTCCACAATCAGTGATCGTTTGGGGGGCCATGGCATCTGGTGGTGTAGGTCCACTGTGTTTTATCAAGACCAAAGTCTGCGCAGCCGTCTACCAGGACATTTTAGAGCACTTCATGCTTCCTTCTGCTGACAAGCTTTTTGGAGATGGAAATGTCATTCTCCAGAAGGTCTTGGCCCCTGTCCACATGGCCAAAAGTACCAATACCTGGTTTACAAACAACAGTATCACTGTGCTTGATTGGCCAGCAAACTCGCCTGACCTTAACACCATAGAGAATCTATGGGGTATTGTCAAGAGGAAGATGAGAGACACCAGACCCAACAATGCAGACGAGCTGAAGGCTGCTATCAAAGCAACCTGGGCTTCCATAACACCTCAGCAGTGCCACAGGCTGATCTCTCCATGCCACATTGCCGCATTGATGCAGTAATTGATGCAAAAGGAGCCCCGACCAAGTATTGAGGGCATTTACTGAACATACATTTCAGTAGGACAACATTTCAGATTTTAAAATCATTTTTCAAGCTGTTGTTATAAAGTATTCTAATTTACTGAGATAATGACTTTTGTGTTTTCATTGGCTGTAAGCCATAATCATCAACATTAACAGAAATAAACACTTGAAATAGATCACTCTGTGTGTAATGACTCTATATAATATAGGAGTTTCACTTTTTGTATTGAAGAACTGAAATAAATGAAAATGTAAAAAGAAAATAATTTCTAAATACTCCAAATTATCTTAATATAATAATAATAAAAAAAAAAATTTCAAAGCAGATTTTTTTATTTATAAAATATATATAAAATATATTAAAATGTGTTCAACAAGTAGAAAAGTGATTTTATTAAAACAACAATAAATAAGGTATTAATAATCCAAAAAAGGATAAAATATATTCCTGTAAATATTAACATCTCTGGAGGTCGACATCCTTTTATATTTTTTAACCACTTCACAAACAAGCTCATGTGTCAGGAGACAACATTCATTCTCAGGTGAGCTTTCGAGCTAATGATCTCTGCAGGGAGATATAATGATGAAGATGTCACAATCTTCCCTACAATTATTGTCAACTAACCACTTGATTATAGGGTTTATGATCAGGAGCAAGAGCCACCAAGGACCAGATCTGAGTTGTCAGGAGGGAAGGAAGGAGGGAGGGTTATTGCTCTGGAGTCAAGAGGAGTCAAGTGCAGGAACGTCAAGGAGCTGCCTAGGGTCAGGAGAAACATACGGAACTAAAAAGAACAGAGAAATTAAAGGGGTTGTCCACTTACAATATTCTGCTATGTAAAATAACAACAGTCTATACTACCTCCAATGCCGGCACTGTACCAGTGATATTGGCACCGGGTTTCAAAGGTATCACATGACATTGCTCTGCAGCCAATCAGTGAACACTAACGCGCCACTTCACTCTTACATCCTTTGGACGAAACACATATCTGGGAGAAGTGAGAACTGTTGACTTCCTCCGGATGTCAGCTTAGTCCAAAGGATGTGAGAGGGAAGCGGCTGCTGATTGGCTGCAGGGCTCACGTGACATAACAACGCCAGAAAACTCCAGGAGACCCTTTGACAACATTTCTGGAATGGCGCCGGCTCTGGAGATGAGAGCATGCTGTTATTATTTTACATTGCAAAATATAGTGATTAAGGAGGGGTTTTCCAAGCAGTGGAAAGCCAGTTTCCCTCCCTTCCTTCCTTTCTCTTTCCTTTATTGCTTTTTCCCTTCTTCTTCCCTTCATTCCTTTCTTCCTACCTTCTTTCCTTCCTTTCTTTTTTACTTCCTTCCATCTTTCCAACCTTCTTTCCTTTTTTACTTCCTTCTTTCTTTTTTCCCTCCTCCCTTCCTTCCTTAATTTTTTACTTCCTTCTTTCCTTTTTTCTTCCTTCCTTCCTTTCTTTCTTCCTTCCTTATTATTTTCTCCTATCCTTGCTACCTTTTTCTTTCTTTCCCTCCATCCTTCCTTCTTTTTTTCCTTCCATCCTTCCTTCTTTTTTTTCCTTCCTTCCTTCCTTTCTTCCTTTCTTCCTTCCTCCCTTCCTTCTCTCTTTCCTCCCTTCTTTCCTATTATCCTTCCTTCCTTTCTCATTTCCTTCTATCTATCTATCTATCCATCTATCTATCCATCTATCTATCTATCTATTATCTATCTATCTATCTATCTATCCATCTATCATCTATCTATTATCTGTCTATCTATTATCTATGTATTATCTATCTATCATCTATCTATCTCTCTCTATATGATATCTAGCTATATAGCCATCTATTTATCTCTCTATTATCTATCTATCTATCTATCTATCTATCTATCCATTATCTATCTATCTATCTATCTATCTATCTATCTATCTATCTATCTATCTATCTATATCTATCTATTATATATCTATCTATCTATCTATCCTTCTATCTATCTACATATCTATCTATCTATTATTTATCTATCAATCTATCTATTATCTATCTATCTTTTTTTATCTTTGTGTACTGTACTTTAACCTGGTGACTGGCAGAGATCACTTAAACGACTGTTTCTAGAATGACCTGTAGGAAAACAGAGGCCATTAATCCAGCAGCCATGGCGGCTCCGTGAAGCATGTATTATTATAGGGTGCTTGGCAATATAAACAGTTTGTAGGGAAGATTAAGTGACTGTTTGGATCTGCCTGAGACGTATCTTACATACGATGTAAGGCAGAGATTTATTAGGGCCACTATCATGCTGGATCTCATTTGTATGATAACACATCTGTAACGCCGCACATTTGCCTTCCTCCACGTTGCAGGCGGTGTTTGTTCGGGGCCCCAGATTACAGTACCTGGAGAGGTATGCATAATTACAGTGCACATTGCTCAAATGATAGGATGCATTTTCCCCGGGGCTTCCAGCATTAATCACCAGAACAGGAGATGTAATAAAATCATAATTGCTTTCTTCAAAAGTTGTAATCTAACTTGTTCAACTCTTAAGGCGGCATGTTATCTGCCCTGGTGAGATGCTGGGGCCTCCATTGGGAAGCACAATGCATGACCCGACAAACTTCGCAAGTTTTTAATTTCATTTTGTCACATATTTAAGCACTTTAATATTTCAGTTGTCTTCTAACTTTTAACTGATTAATAGAGATGCAGAATTGGAGCAACTATATGGGGGATCAATGTGGCTCCTATGTGGCTCATAGAGTGAGAGTGACAGTGGTCAAGTCTTCCTCTTCACTACTTCCCAAACGAAGTGGATGAGTTGTTGTGCCACCTTCCTACACGATAGCCAAGGCAAAGATTCAGTTTGTTACTTTAGTCCTATATCTAAATACCTTGGCCAATGCAGAATGGCTTGTTACCTCCCACCCCAACTCTGGTGGCGCTTACCCTGCCAGCTCCACCATCAGTGAAGGGGATAAAGACCTTATAAGCACTCAATTCCCTAAATAAACGGTAGCTTTGATCCACTTCTAAGCCCTCAATTCCCAAAATAAAGTTGGGGTTTGCTCAAAGAGGAGCCAGGACAGAGATCGGGACTTGTTAGGCACATTTATTGGATTACTGATTGCCTTTACTGGCTTACATCTAGTGCCTCATCTCTGACTACCACCCTACCCACTCATTCTATTCTGCCAATGAACTAAGACTAACATGCTCTACAATCCGAAATTCCCAGTCCCATCTCCAAGATTTTTCTCGTGCTGCACCAGTTCTCTAGAATGCATTACCCCAAACCGTCAGGCTTATTCCCAGTGTCCATAGTTTTAAACTTGCCCCTAAAACACATCTTTTTCAGTAGACACATCTATCTGCTGATTGAAGTGGCTATGGTACTCCACTTTGCTTTGCTGTATACCATGCATAACGTCCTACAATTTGCTGCGGTCATGCTTGGTACCGCAGTTCTTTGCAGCTGAATCCAAATTAATGGAGCTGAGCTACCAGACACAGTAACTACAGAATGTGTAGTGTCTAGAGGTGAGCGAATTAGTTTGAGTGATATTGAATTCTACTGTATATAATCAAAATCCACATTTGCCAAAGTGCATATTTGTTTGTAATTCGCTTTAACGAGGATTCAGAAAAATGGCATCTGCTGGCCACCATTTCTCTGAACTGTAAAAGGCCATCAACATGTAAAAAAATATAGTATATGTAAAAATAAAATCCTCATACTCAACCTTCGGCCTCTCCACGTTAACTATCTGGTCCTGGTCGTATCTTTAAATCGCCTCTGCTTGCACTGAAATCGCAGCGCCTGGGCCGAGATTTCTGACTTTAATGAGGGCCCAGGATAGTTCTGTGCATGCGCGCCTCAACCTTGCGCGCATGCGCAGAACCCTTCGGCGCTTCATGAAAGCCGTAAGTCCCAGTCCAGCGTGATAGACCTGGGGATTTCAGCATCAACAGCATTCATCTGAAGATGTAGTGAGGACCAGACAGGTGACGGTCAGGAGCAGAGGGGACAGAGAGGTGAGAGGGGAAGTGAGTCATCCCTAAAGTATAATGTACCCCCATAGTCATCTATAAAGTATATTGCACACCATAGTCATCCATAAAGTATAATGCACCCCCATACTCATCCATAGTAAAATAATGCACCCCCATAGTCATCCATAGTAGTGTAATGCACCCCCATAGTAATCCTATAAATTTGCTGATGACACAAAGCTAGGAGGGATAGCTAATACTAGAGAAGAGAGAGAGAGGATTCAAAAAGACCTAAATAAACTGGAGCAGTGGGCAGCAACCAACAGAATGGTTTTTAACAGGGAAAAATGCAAAGTACTACATCTGGGCAATAAAAATGAAAAAAGCATATACAGAATGGGAGGAATAGAGCTAAGCAACAGTACATGTGAAAAAGACTTAGGTATACTAATAGATCATAGACTGAACATGAGTCAACAGTGTGATGCAGCAGCAAAAAAGGCAAATACAATTCTGGGATGTATTAACAGAAGCATACAGTCTAGATCACGTGAAGTCATTATCGGTCTTTACTCCTCTTTGGTCAGACCTCATCTGGAATACTGTGTACAGTTTTGGGCACCACATTTTAAAAAAGACATAGACAAACTGGAGCAAGTTCAGAGAAGAGCGACCAGAATGGTGACTGGTCTGCAAACCATGTCCTATGAGGAACGGTTGCAGGATTTGGAAATGTTTAGCTTGCAAAAAAGAAGACTGAGAGGAGACTTAATAGCTGTCTACAAATATGTCAAGGGCTGTCACATTGTAGAAGGATCATCTTTATTCTCATTTGCACAAGGAAAGACTAGAAGCAATGGGATGAAACTAAATGGGAGGAGACACAGATTAGATATTAGAAAAAACTTTTTGACAGTTAGGGTGATTAATGAGTGGAACAGGCTGCCACGAGAGGTGGTGAGTTCCCCTTCAATGGACGTCTTCAAACAGAGGCTGGACAGACATCTGTCTGAGATGATTTAGTGAATCCTGCTTTGAGCAGGGGGTTGGACCAGATGACCCAGGAGGTCCCTTCCAACTCTACCATTCTATGATTCTATTCTATGATTCTATACAGTATAATGCACCCCTATAGTCATCAATAGTAGTATAGTGTACCCCCATAGTCATTCTATAACATATAATGCACCCCATAGTCATCCTATAAAGTATAATGCACCCCATAGTCATCTTAAAAATTATAATCCACTCCCCATAGTCATCCTATAAAGTATAATGCACCACCATAGTCATCCTATAAAGTATAATGCAACCATATAGTCAGCACCACCATAGTCATCCTATAAAGTATAATGCAACCATATAGTCATCCATAATAGTATAATGCACTTCATAGTCATCCTATAAAGTATAATGCACCCCCATAGTCATCCATAGTAGTATAATTGTTAGAACCCTCCTGTTTGTTTTTTTCCATCTTGTGTTTTGCGGTCACGTGACCATCTGCCTTTATATTCCAGCTCCGCCTTTTTGGCTTTGTCAAATATTGGGAGTTGTAGTTGAAGAATATCTGGAAGGTTGGGGATGCCTTCTGTAGAGCCACCTATGACTCTTCAAGACACCCGCAGGCAGGTATAAGATGTTGTAATGGTCGCATTGCGGTTGTGGATGAAGGGGAAAGCTTTCCCTACAGTAAGACTAAGCTGAATCCCTACGATGTAGCGGGCAGCCTGTTCCTAGCGAACAGACCCGCCTTAGTCCTAGGCTAGTCTGAACGAAGACCTATAGAATAAAGGGAAGGGGTCCCTAAAAGAACTAAGGACTGGAACAAAAAAGGGTCACCTCCTGAACAGAGAAAGTTGTTGCAGAAAACGAAAGATAAAACTGATAAAAAGGTACTAGAGGTCCCAAAGGACCAAGCGAACTGAGAGATAGGCATCGAAGCACCTGACTAGCAAAACAGTCAAAGAACACTGAAGTCCAGCACAGCCAAAAAGGCGGAGCTGGAATATAAAGGCAGATGGTCACGTGACCGCAAAACACAAAATGGAAAAAACAAACAGGAGGATTCTAACAATAATGCACCCCCATAGTCATCCTATAAAGTATAATGTACTCCATAGTCATCGTAAAAAGGATAAAGCACCCCCATAGTCATCCCATAAAGTATAATGCACCACCACAGTCATCCTATAAAATATAATGCACAGCCCACAGTGCTCCATATAATACAATGCACCACCATAGCCATCCATAGTAGTATGGCCACAGATTTTTTAAAAACATAAATAAATAAATACTCACAGTTCCTTTGCTCCCGTGCCGCTTGCGTCCTCTTCTGAAGCTGGCAGCTGTCTTCGGTATGCGATGGGAGCGTGTGACGTCACTACCATGCTCCCCGTCACGTGCATGCTGACGTCAGCTGCTGGCCTCTGATTGGCTGACAGCGTGTATTGTGGCACGCGGAGCCAAGCGCTGCAATACACTTCAACTGTATGTGCGTCAGAAGATGCACATCCAGTTGAAGCTTTCGCTAGCATCGGCGGGCCCCTGACCCGCTGGGCCCGGACGCAGCTGCGACTGCTGCAACTGTGGTCGTTACGCCGCTGGCTCCACCATTGCACCCCATTAATAGCAACAGTCCAAAAAATAATTAGCACTCACATCTTCTTAAAATAATTGCTTAATTGATCCAGTAGTATTAAAGGCACAAAAAATGGTTGAACACAACAGCACAAAAGTTAAAAAGGCAGAAAAGAAATATCCGCTGTGCTCACAGGCAACATGTTTCAGACCTAACGTCAGGCTTGACAAAGTACTATGCAGGTCTGAAGCATGTTGCCTGTGAGCGCAGCCGATATTTCTGTTTTGCCTATTTAATTTTTGTGCTGTTGTGTTCAACCATTTTTTGTATGTTTTATACTACTGGATCAGTAAAGCAATTCTTTTAATAAGATGTCAATGCCGGGTATTGTTTGAACTGTTGCTACAGTATTACTGGAATATTTTGCCGTGCACCCGGACAGGTGAGCCGATTGCTCTTTTTTCACATTGCACCCCATGTTTCTATCACTCAATAGAGATCCAATCAACTGGTAATGAGACAGTAATTTTTGGGGTCTCCCCACTTCCAAGTAACTTTTCCTTATGTAATCGATAAAGGTCTATTATCTGCCATCCTATGAAAAATTGCAATAACACGATCAGCAGTGCAATGACTAATTCAGTCCTCCTAAATCTAAACATTCATATAAGTTTTTTTTATTTCTTTCATTAAGAGCAAAAACACCAAAACTAATATTTTCTAACATTTTTTGGCTTTTGTAACTAATTATTATTTTTCTAGTGCGACCGATCAGCTGAAATCTTATATTCAATACAACTTTTTTTTTTTTTTTGGAAAATTTCCGGAAAACTAATTTGTATCCAGACCTGTTTCATACTGTGTTATTAACTTTTCTTAACATCACCACAATCCTGAGATTTAGATCCAGCGAGCGAGGCTCGGTAACATCCAGCCTGTGTTTAGCGTTTTAAATTGATACTCTGTATAAGAGACATGTTGACAACTATAAATAAGTCGTAAAGGATTCACGCTACCTTCTTGTCTCCGAGCCTTGCTGCGACGCTCACCTAACCAATACCACATGGATCGGAGGTTCCTGTCTATCTAGAAAGCCCTAGCTCATGCGTTCTAGGCACGAAGCTCTTCATTTTCACTTAATGAGCAAGCGCACTTCTACTCTTCGCGAGCACTGTTGCATTTGCTGTTATCAAGCAGTGCCAATTGAAGGAGCCAAATGTCTGGTTCTTATTTATGTCTTCGGGCCAGACATACTTAACTGTCCTGATTTAATGCAAAACCCTAATTATAACCCTAAATGAAGTTCCTACTGATGGTAGCAGTTTAGTCTATATAATCTAAAGGGCAACAGAATGAAAACTTTCCCTTCTTCTTAGAACTTCGTACAGAACTTTACAGTTTTCCAGCATCATTGCTGACCTACATGGGGAAGGTAATAGATTCAGCATTATTTTTTTGAATAAATGTGCAGAAATCTAATTTATTTTCTTGCCCGATTTGTAAATCTTAAAATCAAAGAAGCTGAAATACGGGGGAAGCCGTATGCACATTAACGAACTGCGTCTGCTTATACCTGCCTGCGGGTGTCTTGAAGAGTCATAGGTGGCTCTACAGAAGGCATCCACAACCTTCCAGATGTTCTTCGACTACAACTCCCAAAATTTGACAGCCTACGTATGAATACAAAGTTTTTATTAAACCACTCACAGAAATAGATCAAATAAATTTTATTAAACGTACCTAAAAACAAAGAACATGCAGTAATAATACATGTATGAGGAATCAAAAGAGGAAAATCAAGTAAAGAAATGTGATGGTAAGTCAGGTCTGACCTAAATTATATGCGCTATGCTTAAAAAATAGAAATTTCCACACCTCCACATGCAGCTACGTGTTCTTGTCCATATTGTCGACGGGTGCTGGGGCTACCTTTCATTGCAAATGTAGCGCCCCGAGGGTTCGGTCGCTACAGGGGTATTGCACCTCAACCAGAGGTGTGATATCCCACTCCCGGGTAAGGATGGAGTGTGGACTTGGACTCAGTTAGCTGCATGTATCACATACACTCCATTTCCGGGGGACAGCTCAATGGTGCTCCCATTAGTACAGTAATGCAGGCACGACAGAACATGTCCCTGGCTGGAGTGGGGAGGGGGGAGGAAACCCCAGTGATGTAGGAGCAGGAAGGGACAGTTTCTGGGCATAGGTAGGAGCCCATTGGTTGCAAGTCACCTGGGCTCATACACAGAGAGGGAGGTATATAAGGTGGGCACCATCTTAGGTCAGTTCAGTCTGAGAGAGGAAGTGACAGAGCAGGGCCTCTGTGGAGCTCTGCTCCGGGGGTGGGCCTAGCCTGTGAGGCCCAGCCAGCACTGGAAGAGAAGAAGTCAGTGCAGCGAGTTGGAGGAGAGAAGGAGTTCAGCCAGAGAGGGCTGACAGGGAGCTGTGGCTCAGTCTGGGCCCAGCTCCACGAGGCAGGCCTGGAGTGGAGGCCAGAGCCAGAGGAGAGGAACGGAAACAGAAAGGAACAGAAAGGAAAGTAAGAAGGAACAGAACACCAAGAGAGGCCCAGAGACACGAAGGCAGAAGGAACCCTAAGGACCCAGGAGATTGCAGGTGACGGGTTGGCAGAACAGGGTACCGGATCCCAAGTTGGTGGAGACGACTAATCCTCAGCCAAGGACCGGCGGTCGTGACCATTTACTGGTGCGACCCCTCACTACACCTACTAGAAAGGCACACCACATAGGGTCAGGGAAGTGGACATCCAGCCTCCCAATAGAAGACCCGAGGCAGCTGGACAGAAGTAGTGTCACTGGTGGGGCACGGCTGACGAAAGGACAGAAGGGAGTCCTGTGCCACACTCTGGAATTGCCTGGGGGTTGATCGAGCCCCCTGCCTGGTGGACGCCGCACGGCTCGGGCGGTCCTATCTGTGCACAAGTGACCTGGATGAGAACTGTGAGTAAAGAACCTGAACTGCAACACCTTGTCTCTGTGCTTTCTCACCGCATACAGCACTACTAGTGCTGGGACGCCCGCACCATCACCCCCACCATCTACTACACTGCCCTGGGACTGCACTCTTCCCGTGGGGAGTCACACTACCTCAGCTGCATACACCATCAGCCCCAGCGGTCGGCCTTGTAGCGGCGGTCCGCACTGACTGCAATCCACGGGTGGCATAGTCGGACATTAACCTAAAACATCTAAAAATAGACTGCCACTGTATTTGGTCTGACCACCCTGAGCCACGGGATCGGGTTGCCACTACTACTCCCATCATTGCCCTGAAGCCCGGTTCCGAGTGCCCCACGGCCCAGGGGGCGAGTCACAAGCATTATTTTATTATTAAGATGGACCAGAGTAATGCATGCTGCATTTTTTTTTGCACGCAGACCATCGGTCTATATGAAAAATCGGACATGTGCACTGGCACATTGGATATAATGGATTAGTTTGCTCTTCTGCAAACTGTCCCAGTCTCGGTCACACCCTCTGTGACCTAGATCATTGAGCCCCTGCCTATATCGCCACATGCCTGAGTGTCTTTTGATCTGTAGTAGTGATGAGCGAGCATGCTCGCTACTGCTCGGTGCTCGCCCGAGCATCTCATTGCTCGAGATGCTCGGCGCTCGCCGAGTATTTCCGGGGTTGCTCGGCGGGAGCTCGGGTCCCCTCCCAGCATGTTTGGCGCTCTTTAGAGCGCCAATCAACATGCAGGGATTGTCTGCCACACACTGCAATGCCGCAGCCATGGTGGTTGTGGCATTACAGTGATTGGCTGGCTGCACAGCATCATCAGGTGTATATCAGACCTGGCGCCGCCATGTTCGTCACAGTCACTCCTGAATCAGACAGTGTAGGGAGAGCTGCTGCTGAGCTAGGGAGAGATTTGCTTGTTTCTAGTTAGTGTAGGTATACCAGGCTATATTAGAGACACAAATCCAGCTCAACTAACAGTCTTTCTGGGGACTATCCAGCTGCAGGCTAGGCAGGCAGGGTATTTAGCAGACTGCAGTGCACATAGCAAGAGGGTCCATTCCAGTTCTGTCTGCTGGTACTTTTACAGAAATTTGTAGAAATAGCCCCAGGTATCAGGGGCCAGGAATATATATTTTTTTTATCTTAATCCTGATTATTTGCTTAAAAAGCAATCCAGAGAACACCGTTTTTCTGTGCCATTTGTTTGTTGGCACTGCAGAATACAGCCAGGTCCTTTCCATATTACAGCGCTAAAAATACAGCTATTTAAAACTGTGGTTTTTCCATCACACGGATCACATATAATTGCGCTGAAAATATTGCCATTTCAGGCCTCCATTGAAATTTTGTTGCAGTGTGTCAGTGAACTTATTGACACGAGGTCAGCGCTGTTAAAAATAGTTACCTACAGGCTAGCTATTTTAAAATTGTGGTTTGTCCATCGCACGGATCACATATAATTGCGCTGAAAATTCTGCCATTTATGGCCTCCATTAAAATTTTGTTTCAGTTTGTCAGCAAAGTTATAGACACCAGTTTGCTGTTAAAAATAGTTACCTACTGGCCAACTATTTAAAACTGTGGTTTGTCCATCACACAGATCACATATAAGTTCGCTCAAAATTCTGCCATTTCTGGCCTCCATTAAAATTTTGTTTCAGTGTGTCAGTGAAGTTACTGACACCAGATTGCTGTCAAAAATAGTTACCTACAGGCCAGCTATTTAAAACTGTAGTTTGTCCATCACACGGATCACATATAAGTTCGCTCCAAATTCAGCCATTTATAGTGAGCGTGGAAGATATTGTCCTGCATTTAAAATGGGCAAGGCACGTGGCAAGGAATGGGTAACAGGTCGTGATGGTGATGGTGCATGCAGAGGCCGAGGCCGTGGGCAAGCTGAAATTGTGCCACAACAAACACCCACATCTTGTCGCTCGACCTTCCTGTCCCAATTAATAGGGGATGCAGAACACCACTATTGAACACAGAGCAGTGTGAAAAGGTTATTGGTTGGATAGCAGATAATGCTTGGAGTCACTTAGCCACCACCACCACCCTGTCTTCCACATGGTCAAGTCTTAGTAGCTGTGAGTCTGGACTGCATATTCCTCACCCTGATCCTCCTTCCTCCCACCATGCCGTGTGCCCAGAGACAACTGATCCCACACTTGGACACTCCAAAGAGCTGCTCACTTTTCCATTTATAGATTCGAGCATCTCACCTGGTCCACTTGAAGCGGGGCAAGAGGAGATCGCATGTAGCGATGCCCAAATATTTGAGCAGCCACGGTCATAAGAAGGTGGCGGTGGGAAAGTGTCACAAGAGGTGGACGTTGATGAGACACAATTGCCAGAAAGTCAGGAGGAGGACCAGGGTGCGAAAGTGGAAGACAAAGTTTTGGATGATATAGTAACTGACCAAACCTGACAGGAGGACATGCAGAGCGAGAACAGCAGCAGCACAAAGGAGGAGGGAGGTAGAGCACCACAACAGGCAGGAAGAAGCAGTGTGCTGGCCGCAGACGGAAGGCGGGCAACCGACTCCCAACACGACGGAAGTTGCCAGTACAACTGTTAGGTCTTCCCGAGTCTGGTTGTTTTTTAAAGACTCTGTCGATAATCCTAAAAAGGCCATTTGCAGCACCTGCCAGCCCAGCATCAGCAGGGGTAGCAAAACTAGCAGCCTGACCACCACCAGCATGATCAGGCACATGGCAGCAAATCACCCGACTTTGTGGGCAGAACCCCAGGGTCCAGGAACAGTGTCTGACACCACTGCTTCTTCCGCTGTTGTGCGTGCAAGCCAATCCCCTGTCCATAGTGCATGTGAAGATGCCTCCCGCCCTGCACCTGTCATTGGGACGCAAGCGCAAATATGCAGTCAACGTCCCACAGGCCACACTACTAAATTCTCACATTTCACGACTGCTTGCACTCGAAATGCTGCCTTTTAGGCTCGTGGAGACGGAAGCATTCCGCAACCTGATGGCGGCGGCCATCCCTCGGTACTCGGTCCCGAGCCGCCACTATTTCTCCCGGTGTGCCGTCCTCACATTACACAAGCACGTGTCCCAAAACATTAGCCGTGCCCTCAACAACACAGTTTTCGGGAAAGTCTACCTAACCACGGACACGTGGACAAGTGCTTGTGGGCAGGGACGGTACATCTTGCTGACGGCACACTGGATTAAAATAGTGGAAGCCGGGACCCAGTCAGACCTTGGGACGGAACACGTCCTCCCGACGGCAAGGATTGAGGGCCCTAGGTCAATCAGGGTTGCCCCCACAGTCTAGAGCTCCTGCACCTCATCCTCCTCAGCCTCCTCCTCCTCTTCAGCCTCCATCTCCGAAATGACCACATCAGTCACAAGCTGGTAGCACTGCAGCACTGCCTCGGCCAAGCGGCAACAGGCTGTGCTGAAACTAATATGCTTAGATGACAAACCGCACAATGCTGAAGGGTTGTGGACAGCTCTGAAAGAGCAGTCCGATCTGTGGCTCACACCGCTGAACCTACAGCCAGGCATGGTCGTGTGTGACAATGGCCGGAACCTGGTGGCGGCTCTGAGGCGAGGCGAGCTCACACACGTACCATGCCTGGCCCATGTGCTTAACCTCGTGGTTCAGTGGTTTCTCAAATCCTACCCGGAGCTGCCGGATCTGCTTGTTAAAGTACGCCGCCTGTGTGCCCATTTTAGAAAGTCACCTACAGCTTCCTTGCCGTGCTTCAGCAGCGTTTGCAGCTTCCGACTCACAGACTGGTGTGTGATGTCCCCACACATTGGAACTCTACAGTGCAGATGTTGGGAAGGATTTGTGAGCAGAAGAGAGCAATTGTTGAGTACCAGCATCAACAAGGCCGTCGGTATTCAGTTCAGACTCCACACATATGACCTCAGGAGTGGACATGGATGTCAGACATATGTACCATCCTCCAAAACTTTGAGGACTCCACCAAGATGATGAGCAGCGATGATGCCATAATTAGCGTCACCATCCCGCTTCTCTGTCTTCTGAAATGCTCTCTGTTCACAATCAAAGAGGATGCATTGCAGGAGGAGCACGATGAGATGGAGCAAGGAACCATTCAGGGTGATTACACACAGCCCAGCCTCATCTCATCCCAATGTGGATTGGGTGACAATGAGGAAGAGGAGGAGGAGGAGGAAGGACAGGAGCTAGTTTCATGCGCAATAGACGGTACTACCTGCACAGCTGTCATACCGTCTGTTTAGCATGGATGGCCAGAGGACAGAGAGGGCGAGGAGGAGGAGGAGGAGAGCATGGTCAGTTATCCTCTTGGTGAGGACACGGAAGTCTTGCCTGTTAGTAGTCTGGCACGCATGGCTGAGTTTATGTTACACAGCCTTTCCCATGACCCTCGCGTTCTCAAAATTTTGGGTGACAGTCATTACTGGTTGATGACACTTCTAGACCCACGCTACAAGGAGAACTTTATATCTCTTATTCCTGAGGCGGACAGGTGTACAAAAATGGGGCTGTACTAGAAGGCCCTTGTTGCAGAACTATTAAAAAAATTCCCATCTGAAAACACTGGTGGCAGAGGGCACACTTCATTGGACAACCAAGGAGTACAGGCGAGAGAGACACAACTTCAATCCAGCAGAGGCAGGGGAACACTCTCAAAGTTGTGGGAGAGTTTTCTCAGCCCCTCCCATCGCACAGGCCCTGAGGCGCGGGGTACTATCACAAGGACTGCAAAGTTTGGGAAGATGCTGAGGGAATACCTTGCCGACCGTACCAACGTCCTCTGTGATTCCTCTGTGCCTTATAATTATTGGTTATCCAAGCTGGATACGTGGAATGAACTGGTTCTCTATGCCTTGGAGGTCCTGGCCTGCCCTGCCGCCAGCGTTTTTTCAGAGCGGGTTTTTAGCGCCGCTGGTGGAATTATAACTGATAAGCGCATCCGCCTGTCAACTGAAAATGCTGACAGGCTGACTCTTATAAAAATGAACAAGGGCTGGATTGGGCCAGACTTCTCAACACCACCGAATGATAGCAGCGTAACATAAACTCCAATCCAGTGTCTTTTCTTGGGAGGTGTATTCCCATGCACCTTTTCACACCCACACATGGGTTTACGCTTCCTGATTTTGGCAATTTGCTCTTGTCCTCCTCCTTCTCCTCATCCTCCAGCACCATATCACCAGGGTGATCGTGGTCCGTGATGCAACACCCACATAATTTTTTTAAAGGGTGTTTATGATGCCCGTAAAAAAAAAAAATTATACAGTATGTTCATGTATACCCCCCAGGGGTAAATGTTTGTCATCCCATACACTTAGTGCATGGGCATTACAAGTAGAGGAGGCCCGCTCCTTTCTAATGGGAACATTTTTTTATGAGGCCCTCCTCCACGTCTCTTCCAAGGGGCATTGGAGTGCCTCCAAATTTTTGGCAGCCCTTGCATTCACTGCATAGGCAAACACAATGGGAGACCTACTTCCTAATAATGGGAATATTGTTTTCAGGAGGCCCTCCTCTAAGTCTCTTCAAAGGGGTATTGGGGTGTGTTCAAATTTTGGGCAGCCTTGCCACTCACTGCATACGCAATAACAGTATAGGAGACCCACTCTTTAGTAATGGGAACAATAAAACATAGCAGGCTGATGGCTCTCTAAGAATAGCGAGGGCCAACTGATGGCCCTTTAAGAATAGTAAAAGCTGCCTGATGGCCCTATAAAATTAGGCTTTGTGACTCTCAGAGTCCCTCCTTCATAAATGAAACACGATGTGTTTGATGATATCTCACACAGCACATGGCCAGATAAGGTTGTAAAATGTTAAAATGACATTTCCTGGTGAATGCATTTGTCATGGTTGAAAGCATTGCAAAACTGCAAAAACGCATCAGAAACGCTACGTGTGAACCTAGCCCAAGGTGTGGAGGAGCATTTTTGTTTTTGGTTAGCGTATTTTTCGGACCATAAGACGTACTGCGTCTTATAGTCTGAATGTTGGGGGGGGGTGTATATTAATGTGTAGCGTGGGGGGAGCGGTATCGGTGGAAGAGCGGGGCACAGGAGGCAGCAGCCGCCTACTGCAGCCTACACTGTCCCCACTGCTAAAGAAAATGAATATTCACATGGGGAGTGGGGAGCACTGAATATTAATGCTCCTTAATAGCGGTATACAGTGTAGCCGCGCTGCGCTGCGGCTGCTGCTGCTGCTGGCTATCTCCTGTGCCCGCTGTTAAAGGGCATGAATATTCAACCTCTCTACACGCCCATGGAGGTGAATATTCATGCCCTTTAATGAGCGGGCACAAGAGATAGCCGGCGGCAGCAGCGGCTCCGCTGTGTGCCGGGTATGAGGGAGAGTGAAGTCACTACTCCCCGCGCACACAGACCCGGCGTGGGGAGCAGTGACTTCCGGCAGCTGATCTCTCCTTGTGAGCCGCGCATGGCAGTGACGTCATAGGCAGCTCACATGGAGAGAGCAGTGCAGGCAGACCGGACGCAGCACTGGAGGAGAGAAGAAAGGTGAGTAGGAGTGTTTATTTTTTTTTAATGTGCAGCCTGATGGGGATTAGAGGAACCATGCATACTAGGACAGGGATTAGGGGTGCCATGCATACCAGGACAGGGATTAGGGGTGTCATGCATACCAGGACAGGGATGAGGGGTGCCATGCATACCAGGATTGGGATGATGGGTGCCATGCATACCAGGATAGGGATTAGGGGTTGCCTGCATATTAGGACAGGGATGAGGGGTGCCATGCATACCAGGACAGGGATTAGGGGTGCCATGCATACCAGGATAGGGATTAGGGGTGTCATGCATACCAAGACAGGGATGAGGGGTGCCATGCATACCAGGACAGGGATTAGGGGTGCCATGCATACCAGGATAGGGATTAGGGGTGCCATGCATACCAGGACAGGGATGAGGGGTGCCATGCATACCAGGACAGGGATGAGGGGTGCCGTGCATACCAGGACAGGGATGATGGTTGCCATGTATATCAGGATAGGTATGAGGGGTGCCATGCATACCAGGATAAGGATGAGGTGTGACATGCATATCAGGATGGAGTGATGCCAGGCATACCAGGATGGGGATGGATACCACATATATACCAGGATGGGGGATATTGTCAGAATTGGGGAACATTACCCCTATACCAGTGTCAGCAGAAGACCCCCTCCACCTTAAAAGTGCATCATGACCACATTTTTTGCTTACATTTTTATTTTTTTATTTTCCTCCTCTAAAACCTAGGTGCGTCTTATGGTCCGGTGCGTCTTATAGTCCGAAAAAATACGGTATTTATTTTGCCTTATATACAAGTCATTACCCTGGAAAGGATGTTCCTTAACATATTTCCCAGGAAAATCCATTTTGGTTTCGTTTTGGTATGTTTTATACCTCTGACAACGTTGTTGACAGCAGTGACCTGGGAGTCAGAAATGCTTCCAGGGGTCTTCCCCATGCTGTCCCCATGTCATTTGAGCACTGTTCCCATCGATTTGGGCAATTTTTAGGCCTCTGCAGACCGCCGGGGGGAGCTGCCTGAAAAATGCTCGAGTTTCCCATAGACTTACATTGGGCTCGTTGCTCGGGTCGAGCACCCAAGTATTCCAATTTGCTCGACCCGAGCAATGAGTACCCGAGCATTTTAGTGCTCGCTCATCACTAGTGCTTACTAGTGTTGAGCGAGCACTAAAATGCTCGGGTGCTCGAAGCTCGGGCCGAGCTCGCCGTGATACTCGGGTGCTCGACCCGAGCAACGAGCCCAATGTTAGTCTATGGGAGACTCGAGCATTTTTGCGGTGGCATCCCCGGCAGTCTTTTAAAAGCCTAACAAGTGCCCAAAACGATAGTGACAGTGCTCAAATGACATGGGGACAGCATGGGGATCGCCCCAGGAAGCATTTCTGACCCCCAGGTCACTGCTGTCAACAACGTGGTCAGAGGTATTAAGCCACTTTTACAGGCTCACAATAAAACGAAAGTGAAACTTTTTTCCTGTGAAATATGTTAAGGAACATCCTTTCCAGGGAAAAGACTTGTGTATAAGTTAAAATAAATGACCAAAAACAAAAATACTCCTCCACACCTTCGGCTATGTTCACAAGTAGCATTTTTTATGCGTTTTTGCACTTTTGTATTGCTTTCAACTATGACAAATGCATTCACCGGGAAATGTCATTTTAACATTTTACAACCTTATCTGGCCATGTGCTGTGTGACACATGCATAAAGTGCTGAAAAGACATGGGAACAGCATGGGGAAGACCCCTGGAAGCATCTCTGACTCCCAGGTCACTGTCTAAAAGTGTGCCCATCATAAGTGATCCTTGCTGCATCAGAAGATGCAGACTTGCAACTATCCCCATGCAAGTTGTAGTCCCAGGGCAGTGTTCAATTGTACCTCCCCCATTCCTTGCAATACAAGCGCAAGTATGCAGCCTGCCACCCACCCACCCCCAGGCTGCAATACCATACTGCTTGCTTGCTTGAACTTGAAATTGGGCCTTTTAGGCATGTGTAGGCGGAATCTGGCCACCACGTCATGGCTGTGTTGGCGGCCTGGAATCCATACTCAGTCCCCAGCCGCCCGGTGGCCGGGTGTCCATAAACGGTCCCCAGCCGCCCCCATTTCTCCTTGGAACATCCCCCCACACACTTTTCTTAGCCTGGCCTGCTTTAGGCAGCATTGGACGAGCCCACCAGAGAACCAGACTCCTCCGGTGGGCCCTGACTTCTCCATCGGTGGAGTTGAGAGTGCCAAGGTGAGGAGCATGATGATGATGACAGAAGTTAGCATGTGCTATGTTTTCTTTTAATGCAAGTGTTAGTGTGCAGCCTGCCACCCACCCACCCCCAGACTGCAATTCATACTGCTAGCTTGCACTTGAAATGGGGCCTTTTAGTTTAGAGGAGGCCGAAGCTGGCCACTACCTCATGGCTGCTTCGGCAGCGAGGTATCCATACTCAGTCCCCAGCTGCCCCTATTTGTCCTGGTGTGCCTTATACATAAGATTAAGCGCGTATACCAAAACATTACCTGTGCCCTCCCCAGTGCATTTAGTGGGAAGGAGAGCCTATTCCGCTGCAGTGTGTGCATGCCAAACCCCTGTTCATGTTACATGCGAAGATGCCTCCCACCTTGCACCTGTCATTGCAGACTTGCAACTATCCCCATTCAAGTCCTTGTCCCAGGGCAGTGTTCAATTGTACCTCTCCCATTCCATGCAATGCAAGCGCAAGTATGTAGCCTGCCACCCACCCACCCCTAGGCTGCAATACCATACTGCTTGCTTGCTTGCACTTTAAATTGGGCCTTTTAGGCATGTGGAGGCGGAATCTGGCCACCACGCCATGGCTGTGTCGGCGGCCTGGTATCCATACTCAGTCCCCAGCCGCCTGGTGGCCGGGTGTCCCCGCTTGCTCCCCAGCCTCCAGGGGGTGGCCGGGTGTCCATACTCGGTCCCCAGCCACCCCTATTTGTACCGGTAACCTTTCCTACACTTTTCTTTGCCTGGCCTGCTTTAGGGCAGCATTGGCCGAGCCCACCGGACTATCAGACTCCTCCGGTGGGCCCTGGCTTCTCCATCAGGGGAGTTGAGAGTGCCAAGGTGAGGAGCATGATGAGGATGATAGAAGTTAGTATCTGCTTTGTTTTGTTGTAATGCAAGCGCATGTATGTAGTAGCGGCTAGGCCTGAGGAGGTCAGCGTTTTGGCGCATATCCTACCTCCTCCGAGGATTGATGGATGTTTTCCTGCTACTATCCAAGTTCTATGACTCCCGTTAAAACAAAGCTTCAGGTGATAAATGATGGATGAGGTAGTGGCAAAGGAGAAAGAGCAGGAGGAACAGGGACCATTCACATCAATATCAGGCCAGTCAACCAGATATGTCTTGTAGGATATGTTTCTGTAACAAAAGGAGCGGTTCGGCTACACAGTTATAGGGCATACAGTGAGTGCAATGCCTACCAAAAATTTCGAGGCACTCCAATGCCCCTTGGAAATGACATGGAGGTCAGAGGGCGTTAACTAAACCTTTTTTTCCATTTATAGCAACTGGGTCTCCTGTGCACTGTTGGCCTAAGCAGTGAATGGAATGCTTTCCAAAAATTATGAGGTACTGCAATGCCCCTTACAAGAGCCATGTGTGGCACCCCAGGGGTCTGGTCACCACAGTAATAGAGATTACGTCGGAGAGCAAGTGGAAGGTTTCCTGGTCAGGATCCCTTAAACATGCAACATCCTCCTGCCCCAGTCCTGGGAGGGGAGAATTCTGCCCTTATAAACTGGATCTGGGGTGGGGTTGAGTGAGTCAGAGAACAGTCAGAGTCAGAGTGAGAGCAAGGGAAAGTAACAGCAAGGAGCTCTGTAGGAGCTAGGAGCTAAAGACGAGGGGCTGGAAGCTGAGCAGAGCTCGCCCTGGAAGAAGACAATAGGAACCGGACTCAGGAGTCTGAAGCTGTGAGGACTTATATATCCAGCAGCAGAAACCAGCCGGCAGGGCATTTCAGATCCTCTGGCCATAGAAGCCCGGAGGCTCAGTCACAAGCAAGGGACCAGCACCGCCGTCGTGGAGCGGAGGCTAACAGAAGGCCCCAAGTCACCAGCCATACGGGTGAGCACTACACGGTACACTCAGGGACGTGGGCTACTTCTACCCGCTTACAGCAAGGTAGCCAGGAAGAGTGCAGACAGACGGGGAGGCCTACAACTCCACCTGGCCAGGGGAACTCCTGCTTGCTCACAGACTGACCATGCCTCTTATGTTAGCCAGTACTCCCGGGAGGGTCTATCTTATAATCATCAGTAAAGACGCTGAACTGCACTGCAAAGACTCTGAGTCATTCCTGCTGCGCTCGTGCACCATCACCCCCATCATCCACACTCACTGCCCTGAGTCTATACTCCTCCCGAGGGGAGTTATCCCATTTTATGCTGTGCACACAACACCAGCCTCAGCGGTCTGCCTCGCAGCGGTGGTACTCCCTGACCGCAATCCACAGGTGGCGCAGTCGGACAATTAACCTCAAAACCTAAGAAAGATTGCCACTGGTTTGACCAGCCTGAGCCACGTGACCGGGTCACCGCCACGGAGACTACAGAGCCCAGAGACCCGGCACTGGGTATCCCACACACGTGTACACACGGCCCAGGGGGCGCGTCACATGCGGTATAGCATATTACAAACATAAGTCCCATTATTGGGGAGTGGGTGTCCCATAATATTTGCTTATGCCTTGCAAGCAAAAGCTGCCAAAAATTAGGACGGAGCAACTTGCAATGCCCCTTACAAGAGCCATGCAGTACAGCATATTACAAACATAAGTCCTATTATTGGGGAGTGGGTCTCCCATAGTATTTGCTTATGCTTTCCCAGCAAAAGCTGCCAAAAATTAGGACAGAGCAACTTGCAATGCCCCTTACAAGAGCCATGCAGTACAGCATATTACAAACATAAGTCCCATTATTGGGGAGTGGGTCTCCCATAGTATTTGCTTATGCTTTCCCAGCAAAAGCTGCCAAAAATTAGGACGGAGCAACTTGCAATGCCCCTTACAAGAGCCATGCAGTACAGCATATTACAAACATAAGTCCCATTATTGGGGAGTGGGTCTCCCATAGTATTTGCTTATGCTTTCCCAGCAAAAGCTGCCAAAAATTAGGACGGAGCAACTTGCAATGCCCCTTACAAGAGCCATGCAGTACAGCATATTACAAACATAAGTCCCATTATTGGGGAGTGGGTGTCCCATGGTATTTGCTTATGCTTTCCCAGCAAAAGCTGGCAAAAATTAGGACGGAGGAACTTGCAATGCTGGCACCCTGGTGGTATAGTGGTGGTGGAGGCTGAGGATAAGAAGAAGAAGATTAAACAGCCGAAACGAGGAAGCGTATACCCATGTGTGGGTGTGAATACACCTCCCGAAATAACAGTGGATTTGACTTTATGGTACTCTGCTGTCATTTGGTGGTGATGAGAAGTCTGGCCCAATCCAGCCCTTGTTCATTTTGATAAGGGTCAACTTGTCAGCATTGTCAGTTGACAGGCGAGTGTGCTTATCAGTTATAATTCCCCCAGCGGCACTAAAAACACGCTCCGATAACACGCTAGCGGCAGGGCAGGCCAGGACCTCCAATGCGTACAGAGCGAGTTCATTCCAAGTGTCCAGCTTGGATACCCAATAATTAAAAGGCACAGAGGAATCACGGAGGACGCTGGTACGATCGGCAAGGTACTCCCTCACCATCTTTTGAAACTTTCCACTCCTTGTGAGAGTACCCCGCGCCTCAGGGCCTGTAAGCTGGCCGGGTGTCAGAAAACTGTCCCAGAACGTTGACAGTGTTCCCCTGCCTCTGCTGGATTGGAGTTGCATCTCTCTCGCCTGTACGCCTTGGTTGGGCAACGAACTGTGACCTCTGCCGCTAGCGTGTTCAGATGGGAATTTTTTTAAGAGTTCTGCAGCAAGGGCCTTCTGGTATTGCCCCATTTTTGTAGACCTCTCCACCTCAGGAATAAGAGAGTGAAAGTTCTCCTTGTAGCGGGGGTCTACAAGTGTCACCAACCAGTAATGACTGTCACCCAACATTTTGACAACGCGAGGGTCACGGTTAAGGCAGCGTAACATAAAGTCAGCCATGCGTGCCAGACTGGTAACGGGCAAGATTTCCGTGTCCTCACCAAGATGACGACTGACCATGCTCTCCTCCTCCTCCTCCTCCTCTTCCTCCTCCGCCCTGTCCTCAGGCCACCCACGCTGAACCGACGGTATGACACTTGCACAGGTACTACCGTCTACAACGCATGATAGCAGCTCCTGTTCTTCCTCCTCATCCTCCTCCTCTCCCTCATTGTCCCCCAATGCACGTTGGGATGAGATGAGGCTGGGCTGTGTGTAATCGCCCGCTATGGCTTCTTGATCCATCTCATCATACTCTGGCTGCAATGCCTCCTCTTTAATTCTCTGCAGAGAGCGTTGCAAAAGACAGACAAGTGGGATGCTGACACTAATGATGGCGTCACCGCCACTCACCATCTTGGTGGCCTCCTCAAAGTTTGTCAGGATGGTACATATGTCAGACATCCAGGTCCACTCCTGAGGTCTTATGTGTGGAGTCTGACCTGAATATCGACGGCCTTGTTGCAGCTGGTACTCCACAACTGCTCTCTTCTGCTCACAAATCCTTTGCAACATGTGGAGGGTAGAGTTCCAACGTGTGGGGACATCACACACCAGTCGGTGTGCCGGAAGCTGCAAACGCTGCTGCAACACAGCAAGGGCGGCGGAAGCTGTAGCCGACTTGCGAAAATGAGCTGACAGGCGGCGTACTTTCCCGAGCAGATCTGGCAACTCGGGGTACGATTTAAGAAACCGCTGAACCACGAGGTTAAGCACATGAGCCAGGCATGGTACGTGTGTGATCTCACCTCGCCTCAGAGCTGCCACCAGGTTACGGCCATTGTCACACACGACCATGCCGGGATGTAGGTTCAGCGGTCTCAGCCACAGATCTGCCTGCTCTTTCACAGCTGTCCACAACTCACAAGCATTGTGAGGTTTATCACCTAAGCTTATGAGTTTCAGCACAGCCTGTTGCCGCTTGGCGGAGGCAGTACTGCAATGCTTCCAGCTTGTAACTGATGTGGTGATATCTGAGATGAAGGCTGAACATGAGGAGGAGGAGGAGGATGCGCAGGAGCTGTACACTGTGGGGGCAACTCTGACTGACATAGGGCCCGCAATCCTCGGTGTGGGGAGGATGTGTTCCGTCCCAAGGTCCGACTGGGTCCCGGCTTCCACTATGTTTACCCAGTGTGCCGTCAGAGAGATGTACTGTCCCTGGCCACAAGCACTTGTCCACGTGTCCGTTGTCAGGTGGACTCTCCCAGTAACTGCGTTGTTGAGGGCACGGCAGATGCTTTGGGACACGTGCTTGTGTAGTGCGGGGATGGCACACTGGGCAAAATAGTGTCGGCTGGGACCGAGTACCGAGGGACGGCCACCGCCATAAGATTGCGGAAGGATTCCGTCTCCACCAGCCTAAAAGGCAGCATTTCCAATGCAAGCAGTAGTGAAATGTGCGAATTTAGGACTGTGGCCTGTGGGGCGTTAGCTGCGAATTTCCGCTTTCGTTCAAAGGTCTGGGATATGGACAATTGAACGCTGCGGTGGGACGTGGACGTGGACGTTGATGCTGTTTCTTGAGAAACTGCCATAACAAGTGAAGACTGAGAGGAGGGGGCATCTTTACATGCAGTATGGACAGGGGATTGCCTTGCACACACAACAGGTGGTTCTATCGCATGCACAACAGTGGAAGAAGCAGTGGTGACACCCGCTGAAACTGGTCGTGGACCCTGGGTTTCGCCCCACAAAGTCGGGTGCTTTGCTGCCATGTGCCTGATCATGCTGGTGGTGGTCAGGCAGGTACTTTTGTCACCCCTGCTGATGCTGGCATGGCAGGTGGAACATATTGCCTTTTTGGGGTTATCAGCAGAGTCTTTAAAAAAATTCCAGACTCTGGAAGACCTACCGCTTGTACTGGCAACGTCTCTCGTGTTGGTGTTTCGGGGAACGGTTGTCTGCCTTCTGTCTGCGGCCACCACACTGCTTCTTCCTGCCTGTTGGGGTACTCTGCCTCCCTCCCCCTGTGTGCTGCTGGCCTCACTCTGCATGTCCTCCTTCCACGTTGGGTCAGTTACTAGATCATCCACCACCTCCTCCTCTTCCACTTGCGCACCACGATCCTCCTCCTCACTTCCTGGCAATTGTGTCTCGTCATCGTCCACCTCTTGTGACAAATTGCCAACGTCGACTTCCTGTGGCCGTGGCTGTTCAAATATTTGGGCATCGCAACATGGGATCTCCTCTTCCACCACTTCAAGCGTATCAGGCGAGGGGCCCAAATATGGAAATGGACCAGTGAACAGCTCTTCAGAGTGTCCAAGTATGGGATCACTTGCTGTCTGACTACACTCGGCATGGTGGGAGGAAGGAGCATCAGGGTGAGGAGGAGTATGCGGTCGAGACTCACGGCTACTAAGAGTTGACCATGTGGAAGACAGACCGGAGGTGGTGGTGCCCAGGTAACTGGAAGTATTGTCTGCTATCCAATTAATAACCTGTTCACACTGATCAGTTCTCAATACTGGTGTTGTTCTGTGCTTCCCTAGTAATTCGGTCAAGAAGTGGGAGCGAGAAGATGTGGCTGTTGGTTGTGGCACATTTTCACCTTGGCCACGGCCCCGTCCTCTGCACGAACCATCACCAGAACGTCCACTTCCACGTCCCTTGCCACGCGCCTTGCCCATTGTAAATGAAGTAAAATAGCTTACACTTGCACTATCAATGGAAAAAGGGTAATAAAGAGTAGATTAGAACCGTGGAAGAGGAAAACCACAGTTATTGTTTACTGGGGTATACCACACTTTTTTAAATAGAGATATTTGCGGCTGAACAGTGAGCGACACACTCAAACTGCTTTTTTTTTAGATACCAAAGGCCCAAAACTGGATAGTACAGCGATTTGACCCGTGGAACTCCGAAACCACACTGGGATGTCGGGCCTACACAAGACTATTTTCAACAGATATATTTGTGTGTCACAACAGTCAGGAGACACTACTGTTTTTCTTTACGGAAAAAACTACCAAAACCTGAATAATAGAGATTTTTTACCATGGAACAGCAAAACCACAGTTATAATTTACTGGTGTATACCAGGCTTTTTAAAATATATATATATTTGCGGCTGAACAGTGAGCGACACACTCAAACTGTTTTTTTTAGATACAAATGGCCCAAAAGTGGATAATACAGAGGTTTGTACCGTGGAACTGCAAAACCACACTTGTATTTCTCGGGCCTACACCAGACTATTTTCAACAGATATATTTGTGTCTGAAAAATCAGGGAGACACTATTTTTTTTTTTTTTTACAGCAAAAAATGCAAAAAGCAGGATAATAGAGATTTTTTACCGTGGAACAGCAAAAGCACACTTCTGTCTCTCTGGCCTACACCAGACTATTTTCAACAGATATATTTGTGTCTGAAAAATCAGGGAGACACTTATTATTTTTATACAGCAAAAAATGCCAAAAACAGGATAATAGAGATGTTTTACCGTGGAACATCAAAACCACAGTAATAATTTACTGGTGTATACCAGGCTTTTTTAAATATATATATATTTGCGGCTGAACAGTGAGCGACACACTCAAACTGTTTTTTTTAGATACAAATGGCCCAAAAGTGGATAATACAGAGGTTTGTACCGTGGAACTGCAAAACCACACTTGTATTTCTCGGGCCTACACCAGACTATTTTCAACAGATATATTTGTGTCTGAAAAATCAGGGAGACACTATTTTTTTTTTTTTTTACAGCAAAAAATGCAAAAAGCAGGATAATAGAGATTTTTTACCGTGGAACAGCAAAAGCACACTTCTGTCTCTCTGGCCTACACCAGACTATTTTCAACAGATATATTTGTGTCTGAAAAATCAGGGAGACACTATTATTATTTTTATACAGCAAAAAATGCCAAAAACAGGATAATAGAGATGTTTTACCGTGGAACATCAAAACCACAGTAATAATTTACTGGTGTATACCAGGCTTTTTAAAATATATATATATTTGCGGCTGAACAGTGAGCGAGACACTCAAACTGTTTTTTTTAGATACAAATGGCCCAAAAGTGAATAATACAGAGGTTTGTACCGTGGAACTGCAAAACCACACTTGTATTTCTTGGGCCTACACCAGACTATTTTCAACAGATATATTTGTGTCTGAAAAATCAGGGAGACACTATTTTTTTTTTTTTTACAGCAAAAAATGCCAAAAGCAGGATAATAGAGATTTTTTACCGTGGAACAGCAAAAGCACACTTCTGTCTCTCTGGCCTACACCAGACTATTTTCAACAGATATATTTGTGTCTGAAAAATCAGGGAGACACTTATTATTTTTATACAGCAAAAAATGCCAAAAACAGGATAATAGAGATGTTTTACCGTGGAACATCAAAACCACAGTAATAATTTACTGGTGTATACCAGGCTTTTTTAAATATATATATATTTGCGGCTGAACAGTGAGCGACACAATCAAACTGTTTTTTTTAGATACAAATGGCCCATAGAACTGCAAAACCCCACTTCTATTTCTCTGGCCTACACCAGACTATTTTCAACAGATATATTTGTGTCTGAAAAATCAGAGGCACACTTTTTTTTTTTGGGGGGGGGGGGGGGGCACCAAAAGGTTAATAAGATGGGTATTTGTACATTGTGAAGGAGGAAAAAAAAAAGAGGATTTAGATTAAAAAAAATGGATTTTTCCTGGCCCCCAGGACCTGGAGCTAAGTCCAGCAATTTCAGCAACAGGAGCAGCACACAGGACTGTAATGCAGCGTTTGCTGGTATAACCACTGCGTCTCCTATACAGCCTGCCTGCCTGCCTGCCTGATATACCTGGGATGGATATTAGTCCTGAGAAGGACTGTTTGTTTGATCTGGCAGCCTTTACAGACCCTACACTAACTATTTTGCAGGATATATCTCTCCCTAAATCAGCAGCGCTGTCCCTACACTGTCTGATCCGGAGCGACTGTGGCCAAGATGGCGGCGCCTGGTTTTAAATACTCGAGGTGACGCTGTGCGGCCAGCCAATCACTGTAATGCCCACAAACAACATGGCTGCGGCATTACAGTGACTGGCTGGCAATCCCTGCATGTTCATTGGCTCTGTAAAGAGCTCCAAACATGCAGGGCGGAGACCAGAGGTCCCGCCTGAGTAACCCGGAAATGCTCGGTGCTCGCCGAACATCCCGAGTAGCGTGATGCTCGGGCGAGTACCGAGCAGTGTCGAGCATGTTCGCTCAACACTAGTGCTTACTGGTGACCCCAAAATAATGCAGAAATCACTATCCTCACGGTATTCAGGCTAGGTCATTTTTTTGTTGTTGTTTTTTACTGATATGAAAAAGAAATGGAAAAAAATATCCAAAATGTTATTCTTCCAGAACAAAAGGTCATGATGTAGAAATCATTGCAGGCAAGAGCAAACATATCACCAATGGAGACTGTTCATCTGTATGCTTTATGTACCCCTTTCTCCAGTTCCCTTTTCCTTGACACACCCGCCACAGATCTTTCATAAACACCGCACCACCCTAAACAGACAATTTTATTATTAAAAATTGTCTTACCTGCCAAAGACTACCATGAATAGCCTTACACCATCCTGATTTCCCTGCCCTATATCTCCAGTTTGTAACCATAAACTCTTTCACTACCCTAGACCACCAGGGATGTAACTATAATTACTTTCTCTCCTCTATTTCACCTTTATTTCACCCAAGACCACCAGGGAATTGGTTTCATTTTTTTAAACCAACAGGAAAGTAATCATAAACCCTTTCACTATCCCAGACCACCCAGGAACTAATATAAACCCTTTCTATACCCTAGACCCCCAGGGATGTAGCCATAAACATTTTCTCTGCCCCAGACCACCAATATAAATCTTTAGAACACCTTGAGACCACTAGGATGTAGCCAAAAAAAAAAATTTTTTTATACCATAGACCACTAGGGATGTAATCATAAATCATTTCATGGATCTATTCCACCGGGATGTAAATATTAACCCTTTCACCACCCTAAACCAACAGGGATTTCACCATCAACTCTATCAATACCTTAGACCACCAGGGATGTAACTATCAATTTTCCACTAAATTTGATCCACATACCGTTTCATTGCACTAAATCGCCAATGATGAAACGACAAATCCTGCACTGCCACAGGTCACCGGGCATGTAATGTTAAACTTATTCACTGCCCTAGGCCACCAGGGTGTAACTGGTACCCTATCTCTGCCCTAAACCACCAAGGATATAACCATACACATTTTCTCTACCCTAGACCTTCAGGATGCAACAAAGACCTCTTTATTGCCCAAGGCCACAGGGCTGTGACTATAAAACTTTTCACTGCTCTAGGCCACCAGGAAAAATAATCATCAACCCTTACACTGCCCTAGACCATCAGGGATATAACTATTGACTCTTTTACTGCTCAGCCCACCAGGGTTGTAATCATAAACCTTTATTCTGCCTTAGATCTGCAGGGATGTAAGCATAAACCCTTTTGTTCTAGAACACCGGGGATGTAAATATTAACCCTTTCACTACTCCAGACCACCAGTGAAGTAATAATCAAGCAGTTAATACCCTAAAACACAGGGATGGCAGCATTAATCCCTTGACTACCCTAAAATATAAGGAATGTATTTATTTTACTTATTTTATCATGATGATGGCAGAAGGGGCCCATGCACTGTTTTACGCACATGGATCCTCAATTGTATGGCCCCAATGACAGGGACAACTCTGGAGAACCCCTCCTCTAACAGAACCCCATATCTCAGCTTCCTATACCCTTTTAGCACAACATAGAGTTATTCCTTAGACAACATATAAAAAGCAATCTAAACATCCAATAATCCTGAATATGTTATCATCCGGCATCTATCAGGTTTATAATACTGGGTACTAGAAGTATTATGACTACATAAGATCCTGTCTATGTTGATGGTGGCCATATGGCCGTTCTACGAAAAGCCAGACCTTTGGGTAGCAGAAAAAGCAGCCACTAATCAGCAGTATTAGAGTTATTGTGCTAATCCTGATAATCCCGTGATAAAGGATATCAGATAAACCTTTACTCCAAACACATTAAAGAGATTAAAGGTTGTGACATTAGGTATGGTCAGTATGATGACACATGGTGCCATATTACCCATCAGTGACCGGTTTAGACACCAGTTTGGTCACTTGGCACCTTGACCTATCAGTGGTTGTTTTATGCCCCTGTGTGTGATTATGAGCACTGTCATGTTGGGAAACGATCATGATCACAGAGGGCACGACCAGAGACCCAGGACAAGAAACATTATTACATGATAGGAAACATTATACCAGGAAGGGGCACAGAATGGGGGCATTATACCAGGAAGGAGCTCAGGATAGGGACATTATACCAGGAAGAGGCCCAGAATGGGGAACATTTTACCAGAAAGAATCATAGAATCATAGAGAGTTGGAGGGCACCTCCAGAGTCTGACCTCTCTACACTGTGACAGCCCTCGAGGTATTTGTAGACGGCTATTAAGTGTGGCGCCCCTGCTGCGCATTGGTGCCACAGAACCTAGTAGGGTGCATAGATGGATTTCTCCACAAGAGGCCCTCACTACATGCAAACACCTCCACCTTCCACCTCACACCACCAGAGGGAGCCCTGATAGGGATATAAGGTGGAAGGTGGAGCCAGGCAGCTCAGTCAGTGTCCAGTCTGCAGAGAGACAGGATGTAGCTGCACGCAGGCTGCTGTGTGAGGCAAGCTAGGCCTCCAGCAGCCCTGAAGCCTAGTGAGGGCCCCGGGTGGCCGAAGGCAAGTGGAACTAAGGGGACAGAGGAGCATAGTAAGCTCACCCCGATTTCTACACCGAACACCGGGTCCGCGCCTACAGGAATCTTTATGACCTGTAGGAACAACCGGAATCCCTGGAGAACTACAAGTCCCAGGTTAACCAACCGCTGACCACAGCAACAGGGTTAGGCACCACTAAGGCTCCAGCGACCAGGAATAGTAGGAACCAGGAGAAAACCCTACCGCCAGGTCAGTAGGTACAAGAAGGAAGCAGTAAGCAAGCCAGGCCTAGCTCCAGGCAGGCCCGAAGCTTAGAGAGTAAAAGACACAGATCTGGAGGCCTAACACCCGCTTACTGGGGAGCGTCCAGAAATGTACCCTTCGCCCTGAGTGCCCTGGACCGTACCTGCATCACCACCAGTAAAGGTATTGAAGTTTGCCCTTGTGTGTGTGCCTGTACTTCCTCTGGGACCGTCCTGCCATCTCTCTCCTGCTTCCACCATCTTTCTACACCTCTACACTGCCCTGAGGCTTGCTCCACCTGTGGGGAGCCGTCCCATCAAAGCTGCCCCTAACATCAGCCTCAGCGGACTGTCGCAGCGCTGGTAACCTCTTACCAGAATCCACAGGTGGCTTCACAAATTATTCTAAAACCCCTATAAATATAATCATTCCCCATTTTGTTGACCGCCCTGGGCCACGGACCGGGCCAGCCACCGTGATTTCCCCCAAGCATCTGGAGGCCCGGCTGCCGAGTACCCCACGGCCCTGGGGGTGCATCAACTTCATTAAGTCTCCTCTCAGACTTCGCTTTTGCAAGCTAAACATTCCCAAATCCTCTAACCGTTCCTCATAGGACATTGTTTGCAGTCCGCTCACCATTCTGGTAGCTCTTCTCTGAACTTGCTCCAGTTTCTTCATTTCTTTTTTAAAATGTGGTGTCCAGAACTAGACACAGTATTTCAGATGAGGCCAGACCAAGGAGGAGTAGAGGGGGATAATTACTTCACATGATCTAGACTCTATGCTTCTGTTAATACAACCCAGAATTGTGTTTGCCATTTTTGCTGCTGCATTACATTGTTGACTCATGTGCAGTCTGTGATCTATTAGTATACCCAAGTTTTTTTCACATGTGCTATTGCTTTGCCCTATTCCTCCCATTCTGTAGATGCTTTTTTCATTATTCTTGCCCAGATGTAGGACTTTGCATTTCTCCTTGTTATAAACCATTCTGTTAGTTGCTGCCCACAGTTCCAGTTTGTTTAAATCTTTTTGAATCCTCTCTCTCTCTTCTCTAATGTTAGCTATCCCTCCTAGCTTTGTGTCATCAGCAAATTGAATCAGTTTACTGTCAATTCTTTCATCTAGCTCATTGATAAATATGTTGAACAACACAGGGACCAGGACAGAGCCTTGTGGTACCACACTTGAGACATTCTTCCAACTGGATGTGTGGCCATTTATGACCAGTCTTTGGGTCCAATCACTGAGCCAGTTATGAATCCACCTAACAATTTCCTTGTCCATTCCATAGTTGGTCATTTTTTCAATAAGGATGGCATAAAATACTTTGTCAAATGCTTTGCTGAAGGCAAGATATACTATGACTACTGCCTTTCCCTGATCTACCCAGTCAGTGATACTGTCACAGAAGGAAATAAAGTGAAATAAATTTAGTCTGACATTACTTATTAGTTACAAACTCGTGCTGGCTCTAATTAATCACTTTATTCTCATAAATGTACTTGCATACATGTTGTTTAATAATTTGATCAAAGATCTTTCCTGGTATAGAAGTAAGGCTCACAAGCCTATAGTTCCCTGGGTCCCCCTTCTCCCCCTTTTTGAAGATAGGGACAACATTTGCTCTTTTCCAGTTTTCTGGGACTTCTGTTCTCCAAGGATTTTCAAAGATTATGGAAAGTGGTTCAATAATTTCCTCTGATATCTCCTTCAGTACCTTAGGATGTAATTCACCTAGACCTGGAGACTTGAATTCATTTATGTTAGCTAAGTATTCCCTCGCTATCTCTCTGTTTATAGATAGTGTGGATTCTTCTATTTCTTTTTCATTTCTAGTACAGTAAAGATCAGTTGATGTTACATTTACTTTCTTAGAGAACACAGAAGCAAAATAGGAATTTAAAAGTTCGTCTTCTCAGCATTATTTTCTACCACTTTACCACTTTCATCCTGTAAAAATCCTATAGCATCTTTGACTTTTCTTTTACTTTTGACATAACCCCAAAATCCTTTCTTATTGCTTTTGACATTTCTTGCAAGCCTTATCTCATTATCAGCTTTAGCTAATCTGATGTATGCTCTACAGGTTCTGCAGACAGCAGTATATACTTCTTTAGATATGCCTCCCTCTTTCCATTTGATAAATATTTGATAAACATGCCCAGGATTGGTGAAATTATACTAGGAAGGAGCCCAGGACACAGGGCATTGTTACAGGATGGGTCCCAAGATGGGGCCCATTATTATAGGAAGGGCTCCAGAATGGGGGACAATATTATAATATTATAGGAAGGCCTTGAGGTTGGGGAACATTATTAAGTAAAGGGCCCAGGACAGGGGACAATATTACATGATGGGAAAAATTATACCAGGAAGGGGCCCAGGATGGGGGGCATTGTTATAGCAGGGTGGCCAATATGGGTATTATTACTTGAAGGGCCCAGGACATGGGACATTATTACTGGAAGGGGCAAAGATGGGAACATAATTATTGGAAGGGGCCCAGTATGGGGGACATTATTACAAGAAAGGGCCATGATACGGGAGATTATTACAAGAATTAGCCAGGACAGGGAGATTATTACATGAAGGGGTGAACATGCATGGTTTTATAGGATCAAGAACACTACAAGGGCCTATATATCTTTCCTACATGTAGATGGGGACCTAGGTTAAAATTTTGCACTGGGCTTCATCGGACTCTAGTGAGGCCTCTGATCACACATCTGAATTCTGGATCATTATAGGCTGTGAATTACGGCCTGTGAAAATAGCAATTTTGTCAAATATTTTTATAAATATAAATAAATATGAAAAAACATTATCAATTTTTTAAATAAATCTCTTTAACTTGAAAACCTGATTTAAACAATAGTTCAGTTTCCAATGATTCATTAACTTTAAATATTGACCATTTGAACTTTTTGTATCTACCCACAAAATAGCCAGAAACATTCCATTGTGTTACGAAGTTGGTACTTGCACTTTCACAGCTCACAAGTTCCATGCTCTTGATATCGCAGCTTTGTATATTTTTTTTCTCGGCAGCCTAATATGTTCTTCTTGTATGAAGAAATTGCTACATGAAATGTGCAAGGACTGTGACAAACAGACCACACACACAGCAAGAGGCCAAAGCACAATAGAAGAAGGTGCAATCCAAAAATAACACATAGTTTGTAGCAATCAAGCCTGCAATGTCTCAACAGTCTCCTAATCTTAATGCACTACTGTTTATTGTTGTGCTCTCTATTCCCATGAATTTAGGCCAAGGATTAGAGAATTCTGACTTTTTAAGCACAGAGGATTAAATGGCCAATTTGTTCATGATAATTTTATGGGGGTTATTTGCATGGCTTGCCTCTGGCAAATTTGAGGCAAACCCAAGACCAAGCATTTCACCAGATGTACATTTCCCTTGACATTTTATTATACTGTAATAGACATGTGCAATTAATAGTCACAAATATGTAACATTAGACACAACAATAAAATTTGTGAAAATTTTTTGTTACTGAGGTAATCATCAATTAATTAGAGGACACCAATTGTTCAAGTATTTCTTTAATTAACATGTCACAACGACTGAATTCAACAACTGAAATTTAGTCATCAATATCACAAAGATAATAACTGCTATATTATTATTATTATTATTATTATTATTATTATTATTATTATTATTATTATTATTATGTATAACTGCTACTATGAATTTTTCACATTAATGTTTTATTTTTTTGCCCCCAATGGAAATTTGACAAAATAATTCCACAAAAACAGAATGTTTCAATTTTATACATCAATTTACTAGTGAATAAAAAGCTCAAAATGTTCAAATCTTATAAAAATGTGTGCCATATATTTAGTATTTCAGATGCATTTCTATTCCTTTTGGATCCTCATAAGGATGGTGAAACATCTGCACCAATATTTTGTACCAAAAATGGTTGAATTTCATTAAAATTATTTCATTACTTCATTAGTTACAGCTGGAGACGAGGGAGAAACTGCTATCACTGTTACTGATGATAATTATACAGCTCCTATCACATACTTTTAATGAAAAAGATCACAGTTGAACTTTCTGACTATATATTTATAGTTTATTAGCTTATTTAGGATAATATAGAGAGAAGAATAATCATACTGTTACCCCATTATGTAGATATGATATTGGTTCTAGCTGCTTATGTGATGTTGTACTGATACATCATGGGGATTATAGCAGATCACAGGGGAATTAAATGCCTGTTGAAATCTGAAAATCAAGAGAGTGATGGGGTGCTACGCAAGATGACCTGGCCTCCACAGTCACCAGACCTGAACCCCATCGAGATGGTTTGGGGTGGGCTGGACCACAGAGTGAAGGCAAAAGGGCCAACAAGTGCTAAGCATCTCTGGGAACTCCTTCAAGATTGTTGGAAGACCATTTCCGGTGACTACCTCTTGAAGCTCATCAAGAGAATGCCAAGAGTGTGCAAAGCAGTCATCAAAGCAAAAGGTGGCTACTTTGAAGAACCTAGAATATAAGACATATTTTCAGTAGTTTCACACTTTTTTGTTAAGTATATAATTCCACATGTGTTAATTCATAGTTTTGATGCCTTCAGTGTGAATGTACAATTTTCATAGTCATGAAAATACAGAAAAATCTTTAAATGAGAAGGTGTGTCCAAACTTCTGGTCTGTACTGTATTTATAAAGAGTTACGTAGCTGTATGGACTGCAGCCATTATCTAGTTAGGGAATAATACTATATGATGAGAGATTGATTTTTCGTAACTGATTATTAAGGTGTTCCAATTTGGCAAACCTTTCAATATAAGGATACAGGTCCACTTCAGTAGTTTTAAAAGTAGACCACTTTTAAATGAATATTAATAAAGGTTAATTTTTAATGCATCCCTTACATTGGGTCTATTTACCCTCTGGGTAACGTGATGTTTACAAGCTCACATCATGGACCCATTATTAAAATCTATGAGTTTAGTTCACTATTCAGATCAAACTCAGACATTTTCTCCTTTTTTTTTTTACTTTTTTTTACTGTTTTCATATGGTAGAGCCAAGATGGCTGCCACAAACAGACTTGGCGTAAGCCACTCCATTTTCCAGAACCTAGGGTCTGCCCTGCCCTTCACCCTTTAACTCCTGTACAAGGATTTGGACTTACATAGGAGTCCTTGGGCTAGGGCCATGGGGTTGACTGCTGTTCGGTGATGCAAGATGGCAAGAAGGATAGTCATCTAGCTGGGTGAGAACCAGCAGATATGGGAGGTACAAAATAGTCAGTCAATAACCAAGCCGAGGTCAGGGAACAGGATTAATCAGGATGAAACAACAGATACACAGACACATGTAAAACCAGGTAGCAGAAACATTGACTGGCAATGGGAACTGACTCTCAGGGGTTTATGTGGAATATGCCCATCCGGTGCTGACAACAGGAAGAAACCCAACCTGACAGGATTAACCCAGACTGGCCAGAGCCGCAAGTTTCAGGAATAAAACATGATTGATGCTGTCAAGCATCACCCGCAACAGAGGTGTGGCGCCACCTAGCAGCCGAAGCAGAGACCAGCACAAATATTACACATAGGTTATAATATAGACGACTTTACAACTCAAGCTGTGTGAACCACCAGTTATGCCATGTCCAAGTAATTGTATAGTCACAATGTACTTGTTCATAAAATTATTTCTGTACTGACCCTCAGAGGCAGACCGGTCCACCAAAGTACCAGAGGAGTCTTTACTGGACCCAGGCTCTACCACAACAATGGACTTCGAAAGGTCTCATTGGTGTTTTGTTCTGTGAGTACAACAGTACAAGCTAAATTTACAATTGTGGATGTGCACATGTTCTGTACAGGTGGAGGGTGGGTCCTCAAAATCATTTTCATTGGTGGACCCAAAGAGCCCAAGTTTGACTTTGCTTGCCCTTATACAAATCTTTTCTAGCTATTACCCAGTGAGTCTAAAAACAATATTTGGGTTACTTAAGATAAACCTCAAGATTTCTAAAAAAAAAACATTCATAGTCAAAAATTTGCATTTAGAGGATTTAAGACCTTCATGTACATTTGAGTAATGTCTGTCGGACACGCCGATATTGACAGGTTCACCTGACAGTCTAATGTCTATGGGTGTACCGGCTGACTGATCGATGAGAGAGATGTCAATCAGACATGTCCGATTATGGGCTGCCGATCGATTTATTCTCCCTGAGATAAGCCGCCGGCCGATGTGTTAGCTGGTGGCTTTCTCAGCCGAACAAGTGCATCTGTGTATGGGAGAGTAACCTGAGATGGCTGTTGGATATTCGATTGGCCGACGGTCATCTAATGTTTATTCCAGCTCTAGGGCTTGTACACTCATAGCGTTTTTTGCAACTTTTTTTTTTCATGCGGGAAAAATAATGCAGCATTTTACTGTAACAGGAAAATTAATGAAATTTCAAAAATCTCATCACAATAAGTTTTTTTTTCTTACATTTTTTAATCTGTGGTGATTTTTTTTTTTAAAGCCTCATCATGACAATTATTTCTGTGAGATCAACACATAAAAAAAATCACCAAAAATAACATAAAAACCACACCAATAGAAAAAAACATAAAAGCAGCACAGAATGTATGCTGTGGTTTTCCTGACAATAGTCTGCATTTTTCATGTGGAAATGATGCGTAAAAAATGCTACATGTGACCATACACTAAGGTCTGTCTACACTGCCTGATTTTCGGGTATGAGCATTCTTAGGAATGATTGTTTCTTAATAATTGAATCATAAGGTCGTCAGGTGAAATGGACTTATGGTTTGTATAAAAGGTCATCGTTCTCAGCAGCACTTGATTGTGTAAACAGGACCTGCGCTGTCGAGAACAATGGCAGCCTATATGCACAGAACAATCTATTACAGATACAGTGGGTACGGAAAGTATTCAGACCGATTTAAATTTTTGACTATTTGTTTCATTTCAGCCATTTGGTAAATTCTAAAAAGTTCTTTTTCTTTCTCATTAAAGTACACTCTGCACCCCATCTTGACTGGAAAAAAACAGAAATGTAGAAATTTTTGCAAATTTCTTAAAAAAGAAAAACTGAAATATCACATGGTCATAAGTATTCAGACCCTTTGGTCAGACACTCATATTTAAGTCACATGCTGTCCATTTCCTTGTGATCCTCCTTGAGATGGTTCTACTCCTTCATTGGAGTCCAGCTGTGTTTAATTAAACAGATAGGACTTGATTTGGAAAGGCACACACCTGTCTATATAAGACCTCACAGCTCACAGTGCATGTCAGACCAAATGAGAATCATGAGCTCAAAGGAACTGCCCAAGGAGCTCAGAGACAGAATTGTGGCAAGGCACAGATCTGGCCAAGGTTACAAAAGAATTTCTGCATTACTCAAGGTTCCTTAGAGCACAATGGCCTCCATAATCCTTAAATGGAAGAAGTTTGGGACCACCAGAAGTCTTCCTAGACCTGGCCGTCCAGCCAAACTGAGCAATTGTGGGAGAAGAGCTTTGGTGAGAGAGGTAAAGAAGAACCCCAAGATCACTGTGGCTGAGCTCGAGAGATGCAGTAGGGAGAAGGGAGAAAGTTTGACAAAGTCAACTATCACTGCAGCCCTCCACCAGTCGGGCCTTTATGGAAGAGTGACCTGACGGAAGCCTCTCCTCAGTGCAAGACATATGAAAGCCCGCATACAGTTTGCTCATAAACACATGAAGGACTCCCAGACTATGTGAAATAAGATTCTCTGGTCTGATGAGATGAAGATAGAACTTTTTGGTGATAATTCTAAGCAGTGTATGTGGAGAAAACCAGGCACTGCTCATCACCTGCCCAATACAATCCCAACAGTGAAACATGGTGATGGCAGCTTTATGCTATGGGGGTGTTTTTCAGCTGCAGGGACAGGACGACTGGCTGCAATTGAAGGAAACATGAATGCGGCCAAGTACAGAGATATCCTGGATGAAAACTTCTTCCAGAGTGCTCTGGATCTCAGACATTGCTGAAGGTTCACCTTCCAACAAGACAACGACCCTAAGCACACAGCTAAAATAACAAAGGAGTGACTTCAGAACAACTCTGTGACCATTCTTGACTGGCCCAGCCAGAGCCTTGACCTAAACCCAAGTGAGAATCTCTGGAGAGACCTGAAAATGGCTGTCCACCAACGTTCACCATCCAACCTGACGGAACTGGAGAGGATCTGCAAGGAAGAATGGCAGAGGATCCCCAAATCCAGGTGTGAAAAACTTGTTGCATCATTCCCAAGAAGACTCATGGCTGTACTAGCTCAAAAGGGGGCTTCTACTCAATACTGAGCAAAGGGTCTGAATACTTATGACCATGTGATATTTCAGTTTTTCTTTTTTAATAAATTTGCAAAAATTTCTACATTCCTGTTTTTTTTTTCAGTCAAGATGGGGTGCAGAGTGTACTTTAATGAGAAAAAAATGAACTTTTTAGAATTTACCAAATGGCTGCAATGAAACAAAGAGTGAAAAATTTAAAGGGGTCTGAATACTTTCCGTACCCACTGTAACTCGGTTCACATCTGAAGTGCTGTCTGCCTTTGTAAACGGGCTATTAAATGATCGCTAAGTAAATATTTACCAATCATCGCTCGCTTAATGCTGCAAAGTCAGATGCTGTAAATGGACCTTTCAGAAAAATACATAACTTTGTTTAGTACAGCACAACTAGAAAGTAAAAAAAAATAATATGTATATATTTTTTTTCATGAATAGGTCTAAAAAAAAAAAGAAATAACCCTTTAATCCCTTCACCAGGTGCAAGCTGCATGTTCCCAAACAGGTCAATGACATACATTGATAAAGATGCAAATCCTTGCTCTTGTGCTCTGGAATGAACTACATCACTGTGATATATATCCCCACAGAGAGAGGGTCTTATGCTGTTACTTACACAGATGGTAGGATCTACAGCACGATTTTAGAAGATGCTCATCATTTAGGAGTCTCCTAGATCCCTGAAAAAGTAAAGGTTGAACCCATCCCTCTACTGTGCCTGCTAAAGTTTAGTAAATAAGTATGAAAAATTGTTAAAGTGCAGAAAGTCACAACGTTTCCTATACATGTGGTTCTAATATCTCAAGTGATGAAAATGACTCGTCCTAATCTCTTTACTTCTCCAGCATTTTAGAGGCATAAAAAAGTTTGGGTTTATCAAAAATACTGTAGACATCATAGTCAAAATTTCAAAATTCCTAGACAAAAAGTGAAGGTTAAATTCCACCAAATTGTATGCACGTTGTAAAACACTGTGTGTAGGTCATGTGAGCCACTAAAAAGAAGGCACTTCGTAGGATTTCTCACTAGGATACCTTTTGGTGGTCTTTTCATTTCACTGGATGTTATATAACTGAGAATTTCTTAAGGGATTTTGGATTCTGTTTTTTTTTAAGAATGCATGTAAGTCCAAATTTATTCCCAGTCCTTAATAGAGATGAGCGTTGTTCGACTCGAACTGTTCGCCAATCTCAAATTCGAGCTGTTTTGGGCGGTGTTCGAGCCGTTCGGCGAACACGAACGATTTGAGAAAAATTCGGCTGTTCGAGGTTATGTTCGATAACTGTTCGTGCACCAAAATCATAACTGGATTTTTTCTCAGTAATGCTGAAAATTAATGTTAATACGCAGTTTGAGTGTACAGCGGGGTGGGGGGAGGGGCAGGGGATGGATCTCTGCAGGAATAATGAAGATCTCCATTTTTTTTTCTCTTTCCCGCATTTACAGTGGGGAGGTGCAATCTATCAGCCTATCAGCACCGCACACACGGAGCGAACTGCTTTTTTTCACACAAGCAAGGGCATGTGTCATTGGCAGTGTATGTCACATGTCCTTGCCTTATAAGACCAAGCCATTTTCCCCGTCGCCACCATTTTCTCACTGCTGCAGCTGCGTGTTAGACGGCACCGCTGTTGCTGTGTGCGCTATACCTTGTTAATTTCAAGCCAATTTTCGCACAAATCTACAGATAGCTTGGGAGTAGGGAATAGTTGTGATTGCATTCCTTTTAAGGACTAGGTTACAGCATTTCCTACGACTTTTATCAGGGAGGTCTGTGCTCTTAAATAGATAGATTGTGGGAGTAAAGACTAATTGTAATTGCAGTCCTTTTCAGGGCTAGGTTACATCAGTTCCTATCAGTTTTTGCCAGGCAGGTCTGTGCCAGTGCTGTGCAAGTTTTTTTTCACAGCATTTGGCTGAATCTAGCAAAACTAATCCTTTTTGGCCTATTGCAGAGTGTGTTAGTCAGTGGAGTAGCCTATCTGTGTTGCAAGATACACCACCTGTGTATAGAATACCAATTTTTTTACTGCACCTAGTGAAGTAAAACCTTTTGGGCATAGCATCATTCTATTAGTCCATCTATACTGACCTCCATAAGGTTGCAAATTCAAAATAATTTTTTGTCTGCATCTAGCTCTGAAAAAATATTTGGGCTTCTAGCAGTGTGTGGGACTTGTTCTAATAGTCCATCTATACTGACCTCCATCAGGTTGCAAATTGAATACATTTTTTTTCTGCATCTAGCTCTGAAAAAATATTTGGCCTTCTAGCAGTGTGTGGGACTTGGTCTATTAGTCCATCTATACTGACCTCCATCAGGTTGCAAATTAAAAATATTTTTTTGTCTGCATCTAGCTCTGAAAAAATATTTGGGCTTCTAGCAGTGTGTGGGACTTGTTCTATTAGTCCATCTATACTGACCTCCATCAGGTTGCAAATTGAATACATTTTTTTTCTGCATCTAGCTCTGAAAAAATATTTGGCCTTCTAGCAGTGTGTGGGACTTGTTCTATTAGTCCATCTATACTGACCTCCATCAGGTTGCAAATTAAAAATATTTTTTTGTCTGCATCTAGCTCTGAAAAAATATTTGGGCTTCTAGCTGTGTGTGGGACTTGTTCTATTAGTCCATCTGTACAGACCTCCATCAGGTTGCAAATTGAATATAATTTTTTTCTGCATCTAACCCAGCCAATAGTTTTGCCCTAATACCACAGTTTGGCCACTCAGCTCTGCTCGGTTCCCATCCATTGTTTTTTTGTGCAAACAACTCCAGAGTTGTGAATTAGTTAACCACCAAAATGAGTGGAAAAAGGCCTGCTGCTGGTGGAAAGGGGAATAGGCATGTTGGGAAGGGGAAAAAAGGTTGTGTCCGTGGGGTAGGTGTTAAAGCAACAGTAACATCTGCAGAAGAAAGACCATCTTCCAGCCAAACTAAAATGTCTACTTCTTTTAGCGGACAATGTGATAAGATCCCTTTCTTATGGCCACGCCAATCGCTACAAATTCCAGATGAGGCACAAAAACAGCAGGTGCTTCAACGGATATCAAGTGTTCCTTTAAGTGGGCTCTCCTCCACATCAACTTCAACATCACAAATACTCCAGTCCTCAAAGGTGTCACCCCAATCGCACTTGCTTCCTCACAGCTCCCAAATCTCCAGCTGCCCGTCTGAGTATGAGGTAGAACAGATGGCTGAGTCTGCAGAGCTGTTTACTCATACTATAGCCTGGGAATCAGAGGTCGGCTCCAGCGCTTCTGTGAATCCAGACGAGGAAATGATCTGCACTGATGCCCAGAATCTTTATGAGTCGGATCCAGGACCAGACGCTGAAGGTTCTGACCATAATGTAGACCCTCATTCCCAAACTGTAACTCCTGTTGGTGGAGACAATGAGGAAGACGATGATGAGACTCAAATACCTGATTGGAGCGACAACTTTAGTTTTTTGTCAGGGCAGGAACAGGTTGGCTCTGAGGACGACGGGTGTGATAACGCACAGGGTGATGATGATGAGGTTGGAGATCCCACTTACTGTCAACCCACAGTCAGCCAAGAGATGAAGTCAGCAGAGGAGGTGGAGGAGAATGCTAGTGACGACGAGGTCAGGTTGCGCCTTCCTGGACAGAGACGTAGTACTTGAAGCACGTCAACAACTGCATCCTCAAACACAACTCTGCCTCTCACCACAAGTCGTGGTGGCTCTTCAGGTTGCATGGGTGCTAAGCCTTGCATAGCCTGGGCATTTTTTCAGATCGATAAAGATGACCCAACTCGTGTTATCTGTAACATTTGTCAGCAAAAGCTAAGTAGAGGCCAAAAAATACATAGTTTGAGTACTTCATGCATGAACCGGCACATGGACATGAAGCATAAGTTGCAGTGGGAAGCTCACTGTGCTACAATGCGGCCTAGCCGGCCGGGCCAACCACCATCTGCAATATCTTGTGCATCCGCGGCCTCTTCATCCTCTGTGACTGGGGGGACCGCAGTCACACCTGTTTTGGGGCGCAGACCTGCCACCTCTTTACCCGCAACAGCCAGCGTGATTGGCAGGTCATCATTTTCTTTGGAGGTGGTAACACCAGCTGGTGTTGAACGCTGTCCGACATCGATAGCACCACCTTTGGATCAAGGCAACCTAACATGTCCGCCTGCATCTTCCTCACAGACCGGCAGTTTGCCGGGGACACCCTTATCAACCCCGTCTAAGCACAATAGCCAGCCCTCGGTCCCTCAGATGTGGACAAGTAAAAGACCATTTCCTCCTAGCCATGAGAAAGCTAAGAGGTTGAATTTCACCATCTGCAAGCTCTTGGCTACAGAAATGCTGCCTTTCCGCCTGGTGGACACAGAGGATTTTCGAGACCTTATGTCCGTCGCAGTGCCCCAGTACCAGATGCCCAGTCGGCACTACTTCTCAAAGAAAGGTGTGCCTGCGCTCCACCAGCATGTCGCACACAACATCACCGCTTCTTTGAGAAACTCTGTGTGTGACAGGGTGCATTTCACCACAGATACTTGGACGAGTAGGCATGGACAGGGGCGTTACATGTTGCTGACTGGGCACTGGGTAACTATGGTGACAGCAGGACAAGGGGCTGCTGTCCAAGTCTTGCCGTCCCCACGAGTTGTGCGTCAATCCTCTTTATCTCAAAGTTCCTCCACTGCTTCTGCCTCCTCAACCTCCTCTCGGTCCTCCACCTGCACTCAAAGCCTGTCTGGTCATGCCACAAGCTTTCTAACTGCGCAGAAGGGATCCTGCACACCTCCTTACTATGCTGGCAGTAGGGCTCAACGTCATCAGGCTGTTTTTACTTTGAAATGTCTGGGAAATCTGAGTCACACAGCTGAGGAATTGTGGTCTGCTCTGGATAACCAATTTCATGAATGGTTGTCTCCACTGGACCTGAAACCAGGGAAGGCCGTGTGCGACAATGCTGCAAACCTGGGTGCGGCCCTTCGCCGGGGCAATGTCACACACGTGCCTTGTATGGCTCACGTGTTGAACCTGGTTGTCCAGCAATTTTTAGCCCACTATCCCGTACTAGATGGCCTTCTGCAGAGGGCACGGTCGCTGTGTGCTCACTTCCGCCGTTCGCATCCCGCAGCTCAGCGACTTACATCTCTACAGAAGTCGTTGGGCCTGCCACTTCACCGGCTAAAATGCGATGTGCCTACCCGGTGGAATTCAACTCTGCACATGTTGCAGCTACTGTGGCAGCACCGACAAGCCCTGGTGCAATACGTTCTGACGTATAGCCTGGGCCAACGAGATCCAGAGGTGGGGCAAATCACGCTGGAGGAGTGGTCTCAGATCAGGCACCTATCACCCTTCTGCACAGTTTTGAAATGGCGACGAAGATGTTTAGTGCTGACGATGCCATTATCAGCATGACTATTCCGGTGATTTACATGCTGGAGCACATGTTAAACAGAATTCGGAGTCAGGTGGTGGCACAAGAGGAGGTGGAGGAAGTAGAGGAGGAAGAGTTGTATGCGGAAGGGCTAACATCTGCAAGGTCCAGACGGTCGGCAGCACCAAGGCGGCAGGCATGTGAGGGTGGGGGAGATGGTTTTACCAGGACGCATGGTAGCAGCCAAACTAGTGAGGAAGGTGCAGGAGCCCAGGAAGAAGTGGAGGACGAACTGATGGAAGACTCATCAGATGAGGGAGACCTTGATCACATTTCTGTTGTGCGAGGTTGGGGGGAGAGGACAGAGGAAGGAAGCATGATTGTTACCTCGCCACCAACACAACAGGGACTTGGTGCTCCTGGATGCGCAACACACATGAGTGCCTTCTTGCTGCACTACCTGCAACATGACCCGCGAATTGTGAGAATTAGAAATAATCCAGACTTCTGGGTTGCCACACTGTTAGATACCTGGTACAAAAGTAAATTTGCAGAAATTATTCCTGCCATAGAAAGGGATGCATGCATGCAGGAGTATCAGCAGAGACTGTTGCAGAATCTTACATGTGCATTTCCACAAAACACCAGTGGTGTACGTACTGAATCTCACAGTTCCAACTTGCCAACTGTGGGACCGTCGAGTGTTCAGCACTCAAACCGTAACAGAAACACAGTATCTGCTGGTAACATCAATTTTGCGGAATCATTTCACCACTTTTTTAGCCCATCCTTTGCAAGGCCACAGGAGACAAGAAGTCTGACACATTGTCAACGCCTAGAGACGATGGTACAGGAGTATCTCCAAATAACATTGAAGCCATGACTGTGTCACTGGACCCTTGCTCTTTTTGGGCTTCCAATCTGGATAAATGGCCGGAGCTAGCCACTTACGCCTTGGATATCTTGTCATGCCCTGCAGCCAGCGTTCTGTCTGAACGTGTGTTCAGCGCTGCTGGTGGTGTGCTGACAGATAAGCGCACGCGGCTCTCCACTGATAATGTAGACAGACTCACGTTTATAAAGATGAACAAATCATGGATCCGAAACGACTTTTCCACCCCTGTGTCATCCTGGGGAGAGTAAAAGCTAGATGATTGGTTAAAATCACCTCACCAACCATTTTAAGCTTTCAAATTACTAATCATGTTTATCTGTATCTTGGATGGAAAATTATTTGGGCTTTGTAGCAGTGTGCAGTACTGATTCTATTAGGCCATATATACTAAGCTCCACCAGATTTAAAATTACTAATCATGTTTATCTGCATCTTGGCTGGAAAATAATTTGGGCTTTGTAGCAGTGTGCAGTACTGATTCTATTAGGCCATCTATACTAAGCTCCACCAGATTTAAAATTAATAATAATTTTTAGCTGCATCTAGCCCGGAAAATAATTTTGGGGCTCCGAGATGCGCAAGACACATAAGTGCCTTCTTGCTGCACTACCTGCAACACGACCCTCAGATTGTCAGAATTCGAAGTAATCCTGACTACTGGGTTGCCACACTCTTAGATTCCCCACACTCTTCGATCAACCTTTTCATTTTAATAAAGACCAAAAAAATGGTCATTTTTGAAATTATAAGCATTAGCAGGTTATTAGAAACTGAAATCAAACAGTTTTCAACTCAAAACTTTATTCTAGGTGATGTTACATTTGCACATAGGACCCCTTGTTCGAAAGGAGCTTCAGAACTCTCTCGTCCATTGAATTTGTCAGGTTTTGGATGGTTTCTGCTTCAATTGTTTTGCATGAGGACAGAATACCCTCCCAGAGCTGTTGCTTAGATGTGAACTGCCTCCCGCCATCATAGACACTCCTTTTGATGATGCTCCAGAGGTTCTGAATGGGGTAGAGGTCAGGGGAGCATGGGGGTCACACCATAAGTTTGTCCCCTTTTATGCCCATATCAGCCAGAGATGCAGATGTGTTATGTGCAGCATGAGACGGTGCATTATCATGCATAAAAATGATCTTGCTGTGGAATACACGGTTCTTCTTCTTGAACCATGGCAGGAAGTGCTGTTTGAGAAACTCCACATACATTATGGAGTTCATCTTTACCCCTTCAGGGATCCTAAAGGGGCCGACAATCTCTCTCCCCATGATTCCAGCCCAAAACATTACTCCACCTCCTCCTTGTTGGCGCTGTAGCCGTGTTTGCGTGGGGTGTCCATCAACCAGCCATCCTCCACTCCATCCATCTGGACCATCGAGCGTTGCACGGCACTCATCCCTGAACAAAACAGTTTTGAAATCAGTCTTCATGTAATGTTTGGCCCACTGGAGCTGTTTCTGCTTGTGTGAAGTGGATAGAGGAGGTCGACAGGATGGCGTATGCACAGCTGCAAACCTCTGAAGGACCCTGCATCTTGCTGTTCGGGGGACGTTGGAGGCAACAGCAGCTTCAAAAACTTGTCTGCTGCTATGACAAGGCTTTTTTGCCGCTGCTCTTTTAACCTGACGTAATTGCCTGTAGGAAAGAGTCCTCAATTTGCCCTTATCAGCACGCACACGTGTGTACTGTGAATCAGCTACATACTTCTTGATTGCCAAGACACTTCATCCTGATCATCGCACAATGTTGATTGTAGTCATGCCTTGACCTAAACACTCCACAATTTGTTGCTTCTCAGCAGCCGACACATCCTTTTTCTTTCCCATTTTGGCAGAAAATGTAGGCTGCTTAATAATGTGGGACAGCCTTCTTAAGTAGTCTTGCCTTTCATTGGACACACCTGCCAAACTAATTAGCACAGGTGTCTGCAATTGCTTACAGTGATATAAAGAGCCCTGACACACATCACCATCAATGAGTTTAACTGACAAACAAACAAATTCTTCCCTTATCACTCCTAAACACTTTTTGCATAATAATTTGGAACACAGTGTACATGTGCTTTTCCACAAAACACCAGTGGTTCACGTAGTGAATCTTACAATTCAACTTGCCAACCGTGGTCTGTATGGAGTTGTTCAATAAAGGGCCCAAAATTAAGATAACATAGATGGGAGAGGTCTCTATGAATAGGAATTCCTAAGTATTTGATACCCTGTGAGGGCCAGGCAAAGGGAAAGTTGGACTGGATGGAATCCTATATGGATTTGGGGAGGGAGACATCGAGGGCCTCAGACTTTGCTGCATTGATTTTAAAATTTGACCATGTAACAAAGTGATCTATTTCAGCCATAACAGCAGGGATGGATTTATGTGATTGAGTGATATATACTAGGACATCATCAGCAAATAGAGAGCACTTGTACTCGGTGCCTCCCACCTCAATCCACCTAATATTGGGGTTATGGCGAATTGATGAGAGCAGGTCCTCCGTCACTAGGATGTATAAGAGAGGGGGCAGATGTCACTAGGATGTATAAGAGAGGGGGCAGAGGACATCCCTGCCTTGTCCCATTGGTGATTATGAAAGGTGATGAAAATGTTCTGACGCGCCCCCTGGGCCTTGGGACACCCGGAGCCGGACCCTTTTTGGTGGATGCTGGTGGTTGTAGTCTCCGTGGCGGCGACCCGGTTCCGTGGCTCAGGGCGGTCAAACCAGTGGCGGAACTATTTATGTGGTTTTGATGTTTAAATGTCCGACTACGCCACCCGTGGATTGCGGTCAGAGTGAACCGCCGCTGCAGGGCAGACCGCTGAGGCTGGTGTTGTGGGTGCAGCAGAGCGTAGCATAACTCTCCACGGGAGGAGTATAGCCTCAGGGCAGTGTATGCGGAGGATGGGGGTGATGGTGCAGGGCAGCAGCAGTAACGACACGGAGTCAGTGATGCAGTTCAGGGCCTTTACTCACAGTTCTTATTATCCAGACCACGTCTGCAGGTAACGGCTGCCCACGTCGTACTGTGCTCACCAGGTGAGGGACTCAGACAACTCCCAGATAACTTTGGAGCGCTTCACAGGACCCCCTTTGTGTGTCCTTTGTCTGGCCTTTCTTACCAACCCTTCTGTCTGGCTGCCTCGGGCCTCCTCTTGGTAAACTTGGCGCCAGTTTCCCTGACCCTATGTGGTGCCTTCCTAGCGGGTGTAGCGAGGGACTGCGCCACATAAAATGTCACAGCCTCCGGTTTCTAGCTGAGGGTCGTTTCCCGCCTCCACTAGTTTCGGGGACCGGTCTCCCCCTTTGGCCTGACCCCTCCACGCAGGTGGATTCGGGCGTGCGGTGGCGACTCGCCCGTCCGCACCCCTGGGATCCCTTCGTTCCTTGTTCCTGGAGGCTTCTCCGCTCCTCTTCCTTCCTTCTCCCTCTTCCATGCCTGGGCCTCTGTTACTAGGCCCGCCTCCGGAGCAAAGCTCATGCAGAGCCCCTGCTCCCTGTCACTTCTGCTCAGACTTCTCTGCACTGAACTAAGATGGTGCCCCCCTTTTATACTCCCATTATCAATGCACCCAGGAACTGCTTCCTCCCTGCTCCTGCACTACAGGGTTCCCCTTCCTCAGTGTTCCCTCCCCCCACTCCAGCCAGGGACAGGGACTGTCGTGCCCATCTCGGGGGCATATTGGTCGCCCTGCCCCACGGCAATGTGGTGTAATGCATGCAGGTTTCGGGTCCTGATCCACACTTCATCCTTACCTGAGAGTGAGATATCACACCTCTGGGTGAGGTGCAATTCCTCTGCAGCAACCGAGCCCTCAGGGTGCTACAGTTCCATTTATCTTCAGCCTAGGTGACGTATTGCGATACAGGGCCGTGATTTTGGCTATAAAAGGGTCCCCTAGACCCCTACCCCAAACTTTTTAAGAGAATAATATATGGCGTGCCAGGAGACTCTATGGAATGCTTTCTCAGCATCCAACGAGAGTATCTAATTACAAATTTTTAACTGCATCTAGCCCAGGAAATACTTTGTGCCTAGTAGCAGTGTCTGCTAGTCAGCGGATTATCCCGGCTGTTAAGCAAGCTACACCACCTGTAGTTTGGACACTTAATTTTTTCAAAGGAAATGCTTTGGGACCACGGGATACTCAGTGAAGAGCATCAGGAGGCACCCCAAGGCATAGGGGCTGGGACTGGCAGTAGGATGCCTTGCGGTGGACAGCCGAGCTCGATCCTTATAAAAGCTTTTTAACTGCAGCAGCTTTAGTGGACGCTACTGGAGCTGGAATTACGCGGCTGCTGGCATGAGACTTGCCCTCCAATAGATCCTTGTAAATGGATTTAAAGTGTATTCATTCAAATTAGAGAGACAACTTAAATTAAAAAGCTTAGAGCTGCTTCCACCACAGGGGGCTCGCTCGACCCACCAGCAGACAGGCACCAGTATTGGGAGAGGGGGGCTGGCCGTCAGGATTCACCGCGGCTCTGGCACAAACCCGGCGACACGGAGGTGGCACGGGCAGAAGCGGACTGGCCGTGTCGGCTTCTCACTTTTTGGATTTTAGAAGGGCATGACATGCCTATATCTGTGTCTCCCCCTCCTTTTACTCCTCCACCTCTTTTCTTTTCGCATGACTATATGTACTTGTCACTTTTCCATGTGTTAGTTATGTCTTCTGAGCAGTTTGTCAGCTTTTGGACACCTTTGAAGGTGTTTTCTATGTGTTTCTATGTGTTTTTGTTTGCCTGCCATTGGTTTTAACGGTGTTCGAAGGTGTTCGACGAACAGTTCGGCAAACACACGGGTGTTCGACGAACCGAACTCGAACACTACGGGGGTGGCTCAACACTAGTCCTTAAGTGAAGTGAGGCTTAAAGGAGTTGCACAGTAGTTGGAAGAACCCTTCTAGATCCATATGTCTGCCTCCTGTAAAATAATAACACTTATACTCATCTTTGATGTCGGTGCCATTCCCAGGGCTTATGTGACATTGTTATGTCACGCGATCCCTGCGGGCAATCAGCGGTCTCTTCACTCTCCCCACCTTTGGATGTATCACATACATCTGGTGGAGATGAGAGAGCAGCAGCTGCCACTTCCTCCGGATGTATGTGATTTGTCTGAAGGCGGGGAGAGTGAAGTGGCTGCTGATTGCTCACAGGGATTGCGTGACATAACAATGTCACGTGAGCCCTAGAAGAGACAGCACCAGTATCACTGAAATGGTGCCAACACCAAAGGTGACTATAAGTCTTATTATTTTACCACGGGTAAAGATTGAGAAGGGGTTGTCCAAGTAGTGGACAACCCCTTAATTGGTGCACTGCAATCAAATCCAATGAGCCATTCTGGTTTAAACCATTGACCTTTACAAAAAAAAAATGTTGGACTTTACCAAGAAGGACCTTCAGCTTGTAGCACATGGAATGAACTCCTTGGCTAGTAGCTGACAGTAGCCAATTGGTCAATTGAAACAAAAAAGCAGCAGCAAAGTCACATTAGCTCGGCTTGGTAATGAGAGTCAGATCTGAGGTTGGAGAGAAATGCTAATAAATAAGCTCAACCGGATCTTTAGAGGATATGTGTAACCATATGGTAAAGGATTGAGAATTAAGAGTATGCACTGGCGAGAATGGCATACCTAATTCATCTTCACTTTTGCTGGTTCTTGTCTTGAATATACTCGTTTTGAGTTCCCAAACAATTTCAAGAAACCTACTGTATATTTCAGTAGCTTGCGTGTAGTGAACCTTTAAGGGTGTAGCCTCCTTATGTGTCACCTACTTTTCTGAAGGCTCTTACCTACTCTAGGTAGAACAATCCTATCATCATTCTACACTGGAGATTTACGCTACTGCTCCCTTTCGAGTTTATCAATTAGGTTCACCATTTACCCCCTTCCATAGTCTTCCCCATCACTCTCTAGTCCATGCATCGGTGCACAATGGCTACACAATGAAGTTTTGCATTGTCGGTTGAGTAAGTCCCCTTGATGTTCTAGGCCAGCTAAAAATGTCCATACTCGTCCTCCTAAGCACCAAAGACTTCACGTGCCACTAAACCCAGTGAAGAAATGCTGTACAAAACTATGTAGGCTATACAATTATGGGAGATCCATCTTTAATGACCATATTTCACCATGTTATGATATTGTTCTGATGGACTTTGGTGGACTACCTTGACTTCCTTTGCAACCTATATAGCCAGACCCTATCAGACCATAGCCTTTCTGTGTTATTTTGTCACTTTCTTTTTACTTCTCTGTGCTTTCATCTCATCAACTTAAACATTAAATCAAGCGGTGGTAATGCAAACACTTCAGTCATCGTTGTGCACGCCCATTCTCCAATTAATTACTTTCTACGAGTTGTGAAAACAATCATTTTGAAACAATATTCTTTCTGTAATCCGTGAGTTCGGTTGTTAGGCACGCATCATTTATTCATAATAGCCGAAAAGATCCATTACACTCTTTTTTTTAATGGCGAATACAAATTAACTCAAAGATAGAATCAAAATGGGGTCTTCCTTGAAGCAAATGTACCATCGTTACTTTTATCTGTAAGTTTGTGTTGTGCACTGGAGGTTTCAAAAAAGCGTCGTAAAGTTGCAAAAAACAAACCTGTCAACTGTGAAGCTCTCGTGTTTATTATGGCACAATCCCATCGGGTCTCTTGGAAAGGCACTTTATTTAATTTAAGAATTTTAGAAGCTCAATTATCACCTAACAGAAATTGTAGGGTTCCAGGAACAAAAGTTTTGACGTTACCTTGCTTTTTCTTGCAGGGTATTTGTTTGGTTTCTGACAATGGACTAAAAAGTTTTTCCCTAAACATCATGCATAGAAAGGATAACACATTATATACCCTCTATGGACAAAAGTATTGGACCCTCCACCTTACACCTACAGGAGTTTTTTCAACATCCCATTCTACATCCATAGACATTGATTTGGAGTCAATCCCTTTGTAGCTATAACAGCTGCAATGCCAGGAAAGCTTTTCTACAAGTTTTTTCAAGTGTCTGTGGAAATGTTTGCCCCTCATCCAAAATAGCATTTGTGAGGTCAAACACAGAGGTTGTTGAGTCTCACAATCTCCGTTCTAGTTCATTCCAAAGGTGCTCGATAGGGTTGAGGTTGTGGCTTTGTGCCACCGGTCATGTTCTTCCACACAGAAATATCCTAACCATGTCTCTATGGACCTTGTGCACTGGGCCCAGTCATGGGGAAAAGAAAAGCGATTTCCGCAAACTGTTTCCGCAAAGCTGGGCGCAATAATTGTCCAAAATGTCTTGTGCTGAAGTGTTAAGTTTTCTCTTGACTAGAACTAAGAAACCAAGGCAAATCCCTAAAAAACAAGCCCAAGGTACTATCCTTCCTCTACCAAACTGTACAGTTGACACAATGTGGTCAGGCAGGTAACGTTCTCTTATAATTTGCCAAACCCAGACTCGTCAATAAGACGCCATATAGGGAAGTGTGATCCGTCACTGCAGAGATCACATTTCCACCAGAGTCCAGTGGTGGCGGCTTTACACCACTCCATCCGACTGTCGGCATTGTGCTTGGTGCTCGGCTATGAAGCTCCCAGCTGGGGCGCAATGTTTGTAATGATGTTAATACCAGAGAAGGTCTGGACTGCAGTTATGGAGTCAGCAGACACGTTTGTGACTTTTCTGCCCTCTGCTCCTTAGCACTCGGCCCCCACGCTCTGTAACGTTATTAGGTTTCCCTTTTGTGGCTGCGGTTCCTTCCACTTCTCAATAATATCACTCACAGGTGATGTGGGAAGATTTAGGAGGTAGAAATGTCATGAACAGACTTGTTACATAGAGGACTCCTATTGCACAGGTGTAGCACTTCATGACCACTATCGATGTCGCAACACATTACCTTCTACTCCTGCCTAGCCACAGTAGATCAATGGATAAATTGTAGTTTGTCAGACTTTATGAAGTAACCCTTTGTCAGAATTCCTGTTGTGCTTCTACAGTTTGACCACTAGTGGCTGCTATTGTTCACCTTAATAATTGTGCTGCAATCCCACTCCTAACCACTGGAGGCTGATGTTGTGTTTTTAATTGCCCTTTTCCAAGATGGCGGATTCTGAACCTGCAGAATCCATCTTGTTTCCTGTTTGGGCCTACTTAAAACTGCATGGATCTCTCACTCATTGCTTGAGTATTGTGTCTAGCTCTTTGCTTAGTTCAGTCTCCAGCTCCTGAATATTCTTACCCAGACTGTTCTCACCTCTCTAAGGATTGTTTCCTACAACTCCTTTTGCTAACTCCAAGAACTTCTAGTACTGCTTGCTGTTCCTGCTCGTGCTCCTTCGGACACTGGTTTCCAACAGTACTACGCAAGTATTGTAACACCTTTGCATTCCTAAAAATGATCTTATAATTAGACAATCAAGTCTTTATGATGATCTACCACATTTATACAATGGAAAATGCTACTGCATGTGACAACAAGGGAAGATGTCTTTCAAGATGCTAATGTTTTGTATTGTTATTTTATGACATTCCTAGCTAAAACAAAAGTTCTGCTTGGACATAATCTCCTAGAGGTGGAAAATATTAGTAATTTAGCACCACATTGTATATTTGGGGCCATCGTAAATCTTATTTTTTGTTCTGCTCACGATTCAGACCAGGTCATGGACAACTGTCCAAGTCTGAAGAATATATGGATTGAATACCTTTTCTTTTTTTTCTGGTAAAAAGATGAGAAGTGTGGCTAGTTTGATATTTATTTTTGGTGAGGTTGAACAAAACAGTGCTTACAACCTTGATCCAGTCACCATGATGGTAGTCCATGGCCGCTAAAGCCCTGAAAACCTCCTACTACCTATGCATCCAGTGCCTCTTTTAATTAGTAGGCTGTCACGAAGTTATTCTGCTGTGACATGAGCCAAACATGATATCATGGTGGTTTACTAGTCCGAAGAGACGCTATGGATGTAGCAAGTAGTGGAAGGTTTGCAGTGCTCTAGTTCCGATAGCTACGGATCAGACAGGGATCCTGCCAAACTTTTTGGCTCATTACTAGTTTTTAGCAATGCAATGTTGGCAAGGTATTTTCCACCTCCAAAAACATTCTTGCCTTGAAAGAAATGATAATAGGAACTCAGTAGAAATAAGGATGGTTCATTTTGTCCTTTATGCAAGATAATATTTGATTGGGTCAAGAAGATGTCACAAGGAGAAAATCAGAAAACATCATGCAACCATTGGTAGAACAGACAACTCCAAGCAGATGTTACTCAGGGAGGGTTTGATCCCAGGACTCCAGCCTGGCAAGGTAATACTACTTACCGCGAACCCACCTGAATGTCCTTGGTGGCCATAACCTCTGAGATCAACTCTGAGCATCTCAATTTAAATAGATCATATATTATAAAATTATAAGAAGTCTTATGCTCCTTAATTTACCTCTGTTTAAGGCTTTGTATCTTCCTATTCTCTTTGGTCTTGAATAAGGTCTTAGCACATATCTTCAGCATAGAAACTTGCTTAATTAGTTGATACATGAAAGCGGTGAATACATAACACAACTGGGACACCAGACTAAATGCATCACCAGTGAAAATCAGAAGCTGTAGTGTTAGGTCAAGGAGGCACGAGCAGTAAAGAGCATGGTAATTAATGGAGCAGTTTGTAATTGAATCTAATGATTACATGCAAAAGCAGACACCGTTATTAGTATGCTGTGGAAATTGCAGTTGTTTAGCTTGTTGTTCTTTACGATTTAACCTCTTTGTTGCTAATTTCTATACAAGAAAATATTATATACATTGGGGCATGAAGATAATATCCAAATGGCAAAACTGCATACATATACTGTAGGCTATGTAGCCTTGCCTAACTGGGTGTGGATATGGAAGAAAGGGGGCTCAGGGAAAATCAAAATCAAAATGAGCCTCCTTCCCCATCTAATCCCCAATGATGATTTTATCATCAAATCTCCAACAATAGTCATACCATCCAATCACCAGTAATGGTTTTACCAGCAAATCCCCAATAATGGTTTTACCAGTAAATCTTCAATAATGGTTTTACCATCAAATCTCCAACAATAGTCATACCATCTAATCCCCAGTAATGGTTTTACCAGTAAATCCCCAATAATGGTTTTACCATCAAATCCCCGATAATGGTCATGCCATCTAATCCCCAATAATGGTTTTATCACCAATTCCTCAATAATGGTCATGCCATCTAATCCCCAATGATGGTTTTATCACCAATTCCTCAATAATGGTCATGCCATCTAATCCCCAATAATGGTTTTATCTGCAAATCCCCAATAATGGTTTCACCAGTAAATCCTCAATAATGGTTTTACCATCAAATCTCCAACAATAGTCATACCATCTAATCCCCAGTAATTGTTTTACCAGTAAATCCCCAATAATGGTTTTACCAGTAAATCCCCAATAATGGTTTTACCATCAAATCCCCGATAATGGTTTTATCACCAATTCCTCAATAATGGACATGCCATCTAATCCTCAATAATGGTCATGCCATCTAATCCCCAATAATGGTTTTATCACCAAATCCCCAATAATGGCAACACAGTGGCTCAATGGTTAGCACTGTTGCTTTACAGCACTGGGGTCCTGGGTTCAAATCCCACCAAAGACAACATCTGCAAAAAGTGTGTATGTTCTCTCCATGTTTGCGTGGTCTTCCTTTGGTTTCCTCCCACACTCCAAAGACATACTAATAGGAAATTTAGGTTGTGAGCCCGTACGGGGACAGCATTGATGATGTGGAATATGATAGCGCTATATAAGCAAAGAACAATAAATAATCCCCAATAATGGTTTGATGACCAAATTGTCAATAATGGTCATATCATCTAATCCCCAATGATGGTTTTACCACCATATCCAATATACTGGCCATGCCCTCTAATCTCTATACTAATTTTACTATCAAATCCCCAATAATGGTCATCGTGACTTCTAATCCCCATACTAACTTTACCGCCAAATCCCCAATAATGGTCATTCTATCTAATCCTCAATAATTATTTTACTACCAAATCCTTAATAATGGTTATACCATCTAATTCCAAAACACAGAAGAGCTCAGTTCTTGTTCCTCTTTCCCCTCATTTCCATCATACTTTCTAATTTCTAGGTAAGCCCCACTGGGAGGACATAGCCATGGACCTTTTTTTTCAGGTCACATCTCCACAACTCATCCCCAATCCCTTAGTTGAAGAAACACTCTGGAAGTACTGCTTTGCGGAAAGATTTGAGAGGATTCAGCAGCATCTGGGAGATGTTCTAACTCTTCTGGAAGTTCAAAAGGTCTTCTCATTTCCCAGAAGACTCCCAGAATTGGCAAGTATAGTTTCCATCCATTGTGCGAGAGAAATTGAATGAAATCTTCAGATTCATTGCTTTCCTTTTGTTTGGTGATGCTATGATGTCTGTGAAAAGGGTAAATCTGATGAGGATGGGTGTCCCCTTAACAATCTATAAAGATTTGTTTCTGGGGTAGTTGTGCCCATCGCAATGCCTGGATAAAACTATAACCTCTGCAATACTTGTGTCTCTAATAGAAGGGTTGTTAAAAAACTCTTGATACTAAATTTCTTTGGAGAAGCTTCGTCACAAAATGTGCAATATCTCGAACTAAAAGTGGTGGGGTTTCTGCAAATCTGACTCACAATTGGGCGATTCGTCAATATTTTCTTGGGACTAAGATTTAAGTGTCCCCAAATTGCCAACACAAATGTTAGTAACTATGACATACTGGGTCAGATAAGTATTTGGAGGCATGTTTGGGGCAATTTCATCACTTTCGTCCATCTGACAAACAAACATCACACAACTTTGCTGGAACTTCTGGGAGACTCCCAAAAAACTGCTAGATCTCCTAGACTCTATGAAGAGTTTCCAATCTCTCTAGAGATGTCAAATCCTTCTGAAAGTTTTGATGAGCAAAGAATCACTACTTTCCAGAAACTACTGAAAGAAGTGATTCTGAAAGTTTTTTTTTTTCCATGGTGGTGGATAGAAGATTCATACTATGTCCTCCAGGAAGGTCTTACCTGAAAGTTGGTTAAAATTTGCAGACCAGAAGGAGAAAGGAGTGAGCAGTCTAGAAAACCTGCATTGGCACCAGTCTAACATCTCTCATAAATTCCCTGATTCAGCACATTGTAAATACAGCATTGACTTATATAAGAAAGCCATCAAGTGTTAACGTAAAAATGAGAGTGGCAGCAACATATAATCAGAGATTTCCAGACACTGGCATTGCTGTAATTTACCAATTAACGTAATTAAATCCCATGTTCGATGTGTCATTTCAAGCTAGAGAAAGATGTTATTTGGAATATGCGAGACCGGCTTTTACCTGCAGCGGATGTGTGGAAGTGATGCCGACTCGTGAGCAGATCTAGTGGAAAATTGATAATGTGTTTAATTACAACTCACTCAAACTTCTCCAGTATCTCTGCGCTCGCTGATAGTAATCACGCTGAAAACGGTTATAATCCCTGACTAATGAAACATGGCAGAGATTTATAAGATGTCTGATGCTTTGTGAATGGGATTTGGAAAATATGAAGCAAAGCTTTCCCGTGGTTACAAATAATATATTTCCTCCGAATACTGTCACACTTTCTCATAGCTGCCTCCTTTATGGAGAGCTCCACAGGGCATGTGATAAAAGTATACCTGCAGTTTCAAACAAGTTTTGGGATGTGAGAAGTTTGATTAGAGAGGTTCAGGTCTTGAAACCCCCCACAGATTGATGGAGGAAAGGGGCAAAAGTCCTGAGTTAAAAGTAATCTGTCAGCAAGTTTTTGCTATTTAATCTTAGAGCAGTATAAAATAGGGCAAGAAAGCCTGATTACATGGATGTGTCACTTACTGTGATGTGTGTTGTAGTTTCAATACAATCAATGTTTTATCAGCAGGAGATTATCACTGTCTGACTAGGTGTCTCATGCAAGCTAGTCCAGCTAATCTGTGTAACCCCGCCTCCACCACTGATTGGTAGTTTGCTGACAGTGTACACAGGAAGGTGCCAATCAGTGGTGTAGGCGGGGTTATACACAGCTCAGCATTCACAGCACTGTTGCATCTACAGCTGAGAAAACAGTGATTCTATCAAAACTGCAACAAGCAGCCCAGTAAGTGATATATCACTGGAATCAGGGTCTCAGTTCCTATACCATGCTGCTGTCAGAACCTGCTGACAGATTCCCTTTAAGTACTGTGCCTCTTTAGCTTTTATTTTGTTCTCTGAGCTAAGGGGCATGGGGTGCTCCCCAAAATACTTGCTGCCTAAATAACACTATTGAGACATAAAGTCCTGGTGTAGATGTGGTTGTTAACCCTGGTGGTACACAGTATATTATTTCTTAGCATTTATAGAATTGTTACACATACTGATGTCCATCCGCAGGACAGGTGATGATCTGCTTGGACTCCCATTGATCACAAGCATGGGGGACCCAAAGTTCTCTGTATAATGGGCATGTGCAACCACTGCTTCATTCACTGTCTGCTGTACATAGGAACGGGGGGTCGGACATGATCATTACTGCTCCATTCCTACAGAGAACTTTTGCTCCTTCCCCTAGGATCCCTATCAATTGTACATTTATCATCTATTCAGCTGATAGATGATACAGGTAATTTATGGAACAACCTTTTAACTATTTTAATTGAGTAGCTTCTCTTCTTTTGTACCCAGGAACTAGGGTTTTCAGTTTTGAGGAGTTTATTATGAAAACCCTCAAAATTTTTGAAGCAGCTGAACTATGACATCACATGAATGAAATAAAGGGATGTCTAATTGTTTGTAGTACACCAGTACTGTGATGTCACTTGCAACCAAGTCATCTCCTGAGTGGTGTGGTGACATCATAACATTTTAAATCTTGATCAAACCTCTTGAAAGACCATTAATGCTCCTTTCATCTCTGATAAATTGATTATTTTTCACATTGGAGGAAGAAACCTAAAAGAAAGGATTCTTGAAAGGACGAGAGAGATTGTGGAAGATCCAGAACCTTTGTTCTCTGTTGGAAAAGGTGCTCAAGCAACTAGTCAATACATAAAAACAGATAAAACTTGGAGTCCAAAAGGAAAGATCTAAAAAGAAAAAAAAATTGAGAGAGAAGTGATCTTCACCAAGAAGAGCAGAGTGAGACCTTCAAAGAGTCTAAGTCTTCAATCTCTGCCTAGAACGAACTGCAGAAGACTATTCCCAACACATTCAAGTTCTTCAGAGAAGATCAACAACAAGAAGATCCTCAAACAGAACAAAATATTAACAACATGTTAGCATTAGAAGTCTTGTCAGACTCACCTTTTGAACTGGACCCACTAAGCCCAGGTCTGGGTGGGTACAGGTATCAGTGCAGCTGGCAGGATGGCATGTGGGGGACAAGGATGAGGTATGCTCAGGAATCTAGGTGTTAGAACTCTCCTGTTAGGTTTTTTCTATCTTGCTGGTCACATGACCTTTTTTGCCTATTTAATCCTGCTCCGCCCTCCTGGCCTTGCTGGACTTCATTGTAATTTCTACTCTTAAGTTTGCCTGGTGCTTAGTTACCTTTCTCAGTCAGTTTAGCTAGGTATTCGCACCTTTATGTTCTTTGTTGTGTGTTTGTCTTTTACTGCTACAATTTCTGCTAGGAGGTGTCCAACTTTATCCCAGTCCCTAGTTCTTGTAGGGATCCCTCCCTTGCATCTATAGGTCTTCGTATAGACTAGCCGAGGACTTTAGCGGGTCTGATCGCAGGATCAGGTTCCCCGTTACATCGTAGGGATCTAGCTTAGTTCTATTGTAGGAACAGATCTCCTTTCTTTCCTTAGTGCTTGTAGCAGATCATAACAGTAAGTCCAGCCCAAAAATATCTCTAAGGAAAGACTTCCAGTTTCCATCATGGTGTCGGTTCAGGATTTGGCTCAATGCCTGCGGGGACTCTCTCTGGAGGTGGCCGAGCTCCAACAACACGTGAGTAGCTGTTCTGCCGCACATTTTGTGGAGCCAAAGGTACGTTTGCCTGATTTATTTTTTGGTGATCAAGAAGAATTTTTTTCCTTTAAAAATGCTTGTTTGTTGTATTTTCGTTTGAGACCCAGATCCTCTGGTGATGAATCACAGTGCATAGGGTTCATAATGTCACTTTTGCGCAAAGAACCTCAGGGATGGGCCTTTTCTCTCCAACCGAGTGATCCATGCTTTAAATCAGTGGATAGTTTTTTTTCTGCTTTGGGTTTGTTGTATGATGATCCTGATCGTGTCTCATCAGCTGAGACTGAATTGAGACGTTTGAGGCAGGGATCAGGTAATGTGGAAAAATATTGTTCTCACTTCCGTCGGTGGTCTGCCCAGGTGGGGTGGAACGATTCAGCTTTGAAAAGTTTGTTTCTTGCGGGGCTAGGTGAAAGGGTTAAGGATTTGCTGATTGCTTATCCCACACCTGGAAACTTGCAGGAGGCAATGCAATTAGCTATACGGGTGGACAGGAGACTGCGTGCAAGGGTTAATGAGAGCAAAATCCTCTGCCATGTCAGCTCCGAGTCTTGAGAGGGTCTGTACTGACATTGGAGAGCCGATGGAGATTGGGGCGATGGCACCCCGCTCTCAGGAAAAAGACCGCAGATCTTCTGAAGGTTTGTGCTTTTATTGCGGGAAATCTGACCATTTTATTAAGAACTGTGTGCTTCGTATGAACAAAGAAAAAAAAAAGGTCAGTTACGCCCGTATTGCCTGTTTAAATTCTAAGGGGGTATTTCTTTCTGCTACTACTGCTGCTCAGGAAGAATTAATTGAATTTCGGATATTTGTGGATTGTGGTTCTACTCTGAATGTGATTGATGGGGAATTCTTGGAAAAACTTAAATTAAAACCCAAACCTTTGTCATCCCCTATTGCTGTGGTTTCTGTCCATGGCTCCCCCTTGAAGAGTGTTACTCACAAGGTCTGTGAATTTCCCCTCACTATTAATGGTATTCACCAAGAAAATTTGGATGTGGTGGTATTAAATAATTTGTCTTCTCCAGTAATTTTGGGGTTACCCTGGTTAAAATTGCACAATCCTGTACTGGATTGGTCTACCAATGAAATTAAGTCCTGGAGCCCTAAGTGTTATGACAAGTGTAACGGACGTATTGCTGCAGTGGAAAAAGGGAAATTACCTGTACCTATTCAGGATTTTTGGAGAGTTTTTTCTGAGGAGGAGTCACAAATTTTGCCTCCCCATAGAGACTATGATTGTACCATTGAATTTGTCCCTGGGGCGGACTCTTCCTAAAAGTCCTTTATTTAATCTTACTATTCCTGAGAGAAAGGCTTTGGAGGAATACATACAGACAAGCTTGGCCGCCGGTCACATCAGGCCTTCCAAGTCTCCTGTGGCTGTTGGATTTTTTTTTGTTAAAGAAAAGGACGGCGGTTTACGTCCTTGTCTGGATTTTCGTGAGATTAATAAAATTACTGTACGCAATCCTTACCCACTGCCATTGATTCCTGATTTGTTTAACCAGTTAGTGGGGGCCAAGTGGTTCTCTAAAATTAATCTCCGGGGGGCATACAATTTGTTGCGCATGAAGGAGGGTGATGAATGGAAGACTGCTTTTAACACTCCTGTGGGTAATTTTGAGAACCTGGTTATGCCTTTTGGTCTTACCAATGCTCTAGCATTTTTTCAGAATCTTATTAATGACATCCTTAGACCTTTGATCGGCAAAAATGTGGTTGTGTATTTGGATGACATTTTGATTTATTCACCGATCTGGAGTCTCATTGGCGGAGCATACGTGAGGTATTACAGTTATTAATTGACAATTCGCTTTTTGCTAAGCTGGAGAAATGTGAGTTCGCTGTACAGAGAATTAGTTTTTTGGGCTACATTGTCTCCAGCGAGGGCTTTGAGATGGACCCGGTGAAGGTTCAGGCGGTTCAGGAATGGCCTAGGCCTATTGGTTTGAAATCGATACAGAGGTTTTTGGGTTTCGCCAATTATTACAGAAAATTCATTAACATTTTTTCTATTATTGTCAAACCACTGACCGATCTCACCAGGAAAGGTGCTAATGCGGTTCAGTGGACTACTGAGGCCATTGAAGCTTTTGTGTTTCTAAAGGAGAGGTTCAGCTCTGCTCCCATCCTTATGCAGCCTGATGTGACTAAGCCGTTTTTGGTTGAGGTTGATGCTTCTTCGGTGGGGGTCGGTGCGGTGTTGTCTCAGAAAAACAAGGATGGAGTACATCCCTGTGCTTTTCTTTCAAAAAAATTTTCTGAGACTGAACTTAATTACGATATTGGTAATCGGGAATTGCTGGCTATTAAACTCGCATTTGAACACTGGCTTCATCTCTTGGAAGGTGCTGAATTTCCCATTCAGGTTTTCACCGATCATAAAAATTTGATCTATCTTGATGCTGCCAAGCGCTTGAATGCCCGTCAGGCTAGGTGGGCACTTTTTTTCTCGTGGTTTAATTTTTCCGTTACTTACATCCCGGGTACCAAGAATGTTAAAGCTGATGCTTTGTCTCGCAGCTTTTCTCCCATGGTCGGTGCTGAGGAGGAGGGGAGCATTTTACAAGAAGGTGTTGTGATTGCTGCATTGGACTCCGTTTTGGAAGATAAGATTCTTAAAGCACAGGAGAATGCGCCATCTAACACTCCCCATGAGAGGTTGTTTGTGCCTAGGACCTTTAGGAGAGATTTGTTTGTTGAGTGTCATGAGTTTCGGTTGGCAGGTCATCCAGGAATTTCTGAGACCAAGAGACTTGTGGGTCGCAGTTTTTGGTGGCCTGGATGGCAGAAGGATGTCATTAAGTGGGTGTGTCAAAGTACGGTGTGTGCTAGATCTAAGTCTTCACATACTCCTGCAGCGGGGTTGCTTTGCCCTCTGGAGGTTCCTAGTGCACCTTGGACACATCTGGCTATGGACTTTATTACTGACCTTCCCCCCTCTGAGGGTTTCACAGTCATCTGGGTGGTCGTGGACCGTTTTAGCAAGATGTGTCACTTGGTTCCTTTCATCAAACTGCCCTGCGCTAAGACACTCGCTAAGGCCTTTGTCAAGGAAATTGCCAGACTACATGGCGTTCCTACTGACATTGTTTCGGATAGGGGACCTCAGTTCGTGGCTCGTTTTTGGCGTGCTTTTTGTGACAGGTTGGGAGTTCATTTGTCGTTTTCATCCGGATATCATCCTGAGTCTAATGGCCAGACAGAAAGGAAGAATCAGGATGTTGAGCAGTTCTTGCGTTGTTTTGTGGCAGACAATCAGGAGGGGTGGTCTGAGTTTCTGCCACTTGCTGAGTTTGCTCTTAACAACCATACATCCTCTTCTGCTGGTTGTTCGCCTTTTTTTTGTTGTTCTGGGAGACATCCGTCTTTTGGGTCATTCTCCAAATTGGTATCGGCTGTGCCTGAGGAGGAGAGTTTTTCCGGTGATTTGGAGAGAGTTTGGACGGATGTGCGTGGTAATCTTCAGGAGGCTAACAAAAAATCTAAGAGGTACTTTGATAGGAAACGTCAATAGGTTTTGTTTGCTATTGGTGACATGGTTTGGTTGTCCTCTAAGAATCTGCGGTTGAGGATTCCTTCTAAAAAATTGGGTCCCAAGTTTGCAGGGCCCTTTAAGGTGCTTCAGGTAGTTAACCAATCTGCTGTTAGGTTGGAGGTTCCTACCTCCTGGAAGATTAATCCGGTGTTTCATGTTTCTCTGTTGAAAAGAGCTTATGTGTCGGATGGAGACGCCTCTGCCACTGTTCCTCCGGTGTTGGAGGACGGGGAATACGAAATTTCCCGCATCCTAAATTCTAGACGCTATAGAGGAAGTTTGCAGTATCTCGTCGCTTGGAAGGTTTTCGGACCCGAGGATAACTCATGGGTGAGGGCGGATGATGTTTCTGCTTCCAGACTTGTCAGAGCGTTTCACAAGAGGTTTCCTGATAAGCCTGGGCCTAGGGGATCCAGAGGATCCTCATAGAAGGGGGGTACTGTTAGAACTCTCCTGTTAGGTTTTTTCTATCTTGCTGGTCACATGACCTTTTTTGCCTATTTAATCCTGCTCCGCCCTCCTGGCCTTGCTGGACTTCATTGTAATTTCTACTCTTAAGTTAGCCTGGTGCTTAGTTACCTTTCTCAGTCAGTTTAGCTAGGTCTTCGGACCTTTATGTTCTTTGTTGTGTGTTTGTCTTTTACTGCTACAATTTCTGCTAGGAGGTGTCCAACTTTATCCCAGTCCCTAGTTCTTGTAGGGATCCCTCCCTTGCATCTATAGGTCTTCGTACAGACTAGCCGAGGACTTTAGCGGGTCTGATCGCAGGATCAGGTTCCCCATTACATCGTAGGGATCTAGCTTAGTTCTATTGTAGGGACAGATCTCCTTTCTTTCCTTAGTGCTTGTAGCAGATCATAACACTAGGGAGCAGCTGGACAGATGCAGTGAAGTTAGCAGGGAAAGAAGCAGGTCAGCATGGTGTTCACAGGAGGTGGAATATACCAGAAAGAGCCTTGAGACAAAATATGAAGACACAGGTGTGTGTGTCAATGGACCTTAAATAGGTCTAAGGAAGTTATGTCATAGAAGCATGCTGGGCAACCGGCAAAACCCTATGTGGAGCACAACAGAGGGCAGGGGATCGAGGAGAAGGAAGCAGAGCCAAGGATACCCAGGACAGGTGTGTTGTTATCATCTGCAACAAGCACTAAGGAAAGAAGGGAAAAGCTATCCCTACAGTAAGACTAAGCTGAATCCCTACAATGTAGCGGGCTGACTGTTCCTAGCGAACAGACCCGCCTTAGTCCTGAACGAAGGTCGGAACGAAGACCTATAGCATAAGGGGAGGGGTCCCTAAAAGAACTAAGGACTGGGACAAAAATGGGACACCTCCTAAACAGAGAAGTTGTTGCAGAACACAAAAGACAAACAGACAAAAAGGTACTAGAGGTCCCAGAAGGACCAATCAAACTGACAGAGAAAGGCACCAAAGCACCTGGCTAGAGAAACAGTCTAACACTGAAGTCCTGCACAGCCAAATGGGCGGAGCTGGAATATAAAGGCAGATGGTCACGTGACCGCAAAACACAAGATGAAAAAAACAAACAGGAGGGTTCTAACCTGTGTAACACGTTTCTTCAAGAAACATCAAATTGTATCCTGTACCAAAATTCTGAAAGATCAAAGATTTCAAACCTTAAAAGAATGAAAACCCAGAAAAAGATTAAGAACAACAGAGTTGGACTTGGTTCTTCAGAGCAGAAGGAGACTCTGAACTCAGTGGAAACGGAAATGTTACAAACAGTTTCAGGCCATTGACTATCAACACCTTACCCTGACAATACAAACAGCTGCATGGCGTCTTCATTTATTGGCCAGGTAGGATAGAAACAAGAAACCTAAAGAGATGATCTGGAATATAAGTTGGTGTATGCAGCATGTAGGCGCATGTTCACACTGGCCACTAAACAGACAAAAGCCAAGATGAAAACATAATAAGCAAATACCTTCCAGTAAATAAATAAATAGCAATAGTGAAAATAATATAGGATGCTTAGTTAACATAATTTAGATTAAAAAAAAGTAATAGCCTTCCCACCACTTCACAGTGACCCTTTTTGGGATGGTCCTAACCTCTAGTATTAAAACCTTACCATTTGTCAAGTGACATATGACTCGCCCCCTGGGCCGTGGGGCACCCGGAACCGGGCTTCAGTGCGATGCTGTGAGTAGTAGTGGCAACCCGATCCCGTGGCTCAGGGTGGTCAGACCAAATGCTGTGGCAGTCTATTTGTAGAGCTATGAATGTCCGACTACACCATCCGTGGATTGACCGCCGCTGCAAGCCAGTGCGCTGAGGCTGGTGTTAGTGTGCAGCACAGGGATGGGATAACTCCCCACGGGGAGAGTATAGCCTCAGGGCAATGTAGGTGGATGCTGGGGGTGATGGTGCAGGCGCAGCAGAAATCACACAGAGTCCAATGATGCAGTCCAGGGTTTTTACTCACAGTTGTTATCCATGTCACTTCTGTCAGCAATGACTGCCCAAGCCGTGCTGCGTCCACCAGGTAAGGGCTCGGTCAACCCCCAGGCAATTCAGGAGTATGGCACAGGACTCCCTTCTGTCCTTTCTCTGGCCTCTCGTGCCCCACCAGTGACCAAAACTTCTGTCCAGCTACCGCGGATCTTTGCGGGCAAACGTTGGCCCCCGTTTCCCGCTATCCTATATGGTGCCTTCCTAGCAGGTTTGGCGGGGGGTCGCACCAATAGATGATCACGACCTCTGGTTCTTGGCTGAGGGATAATTTACCTCCACCAACTTGGGAATCCGGTACCCTTCCATGGCCTGACCCTTCACCCGATATAACGCGGGTTGCAACGGTTGATGTCCGTTCTGCTCTCTCTTAGGGTCCCTTCTGCCTTCTTGTTTCTGGAGCCTTTCTACTCCTCTGTCTCTCCTTCCTTCCTTCTCCTTCTCCTCTTCTCCTCTCTGGCTCCGGCCTTCTCTCCAGGCCTGCCTTCTGAGCAGAGCTCCTACAGAGCCTCTGCTCCCTGCCACCTCTCTACTGTACTGAACCGACTGAACTTCTAAGATGGCTCCCACCTTTTATCTGCTTCTCCGTGTTGAGCTCAGGTGACCTGCACCCAATGAGCTCCTTCCTATGCTCCAGAAACCGTCCCCTTCTGCTCCTACATCACTGGGTTCTCACCCCCCTCCCCACTCCAGCCAGGGACATAGTCAGTTGTGCCTGCAATTATATGGGAGCACCGTCGAGCTGTCCCCCGGAAATGGGAAGTGTGTAAGTGTATGTATGCAGCTAACTGAGCCCTGGTCCACACTCCATCCTTACCTGGGAGTGGAATATCACACCTCTGGTTGAGGTGCAATACCCCTGTAGCAACCGAACCCTCGGGGCGCTACACATACATTTGTCAAGTGACGTACATAAGAGCAAAGGGGCAGAATAATTAACCAAAGGTATAATTTTTATAGGGGATAAGTCTCCTATATGGATTTGGCTATGTGGTTTGTTTATATAGTATTTTGAGACTAACACACTCCCTTTAAGCAGCTGACATGCACCTGTGGGGACTCATCATCAGGTTTAACAGAGGATGGGGGATGTTAAAATACAACATGTTGAGTCAGGGTATATTATTGGATACTTGGAATTTATGTATCACAAGAATAAGCTATACCCCAAAGTAAGCTGAATAGATTGTCCTGTTTGAATGACCGTCAATTATCACTACTAGTCCAGAAAGTAACCTGATAGCAAATGCTAGCCTCCACTGCAGCGCCACCATTGAAGAAATGAAGAATTACATTGTTCACATAAATGGAATGTCTATGTAATGCATGAACATGTGAGAAAGAAGTTAATGGTAGCTGATTTCTGTTATAACTAATTAATGGAGGCCATGAATAACAAATCGTTAGATGGATTGCTGTGGGCACTTGTTAGAGATAACCAGATCTTTTGAAATTTGAATTCACCAATTTAGACAAATTTTCCCCCAAAATTTGATTTGCAGCAAATAAATTTGAACGAATCTCAATACTGGAAAGTTTGTAATTGCTTGAAAACTACACGGGAGGAAGAGGAAGGAGAGAAGGAGAAAGAGGACCCGCTGGCCATAAGAGCTTACACTCTACAGTAGAGCGTGAACCTGCTGACCATAGAAGCCTACACTCTACAGGAGAGAGAGGACCCCGCTGAGCATAAGAGCTTACACTCTACTGGAGAGTGGAAGAGAGGATCCTGCTGACCATAAGAGATTACGCTTTACAAGAGAAAGAGAGGACCCCGCTGGAGAGAGGGAGGACCCCACTGACCATGAGAGCTTATACTTGGATGGAGAGAGGACTCCACTGACCATGAGAGCTTACACACTACAGGACATAGAGGGAGGACCCCGTTATTCTTAAAAGCTTACACTCGACAGGAGAGAGAGAGGGAGGACCCCACTAACACACTCTAAAGGAGAGAGACTTGCCAAGTGAACAGAGATGGAACACGGCTCTGCCGTACAAACTGTGCTCCACTGGGAATTGCTGATCTGTGATAGCCCCAGTACTGACCACCACTGTACAAGGTGTGATAATCTGCTAGATGTTTCAGCTGGAGATCATTATGGGGAATCCCACACATCAATGTAAAATTACGTTAACCCGCGCTCTGATGTTTCTGTGACGCCCAGCTGCGCTTGGTATCACAGATCCTAGAAGGGTGTATTGATGGATTCCTCCACAAGAGGCCCCCATAACCATTCACACATCTCCACCTTCCACCTCAGACCAGCAGAGGGAGCCCATTAGGGATACATAAAAAGGGAAGGTGGAGCCAGGCAGCAGTTAGTTCCTGCAGAGTGAGACGCAGAAACAAGTTAGTCAGAGTCTGATTTAGCAGTGAGTCCAGTACAGCCTGAGAGGAGTTACCTCAGAGGATAAAAGCCTGTTCCAGCTCCTGCAATTGCTATCCTGCTGTGGAGCTTATCCAAATCAAGACTCCGTGTAGCTCAGAGAGGTGAGCTTTGAGTGTGCCAGCGCCATAAGATCGGTGAAGCGCGGCAAGCTGCTGTTAGTGTGAGTAGCCTAGTGAGGGCCCGAGTAGGCCGAAGGCGAGTGGAGAGTTAGTACATAGGGGGCAGAGGAGCTTAACTGGCTCACCCCGAAGCATTTACCGGACACCGGGTCCGAAGTTTACCGGGATCTCCATGGCCCAGTAAGATATCACCGGAATCCCTGGGGAACTACAAGTGCCAGGATCACTAAAGTGCTGATACGTAACAGAGCCAGGAGACACATAGGCCCGCAGCTAAGGTGCGTGTACTCCAAGAAAAGGCCCTACCACAAGGTCAGCCAGCGCAGGACAGAGACCAAGTTAGGCCTAGCTCCAGGCAGGTCAGAAACTTACTACGCAGAGGCAAGAAACAGGAGGCCCAAAACCCGCTCATTGGGGAGGATCCTGACATGCACCCTTCACCCTACAGTGCTCCGGGACGTGCCTGAATTTCCATCGGTAAAAGGTACTGAAGTGACTATCGTGTCTGTCCCTGTTCTTGCTCTGATCTGGCTGAGTCTCGCCTGTCCTGCATCCCCCTCCATACACTGCCCTGAGGCCTAGCTCCACCTGTGGGGAGCTATACCATCCAGCTGCCTTATCACCGGCCTCAGTGGACTGCGCAGCGCTGGTGATCCTCACCAGAAGCCACAGGTAGCGTCACAAACTCTTTCTAAAAATAAACATCTATCAACCCTTTTTAGAGGAGAGACCCCAGGGTACGGGCCCGGGAGCCGACCACCGCGACATCCCTAAAGGCTAAAGGCCCGGGTACCGAGTCATCCCCATTCCCCTGGGCGAGTCATTTCATCTGTGTGGGAAATAGTGCCGGGCAAGTGGGATTTTTTGGTAACCATGAATCGAGTTTGAATCCAAGTGAAACTGTGAATTTCAGGAAATTCAACTTGAACTCGATCCTCCACAGATCGATCCATTCATCTCTAGCATCAGTCTTTTTTTATGTCTTTATTGTTTTTCTTTTACGTCTGATGCCCTCATTTTTAAATGTTTTGTTGTCTCCACTAATGACTCCCAACATTAACCATCCACTTTTAAAATACCATCTGGTTTGCCTCCCATTGACCCCAAAAGTTTAGACAGAATTAGTAATATTCATTTACTCTTATAGAATTCATGTGTATTCTGCAAACACAAGAAGAGAATCTTTAAGGCGATGAACGGAGAGCAATGTTACATAGGATCGTCCAGGGAATTGTGGAAATGTATTCACAATAGATCAGCTTTAACTTTGATGAACGGCTCTCCTATTTACTTTAATTGTTCCCACCTAGTATTACACCAAACCAATCTAACTTTAAATCCAATTAAATAAAAAAAAAACGCACTGAACTGACTTTACTCTGAAAAGCCTCATCAATTTGTGTTAAAGGGAACCTGTCAGAGGGCCCCCTACTCTATTTATTTACTTAGTATATAGGACATTAATCCCTATAAACAAAGCAATGGAAAAAAGTAGCAAAATGGGGTTTCAATAGACACTTAGTGCCAGGTTCCCCACAAGTTACAGCTAATCACTAGAAGACACTTTGTGATAACATGTAAAATACAAGTTCAACATCCAGAATTCTCCTTTATTGTCAAACTTCCAGTGTCATTGTATTCATCCAATGATATTGCATGAGTTTTGCCTGTTCGCTTCTTCCGCGGGGCAAGAGGTATTGTCCCAAGAAGAAGCCAACAGGCGAAACCCATTGATATATAGAAGCTATCATGTTTTGACATATTTTGTAATGTGTTTTTAATTAATTTACACTTATGAGTATAATAAAAAAACACAATTGGAAGCTAATTATCCAACAATGCTTCTTTGTGTCTGGCTGTTCTTAAAGGGAAACGGTACTGTTGCCATTGATCGCTTATAGTAGGACCGAGAGCAACATCATTGAATAAATACACCGACACTGGAAATGTGAGGCTTCCTGATGATGTTGTCACATTGGATGAGGGAAGGATCAAGTGTACAATGATGGGAAGAGGGGGAAGGGAGCCCAACAACTTGGGAAAGGGGTAGTGGAGACCCCTAAGCAGATCTAATATCACCCTGACTACCCTATCGTCCCTAAATAGGCTCCACACTTATCGCCGAGCAGGAAACCTAATACCTGAATGTCCCTAGACCTAGGGCCTATGTAGGGAGGGGACGGGGTGAGCATTTGTCAGCCCCCACTGCAACTAAAGACAACAAGGTAAACAAACAAAGGGAATACACTAAGCTTGAGAAGACTCCAGAGACATCACATAAACTATCCTCCATGGGAACTCCAAGAAGAAACTAGATGACTACTAGTACTCCAAGCCTAGACAGAGGAAAATAGAGCTATCACCGGCGACTCTCTGGAGACACTGAAAGTTTTTAACCATCAAGCAAGGGTGTGTCAATTAGCAGCAGACGGTGGAGGTCACTGCTGGGTCTTAAAGAGAGAAGGATATCACTACACTACAGAGATAAAAGGATTAAGAAGGCGTCTGCAAAGCCAAGCGCAGTGACCTTCTACAACCGGATCCAGGACGACTGTACACCCGTGATATATGTGGATTCTGCTATAAAGATCTTAAATGGCAGTAAAATTGTATTCTATCTGTTTTTACCATGTGTTTGGCTGCTTTATTTAACTTTGCCTTGCTCGGATCTCAGAGGTGTCCATGTGGTGGAAAGACTGCCCGGTTAAATAATTTTACTGATCTGTATATTGCGGAAAGACTTTTCTAATAATTGAGGATTGTCTAAAGTGGACAACCCCTTTAACTCCAAGGACTTTTTATCCACTGTTTATCTTTTTTTCTTTAATTTTAGAAGGACATGGTCACAAATCATGAAATATTTCCAACAAGTGCCGGTTGACCTCTTTGGACTGCCAATATTCTCAGCTCCATGGTTTCGACCAGGCTACAGACTTGGTTTGTTCATGTTACATGAGCTTCTGACCACACTGTATTTTCTTTCCTATTGGTTTGTTTGTTTGCTTAGTGCCGCTGTGGCTTTGGTCAGTAGTAGCTGAGATCACAATGTGATGATCCTAGTTATATACAAGACTGTTCCCACATTATCAGGAAATCCTTTTACTACAAGACAGGATGAGGTGATCAGTTTCATCCTTGTGGTCAAGTTTTCTACCTCCAAAATTGACCGCGGTCAACCACAAAAGTGTCTGGTTTGCAACTTTCGAAAGTCTTTGGTCACTGAGAAGAGCTTTGCATATTGCTTCATTTTAAGTAATTTGTCCCATTTTGGCACAGTTTTTCTATTTCGCGAAAGAGTCTGGGACCGCTCTGAGCTGAAGATTTTTTAGACCTGACGTCTGCTTCTTGTCATAGAAACTTGCCAGGACATTTGGATATTTTTATTACTGAGGTTTATGCGCTTTACTAATAGAGATAGTAGCACTGTGATGCAGATCCCAAGGTCCAAGAGCTTGGCTCTGAACATGCAGAGGGGATTGTAAAATGATTTATTTCAGGGCCCTCATCTACAAACTATTGTTTCCAGCAAGGACTGAATATTACAATTACTGATAAGACCACAACATTTGCCAAATTTTCACTATCAAGTGCAGTGTACCATGTTCACCTCACTCATCGGCAAATTGATTTATGATATTTGTAAAGCTTCACTATCTGATTCTGTGTAATTCTGAACTTTGCATTCTTTCTGTCAATCTATTACTAGATTTTTTCTTAAGGTAGATCATTAAAGGTAAACTACCATCAGATAATGACCTATCGTTTTAATAAATTTTTTTAAGAATGTTTTTTTTACTCTTGAAATAGAAATCATGCAATTTTCACACCGGCCACTGGGACTTTTTTAGGCTCTATCTTCCTGTTGTTTCAGGAAACAACACATGCACGTTAGCCGCAATGAACAGACCCTGCCTCTATCTTTTGCATTGAAGCACCTAATGAGCATGTGCAAAAATGAGCGTGTGCTGAGCTCAGTGAGTGGTGTCCTGTCACTCAGTGAGCTCGGCACAGTGCAGGAGCCTACTCACTGTAGCGAGTCATTCTCCCCTGCTCCTCGGCATGAGCGGTTAGATGGATTACAGAGGGTAACACCTTCGGACAAGGGAGTATAGGGATTTTTTAATTATGTTTATATTTTTACACCAGGACATGGGGGGAGCAGAATACTGCTCTTAACGTTGTCCCTTGCTTGTGCTGATGGCAGCGCAAGCAGTGGACAATGATGAGGGCAGCATTCAGCACCCGGCATCTGAGAACAGCGCTAACTGTAGCGCTGATTCCCAGGCGCCGGTACGTGTCATCCATGTGTCATCAGTGTCCATGTGTGCAGGACGTTTTGTGGCCCATGCTATGGGTAAAAAACGTACATGTCAGTGTGCGTCCCTGAGCGTTCGGTCACCACAGAGTTATTGCATCTCATCCAGAGATGTAGTACCTCACACTCAGGTAAGGAAGGAGTATGGCTCAGGACCCTAACACTACATCCACTACGCCACATTTCCGGGGGACAGGGCGATAATGCTCCTACGGGAGAGCACAGTCCCTGATCCCTGGCTGGAGTGGGGAGGAACCACCTAGAGAGGGGGAACTATGTAGTGGATGGGACGTAGTTCCTGGGAGCACTGGAGTAGGAGTATAAGAGGGAGGAACCATCTTAGTGCAGTGAGGAGTAGTTCAGTTCAGGCTGAGCAGAAGTGACAGGGAGCAGAGGCTCTGCATGAGCTCTGCTCCACAGGCGGGCCTAGTCAGGAGGCCTGAGCCTGGAAGGAGAAGAGAGGAAAGGGAGCTGGAGGCTCCAGGAACAGGAACCGAAGAGACCCTAGGGGTACGGGCCGTGCAGCAAGCCACCTGTATGCCCGCCGCTACTAGAAGAGTAGGGGTGTCAGGCCAGAAAAGGGGAACCGGTCCCCCAACTAGCACAGAGCTACAAGGCCCAACTAGAAAACAGGAGGCTGCAGCATTTCAAGTACTGCAGGCTACAAGTCCACACCAGTGCACTAAGAAGGTGGCCGCATAGGACCCAGGGGACGGAACACACGTCGCCCGCCAAGGCCCGAGGACATCGGATAGAAGTGCTGCTGGGTATGAGGTGCATGGAGCAGGCCAGAGAGACGACACACAGAAGGGGGTCCTGTAATATGCTCCGGAGTTACCTGAGGGTCAACCGAGCCCCTCACTGCGTGAACACAGGACGCCGTGGGCCCTTACACTGGCCCTGTATCTGGAACTGCTATAATCATGAGTAAAAGACCTGGGACTGCACTATCTGACTACGTGTCATTACTGATCCCTGCACTATTACCACCGTCATCCATACACGCTGCCCTGAGGCTCCACTCTTCCTGTGGGGAGTCACATCACCTTGCTGCACACACCATCAGCTTCAGTGGACTGCTCCGCTGCGGCGGTTCCCAATAACCGCATTCCACAGGTGGCGTAGTCGGACTATATATATAACAGACACCCATAGACTACCCTGGTTTGACCGCCCTGGGTCACGGACCGGGTCACCGCCACGGTGACTACAACCCCCAGCTTCTACCGGCCCGCCTCCGGGTACCCCATGGCCCAGGGGGCGCGTCATCAGCGTATTTTGCCCACGGACACACGGTCTGTGAAAATACACTGACGTGCACAGACCCATTAATTTGAGTGGGTTTACGCGTGTAAGTGTCTCCGGTACGTGTGGAAACTGTCACCACACATACCAGACACACTGACATGTGAAAGAGGCCTAATTTCATTCTTTCTATATCCATAATGGAAAAACACGAATGGCACACTGATGACACACTGGTGACACACTGATAAAATACTGAAGGCACACTGATAACATACTCATGGCACACTGATGACACACTGATGGCACACTGATGAAAAACACTGATGGCACACTGATAACACACTGATGGCACACTGATGACACACTGATAACATACTGATGGCACTCTGATAAAAAACACTGATGGCACACTGATGACGCACAGATAACATACTGATGACACACTGATGACACACTGATGGCACACTGATGACACACTGATTGCCCACTGATGAAAAACACTGATGACACCGGTATTGTTTTTTCCGGTACTGTTTTTTTCCGGACTTGTGAGACGGGTCTAAAGCAGGGGCATCTCATTCGTTTTGTTAGGGTGGTTTCACACGTCCGTATATTTCCGGTACAGGAGAAACCGATTCCGGAGATATCCGTGTCCTGTGTGTCCGTTTGTCACACGTGTGTCAACCATGTGCCGCATCAGGATCACACTGACTGGCGCCAGGGAATCAGTGGTACAGTTAGCGCTGTTCCCAAGCGCCGGGTGCTGAACACTGCCCTCATCATGGTTCCCTGCCGGCGCTGCGATCAGCCCCAGCAGAGACAATGATGAGAGTAGTAGTAGTCTGATCCCGCAGTGTCCCTGTTAGAAATAAGAATAAAAAAATAAAATCCTTATACTCACCTGTCCAGAGATGTCCCCGAAGAGCCAGGGAGAATGAGCTGGAGCGGGCCCCAGAGCTGAGCTTAAGAGCGGTGCCCTGTCACTCACCGAGAGCAGCTCCGGAGCGGCTCCTTCTCTTTGTCACCACACGTACTGGAAACACGGACGTGTGAAACAGCCCTTAACAAAGAATTAAATCTCCCTATATATGTTTTGCAAAAGTTATTTTTCAGAATGGATGATCTCTTCTTCTGCTCCATATAATCACGAGGGTTCCTCCCATTTGTAGGAAATTAGCGACATTGGAGAAATGTGAAGCACGTCATGCCATGTTGGTATAGGTGCATCAAGTGATGTAAATGGGTAAAAATAATACAACTCGTACATCAGTGCTCCCTATTGTGTGTGAAGCGTTTATCCAGCTTCTATCCAATGCATGCTTGCATATACCGTGTTCTTCGTCGTGCATGATTCCACCAAACCTCTGAAGTTCAAGCTTTCATTAAAGCCATTTTGCATTATCAGTACTGATCCCCAATGCAGGGTGCAGTGTTATTATGCCTTAGAGGGGCATATGGAAGGAATTAGAGTCCCCTAGTAAATCAAAATAAAAAAAGTAGTGTCTCTTACTGGGTTAAAATTAAAAAAAAGAATATCACTATCAGATGTCTTGGAAGCTGCAGACAAACAGATGGGCTGTGACCTTTTCACAATATAGTAAGAGCGTAAGGATGGTTCTGGGTGAGATTGTTTATTTTTGCGTTACAGTAAGGCTACATCTAGAACGGACAGTTTCCAAAATTATATTCTGGTATCCATTCCCTTTATTGAGTTGCCAAAGACAGCTATGTATCACAGCATGGAGTCCACCAGTATCAATGTATAGGCCAAGCTACTTCTTGCTCCAAGGCATGTGTAAAATGTATAGGAAACATTAGCAGTGATGCATATTGTAGAGAATGATCTGCCGTATCATCTAGAGCTTGTCATCCAAACAGATGTCCAATAAATTAGTTGGAGACACTACTAGGGTGGAGAATGGAGATGCTCTATAAATAGCTATATGATCTTATTAGTATAGGATGAAACTGAGTTAGCACCAAAGATTCTCCTGCCTACAGGACGCATTGCAAGTCAACACTGCTCTTCTGTCAATCACTGCATATAGAGCAGCTGTTCCCAGTGGTGGAACTAGAGTCGGATAGGCCCCGGTGCAAAATTTTGACTTGGCCCCCCACCCCCTCCCCTCAAGTTGGTCTGGTGTATGGGTCCTTGTAGTTTTCTAATTCTTATAAGGATACACAAGTTGCTTCCCCCTTTACGTAGTAATGTCCCCCATCATGGTCCCCATCCTGGTATATGTTCCCCATCCTGCTATATGTTCCTCATCCTGATATATGTGCCCCATCCTGGTATATGTCCCCCCATCCTGGTATAAGTGTCCCATCCTGGTATATGTCCCTTATCCTAGTATATGTCCCCCATCCTGGTATATGTGCTCCATCCTGGTATACATGCCGCATCCTGGTATATGTTCCCCATCCTGGTATATGTGCCCCATCCTGGTATATGTCCCCCCATCCTGGTATAAGTGCCCCATCTTGGTATATGTCCCTTAGCCTAGTATATGTCCCCCATCCTGGTATATGTCCCCCATCCTGGTATATGTGCCCCATCCTGGTATACGTGCCCCATCCTGGTATATGTTCTTTATCCTGGTATATGTCCCCCCATCCTGGTATATGTGCCCCATCCTGGTATATGTCCCTTACCCTGGTATATGTCCCCCATCATGGTATATGTACCCCAGCCTGGTATACGTGCTCCATCCTGGTCTACGTTCCCAATCCTGGTATATGGTCCCCATCCTGGTATATGTTCCTCATCCTAGTATATGTGCCCCATCCTGGTACATGTCCCTTATCCTAGTATATGTCCCCCATCCTGGTATATGTCCCCCATCCTGGTATATGCTGCGCCATCCTAGTATACGTGCCCCATCCTGATATATGTCCCCCATCCTGGTATATGTCCCCCCCATCCTGGTATACGTGTCCCGTCATGATATATGTCCCCCATCCTAGTATACGTGCCCCATTCTGGTATATGTCCCCCATCCTGGTATATGTCCCCCATCCTACTATATGTGCCCCATCCTGGTATACGTGCCCCATCCTGGTATATGATCCCCATCCTGGTATATGTTCCTCATCCTAGTATATGTGCCCCATCCTGGAACATGTACCTTATCCTAGCATATGTCCCCCATCCTGGTATATGTCCCCCATCCTGGTATATGCTGCGCCATCCTAGTATACATGCCCCATCCTGATATATGTCCCCCATCCTGGTATATGTCCCCCCCATCCTGGTATACGTGTCCCATCCTGGTATATGTCCCCCATCCTAGTATACGTGCCCCATCCTGGTATATGTCCCCCATCCTGGTATATATCCCCCATCCTGCTATATGTGCCCCATCCTGGTATACGTGCCCCATCCTGGTATATGGTCCCCATCCTGGTATATGTTTCTCATCCTGGTGTATGTGCCCCATCCTGGTACATGTCCCTTATCCTAGTATATGTCCCCCATCCTGGTATATTTCCCCCATCCTGGTATATGCTACCCCATCCTAGTATACGTGCCCCATCCTGCTATATGTCCCCCATCCTGGTATGTGTTCCCCCATCCTGGTATATGTGTCCCATCCTGGTATATGTCCCCCATCCTGGTATATGCTGCCCCATCCTGGTATATGTCCCCTATTCTAGTATATGTCTGACATCCGGGGTATATGTGCCCTATCCTGGTATATATCCCCCATCCTGCCTGGTATATGTGCCCCATCCTGGTAAATGTCCACCATCCTGGTATATTTCCCTCATCGTGGTATTTCCTCCATCCTTGTATATGTCCCTCATCCTGGTATATGTTCTTTATCCTGGTATATATTCCCCATCCTGGTATATGTGCCCCAACCTAATGTATGTCCCCCCATCCTGCTGCAATATACTTCAGCTGGATGTGCGTCCGATCACGCACATCTAGCTGAAGTAAGGACTGGCAGCTGCGGGCCCCTTACCCTAACAGGCCCGTCGACCGCAGGCGCCTGCTGCGACTACGGTCGTTACGCCACAGGCCCCTGCTGTCTATTTATCTGCAAAAACCTTTAATAGCAGAGAATAGAAGACTTTAAGGGTTATCCAGGACTGTTTTTTTACAATGTGCCTAAGAATGAAGATGAAGGTAAAAAAGAGGTAAATTCTAAATTTTATTCCAAAAAGTTAAAAATGGATTTGATCTGTCAATGAAAGAGCAACACGTTTCAAACACACTCCAGCGTTCTTTGTCTGAGCTCAGAAAAAGAATTCCAGAGTGAGTTCGAAACGCGATGCTCTTTGATTGTCACATCAAATCCATTTTTTACTTTTTGGAATATAATTTTGACATATTAAGGAGTTGGAATTTACCTCTTTTTTTTTGCTCTGGATTCACACGTTTGGTCACAACGATTTCCTCTGCTCCTGCACGCCTTGAGCCGTATAGGTGAGCTCGTTATATTACCCATTTATTCAGTTAAACTAACCTTATTTATTAAGTAGTTAATCAACTAGCTGCCTGTTGTGTCTGGCGCTGATCTCCGCTGGCACAAAGCAGTCACAGACCATTCCTGCTGGCGATCCAGTGACTGCCGTTGACGTCATGTTGATGAAGCAGCGACTTCTCATCTTCTCTGCTCTGTTGACGAGACATTACTGTTGATGTCATGCTGATTGATAGCTAGCTCCTTACTGGCTGTCAATCAGCTTGGCGTCCAGTAGTCACACCCCGCCGACAGGGCAGCCCTGAAGAGGAAGAGCTGCCCTGCTGAAGTGGAGCAGCGGAATCGCTGGCAGGAGCAGTCAATGACCGCTCTGTGCCAGTGCCGAGTAGAAAAGGCAGGTAGTTGCCTCTGTTAGCAACTATCTGCCTGTTAGTTTTTAGGCCCATAATAATAAAAAAAAGTACTGGACAACCTATTTTATGTTGAATAATAACTATTAGTCTCATAGCAGGACTGTGTCACGGGTGTGTCAGGTGTGACAGACAGTCACCCTGCAGTTAGTTGCAGAAGAGCTCTTCATTTGGCATTACTGACACCTTCCTAGAACTGTCTCACTCTAGGACCCAGAGGCTACCTCCCACCTGCTAATTAACACCCAGGTCTGGGTGTTTAAATTATGTTTGCTAAAGGGAGGCACCGGTGATATTCACATGTTCTCCTGTGAAGGCTAGGAGCTTTGCAGTCTGCTTACTTCCTCTCAGGTGCTAGGAGAACATGTGGTGTTATCTCTCTGAAGTCACCTCAAGCTAAGTTACTTTCCCCTTTTTTGTCTCTCTTGTTGTCTTTAGTTGTTAATAGGGATTGACTAGTGCTCATCCCCCCCTTCCCTATACAGGGCCAAGCTCTAGGGAAATACAGGGTTTAGGTTCCTGTGTGGCGATTGGTGAGGAACCAATATAGGGACAATAGGGGAGTCAGGTTGATATCAGATCAACCTAGGAGGTCTCCCCTCCCTCTTTCCCTGGTGTCTGGGCTCCCTTCCTCTCTTCCCTTCGTGCTGCACTTAGTCTTTCCCACACCTTGCCTGACAGACTAATAATCAAGTGACCTATGGGAGCTACTAAACCATTTACCACTAGATCACCAAGATTGGGTCACTGACCCTATCAGGAAGAACATGGCATTCTCTCTGGGTCAATGTAGACTGAGCGTTTGCCCAATAGTTACAACCCCAAAAAAGGCTCATGTGCATAATACCAAAACACTTGCTGATTGAGTCATTCAAAATTTAAGTTCTCAGAATAAAAAAAGCAGAAAACATTTTTTCGATTAGGCAACCAAGTCTAGGAACCCTTCTTGAGTTAACAGAACCAATAAATCACAGTGGGCTGAAGGTGATCTTTGAATTACCTTAGGAATTTTTCCCTATCTCACCATAGATAATACTTTGCTAGACCAGTAGTTTATAGATATTGGGAGATAATATACAGTAATGTGCAAATATTTTAGGCAGGTCTGGAAAAAAATGCTGCAAAGTACGAATAGTTTCAAAAATAGATTACCTTTATCAATTAGCAAAATGCAAAGTGAATGAACAAAAGAGAAATACAAATCGCATCAATACTTGGTGACCGCCCTTCAACTTCATCAGTTCTTCTAGCTATACTTGCACACAGTTTATGAAGGAACTCGGCAAGGAGGTTGTCCCAAACATCTTGGAGAACTAACCACAGATCTTCCGTGGATGTCGCTTGTGTAAATTCTTCTGTCTCTTCATGTAATCCCAGACAGACTGGATGGTGATGAGATCAGGGCTCTGCAGGGGCCGTATCATCACTACCAGTACTCCTTGTTCTTCTAGCTCTTAATGACATTGGCTGGATGTTTGGGGCCATTGTCCTGCTGCAGAATTATTTGGAGCGTGATCATATTTCGTGATGGATAAATACAGCATCTGTCTGTATTTCTCAGTGCTGAGGACACCAAGAAGTGGGCAACATTGAGGACATATTTTTGAAAGCATTCTTACCCTGCATTATTATTTCCACACCTGCCTAAAACTTTTGCAGACTACTTTACATCACTATATCTTAATTTCATAGATATATGCAAGTCAGAAGGCAAAGTGATGTCACAAGTGAAGCATATAGTTAGAGTGGAGGAACTAGGGCATGTGTCCCAAGTTCTGGGTACCAAAGAGCTTGCCAAAATTCACTTTTCCTTAGCTAAGGAACACACGTTTTTAATTGGTGAAGAAACACCTAGCCATGGCTCTTCCGCTGAGCCACCATTGCTTTGCTCCATTGAGTTATTGGGAGCTTATATACCTTTTTCTCCCAAGGAAGTACTATAATGCTTCTAGTTATGACTGAAATAAAAAACCTCCAACCTTACAAAACTAAATAGAGGCACCACAATAACTTGTTTTTCCTTGGGTAACCCTGATGGTACAAGAAGTATGATGATAAAAACTCTCATTTCTAAACCTCATATTATTGAAAAATACCAATAATTCTAATAGCTAATGTTAGAACTTAACATTTTAAGAAGTTAAAACACAGTTGAAGCCGCGAAACAAAACCCAGCCGGCAAAGAAATATTTTGCGACCCGCTCATTATTCCGAGCAGCTCTCAAGCGCCACAATCATTCCTTATTAGAACAGTTTGGCATGCCACCTATTCAGATAAATGGCAGTACAAAGGAGTTGTAAATACTCCGAGAGGCTCCTCTGTCATCTATATGGGCCGCTAATTAGATAATTTACTAGGTCATATTAATGCACAACACGGTAACGCAAACATGTCCTCGGTAATATGTTTGCACAGAGCAAGAGCAGAAGTTAATTTCTCAGGTGAGAGCCACCCAATTGCTTGGCCTCATTAAGAGTCGAATGCCAAGGAGTCTTCTCAGGGTAATTACACAGTTAACTGTGACTTGTTTCTTTTCCATATATATATATTTAGATCGCATTGTCTGAGATGTAGACCTCTTTGAATATTAAATAGCGCTCGGCATTATTAAGGAATATAAAAAAGAGAAGGGGATCCTTGCTTGGAGTAAATCACCATTGATCCATATTAATTAGCATTTCCTATAATGTAAAAATAAATCACCAGTAACTTTAGGCCCTTCTCACCTGATAGATATAATACATGTATATATTAATGTAAAAGGTTGATTGAAAAACAATATGTTAGTCTAGACAGTGCTATAGCACAGGCCATATTGATCATAGGCCTCCATCTGCACCGGCATGAAGGAGCTGGAGGTGGTATTATTTAGGAACCTGGATATAGCACAATTTTGGGGAGGCATTTTTTATTATGTATGCACTATATATTTGGCAACATATGGTGTATCATTTTATGCTCTATACTGAACAACAGTTTTATAGACTTAGTATTATGACAGTCTTAAAGGGAATCTGTCAGTAGGATCTACCCTCCTAAGTCGTCTATATGGGCATGTAGGTCATAGGAAGCTGAATAAAATGATACCTTGATATCTGCGATCGGATGTGTTATTCCAGAGAAATCCAAATTTTTCTTAATATGTAAATGAGCTGTTAAGATCTATAGGTGGGACATAGATCTTCCTGAGCATCTGCCTCCAGAGTTTATTACCAGTGTGAGACATGTAGATGAGGAGAGCAGGCTGTTAGTCATTACATGTCTCACACTGGTAACTCCCCCTTTAATTTAAAATAAGCTCTGGTGGCAGATTCTCAGGGAGATCTATGTCCGGCCCATAGATCTTAACAGTTCATTTACATATTAATGAAAATGTGGATTTCTCTGGGATACGACATCGGATCGCAGATATCAAGGTATCATTTTATTCAGCTTCCTATGACCCACATGCCCATATAGATGGCTTAAGAGGGTTGCTCCTACTGACAGATTCTCTTTAATCAAAAAAATCTGCAGGACTCTGGTCCAGCAGCAACATGGGTGGTCCATGGCAGCCAGATAATTGATCCTACTGACAAATTCCCTCTAAAGACATTATGCAAACCTGGCATACCAATAACTTATTCATATATGGAGAGGTCATCAATAGAAGATCGGTGAAGGTTTGATATCTGGCATCCCCAACCATCAGCTGTTATCAGTTTCTATGTTGGCCATTCCCAGGTACTGCAGCTTAGCTTTTATTGAAGTAAATCAGAGCTGAGCTGCTGTACCTGGTAATTGCCGATGCCGGAGCTGATAACAGCTGATTGGTGGGGGTGTCGGTTATAAAACCCCTGCTGATCTAATATTGGAGACCTATCCTATGGATAAGTCATCAATACATTTGCACTTCACTGTTACATCCAGCTACCACTAGAATTGATAACATCTGATTGATGGGAATGAGAAGGGTCAGACCCCCACTTATCTAATATTGATGTAATTTATTTATTGTTATTGATATGTCAATCCTTTATAACACTAACCCAAGCCAGCTGAGTCGGTCCTTCATCTTTGACTCTTCCCCCCTCCCACAGATAAGGTTGGAGGAGAGAAAGATTGGGCTTAATTTTAACTTCAATCCTTTTGTTCTCCTGAGAGATAATCCATTGTCAGAGGTGTGTGACATCAGTTTATCCCACTCTTCCCATTAACATCACATGGATTTTAGCCAAACTGAGCATGCATATGTAGTAGTGGTGGAGGTGATAGTCTGCCCCTGATACTTAAAAGGGTTAAAAGTACATTCCTGAAGTTAGAACCCTCTGGGGCTGCAGTTTGGCCTAGGTAGGGTTAACTGTAACAGTCAGCCCAGTACAGGAAGAGTGAACTGAGTGCTAGTGTCAAGTGCAGGAAGTGAGCACAGTCAGTAGTTTTGCAGTACAGCAAAAAGCAGCAGGCTCTGTAGGGGCTGCTAGGGTAGACGTAGGCCTAGAATCCCGGACAATGGGTCACCAAAGAATCCCTTCACACGAGTCCCCTTAGCCGGCCTTGGAATCTCGAGGAAGACGTCGGGGACCGGGGGCACATTCTGTCTGCAAGGCTGCAGAAGATTTAGGACTCAAACTCTTAGAGGCGGAGTGAAATGGGATCCAGATATACTGTCATTGGTGAGGAAAAATCTTTAGGGCTAGAGAAAAAAGCAACAGAGATGCTTCACCTAGATCGGGAACCAGGGCTGAAGTTGTATCCGGTATACCTGTGGGAAAGATGACAACCTGTTGGGCCTTATCCTTTATACCCGCCTGTAAATACTGTAAATACTGCCAGTTATCAAGTAAAGTTCTGGTTGTTTTTATGAACTCTGTGTCCTCTGAATCAATTGCTGGTCTAGTTCCAGAAGAGGAATTCCTGGAGTCAGAAGAGGCCTGCAGGCCAGAAGTGAGTGGGAGACACCACATACACAGCAGCACACCAGGACTGGAACACACTTTGTCTGGAGGGTGCCAAAGCGAGTGGAAGCGACAGCTCTCCCACGACTACCTTGCTTGGGCACTTTACACATACACTGTATGTATAGTGTAATCAGGAGAGGTAGCTGTCAGCTGAATGACCAGACTTCTGACAGTTATCTGAGTTGTATAGGCAACTTTAGTCTCCAAAATATAAGTCCTCAAAATAGAGCCCTCAAGTTGAGGGCCTCAACAAATTTGACTAGAGGCCTCCACTCACCTGTCCTGCCCCAAACTGTAATGGGTGTAACAAATTTCCAGGAATAATAAATGGTCACACCTTATTCAAATAATTTTTCTATGGAATATAAGAGTGGTGACAGGGACGGACATATCACTAGTGCAACATGTGTGGTTGCACAGGGAACCAAGAGGTAAAGTGGCCCGTTTCCACCAACAAAACAGACAAACCCAACAAAAAACAAAAAAAAATGTGCATGTATCCTACAGCAAGTAAATAAGTAAACAGTAAAAGGGTACTATTAAGTTAATGCTATTTTAAATAAAAAATAGCATAAAAGCCATCTCACTTCGACAATGTGTACTCATTGGGACAGTCCTAACCTGTCTCTAGTATTAAAACCTTTCCATATGTCAAACAACATCAATGTGAAGGACAGAACAGGATAGGATCCCAACTGAGACACCCATCCATGAGAAGCTATACATATGATACGTTTAGCTCAGAAAGGGGTGTCACGCCACTGTCTGTACAAAGTACAAGAAACTAGGGCAAAACCAAAGAAATGAGCTGAACTATATGCTGGTATACGTGCAAAGTGTAAGAGCATGCTCACTCTGGCAATTTCACAGACAAAACCCAACTAAAAAAAAAAACCCCTAAAAACAAAATGAGCACAGACCCTATAGCAAGTATATAAGTGAATAGTAACAGTACATGTAAGTACATGTAAATAACATAGGGTGCTTAGTTAATGCTATTTTAATAAAAAAATCATAAAAAACATTCAACCACAACAAGGTGCACCCATCGGGGTGGTCCTAACTAGGGATGGGTGAACCCGAACAGTAAAGTTCAGGGTCCGTACTGAACACCTAGTGTCCATGCACGGACCCCGAACACGGACTTCTCCATGTTGTTTCTCATGCTGTCATCTGTGTGACCGTGGGAGAAACAGCAGCGGCTCTGAACAGCAGTAAGTTCGTTACTGCCAGTCAGAGGGCTGCGGTTCCCACGCTGTCATACAGATGACAGTGTGAGCCATCTGCTGTGACCGGTGGTAAAAAGGTTACCCCAGTCACAGGCGTCGGCTGATGAGAGCACTATTCTCCATTTACAGCCTCTCCATTACTAACCTGTGGGCTTGATGTCAGTTGACATTACAAAGCTGACATCAACCCCACAAATAGTACCCCACTTGCCACTCCACCAGGGCAAATGGGAAGAGCCAGGCAAAGAGCCAGAATTGGCGCATCTAATAGATGCACCTTTTCTGGAGCAGTTGCGGGCTTCTATTTGTAGGCTGAGGAGGGATAATATCCATGGCCCCTTCCAAGTCTGAGAATACCAGCCCCCAACTGTCTACTTTAGCTTGGCTGGTTATCAAAAATGGTGAGGACCCCTCTATTTTTGATAACCAACCAATATAAAGCTGACAGCTGGGTGTTGCAGCTCGCAGCTGTCCGCTTTATCTGTGCTGGTTATTAAAAATAGAGGGGAACCTCACCATTATTTATTTATTGCACAGGTGCTGGCTGAGGAATACTTTCATCAACCTCACCTGCTCTCACTGCTATCATCGAGAGCAGGCGTACGCTGATGAAAGTAGTGCTCTCATCAGCCGACGCTTAACGATTTTACCGCCTATCAGAGCGCATGTTTCCTGTGCTGTCGTGCAGATGACAACGTGGGAAACAACAGATGTTCGGGCCCCCCATTCTACTGTATAGGGTCCTGGTTCGGGTTCGAGTTCGGGTACCATTCTGGTACCCAAACTGAACTTCTTTTAAATGTTCGGCTGAACCCGCCGGACCCGAACATCCATGGATTCGCCCTTCATTAGTCCTAACCTGTCTCTAGTTTTAAAACCTTACCATGTGTCAAACAACGCCAATGTGAATAAGGGCAGAGCAGTACAGATCCAGAGTGACACATCCATTTCACCTGCAAAGCAGGTGGAATTTTGCATTATGAAAAACTATTAGGCTGCAAAAGGCCCATACGCTGTTCTTGCACAACTTCCTCTCCTGTCTGTGTCCACCCGTGAGTGATGATGAAAGAGTCCAAACACCAGCTAAATCGGCCATGCCTTGTGCTGTTTTGTTAAGTATAGTACCTTCTTCTGAAAACTTCTGTACACAGTTGATTAGTAACTCATGGGTTAATTTGTAGTGTAGTCCTATAGGTGCCTGCGTAGTATTATTTGGCAAGGAAGACAACATTGGCCATGAATGTATAGACATCCCACCAGCTTATAGTTAGAAATTCATGACTCGTACAGTCGTTGGTTCACCCATCCATCTCGCAAACAATGACTCCTTGTCGCGAGGACAAAGGACAGAAAGCAATAAGAAAAAGCTTATAGAATATACCGGGGGTTATGAATAATTGTAGACAATATATATCTCTGACTATAAACCTATATTAAAGCACAATGGCAGAGGGCAATGCTATTGAGTTGAAGCAGTCCTCATGTAACCCCGGGAGGGTTTAAATAGACAACAAGACGTCTATTGATGCAAGACCTACTACAGAAAAACCACACATAGCCATCCAAAGCGGCGTGCACTGGGATGACCACACTGCTCCCTGTAATATAGCCTTTGTTTCCCTCTGACTTGAGTTCATGGAGCAGGCGCTAGATATGATCCTATCTGCTTATTATTAAACACAAACAACTAATTCAATTAAGACCGATTATATCTACGCGGGAACAGAGAATCCTGTTGTTCATAAGTTGCTAAAAGAACATTGGAAGCATTTACAATGTATTCTCGGGGAAGTGCCACTCAAGGGGGGTTTACACAAACTACCAACCCCTTGACTGTGGGGGTCTCTCCCTAGAGATGCTGTTGGCAATGATCTAATATCCCTCCGGCTACGACATATAGTGACCTATATTATAATCACTATGGTCATCTGTCCAGATCATTGAGATGTAGCATTGGATTTACAGCTCTGGAGCTTTGAGGCATACAATGCTCTATGGAAAGATTCCAAGCATTATCTTTCTTACTTATTCACCTGGCTAAACACACCCTAAAACAAGATTACCAGATTAAAAGAAAAAAAAAAATTATGATACTCTATCGGAAGATGTTTATGCTGGAGGTGTCTATCATCGGGCCACCCAGTGGCTGTGCTGTGTGTTGCAGTGTGTTGGGGATGTTGCTAGCTTGTTGTGTCGTGATGAAAAATTGGAGTTTTTTACTGAAATGCTCAGAATCATAAGGGCAGGCAACACTGAATATGAAAGACTGGACCAACACTAGGAATACTGAGACATACCAGAGTAGGTAATGTGGAGTACAGTTAAAGGGTTTGTACTGTGGATAGTTGATAACTTACTGATCGGTGGGTGTCCGACTGCACTGATGGGCAAAATGGAGAATTTTTACCCCCAACAGGGAGCAAAATATTGGATGCCCTACTCCACTACCAGTGGTGTAACGACGCTGGAACCTACTTTAGCTGAAGTGTATTGCTGGCTCCCTTCCCTGCAATACATGCTGCTGGCCTATCAGAGACCGGCAGCTGACATTGGCATGTCAGTCATGAGTGGCGCATGTCAGTAACATCATGGGCTGCCCAAGCCATCACACTGAAGGCATCTGCTGGCTACAGAAGAGGACATCAAAATATTGGAGAGGAGGAAGGGAAAAAGAATTGTTTGTTTTTTTATGTTTTGGAAAAAAGAAAGGACATTATACCGGGAAGGGGCCCATGATGGGAGTCATTATACGAAAAAGGGGCCAAGGATGGGGGTGATAATACTAGAATGGGGGTCATTGTAAAAGAATGGGGTCAAGGATTGGGGTCATTATACCAGAAAGGGTCCTGGGATGGCAGAAATTATTATAAGATGGGTGACATTATACCAAGATGGGGGACATTGTTACAGGAAGGGGCCCAGGATGGAGGCCATTATACCAGGATGGGGTGCATTATTACCTGGAGGGTCTGATGACAGGGGATATTATAACAGGAAGGGACCTAGGATGAGAGACATTAGGATGGAGGCCAGAATGGGGAACATTATTACAGAAAAGGGCCAGGACGGGGGACACTGTTTCACTGTAGAACTCCTTTAAGAATTCAGTGCTTTTAGCATAGGAATACATCATATATGTATGTGTATCAAATGAGGACTACATCAACTGTCATTGCATCATCTACAAAGCAGCAATGGTCTTCTGTATACTGTATAAGTTTTGATTTACAGAGGAGTTTGAATTAACATTTCCTGTCTGCTGGTGGACTAAGGCCTGCTTATGCATCCTCAACTTTGAATGTTCGATTAAAGGTTTAGAGACTTCTCAGTCTGTCTATTTGAAGCATGTACATCCATGAATATAAATCCTGTTACACTGTACCTAAATTTTCACTGTAGGTCCCAAAGATTAAGGTACCCTGTACCACCATTGTGATGTTGTGACTCTATGTAGAAACGAAAAGAGGGACAGTCAGACGGGCGTTATTAAGCACTGGCTAAGCCCACGAGGAGCCTGGTGCTAATTAGAAGGTAAGGCATAGTGATGCTGATACATTACATATGTGATGGATTAAAGCTGAGATCATACAAGAACAATGTGTGTGGCTTACTGCCTGGTGCTGGACCAGGGTACATTTGGTTTGGACCAAGACTGGATCAGTGGATCTGAAGAAGTGAAGCCAAAGAGTTTGTCCACTGGGGCGAGTCTTAACCTCTGAGCAGAGGCTAGCTTAGTCTTGTTCTATGAGGGCTTGAGAATCAGTCCTGACATGGATAGTGAGATAACAATTGACTGGCAGTAATCTAGAACTGATAGATTTTTGACCTGATGAAGGACGTGGGAAAGAGTCTAGCGTAGGCTGCAGCCCATCAAGTGATGGCTAACAATTATCAGAAGCCTAAGTTGTTAGGTCCTGAAAGTCTGTCGGGGCTGCAACAACGATCAGCTGAGTTGGAAATCTTTGAGGGCGAGGGTGGGAAGGTTAAGCACAAGGAAGGCTGTAATCTTGTCCAGTAGAGCAGTTAAGATTATCTTTGAGGGTGAGTAGAGACTCTAGTAGGCATTTGGTTGCCCAATAAACATTGGATGTGACCTGGAGGCACAGTCCTGTATTGTATTGGACTTTATGGAGTGGACATTGAGAGGGGTGGCCTAGTTATAGCTCTTGAGAGTATCAGGTCCAAAATGTAGGCAGTTAGTGCTAGTATGAGAAGAGAGGACCTGAAGAATGGTCCTTAGTTCTTGGAAACTTAATCCATGAGACCAAAGGAACAGTGGACAGGAAGCAGTGATACTTGTATAGGTGCGAAACCCTTGAGAATCCGAGAACTGTAATGCAGAAGCAAGGCCCTAATACAATTAAACCCTTCAGATGTAAGGACAGTGACAGGGGAGAACTAGGGCCCTGGAAAGCAGGGACTAGAAGTTAGAAACAGTGGTCTAAGTGTAGGGACAATGAAAGAGACTGAAGTCTGAAAAGTGGCAAGAATGAAATGTGAAACGTGTAAGACTGTGTGAGTGTGGTCTCTGTGAAAATCACATTTTAAAGGGAATCTGTCACCAGATTTTTGCCACCTAATCTGAGAGCAGCAATGATATAGAGACGTAGACCCTGATTCCAGCGATGTATCACTTACTGGGCTGCTTGTTTAAATTTTGATTAAATCACTGTTTTATTAGCAGGAGATTGTTACTAGAGGACTAGTAAACGTGCTGCCATTTAGTCCACCAAATTCATATATAACCCCATCCCCACCACTTATTGGCAGCTTTCTGACTATGCACAGTGAGCACAGAAAGCAGCCAATCAGTGGTTTGGGCGGGGTTATACACAGCTCAGCATTCAGAAAACTGGTAGATCTGCAGTAGCTAAAACAGGGATTTTATTACATCTTCAGCAAGCAGCCCAGTAAGTGATACATGGCTGCAATCAGGGTATCTGATCCAACATTATGCTGATCTCAGATGGGATAGCAAAAACCAGGCGACAGGTTCCCTTTAACCTCCATGTTTGGAAGGCAGGTAATAAAAGGCATATGATGGTAATTTCCTGTTACTATATTACAAAATGGTTAGTCTGTAAAGTAATTTTTCATTATGGTCAAACAGGAACTAAGTTTCAGGGTCAAACACCCTGTTTTTCATCCTGGCGATACAAATAACCTTGTAAATACAAGGATGCTCCCAGATGAAGAAGGAAGGCTGTTCGGGACCTGGCTCACATCTTGCTATGCATGTTCTTTTCATAGGATTAGCATTCGATTTCATCTAATCTCTTATAAAGTATATTACTTTGCAGTTGGGCCAAAACTCAGTCCTCAGATGAAACTCATATGCTCAGAAAGTCATCAGTCATTGCATGCCAAACACTGAAAGTTAATGCCTCTGGCTTGGTCCAGTATGAACCTATAAATCTTAATCGGGATGTTCACTGACCTCTAGTTGGGTTTAACTTCTTAAATCATAGTCCTTCATACTTTTTATGAAAGCTAATTGATTGCACTTTGTTTTCCATGATGCCTTGTTACAATATAATACATAATATTCCAGATTTGCAAAATGCTGCTTGCAAACAATTTTTTGGAATTGCGTGCTCTGATTAAAGCCGTCAAATGTTAGGATGCAACGTGTGAAATGTATATTTGCTTTGGCTTGCCACTAGAGAAGGAGGTGCCTTAGAGCCAAGGAACTTTTCCATGTACAGTATGGGTTAGCTGTTAAAGCACCACTCCAGTATTTTTTTTTATTGCACCGCTGGAGTGGTGCTTTCAATGTAAGTCCCCTGCCCCCTGTCTGATGCTCACCTGCCACCGCCCTCATCCATTTCCACCATCGCTCTCCGGCAAAAAATGACCTTCTTGCAGCTCCAGTTTTTCATGGAGGTCACTTTTCAATGCCCTCTTTCTGGAGCTTTCATAGACTTTTATTGAGAGCTTGTGACTAGAGATGAGAGAACCCGAACTATAAAGTTTGGGGTTCGTACCAGATGCCTAGTGTTCGGTGTTGAATTCTGAACACTCCTGGAAGTCCGGTTTACCGTTCGCGGAGTAGAGAGAGCTGCAAAATTTGCATCCCCATTGATTTCTATAGGGTTCGGTTTCAAGATTGGGTACATTTTGGACTAAACGAACCCGAACTTCCACGGGTCCACTCATCCCTACTTGTGACATAGCTTCTGACATCCCCCCATTCAGAAGCTACTGTCACAAGATGGTACCCCAGGACTGGAGAGGTGTAAAAAAATGGTGAAGACTCCGGAGGATGAGTATATGACCGGGGTTTGGGGCTTACATTTAAAGCTGAAAAAAAAACACTGGAGTGGTGCCTTAAGACTAGAAGGGGGCTGGCTGGTTCACTAACTGGCATTCTGCAGGGCAGTCTGACCCTTAGTCATATGCCTCTGACTGAGGTGCCCTGCTATAAGGGATTAAAATCCCCTGTATTCCCATGTCTCCTCCTCCTGTTCTGGCCTGCCCAATGGTCCCCTGTTTCCTGTCCTCCTCCCATTCTTTTTCCTATAACTGTCCCTATGTGTCATCTTCCGGTCTCTCCCCAAAGTGTGGGACCCGGAGACTGGTTGTCTGCTGGTGAGACACCGGTAAGATGACAGACAGTGACAGATTTGCCCAGGCTATAAGGGAAATGATCAGGAAGGGGGGAACGCCTGGCTTACCTACATACTTGGTGAGCCGGGTGCTCCTCCTCCCCAGCAGAATAAAGACCCCTCTGGCGGCCGGCGGCCCGCTAGGCATTTCAGCCCGCCGGTGTGACTCAGCCCCAGTGGTGACTCATCCCGGCGGGTGCGCAAGAAGGCTGTGCGCTCACCGGCGATGGGATCATCCTAACAGCGGGGCGTAATGGCGGCGGCTGTAAGCCTTGCATGCATAGAAGGCAGCACAGCGCCGCCACCACCACTGTCAAACTCTGCGCTTCCTGCTCCGAGTCTGATCGTTGCCCCGCCCACCCGCCATCATGCTTCTTCCTCGGCTGCCCCTCCCTCCTCATTCTCGGCGCCAATTTTGAAAAAAAGCGCCGGTTAGCATCAGGAAGACAGTACCCGCGGCTGCTGCACGCTGTTTGGAAGGTATCGCAGAGCCGGCGGTTCCACTCCCCACCTCACAGCCCAGTAAAAGTGTATCCCCTCTTTACCCCTCAGTTTGCCCCATTTTACAACTGCAGCCTGTTTTTTCAGCTATGGGTGGCCATGCTAGTTGCAGCTCTTCCTCTGTTGAGGAGGCTGCCAGTAATCCACAACCCCTGGCACCCTCATGTGTACTAATTCCCCCTCCCACCTTCACCACTACCAATCAGCTATCCATCACAGTCAGTGATTTTAGCCACGTCATCACCCCCTCCCGCCCCACAGCCCCCACCCACCCCGCAGGTTCTTGCCCCCCTTCCTACCCTCCCTGACCCAATCATCTCTTCCACAGCACCTTTGATGCCCTCTGGCTCTGATGTGGCATCTTTTCCCATTGCTGGTCCATCCGCGGGTGCAGGATCTCCGGCTCATCATTGCCGTCATCGCGGATGCGGTACCCCCACCGCGGATACTTCATCCCCTTTAACTTCCTGCAGCCAAGTTCCATGCAGACATTCTAAAAAGTCACATAAACGGCGTACCAGGCATTCTTCAAATAGCTCAAGATCAGGCAGAAGGAGCTACCGCTCTAGGTCCTCGCGCTGGCGTTCACCGTCATCCACGGACGAGTCGTTTAACTCTTCAGCTGATTTGCAGAGGTGTTCACATCGTCGTTCACGGCGCCGTGACAGGTTACCCGGACTTCCTCAACGTCAGGATGGTATGGTTGCTCCCACTTCGGTTCCCGTTCCGATGATTCAGCAAGGCTGCGGTGAGTACCAATATTATGGGGCTTGGGGGGATGGTACATCACCGGTAGTAGCTCCCACCTCAGGTAGAAAAATTTTAGTTAACCCACTTATGTTAATGCAGAACCCCCCGGTTCAGCGAGATCCCACCCCGGTTCAGGCTAGCATACATAAAGATGTTTTCTTCTGCGGTATTTCCCCGTTAGGATCCCACTTAGATGAGGAAACTCAAAATAAAATTTGGTCAAATTAATTCATTGATGCACTGTGCGCAGAATTATTAGGCAAGTTATATTTTAGAGGATTATTTTTATTATTGATCAACAACTATGTTCTCAATCAACCCAAAAGACTCATGAATATCCAAGCTTAATATTTTTGGAAGTTGGAGTGTTTTTTTTTTTAATTTGGCTATCTTAGGAGGATATCTGTTTGTGCAGGTAACTATTAATGTGCAGAATTATTAGGCAGCTTAATAAAAACCAAATATAATCCCATCTCACTTGTTTATTTTCACCAGGTAAACCAATATCAGTGCACAAAATTTAGAAATAAACATTTCTGACATGCAAAAACAAAAACCAACAAAAATTAGTGATCAATATAGCCACCTTTCTTTATGATGACACTCAACAGCCTTCCATCCATAGATTCTGTCAGTAGCTTGATCTGTTTTCGATCAACATTGCGTGCAGCAGCCACCACAGCCTCCCAGACACTGTTCCGAGAGGTGTACTGTTTTCCCTCCCTGTAGATCTCACATTTTATGATGGACAACAGGTTTTCTATGAGGTTCAGATCAGGTGAACAAGGGGGCCATGTCATTATTTTTTCTTCTTTTAGACCTTTACTGGCCAGCCACGCCGTGGAGTAGTTGGATGCATGTGATGGAGCATTGTCCTGCATGAAAATCATGTTTTTCTTGAACGATACCGACTTCTTCCTGTACCACTGCTTGAAGAAGTTGTCTTCCAGAAACTGGCAGTAGGTCTGGGAGTTAAGCTTCACTCCATCCTCAACCCGAAAACGTCCCACAAGTTCATCTTTGATGATACCAGAACATACCAGTAACCCACCTCCACCTTGCTGGCGTCTGAGTCGGAGTGGAGCTCTCTGCCCTTTACTGATCCAGCCTCTGGCCCATCCATCTGGCCCATCACTCTCATTTCATCTGTCCATTAAACCTTTGAAAAATCAGTCTAAACATATTTCTTGGCCCATTCTTGACATTTTATCTTATGTTTCTTGTTCAAAGGTGGTCGTTTTTCAGCCTTCCTTACCTTGGCCATGTCCCTGAGCATCGCACACCTTGTGCTTTTTGATACTCCAGTAACGTTGCAGCTCTGAAATATGGCAAAACTGGTGGCGAATGGCATCTTGGCAGCTTCACGCTTGATTTTCCTCAATTCATGGGCAGTTATTTTGCACCTTTTTTGGCCAACATGCTTCTTGAGTCCCTGTTGGCTATTTGCCAAGAAACACTTGATTGTTCAGTGAGCACGCTTCAAAAGTTTGGAAATTTCAAGACTGCTGCATCCCTCTGCAAGACATCTCACAATTTTGGACTTTTCAGAGCCCGCCTCAAGTTGGCTCTCAAGCATATGCAGCTTGGAGTAGGACAACATGTATAAAAAGTATCATGTGATCAAAATACTCATTTGCCTAATAATTCTTCACGCAGTGTATTTGGTCACTGGCTTCCACTGACCAACAGTGGCCTTCTTTGCTATGGGTTGTATTATGGGTCAGAATCACCCTGAGCATTGCTTGGAGATGTTTGTTTATATAGATTCAATATATAATTCTTACAAGTCCCATGGAGGCAGTGCCTGGTGGCGTTATGATGAGGATTTTAGAAGGCGCTTGTGACGCGCCCAGGGGACGGGGGAAAGGACTCGGCGCCTGGGCCTTGTTGTTGGTCTTGGGGATGCCGCGGTGGCCGGCTCCCGGGCCCGTACCCTGGGGTCACTCTTAAAAGCAAGGGGAGTAGGTGTATTTGACAGGGGAATGTTCGTGACGCCACCCGTGGTGTCTGGTGAGGATCACCAGCGCTGCGACAGTCCTCTGAGGCCGGTGTTCAGGTAGCTTAGTTGGTGCGGCTCCCCACAGGTGGAGCGGGGCCTCAGGGTTGCGTAGAGAGGGTGTAGAATGGAGCGCTGGCGGGTGCAGAGCCGCGGAGAGAAAGAACAGAGAGAGGCAGTAGTTGAAGTCATCCAAGTCTTTACTCACTGTGGTGATTTGTCAGCTCAGAGCTTCTCTCTGCTGTCACATGGCGAGCTGCGGCCACCAGGGTGGAGTTCAGCACACTCCAGGTAGTTCAGGAGCACTTGTTACGACCCTGCGCTCCGGTGTGTTCTTCTCCTTTTTAACTTCTCCCGCCTAGTGTCCCCCACTGAGTCCTGTACGGGTACTGCGATGTCCCTTGTGGGTAACGTGTAGTTCCCGGACCGACTGGGTGCCCTTTTTGGTGACTTGTCGTGAGAACGTGGCGTAAGGCCGGGTCCCTCTGGATAAACTCAGATTAGGGCATACAGGTGGCGACTCCGCTCCGTCCGTATCCCCCTGGGATCCACATAAGCCTCTGGACTTTTCCGACAGTGACGTGAAGTGCAAAGTCAGATAATCGGGGACCGGTACCCCCTCTTGCGGCAGGGTCTCTCTGGCTGGGCCAGAATAAAGTATGCAGGTGGCGACTCCGCTCCGTCCGCACCCCCTGAGATCCTTTCACCTGTGGAGCCTATCTCCTCTGCTCCCCTCCTGAGCCTTCTTGGTTGGACTCTGACCGGGGACAGAGCTGGTTATAACTCTGCCCCAATCCCCCGTCTCGAGGCCTGAGACCTTGAACCGTGGACCCTCAGCCGGCTGCAGCCTTGTGCTGACCTGCAGTCCCAAAGACCCACGACCAAAGACCCGGTTATTAAAATGGCCTCCAGTTATATAGAATTCTATTAAGTGCTTAGGTAAAGTGCTTCCTCCACCCTCACTCACTAGGTGGTTCCCCCTAACTTTGTTTCCCCCCAACTCCTCCATTCAGGCCCGGGGCAGCACTATGGTGCTTTAGGCCCCCTTCAGAACTGGAGTGGTGTAGTGTTGAGTGTGTGGTTGGGGTTCTGTGAGGTGCTCCATCCTTACCTGGGAGAGGAGATACCACACCTCGTTCTGAGGTGCAGTACCCCTGTGGCGACTGAACCCTCAGGGGCGCCACACTTGTCCCTTCAGCCTCATCTCGGATGGGGCGTAAAAGCCACGGATACATGGCTCAGACTAATGATGGCCCAAAAGGCATCATCTTCCTTTCAGTCAACGGCCCCTGGCCCCCTCGCTGGTCCCGGGTCAGCGGCCGTTCGCAGATCGGGCACATGCTTGCTTTTCAATGAGGGGCACTGCCGTTTTTACGGACTCTGTAAATATAAGCATGAATTTTCCGCCTGTGGAGCCCCCCATGCAGCCATTAAATGTTCCCGCCCCTCCGCAAAGTTTCCAATGCCCTCTGGTCAATCAGCAAAAAAGGACTCCAGTGAGCGTGTCCGAGATGGGGCCTTGGCTCGACCTGTACCCCAATAAAGAGGCAGGGGCCCAACTTCGCGTTGGTTTTACATTTGATTTCTTTATTCCTTTCACTTTCAGCAGGTTTCCCTGTCTTTCTTCAAATCTAAAATCTGCCAGAGATTTCCCTGTCTGAGAAGCTTCAAAAAGAAATATCTTTGGGAAGAATTAAGGGTCCTTTTTCAACCCCTCCGTTTTACAATCTACGAGTATCTCCGCTAGGTATTGTACCGAAGAAGGAGAGCGGAAAGTTTCGTTTGATTCACCACCTTTCACATCCTAAGGGTTCCTCTGTTAATGACGGTATTTCTGATAGTGACGCGTCTGTCACATATGTTTCCTTTGATAGAGCAGTCGCCCTGGTCAGGGATGTCGGTCAAGGAGCTTTAATGGCAAAATCTGACATTGAGTCGGCTTTTCGCCTCTTGCCGGTTCATCCCGACTGTCATCACCTCTTGGGTTGCTTGGTGGACCGGCAATACTACTACGACACCTGCCTTCCAATGGGTTGCGCTATTTCTTGCTATTATTTTGAACTGTTTAGCTCCTTCCTTAAATGGGTCATTAACCCTAGAACGCATACCTGGGGCCTCACAGGTCCGCCCTGTTAATTGTTTTCTATTTTCTGCAAGATTACTTTAGTTAGAATTTTGAAACTCTAGGTATTCCTCAGGTATATAGTTGTTTGTCATTTTTGGCTTATTCCATGTTATTTGCACACGGGCCTAAAAGGCCCCAGGTATGTGAAAAAGTAGATTTTTATGGTCATGCGTTCTAGGGTTAAGTATGAAACAAATTCCTTTACAATCATTCATTGTCTCAATGATTTTTTGTTCGTTGGCCCTCGGGATTCCGGTTCTTGTCAATATTTGTTGAACACTTTTTGTTCTTGTATGTCTCGTTTTGGAGTTCCCCTTTCCATCGAAAAAACTGTTGGACCAACGTTTCTCTATCTTTCCTGGGTATTGAAATTGACTCAGTAGAAATGTTTTTTCGTCAGCCCGAGGACAAGATTTCAAAATTATTATCTATCATTAAAGGTTTTTTCGCTGTCAAAAGCGTCACTCTGCGTCAAATGCAGTCCCTATTGGGCCTCCTTGTTTTTGCATGTCAGGTCATGCCCATGGGAAGAATTTTTTCTCGCTGTTTGGCCATTCTTCTAAAGGCATAAAGCTTCCCCATCACCGGATTCGTATAACCCCCCCTTTGCGGGCTGACCTGGTGGTTTGGAGACAGATCCTCTCCTCTTACAATGGCCGTACTTGTTTCCAGTCAGCAGAGTCTTCTAATGAAGATCTGTCTCTTTTTTCTGATGCCTCAGGATCCTCAGGTTTCGGGGTGATATTTGGAGACCAGTGGTGTGCTGAAAAGTGGCCTGAGTCCTGGCACGCCAGGGACTGGGCCAAAAATCTTACATTGCTGGAACTTTTCCCCATTGCAGTTGCAATTTGCATCTGGGGCCCCCATTTGCGCAATAAGCGCATCTGCTTTTGGTCTGATAACATGAGTGTAGTCCACGCAATAAATCATCTTGCATTCTCATCCATTCAGGTGATAAAGATAATTAGGTTTTTAGTATTACAATGTCTATCTTTCAACATATGGTTTCGGGCACGCCATATTCCTGGTTCTATGAATGTTGTCGCTGACTCACTTTCGCGTTTTGATTTGCAGAGATTTCGACAGCTGTGTCCCAGTGTCTCCCATGCCCATCCAGTGTATGGGAGGTGGTGGAGAACAGCTAATGCCGCTGGTGAGATCATCTGTAGCCCCAACGACTTGGCGGGCTTACGGTAAGGCAAGGAATGAGTGTCTTGTATTCGTAGGTAACAAACCGGTTTCTTCTTCCGACTCTGCCTGCTTAGAAGTTACTATACAGTATCTACAGTATCTTCTTCATCTTCACAGTACTGGTGCCTCAGGTGCAGTTGCCCAGAGCCGTTTGTCAGGTTTGTCTTTACACTTTCAGCCACGTGAATGGGTGGATGTGACAAAAATTTTTATTATACGGCGGGCTGTCAGGGGCTGGAGCAGGTGTCACCCCCAGGAGGAGAGCAGGCGACCCATTTCCTTTAACCTCCTTAAGCGCCTCATTGAGTGCACCCCTGCCCTCTGCTCCTCTCCTTATGAGGTGTCTTTATTTTCAGACGCTTTTGGTCTTGCATTCTTTGGTGCATTTTGCATTAGTGAGTTGGTATCAGCTTTTAAGTGCCGCCCCGGAGGCCTTCGCCACGACGATGTATCTTTCTGTCAAGGTGGCTTATGTATTCGCATACGTAAATCTAAAACAGACCCTTCAGGCGCAGGGACATGGGTCCCTTTGTTTTCCATTCCGGGTCTGATATGCCCACTAACCTTAGTGACGAATTACCTTCAACACAAATGCTGTGATCATTCATTTTTGTCCCATGAAGACGGTTCCACTTTGACAAAGTTTCAATTTAACTCCCTTTTTCGTAAAGGCCTGGGTCTACTACGTCTTCCCCCGAAAGATTTTGGCACTCACTCGCTTAGAATCGGGGCAGCTACCGAAGCTGCTCGAGCAGGTTTATCCAATGTCAATATTCAACGAATTGGCAGGTTTGCTTGCTTTGCGAAGTATATCAGACCAGATTTGCTAATTTAGTAACATATTTTTTTCCCTTTGGTGTTACCAGACCTACTGTGTGGATCCTAGGTCACTCCTACATTTTCTGGGCCGCCCAAAGAGCAGACAGTCGTCAAGGAGGAAGAGGCCTCGGTTTCCGGGGTTTGGAGGTGTTTTGGAAAGGCATTAATGGCCTAACCTGGTCCCAAGTCCTACCGGAGATTGTGAGGATTGCTCAGCCTGCCTCCTCCCCCGTCATCCTTGTTCTTCAGGCTGGCGGGAATGACCTCTGCTCCTTCCGCCTTGCCATGCTGCTGACGATGATGCGGTCTGATGTGGACAAGTTTCATTGCTTCTTCTTGGAGCTGGTTTTGGTTTGGTCCGAGGTCATTCCTCGCATTGTGTGGCAGTGTGGCAGGGTGCTAGGGAGTCGGCGGCAGTGGAACGCTCTCGCAGAACGCTCAATGCTCGCATGTCCTGCTTTGTACATTTCAAAGGGGGTGTTGTTATACAACACCGCCAGCTTGAGGGGGACATTTCTAGGCTCATGCTTAATGATGGTGTCCATCTCATCGATATCGGCCTGGATATTTTCCTGTCCAGCATCCAGGATGGTATTGAGCAGGCGTTGATGCTAATGGGTGGAGGTCAGGTTAGCCCTGCGCCCCTCCTTGGCGGTCAGTTATGGTATTTTATGTTTTAATGGTTATTCTCGCCAGGAGTCCAGCTGTTTTGCACAATTTTGCACTTATAGTGCTCCTTGGAACAGAAAGGTTTCTTAACTGTTTACATCCATTATGCTGTGACCGACCTCCATCCATTAAAAGGAGTTGTTTTAAAAGTTATATTGTGTGGTCTTGTTTATTCATGGGAATATTGTTGTTGTGGGCTTTGGGTCTCATCAGTCTTCTCTAGTGAAAAGGTGGCACAACAGCCCTGTATGTATTCAGAGAGAGAGCCGGCACTAGTGAAAAATGTTCAGAGGCAAAGTCTAAGAAAGATGAAGAAGCATCCAAGTGAAAGCTGAACCGGAACAGATAAGGATATCTTCCCCATATCCACATTCAGTCCTACACATCACATCTGTCAGAGGATTCACCACACAGGATTTCGGGCCGCTGGGTATCACCAAAAGATCAAAAATTAGTAAGCAAAGTTAACTACAGGCTGAGGAGCCTGCAAGAATCCAAAGGGCACCTGGTGTACCAACCGCATGAATAACAGAACGGTCTGTCTGTTTGTTCCAGTTGAAGCAAGAGAGCAATTGAGTGTGATGGAGCATTTAAAGGAAACCTGTCTAAATTGGAACACGCTATTAGCCTTCAGACATGGGGTTAATCTGTAGGTTAATAGTGTTAGGAAGGTGCCCGGCCGTGGTACTGAAAATGTGGCACTCGAAGAAAATGAACTCTATTCTTCCTGGGAGCCGCCAGCTTTCAGTTATACAGGCATTCCGGTGTGGATACAGCCAACACTCAATATACTGTGAGCAGCAGCTGTAATCATACCACAGCTGTCAGTCAAAGAGCCGGTTTTGCTTACAGCAACTGATATCACTGCTGTGAGAAGTGACTGTAGTCGCTTCGGGCACGCCTGTATGAATAAAAGCCGGCAGCTTCCGGAAGAAATGAAGTTCATTTTCTCCTGGGTGCGGCACTTTTAGTATTTGCAGTGCATCAATGCAGAGCCGGCTGTCAGTCAAAGTACTGAGGTGTGCTTACAGTCACCACTTTCAGGTCTGTGAGAGGTGATGCTGGAACGCTTCTATAACTGAAAGCCGGTGGCTAACGGAAGAAATAAAGTTCATGTTCTCCCAGGTGCTACACTTTAAGTACTGCATCCGGGTACCTTTCTATCACTACTAACATGCAGATTAACCATAAATATGCAGGTTAATGGCATTATCCGACCTGACAGGTTCCCTGTAATATCACAGACTGTGTATTACCCCCAGGTGAAGAAGTATCTGTTATTTTGACGTTTCTGTCTGAAATTGTTGCATGGTTCATTTTAAGTAATTCCAACATTGCAAGAAATGATTGTAGCAGAGACTTTCATCCTAAGAACTCCTGCCCTTTCTACTCAGAGACTATATATTATTTACCTTCATGATTATTAATAAATGATAACATCTTATTAGGAACGGGGTCATTGGGATTTGTGCACAGATTTCAGGTAAAGAATAAAAGATCTACCGGAAGAAATATCAATAGACCACCGGGGATCAAAAGATCAAAATTTGACCACTTGCCCACCAGGAATAAACAGTAAACTACTAGACAAAAGACGCTGACCAGGGATAATTCAAGTATGTAAACAGTTATTAAAACAGTTTATTCCCAAAACTCTGTAATCCTTATTGAGTAGATTAGCTCTTCTAGTCAATACCTGGTTTGAGACAATTCTAAAATTAGGCATAGACCCCAACTTACCCTTTCCTGATAAAAAATATAATTGAGAACCAAACTCAGGGAAATCAATGTATTTACAATTCTACGCTAAGCGTTGTCATATTTTATGGATTTTGGACACAGTTTTGCAGCTTCCCCATAGTTTTCATGGTGTGATAAAGCGACTTGCTCTGCTCTCCGGAGGTAGATACAGGACACACGGTTCGGGTAATCTTCCTGCGGGTTTTATTGTGCGGCATAAACTCCAGCAGCGTCCCATAAAAAAATAAACAGGCCCTCTTGGGGTTAATGGGAAAACAAAAGAGAAAGTACAACAGAGTCTATTAGCAAGCAAGGCTCGGCCTGCTCCAGGTAGCACAGTGAAGTCTCAGCAACACCAGTCCTCCGGTGTTGCTTTCCGGCTTCAGCCCAACACAGCCTGGAGACTTCCCTCTCCAGACTCCACACTACACAGAGAAAGCTACTGAGTATTTAACCTTGCTCAGCCACACCCTGAGGGGAGGTAGGGGAATGGCCTCCCACCCTCTTTGCCATAAAACCACACCCTTTAAGAGAGTTAACCCCCAACATATAACATGCTGGCAGAAATTTAGTAGGTTTCAGTTCACACAGGAGAGCAACCTGAGTGACACATACCTCCCCTCGTATATCATACCAGTGACTCTGTCACAATGGATGTAGAAAAATTATGACTACTCATGGCATGGGGACCTGACACAAGGATTATTGCTGCCGGATTGCCGAGAATATGAGCTTTTGATAAACAAGCATGTAATCAGATGACCTAACTGTGCTTTAGTTTAACCACCTTGAAATCACTAAAGAGAAAACTAAAAGTTCTGTTCTGGTTTTTCAGTGAAAAAATAAAAATATATTCTGAAAGCCAATGGGACACTTGATAAGTGGCTATCTTTTGAGGGATAGGGGTTACTTTAAGTTTTGCAATCAAGACAATAACCCAAATTGTTTGCCTGTAAGTTTGACTAATGTCCTTGAAGATACCAACACAGAGATAGAAGGAGCATCTGCTGATGACTCAGAATTGCCCAATCGCTGGGTCAGAGCAGGATTTCGATATGGTCTGTTTCCAGACGTGCCAATTCCCGTCAGTTCCGGTGTGTTACACAGCCAGGCTTGGGAGCATTTAACCAAGGCCTTGTCGTAGAGAAACCTAGCCAACAATTTTTTACAATCTGTTCAAAGACAACGTCAAGCAACGAAAAGGGATGATTAGCAAGTTTCTGTTAGCACCAGTGCTGCCGACAGCACTTTTATCAGGACAAACTACAACTTGCTAATGATGAGAAAATCAAGGCAGTTTCAGCACAAACCTGCACGCCTTCCTCGGAGAGCTTTCAAAAAACGAACACGGGATTCTTGTTCTTTGGAACAGATTACACAATCACCACATGCACATTGTATTCTGAGTGTCTTACTTACTGTTCCTCAGCCATTTGAGCACATTAAGTCCATTGCTATATAATTTAATTATTTGCATTTCTAAATCGCAGTCAATTGTTTTCTTTAGATATATCTGGCTTGGAGAAAGCAGATATGTTTAAGCTTGGGGTATTGGGGTATTACCTACTTTTTGGCAAATATGACTGATTATGGAGTCATATATCAGCTAGGGTATGTGTTGTGCCAAAAAATCTTACCTTGATGATGGAGATGGGGCATCGATTCAAAGGTTAATTCTGATATTTGAAGTTGGGAAGGATTTTTCTCACTAGGCAGAAATTGGTATCCACCTTATGGGGTTTTGTTAGGCTCACCAGTAGAGATAAGCAAGCCCAAACTGTAAAGTCATCTAGTGTCCGTTGCTGGACTCTGAACATGGACTTCTCTTGGAAGTCAGTTATACAGTTCGGGAGTCCGGGTAGGAGAAAGGGAAAGCGAGAGAGATAGAGATTTTCCAGCTCCAAAGTTCGGGTCCTCATTAAATAGGGTTCAAGTTCAGGTTCGATACAGTTCTGGTACCAAAACCGAACCTTGGACTAAAGTTTGGTCGGGCACCAGAACCTGAACTTCCACAGGTCCGCTCATTCCTGCTATTAGATGAGATGGATTGTCTAAGCCTCTTGTCCGGGTTGGCACACAGACCCTGGGTATTCATTCAGCAGCAGTAAGCCATGAGGGTAGCAAGGACTTGGAATCTCAGGAGCAACAAGAGGAATGAAGTGGAACCCAGCAGGGATGAATACAAGCATAAATATAAAAGCATAGAAGATGGAGCACACCGAGCATAGGACTAGAATCTCAACCCTAAGACACAGGTGTGAATGTCTTAATGGGCCTAAAATAGGACTAAGAAGATTATATCACTAATCCATGCAGGGCAGCTTGCAAAATCCAAATATGGAGCCCAACAGAGGGCATCAGATGCAGGAGAAAGATGCAGAGACTGGGATACCTGGTACAAGTGTTTGACATGAATACACCTGAGACTTTTTTACCTTACTGTCTATGTAGCTGAACCCTCATATATGGGGTATAAGGGGTAACGTGTTCTACTTGTGAAAAGTGACATGCCTGATATGCCAGGGTAAGGAGACTTATAGGCCAGAAATTATATAGGAAATTAAACATGCAAATTGCCTCTATAGAGAGGAAGTGGACTTGAACTCTAGCGCCACCTATTGGAAGTAGTAATCCAAAAAGTCAATATCGACCCTTGTCACATGACTTCAAATAAATGCCAAATCAGAATTTCAATTTGCAGTGTTTCAGGGTGTTGCCCCTCCTCATGGCCTATAAGTCTTCTTACACTGGCATGTCAGGCTTGTCACTGTCCTCAAGGAGAAACATTATTCCTTAGACCCAAGTCAGAGACCTCTCATACAGCCAAATCAGATATCACGCTTTGCACTGGGGAGGGATGGTATTGTTTAGCCACTGGATATCACTCTTGTGGAGAGTGACAAGCCTGACATGCCAGTGTAAGGAGACTTAATGCATTGTATAACATTTTTATTTGGGTATGAGTTGACATATTTGAGTAAAACACTTGTCAAAATCTGAAAATCAATTATTGAAATATGAATATGACCTTATTAAGTTAATTGTTTGAACAGCTGTACCTATGTCACCTCTACCAAGTAAAGGAGAGGTGGGTGTCAGATAGACCTTACGCTTTGCTCATGCAATGTTTTATTTCTTTTGTCACTTCACTGCTATTCAGATTCCAATCGGAAAACTAGAAATAAAGAGTGAATCTGCAATTGAGTTCAAAATAGAGGTTTCTAATGCTAAATTACTAAAGAAGCAGATTATATGTATTTTGCACATGAACTGTTCTGTAAACATTCAAAAACATATATTCAAAACCCATCCGAACAGAATGGAGCATAAGTTTCTTTGTAACATAAGGCAATATTACACTTTTACTGAAAACCATCTCACCATAACATCGTAAGTAGATGATTGAAGGACATGATGTAGGCATGAGACCAACACGCTCCACTGACAAGGGAAACCATCAGTATAACTCTTCAAAATGAATTAACTGGCAGCTCTGGTGAGAAAGGAAGAGGAAGGTGATGGACCCGACCCAAATGAGATGTCCTTTCTTCTTCTGGGAACAGCTTGTAACTCAACCAAGTTACTTTCCATGAGGTCATAGGTAAGGAAACACCTGCTGTGGAAAGGAAGAGTGTCTACAGATGGACCAGACATTTTTACGGCTCTGGTGATAGAGGGCTTAACTAGGGAGCAATGGGTTAACACTGCAATGAACTAACAGGATACTATTACTCTAAAAATTACATAAGAGGGAGCTGGATGCGAGGAGCATACAAAATATGTTTTCAGCTATGGTGTCCAGTTAATATCCATGGTGTCAGATGTATCTGATGAGAACGACGAGTGAAGAGGATCTTTTGTGTTGCCATGGCCTCTTATCATATTTTCATGTTAGGTCTACAATGTGTATTATATGATCAAGTGTAAGATTTATTAGTACCCAGAAATATTGTTTTTTACCATTGAAATGCAAATTTTCCACGAATTTCACTTTATTTTTTAGTATCACGGGGTATATAGTACAATATTGCTGAGATCCATAAAAAAATGCTTTCATCTCTTGAGCAAGAAGTCACGTTGACTTTCACCGTTCCAGTTCTAGAGATGAAATATGTCCATAAACAATAATGAGAACTCAAATTTGGGGTAAGTTAAGCAGATTTATGAAATCCATATAAAGACCAACCAACATTGATGAAGAAAAAAAGAACATCACACCATATAAGCCACTAGTGTGATCGAAGGTGCCAGATAGGTGGCTGACGGACAGTTATCTGCCCCAAATCCGTCATACGCATGAACACACAGCTGAGCCAAGCATTCATTTGTTCTCAATTGGGTAAGGAAAGTAAAGGCAACCATACACATCACACCAACGTATGCCAAACCTGCCGATATCCGAGGGTTTGGCCAACAGTCTAGTCATCTGTGGGCATGGATGATAACAATGGATCACCGAGACATCAGAAATGGTCACTTAAGCCCCCATTGACTAACAATGGCTATACCTTCCAAAATTCAAAGGGCTCCACTGACAATCTAATGTGTAGGGGGTCCCCAGCTTAAACCAAACAGATGATGTCAACGGTGATAAAGATCCAGCATGTCCAAATTTGAACTGCAGATCTTTTTGTTCTCGGTGAGATATGTCGCTGCCAGAGGTTCTCTCATAGAGGATACAAGAGCACTTGGCAGAGTGAATATGGGAAAGTCGGGTATGATAGCTGCCAACTGAACCATCATTCGGCTGACAGCTATCTATTGCAATGGTGCCCATAAGCCTGTTCTCGACACTGTTGGCAGCAGATTACCTAGGAGAACAAAATGATCAAGCATTTGACTCCAAATTGCCCAATCCTTATCTTTCCTAACATAAAACAATCGGGGAAGGGGAGGCCCCCATGCACATTTCGATTTTGGCAGACGGGCCAACATTAATCTATTGTGTACGGGGCCTTTACTCAAATGCACAACATTTTTTAAGTAACGATCCTGAAGATGGCCATACAAATTAGATTTTATATGCATAAAATGTATCCAAGGAAAATAAAATCATGGCATGTTGTGATACAGGCCATTTTGCAAAAGTATTATATACCCTAGTAGAGGAAAAGGCAGTGGTTTAGTATGGTACCATCTGGCAACACACCGAGCACTTATGTTTCTGTAACATGTATCCAAATATATATGTATTTCCAAAATGGGTAACTTTTTGGTTAAAGGTGGCAACAGTCATGCTGAACAAGCGCTATCTTGGTTATAGGTACTCTGTGAGTTCTCCTACTAGTAACATACCATTTTTTATATATGGGCATAGATATAACATCTGTGTTACCAACTCATTAAAACTTGTCCCATCAATTGAACCTTCTTCCATATACTCGTTCTTTAGCCATTGAAGGGATTCTAAATCCATTTGTTCCAGAGAAGACTGGATGACAACTAATATGGACGCCATTACATGAGACGAACCACCTTTTTACATTTTTTGCTCGCATGATTTCCTTGAAGAATAGTCCAATGAAGGAACAGATGGCTCTGATGACATAAATGAATGAGAAGCATTGCTTTACTAGACCCCGTCTCTGCTCTATACATGTTGTCGTCAAGGACAAATTGCATGATGTATCTCCTTCAAGGTGATCTCTCTTCACCCACTTCATTCAACGTCACTGAAGAGGAAAAAATGCAAATTGATGGACAAGCATTGTACAGAGCTATGGTGGAGCACTCGTAATGCGGAGCGTGAGAAATGACAGCCTCTCCAGAGAAGACTTTGTTCTTACTTTATCATGGCTAATCATCTTGTTCTAGATAATAGCCATGTTTTCCTGCACTTCATCGAGGAACATGTAGCATTAGAATGTGGAGAAGGCGACAGACTAAAACTCTCTATGATCCTTGATGGAATATGCTTGATCTTTCTAAATTCAGAGACAAACTTAATATATTTATATTGGCCATAAAAAAAAAATTGCTAAAATGGGCTCGATTTTGTCATACAAGTGCTATCAATGGTTTTCACGTATAGTACTTGTACTTGTATTCATACAGTATGTCTGATTTTTTTCTCCTGCCTGTGTATCAGTTGTGCCAGTATACCTGCTGTTCCTGCTCACACCTGTCCTGCCTTCCAGTATACCTGCCGTACCAGCCTGTACCTGTCGTGCCTGTCTGTATACCAGCCATACCTGCCTGCACCTGCTGTGCCTACCTATATTCCAGCCATCCCTGTCAGCACCTGCTGATACAGCTTTTTGCCCTTTTGGGGGTCAGCTGCCGTGCGTCCGAGGCCATTCCTGGAGTAGCATCTAGTGTCCATCTGGAGCCAAGTCTAACCCCACCATCAGGGGCTCTAGCAAAGAGTCAGGTGTTCACTTAGTCACGCCCCTCCAGGCTCTCCTCGGTCCACGGCATAGTGGTTCCGCCACTCATCCCGTTGCAATTGGTAGAGTGTATAAATAAAAGCTACCAACCCAGCTACTAATGCCCCACTTACTTTTTAGATATCTGTTGATTGAACAATGGTTCAGCCAATATTTCGGCTGGCAGCTATCCAGCTTGACCCTCCCGTACACAAGAGCTCTTGCTTTGCTGAGCTTCCTGTGTTCTTTGTGACAGAGCAGATACCAGATATCATTGGCGATGCCTTATCCCGTACATCATAAAAGAGACAGCTGAAAGACACGTTTTTTCGGGCGCTGCCATTCCAGAGAAACAAGGTGACCAGAGGATTGAAGAGAAATTACTTTATTGACAATGCGTTTCGGAGTTCTTACAACTCCTTCATTGGGTACCTCCTCTTTAATCCCCTAATCACCTTCATTCTTGTATCTGACGAAGAAGATGGAATAACTCCAAAATACATTGTCAATAAAGTCCCTCCTCTTCAATCCCCTGGTCACCTTGTTTCTCTGGACTTAGCAGCGCTCGAAAGACCAAGTTTTCAAGCTGTTTCTTCTATCAAATTTGTGCCTGACATTTTTCTGGTTCAGTGGGTGGAGCAGTGGCCACTTACTCACCCGTTTCCAAACTTTATGCTGTGTGGTGTTTACACGTTGCATAACCTTACAAGATGAGTGGCTCCTTATAGTTCTTAATTCTACTCCACCAGTTTTAAACATAGAGTGCCCCTGTCTCTTTCCTTTTTATTATCTCATACATAAGGATTGGCAGTCCAAAATCAGAAATGCTGGATCCTTATGTCCCTTAACAATCATCTGTCATGGGGATCCATACACATATGCTAGGGTTGCGTGGCAGTGTTGCCTCTCCTCTGAGAGAATCGTGCCGATTATGCTAAACACACTTTGATCAGAGTTTGATCAGACTTTGATTACAGTGTGATCCAATTCTCTTGGATGAGGATAAGATTGAAAAAAACATTTTGCCATCTTCCCCATTCTGTCAGTTTTTGAGAAATGGATGTCATCCGAGAGCCGTCCGATGGTTTCCATGGACTTATTGACTTGCATCGCCATGTGCAATCCGAATGTCGGATCAAACTTGGGTACGTTGTAATGTTTTCCTAGGACCGGCTCGGTTCAAAGAAAAGATTGGACATGTGTGTTAAAAGGCTCGGATGCCGCACACAGGACGCAGAGAGTATGGCAGAGGTTTAATTCAAGATTTGGTTTCTCCACGCAGGGAGTGTAAATTTAAGTAACACAACAATAAAACAGTAAAATCGGACAATAAACGATTGTGGTTTAACTATAACACGAAAAGGATGAACAATACGGCGCAGTCCCAAAAGTTCAGGCTGAATAAGAGAAGGTAGATTACAGGAGGCTTGCATTTATCTGTCCTTTAGTGATAGTTACGTCCATCTTCAGGCACTCACTCCGGAGGGTGTCCATCTTCTGGCGGCAGTGGGTGGTCTCGGGTCTCACCCACTGGGCCCCCAGTCCTTTGACCACATGATGGCGGTCACGACTCCTTTAAGAGCCGTAGCAAGCTCCTCCGGCGTACAACAAACTGCGTTAGGATCACTAATCCCGGGTGCGTCCTCACCCGTAGGTCACCGTCAGATGTCTGGAAAACTGTGGTGATGCAGGTAACTAAACGATCACTTTCTGTAGGCCTGGTACAGACCGCACGCCCCTTGTTTTGCGGCAAGCTGTGTCACCCATTCGTCCGTCACCGCAGACAGGTCAGCACGTCTCTATTTCACCGAGGACAGGGCAGCACGTCTCTCTCTTGTTGTCGGCAGGTCAGATTGTTTCGCCCCAACTGCCGGTCTGCTCTCCACAACCAACTGTCTCTTTCGCGCGAGCACAGACACCTGACTTCCTCTCTTCCGTCCCTCTCCTCTGTCCCCCAGCACTGTCTAGGAAGTCCCCCGTGCACTCTTAATCCCATCCCCTTGCAACACTGGGCAGGACCCTGGCAGTTCCAGCGCCCGAGCTCCGCACCTGTCCCTAGGCAAGTCTTCCTTCTTACATGTGCACGGCTCCATAGACTAACATTGGTCCGAGTGAGATTCAATGTCTAATCGGATCACACTCGGACCGAAAATATGGTCATGTACTCGAGCCTTTAGGCTGTTGGCAGAACCTGTCTATATTGGTGGGTTTGTTTGACATTAGTCTAATGTGTATGAGGGGCTTAAAAGACCAAATCTGATGGCCACTAGACCGTTATGACTCATTGTTCTTCCCCTTGCTCACTTTTGAACTTTGACACCTCGTGCTATGAACACAAGTCAAGATAATGATAGCAGAAGAACTGTACCGGGAAAACGGTATCTTGAAAAAGTTCCTCACTTGGAACGAAATGTTGCCCTGACATGATGGGTCAATAAAATCACCTTGAATTGGAACCTTTGGACTGTTGCCTCTATTTTTCTTGGACATATGGGGATCATTGGTTAGATTCTTTTGGGAAGATTCTCCCTTACGAGGTTACTGGTGGACGTCCTTATTGGCCGCCCTTCCTGGATGCTCATCAGTTTCCAATTACCCAATGTCCTAGCCACTTACATTGGAAAAAAAGTATGACTAACTCGTAATATCTATGTTACTTATTTCCCACAATCTTTTTTAAGGATCCAGTGGTCAAATAAATGGTAGCTTAGGCTAAAATTACGACATGGAACTGGAAGAGGTGATTAAAAGCCGTGTAATTGCAGCCGTCACATCCCAACTGGAGGCATGCAGTTTGGTGATATCCATGATTTATTTGATGGATTGCTTCTTTCTCTATATGACAGCAATAGCTTACAATCATGAATACATCTGCAATATTTTACTTACAACTGGATCTCCCTCACGTCCCATTCTCCACTTTTTTAATACGTGTCACTCTCTGTTCTTCCCTGATTTACCATTGCTCGTTTTACTTTTTGAAAACCATTAATTATCAGGGTAGATTATATTCTGTTATATATTATGTTCACGTCTGGCTGTGGTATTGCCTTGGCATGCGCTGCCGTCTGTCTCGCTACTCAAGCCTGTTTATATTTTTGGATACTCCATCACCCAAATGCATTTTTCATGTGCCCCTCTGTTGGCCCTTGTGTGCGAAGGCAAATTTCATGATGTGCATTGTAAAATGTTTACTCTTATTCTTATATGACGTGTGGTAGAAATTGTATATATGTCGCTTGTCAAAAAGATGTCAGCTACAGTGTAGTATATTACGATTTTACACTGCAAGAACTTTACATAAAAATAAATTTATGGCCAAAGTTCAGATTGTTCCTGTTTGAAAGAACACATTATAGCCAAGACTGAATAATGAGCCTATTGGGCCCGAACGTGGTAATCAGGAGAGCAATATTCTACAGCCTATTGTTAGAGGACAGAAAGGAAATAATGAAAGCTATTATTAAAAGGAGAAAATCATAAAAACTATGAAAAACAAACTCCTTTTATCCTTTTTTTTTCCCATCGTTGCGAATAAATGCTAACACGTGAAAATCAATTTCCAAGGGCATTTTATTATTGACCTGGTGAACCTGTCAAGGACACAAAAAGTGTTGTTGCCTTTTGAAAAAAAATTCTAAATGATCTAAATGTAAAATAATGAAAAAAATAAATAAAAAAAAAAATCTAATAGCAAATTAAATAATAAAAAAATGATATTAATGTAACATTTTTTTTAATTACATGAAAGTATAATAGCAAATGAAATAAAAAAATGATCTAAATGTAAAGAAAATGTAAAAAGAATAGATAAAAATATAATAGCAAATGAAATAAAAAATGATCTAAATGCAAAAAAAGATATTTAAAAAAATGCATAAAAACAAATTGCAAATAAAAAAAGATAGAAATGTAAAAAAAATGTAAAAAAGTAAGACAAATATAATAAATTAAAGATAAAAGATATAAATTGAAAAAATTTTAAAAATACATGTAAGTGTAATATCAAATTTAATTAAAACATGATATGCACTTAAAAAATGCATAAAAAATATTACAGCAAATGAAAAATAAATGATTTAAAATGATAGAAAAACATAATATCAAATGAAAGAAAAAAACATAAATGTTAAAAAATGTAAAAAAAAAATACATAAAAATGTAATAGCAAATTAAATGGAAAAAAATTATATAAGTGTAAAAAAAATTGCATAAAAATATAATGGCAAATTAAATAAATGTTAAAGAGGATGTCCACCTCTGGGGAATTTTTTTTTCTTAAAAACATGTATTTGGGGCAAATCGGTTTGCAATCGGTTGGCTTTTAAAGGCTCTTTGTTTCCCTGAACATTCGACTTTGATGTAATCTGTGGTCATAAATCGGCTGGGAGGAACTAAAAATTGTAAAGTCAAAATGAGCTCACTGACAGATTCTCTGTTAACCCATTCTGCAGCTGACAAAAGTCAGTGCAAGACGGAAGGCAACATTTTTAATGAAACCCAATTATAAAAATGATTTTAAGCCCCAAATACATGAATATAAGTAAGAACTAAAGTGTCTACAAAGGTGAACAGCCCCTTTAAGCTGCTTTATAATGGACATGTATGTCAACCCGGCCTCGAGCAACTCGGATTCTCCATGATCAGACTGAGACCCAGCATCTAGACACATTACATGGGTGGGGTAATGAAGGGGTGTGACCTGTGAATGGGTGTGGTTACACCAACAAAATTTGCATTCCCTCGCTCCTATTTCTCTTGTGGGGCCATTTCAAAAAGTTGCTATTATTTCCTCTGTACCTTTAATTATACACATGAAGCCATGTTCAAATAAGATCCAAATTTGCACAAGATCATTAAAAAAGCTTTCCTTTTTTTTAGGACAGCACCATCCATGTCTAATACTGCAATTCAGCCCTTTCCAATTAAATAGGATGACTAGCAATAGCAAACCCAACCCATGCTCAAGAATGTTACATTTTCTGGAAAACGCAGACCCTAATCTTAGACTGGGTGATTAAAGTATATCAATGTAATTAATGAAATTGCTTAATGTAGTTTGTCCATAAATAGAGTAAAATATTTGGTAATCTTGCAATTAGTAATCTTGCAATTCTCACACTGGCCACCGGGGCTTTTTAAGACTCATACTTTCTGTTATTTCAGGGAGAGTTTTCAGCGTGCTCCTTATCATCAGAGGCTGGGTTACAATGACAGGTAACATCTCTCTACACAGCTGATAACATAGGATCCAGCAATCATAAAAAGTGATGTCACAGCTAACATGTGGATTTCCTGATACCACAGGAAATTAGAATCTGATACCGCCCCAGTGGCCAGTGTGAAAATTGCAAGATTTCTCATTTTTATTTTTAATACAGATTAAAATATGGAAAAAAAACATTGCCAAAAATGTTTTGGAGAAATACCTTTAGCACAAAAATCTGATTTAAAGTACAGGTCAGGCACAGTAGTCAACATGATTGGAAAGCATAGTTACAAAATAAGCCTTTGAGCCTAGAGAGGCCCAAAAGACCCCTTTGGCCCACAGGAGAGAATGAATACCATTAAAATCCCGTGATTAAAGATGAAAAAATGTGCAAAAATTCAAATTTGGCAGATTTGCTTTAAATTTGATTGTCATTTATTCAATGAAAATCAAATGTGCCTAATTATGCTTTGAGATCTTTCTAGACCCCAGAACAATAAGATTTTTTTTTTACTCATATCTCCCATACCCTCATCTGTTTTTCAGCAATCTTCTTGCCCATTCCTCCAGTCCTTTTCTAGGTGTCTCTGGTCATCTTCCATCTTCATAGTGGCCTTTAGGGCCTCTGGCACTGACCTTGACCAACGATGTAATGACGTCATGAGACCACATTGAGAATGGAGAATGGAAGAAGACCAAAGACCGAAGGCACGTAGGAGAAGACTGTAGGATGGAGCAGGGAGCTGCGTGGAGAACGTAAGCTCCAGACAGAGATGAATATGATTTTTGTTTTCCTTTTTTTAATTCTTTTCCAGATTTTTTTAAATAAAAAAAAATGATAGCCAAAGTGAACTCCCCAAAATATGGATTTTGGCAAATCAAAACTGTTTGTAAATTTCAAACTGAATTCGAATCACCATTAATCGGTTCGCTCATCTGTACTCATGATAGTTGGGGGCCCTGTTGGATATTTTGCATTGGGTCCCTAAAACTTTAAATTTCAGGGGACTTTTCTAACAAGCAAGGATTGCCTAAAGTGGACAATCCCCTTCATTTTAGCTTCCTGGATTTTCTGATAATATAGTAATGGCACTTGTCCTTATGTGATCACAGTCACATATATATCACATTTTTGTGTTTCGATGTCAGGCTTTTATGCATTGTTTCCCTTGTTTTCATTGAATAATAAGAGCCGTCGTCCGTATTCCATGTCGAAGACACAGGACAAAGTGAGAAGATAATTCTTCACAGTTTCCCTCATTAAACTAATGAGTGTGATACCTTTATTCAATCATGTTATCCATTTAACATTAACACCTACAATCTAATTAGTCTATAAATCAGAATTAACAGAAGATTTGTGACTCCAAATCCTAAGAAACTTTCCTTGTTTACTTGTTAAGTAAGTTATTTGATATTATTGACCACTAATGGGTTCATGATGTCACGATGTCTAAATGATTAGATGGTACTGATGAATAATTCTATAGCGTTGGAATACAATGTGCAGTAGCCGTCTTGAACCCACAAATGATCAACAAGGGTCCTAAATCTCTGAATTGCAAGTACACTTTAAACTTATCAAAAATGTCAAATCTCTTATAAAAAATATCTGAAATTTTCTTATAAATGTGAGTGCTCAGTATATTGATTTACTCGCTGACTAATACTTAAAGGATTTGTCCAGGACTTTGATATCAATGACCGATGACCATTCAAGATCCAATCAGTGGGGTCCAATGCCTAGCACGTCTACCAACCGTTAGCAGGTCCTACGGGAGCTGGATGTACAAAGTGTTTGGAGTCAGAACACTACAGCTCCATACGCTGTGTAGTGGTCTTTCTTCGGCTTTGCCTCTGCTCCTATTCATTTCAATAGATGCTGAGCTGTTGTACGTGAGAGCAGCCACTACTCAGGTACAGAGCTGTGATGTTCTGGCTAATTCTGCTAGACCTGATAATGGCTAAATGATGGGGGTCTTGGATCTCCACCGATCTGATATTATGACAAAATGACTCTCCTAAAGATTGCTCATCAGTATCAAAGTCCTGGACGACGATCCCTTCAACAATGTTCATATAATCATAGATCATAGAATCCTAGAATGTTAGAGTTGGAAGGGACTTCCAGGGTCATTGTGTCCAACCCCCTGCTCAAAGCAGGATTCACTAAATCATCTCAGACAGATGTCTGTCCAGCCTCTGTGTGAAGACTTCCATTGAAGGAGAACTCACCACCTCTCAAGGCAGCCTGTTCTACTTATTGATCGCCCTCATTGTCAAAAAGTTTTTTCTAATATCTAATCTGTATCTTCTCCCATTCAGTTTCATCCCATTGCTTCTAGTCTTTTTTGTGCAAATGAGAATAAGGATGATCCCTCTACACTGTGACCCTTCAGATATTTGTAGACAGCCATTAAGTCTCCTCTCAGTCTTTTCTTTTGCAAGTGTGCAGTCTTCTCTTTTGCATGTTTAGAGGAAGAGTGTAAATGGTGAAAACAGTCCTTCTAAAGTGTGATTTGATAGGGGTAGTCCAGCTGGAAATACTATTATTTAAATAGGTAAAGTGTAAGACGATAACACAACAACCTAATATACTTAAATGAAGAAAGATGTCTCGATCTTGTGATATCTGCTGCAGGTCCGGGTTCCGGCACCTCCATTTCTCTCACATCTAAACACAGCTGAGAGCTTTATGTGTTGGGGGCTTCTTGATTGACTCATTAGCTAAAATAGCTCCATTCTCTGTAGTGTCTGATTCATACAGAGGAGGGGGCTGGCTTAGCTACTGTAATGAACCAGGCATCCAACTTTTTTACAAATGTGTTGACACAAGGAGATCTATCCTTTCTTAATACAAAATAAAAATTAAAGATACCGGAACCTGCATTAATAACTAGAGATCGGGGCAGCTTTCTTAATTTAACATATTAGTAAGCTTTATCTATTTTACGCACCTTGAAGCAACTTTTGTTTCAAGCTTGACATCCCCTTTAAGTTGGTACGCAGGCATTCTTATTACAATTTGCAGATATGAATTATAGTACCCAAAGGCTGCTATAGGTTTATAATGGAACAAGAAGGTTTTGTCTTACAAATGTCAAGTAAACATTATCTCACGCTGCCATAATACAGAACAGTTCTCCACTAGAAGCCGTATTAACCAAGCGTTTTGCTCAGCTGTATCTGTCAACCCTATAGGGGACCAAGGGGGTGGCATCAAACCACCACTTTAGGATCCAACACAGCTTGTACCACTCTTGGCCTGGAATTCTGGAAAGCTGAATATTCATTAGACCTTGTTCATGTTTGGGCAGCATATTCATGGCTTCATTGGGGTTTCCATCTGATTTGATGAAAAATGGGATTAAGACATGCCCCCGATGGAGCTTTTCACTAGTCAGTCAATTTGTACTTCGGCTAGCCTCAGTTATGGCAGTGTTTCAGATTTTTAGGTGGCCACAAAAAGTGTGGTCTACGACACTACTGTGTCCACCTAAAAAGGAGGGACACCGGAGTAACAAAGGCCAGACATAGTACAAAAATGTCTCCATCTGGTTCATTATAGAGAAAGTCTCCATTGGTGGAACAGCTGAATCCCATTTTTTTGGAGCTTGAGATGGAACCTCTGATGGAGCCAAGAACATGTGGCCCCAAACTGCACTGAGACCTCAATGTGTAAACTGAGTATTAGGGTATGTTCACACTAGGTATTTTTTCAGAATTTTTTTTTCTGAAACAAAAACTGATCTCTTGGCAGGAAAGAAGCTGTGTCAAAAATGCACGTTTTGATGTGTGTTTGCTGCATTTTTGGTGCGTTTTTCAGGCTCCAAAAGTTCAGCTTTGCTTCTACCACAGAAGCATGAACACAGGTCACCAATGCAAGACATACAGTATGTGAAACCATTTTAACCAGAATTACAAATGTAACAGTGGGGGGAGGTGAATTGTTCAGGAATAGTTTACCTAAGACACTGGCAGTGCATTGAGTTTGTAGAAAACTATTTATTTTCCTACTTTGGTCTGCCATTGAGTTGTTCAGGGATTTTTCAATTTCACACCTCCGTGGGCAACAGATATTGTTCAATATCACACCTAGCTCAGTCAATGTTTACATTTTTACACATCACTAATTTAATTAAACTGTTCTAATCCAAACTGCCATCTCAGATAACCAAGACAAGATAGTAAAATCACAAAAACAATGGGTTTCACATACTGCTGTACTTGATTTTTTTTCACTAAAAATGCAGCAAAACCTGATAGCTATGTTCACACTAGGTGTTTTTTCAGCATTTTTTTCACCGCCCATTACTTTCAATGGGTGAAAAACGCTGAAAAATGTAGAAAAAACGCTGAAAGAAGTGACATGCTCTATTGTGAAAAAAATCATGGTACATTTTAGTAAACCCCAAAAGTCTTCTCTGAGGGGCAGTTTGCTATTCCTGACAGTTTCCTGAAATCAAGATAGAAAAACAAAGCTTGTCTGTCCATACATTACCTCAATAGTGGAAGGAAGGGAAGCACTGATCTGTAATGACATCTGTGTTTTACCTGGCTCCGACGCTTTCCATCACACAACCCCTCAATATTTTTTCTTTTCTGCCACGTCTATTATATAAAGAAATACTAAACTAAAAATACAATGTATGTTATACAAGACAGAACCGCTGGTAACAAGCTCTGTAGATGTATGTAGACATGCACAGATGTAGAGATTCTGCAGGAAGACGGTTCTTCCAAGATCATCAAACTTTCCATTCTTAACCCATTTTTAACCCTATCAGCACCTGAAGTTCATGTCTCTCTTGTTTCTTCAGTATAGGTTATTTCAGTCCATGATTGTTATCAGATATTTAACCAATGGGATGGCCTCTGTAGTTATACTAATAAAAAAGTAAAACAAGGGTCCACCTGGGCTGTGTGTTTTTTAGCTACCTACTACTTGAAAAAAAATATAATATCACATTTTGCCTATAGCGGCTACTTCTGAGACCCCATATAAATAGAAAGAATTTGTATGGGGATCTGGCAATTATGTGTTTAATTCACTCACAGCACCATCACAGGGCAAAATAGGCATTACAGTGTCCATTGATAAGAAAGGGTTATCTATACAATGAATGCATGGATGTGCTGGATCTTCTAGAGCAATAGGCACTTTTCACTGTTTATCTGTTCTGTCTAATAAGAAAATAACTAAGCAACAGTCCACCTCACTATTTAAAGGGGTGGTATAACTGTGGGCATTTTTCTTTCTACATGAAGTGGGTGGGTTTTTGGCAATTTACAGAAAGTGATTTGGGTCTGTGTTTTTCTACAAGAAGTGGGGGTGGATCCTTGTCTCTTTATAGGAAGTGGTGTGGGTCTTTGTCTCTTTACAGGAAGTGGGGGCAGGTATTTCTCTCTATACAGGAAGTTAGGGCGGATCTTTGTCTCTACATGAAGTGGGGGCAGGTCTTTGTTTCTATACAGGAAGTAGGTTCGGATCTTTTCTCTATACAGGAAGTTAGGGCGGATCTTTGTCTCTACATGAAGTGGGGGCAGGTCTTTGTCTATACAGGAAGTAGGTTCGGATCTTTTCTCTATACAGGAAGTTAGGGCGGATCTTTGTCTCTACATGAAGTGGGGGCAGGTCTTTGTCTCTATACAGGAAGTAGGTTCGGATCTTTTCTCTATACAGGAAGTTGACTCTACAGGAAGTGGTGGTGGGTCCTTGTCTTTACAGTAAGTTTCGTTGCAGGCTTTTGTATCTCTATAGAAAGTGGGGTTGGGTCTTTGTCTCTACACAAAAAATGGGGTGGGTCTTTGTCTCTATACGTGAAGTGGGGGCTGGAATTGTCTCCATACAGGAAGTAGGTTCAGGTCATTTTTCTGTATAGGAAGTTAGGCCAGATCCTTGACTCTCTACAGGAAGTGAGGTTTGGTCTTTTTGTATTTCTACAAAAAGTGGTGGAGAATCTTTTCCTCTCTACAGAAAGTGAGGGCTGTTTTTCTTCTTTTTACTCCTGCTCTTCGTTTGTCAAATCTGCATACAGGCACAACAGAGAGGCAGGCTTTCCATTGGTCAGTGGCAGGAGCAATGAGTGCTGGGAAGAGAGAAAGTAAGTCCCTGTACTTATAATACTGGCAACAATGATGGAGTAAACTAATTGTCTATTCAAAAAGATGTCAATTTAAAGAGCATTAGAATGAGATTCTGAACACATTAGACTGCTCAGTCTATCGAGAACAGTTATAACTTATTATGGGGAAGGAAAGAAGGAAGAGCATGCTTTTCTACAGGTTTTGTATGAGAGGATAGCGTTTCTTTAAAATTTAAACATTATATAAATATAATAAACTGAAATACCAAGGGTTTTTGTGACTATTAATTCACACAGAATATGGGGGGCTTTCATAGGAAAGGTCAATACGGGCCCCTATTATGGTGTCAGCTTTTGCCACCCTACTTCAGCCTTCATGGCATTTTAATATACATGGGATAATTCCCCACCCATTTGTTTGCTTACACTGATGTTCCTCTGGGGAGGGGATTCCTGCACAGTTACTAGCCAACCAAAAACAAAGGGAATGAGCCAACTAGAATAAGACTCTTTCTCTCCGAGGGTTCCATAGTAGACGCCAGGGATTACTCATTTATGTTACCATACTATTGGCATCAATATAACTGGTACATCTAATCCCTGCACTGAGCTGTCTCTTTATAACACATTATCCTACAACATATAAGTGCCTGTAGTCATGCCTCAAAGAAGCCGTCATAAAACTTTATAGAGCCCCTGATATTGATATGATAATCAGCCTCATCCATTACATCATCCTTCCCTCAGTGCCTTGTTTTTTATGACATTGATATATCTTTGCAGAAGGTTCAGAGGTTTTATGTCTCAGCCATAGATATATAATATACATTTTAGATAAGCTTTATTATATATATTTTTTCTGGTTACACCATTATTTTCTCGTGGTTTCATCACACAAGATAGATGAGTGCGCTCTGCCAGTTTTTTTTAAACTTTTTTTTTATGGTTTTTAAGAAAATGAAAAAAACACATGTGAAATCATAGAGAATAGAAAATAGATTTTATATTATAAATTTATTATAAAGGTTTTTAATTGTGCAAAATTGGTTTAAAAAACCTTACACGCTTTTGGCCGAAGACTCCAGTAACTCCGTAACTGTGCTTCTGTGATCACATGACCAGGACAAACTTTTATTCTTTGTAAGTTAACAATGATGTTTTCTATTTATTTACTGCATGCAGAGGTCTTAATACTTTAAGAAAAGTGATGTACATCTTTATTTATACCATGAACAAGTGTTATGTCACTGGTTTACCGCGACAGAGAGGGGCCAGAAGACCGCGATGTCTGATTCCACATACTCCTGCACTGATTAGAAGCACTTCACCATCATATTGAACAGTGCAGGCTTCTGCTAGCAATCCAGGGGTTAAATCTGTTCAGTTGAGAGTCTCTGAAGCTTTCCTGCTTTGATGGTCTCAGCTGTTCAGTGTTGGCCTCTCCCCTTTGCTATATATACTCACCTCTGGTAATCAGGATTGCCAGTGTTAGTTTTATACTGCCTGATGTGGAGTTGAAGGTGTTTGTTGAGAAGGTGTTTGGAGTGTTGTTCGAAAGACTGTTGCTTGGTGATTTGTCTGTTTGCATATCCCCATCCTCTCCTATTTGTTTTTTGCTTCCTTTTGCTTCCTGGTGTGACACTCTGTTGTTTGTGAGAGCATATTTTTATTTATTCCTGTACGTCTTCCATTGTTAATCTGGTTTGTGTATTCTTATATACAACTATTCCCCACTTCCCTGGGTGGGGGAGGGGGCAGATAAGGGCTGATTCAGGAGCTCAGCAAGGTACGTGGCCCCCGCGTCTTCACCATTAGACGTAATCCGAGGAGAGGGGATAGCTAGGGTGCCCCTAGTTTCAGGTATAGGGAAGGAGCCCCTAGCCCCGGGATATCAAACAACAGTCATGTGACATTTTATTTGTGCAAAAATTGGTTTACATAACCTTACACACTTTTGGCCAAAGACTCCTGAAAACTCTGTAACTGTGCTATAACTATAAATGTGCTTCTGTGATCACATGACCAGGACAGATTTTTATTCTTTGGAAGTTAACAATGATGTTTTCTCTTTATTTACTGCAAGCAGAGGTCTTAATACTTAAAGGAAAGTGATGTACATCTTTAGTTACACCATGAATAAGTTTTATTTGCCGAAATCGATTACCCCTTTAAATCCAGTCGTCATTCAGAAACCATATATTAGCTATCATTCTTCTGTGTGATACAATTGCTTATATTTGCATATTTTAAATAATATTCCTCATTTGAATGTCAGAGACCAGCAGTGATATATGGCCAAGCTCCCGATACACCAACCTGTCCGACGCGCGCTCCTCGATGATTGCCTTGTTGTGGCTTTAATCATTTTATAGTTATTTAAGATTGGCGCTAAGCAAATTATTTATATTCCAATTTGTAATTAAGGTCTGAATAATGTCCTGGATCATAATAATACCTGTTTTCATCTCCGGGCGAGCTGCACATCCAACAGGATATTTTCGTAATGAATGACTGCTTGATAGGACAGGGTGAATCTCTGCCTCTCTTGCAAATTAGCTTCTGGTCACCATGAAACAAGACGCTTCATTTCAGTATGCCGAGCATCACTAATATTCTCAACAAAAAAGACATAAAAGGCATTTTGTCATCGTAATGGCGCAGGTGATTCTCGCTATCCATTCATAAATCAGAAACGAGCGTATAATTCTATTAAATAGTTTTTTTGCCACTGAATAATTTCAAAGAGAAAGTAAAAACCTATCCCAAAAGGACAATTATTTTAGCATTTGTCAGCAAAATGTCCGCGGCAACATGCAGTTAGTTTATAGACTTTGCATAATACCACAGTCATCAATGTACCTGGACAATGTCATGGGGAAATAGTGGGTGGAGAGCCACTTCACAAGGGTGGACGCTGTATGTGGATGACTTATACTGTCTTTCAGAACTAAACTCAACATACAAAACTCTACATCTATATTAAAACGCGAAGAGCGTGCTTGACGGACACTAAAGTGATTAAAAACTGCACTGGGTGGCATTTATTAGGTTGGGTAACATCCCTTTAAATATCAGAAAATAATCTATTGTTAAATAAGAATTTTAATGTTAAACACATTTTTTTTATTTTTGGCAATTTTTCCATGTTACAATCTATGATTAAATTTTATTTGAATTTTTTTAATTTTCACATTGGCCACTAGGGAATTTTAGACTCCTATTTCCTGTTGTTTTAGGAATGCACATGTACATTAGCAGCACTAAACTGACTATGAAGAAAATAATCTATTGTTTAATTAAATTTTTATCTTAAACTCATTTTTTTGAAATTTTTCCTATGTTATAACCTATACTTATTTATTTTTTTAAATTTAGAAATTTTCACATTGGCCACTAGGGCATTGAAGAATCCTACTTCCTGTTGTTTCAGGAATGCACATGTACATTAGTAGCACTAAACTGACTATGAAGAAAATAATCAATTGTTTAATCAGAATTTTATGTTAAACTCATTTTTTTCATTTTTGGCAATTTTTTCCATGTTCCAACCTTTATTTAAATTTTTCTTGAAATTTTCACATTGGCTACTTGGGAATTTAAGAATCTTACTTCCCGTTGTTTCAGGAATGTACATGTACATTAGCAGCACTAAACTAACTATGAAGAAAATAATCTATTGTTTAATCAGATTTTTATGTTAAGCTATTTTTTTTCTAGTTTTGGCAATTTTTTCCATGTTACAATCTTTATTTTAAAAAAATTGAAATTTTAAAATTTTCACATTGGCCACTAGGGAATTTTAGAATCATGTACATTAGCAGCAGTAAATTGACTCTGACCCTATCTATTGTATTGAAGCATCTAATGAACGTGTACAAAAGTAATTGTGAAGGGATGAGGAGCAGGGGGAGCTGTGACATTGCATATTGTGAATGCTAGATCCTGCTTTATCAGCTGTGTTAACAGTCATTGTAATCCTGACTCTGATGATAATGAGCCTGCTGAAAACTTTTCTTGAAAGAACAGGAAGTATGAGTCTAAAAATGCCCTAGTGGCCAGTGGGAAAATTACAAGATTTATCATTTTATTTTTAATACAGATATGTATGAAAGAAAAAAAAAATACTAAACATTTTGAAAAAAATAAATAAAAACATGTAAGAGAAAAACTTAATTTGAACTGTAGGTCATTTTATGATAACATATTACCTTTAAGGTAACGACGAGCTTATAAGTGGTCTTTCTCTTCCCTCTAAAACAGGATGAGAGAGTTTGGAAAAGTATGGTGGGTTATCATGTTGTTCTTACCCCCACCTACCTCCTTGGGATTGGGATAATAGATTAATATAAACCAAACTTGACAATTTCAGTGAAAGTAGCCAATCATTTAATCGGTACATGAGCCAACTGAAGCTGGACCGTAATATCCCTGATTCTTTTATTCTATGGTACTTTTAAGCAGTCTCCATGCCCTACAACTACTCACTGCGCTCTCTCCATACGAAACACATGCACGCTCAGCTAAGTCAAGTGTGCATGTGTATAAACGAGTCAATAAAGATAACCGTAGGCATAAAGTTCGTTTGGCGAAGCGCTATCTCTCATAATTACCCTGGCTAAGAATGCATGTATATGATGAGAGCGGAATGAGCCACTGCCAGACATTTCTGGCAGTGGCTTATCTTCCATGTATCAGAAGGAATGGGCATGCTGAAATCCAACAGTGTGAGACCCCTACTGTAAATATATTAGTTGACCAACTACCATCATCATCGTCAGGCTCCCTGACAATACGTCTAGGGCACTACTGATTGACATGACATATCAGGATGTTGTCGACAAAGGCAAGTCATTGGGTTATAGTATAAACCTCAGATCAACCCATAATTTAAGGGAAGTTTTTATGGCTGGTCAATATGGGCCAACTTTTCCAACCACTAGCGACCAAACCAAACAGTTACCACCAGTAAAAGGTCCATTAATGTCGATCTTTGTAGACCCAATCTAGATAATTGGACAACAATTTAATTATGACTACTCAGACCTCCAAAGGGGAGCTTCTCTTAAACTTCTATCCAAGGCGGTTTTGGTGTAGGGAACTTGAAACCCTAACCGTAAAAACCCATAAAGAAATGTATTCATAGGCTTGACAAGGAGAGCTAGAACCTTTACTTCTTTCCTACAAGTGCCTGCTGGTTGAATGCAGACTATGGGGGTGAGACGCAGCATGATGAAAGCCCTGTTGGGTGTGTATATATGTGTCACGCAAGGTGTGGGAAAGACTTAATGCAACACAGAGGGAAAAGGGAAAGGGAGCCCAGACTCTAGGGAAAGGGGGAAGTGGAGACCTCCTAGTCTGGTCTAGTGTCACCCTGTCTCAACTACCGTCTCTATATTGGCTCTGCACCAATTGCTGCACGCGTGCCTTACCCTGACTTTCCCTGGCGTATGGCTAAGGCTAGGAATGGGAGGAGATGAGCACTAGTCAATCTCAACTAAACTCTATAGACAACAATGGTAGATAAACAGGGGGGAATTTCTTAGCTTTAGACGACTCTAAACAAATGCGCATAAGGCCTCATGCTCCAGAGAGGACGAAGTACTGCTCTTGCTAAAGCCTCACAAGTAGTAATGAATATCGCCGGCACCTCCCTCTCAGACACACCAGGTATATATACACCCAGGCCAGGAAGCCAATTAGCCAGAAGGAGGTAGCCGCTGGGTCCTAGAGACAGCCAGCCTCTAAGAAGATGTCAGTAAAACTAAACGTAGAGATCTCCTGCAACCAACTGCAGGGCGACTGTCTGGCACCTCTGACACACCAGTGACAATAGGTCCCCGGGGGTAAAACTATGGAGGGGGAGGTTGTGATTATACCTGGGCTTTTTAGCCTAAAGTAGTCCAAAAGGTCTTATATGAAGAGACTAGTAGTTAGGTATAAGATATTTAGGGGTCCTCTATAGGGCACCATCTTTATTTGTAGACCACTGGATCAGAAGACCCATTTTTTAATTCTAAAATTCTGACCCTAGAATGACTGCATTTATAAAATAGAGATTCAGAGCAAAAGAAGGAACGATGTTGTAAATTCCTGACAGTATAGAATTGCTCCGACAACAAGAAAAAGAATATTGGCCCAAGCAGTGTATTAGGATTCTCTCCTGTCACTTTCTTCTCACATTTATTCTGAATGACTACAACCTATCCATCAACCCGTAAAGAGTTTCCTATCAGTACATTGACCTTGAATGCTGCGCATTGATTTTCAGCACAGCATCGCGGATAGGGTCGTTACATTCACCCAGCAGTGGATGCGATTGGGAACAGGTTTTCTGAAATTCCAATACTGTGCCACCTGCCCATGATGATGGATCGTTACTCTGCTCCCCATCAATCCTCACCTGGTTCGGGAGACGGAGACACCTGTATGAAATTCATCATTCCATAGAGCAAAAGGCAAAACAAGCAGAGACAAGTTAAGCGCTTCGGCAATTCTATTGGTTTACTTAGTAATCATTCCCTGGCTCTGTGACTCTGCAGCTGTGGGCTACACAATCCCGTGACGTTATACTTCTATACATTTCTGCTTGTCAAGAGTCTGACTTTACCAGAAAAAAATAATTTAGTAGTCCACAAGTTATATTTCATGGCAGTACTAATAAAAAAACTGCTGTAAAGTTTTAAGTGTTGAGCCACTTTTTTTTAACTTTATTTAAAGGAGTTTCCCGGAGTTGATTGAACCCTAATAAGTAATGAAAAGCTAAAGTACACCATCGTTTTCTCTTCATCCTAGAAAAAAGGTCCGATTATGCTAATCAGACTCCAATCAGAGTTTGATCAGAGTGGGATCCATTTTTCTTAGAGGCGTAGGGAAAAAAACATTTTTCCACCTTCTCCATATGTCAGTCTGTGAAAATTGGACTCCACTCAGATGTCATTTGATTTTTTTCATTAACCTGTAGACTTGAATGGGTGAGTGTGATCCGATTATCGGATGAAAAAGTGAAAACCATGGGGACTAGTGAAAACCAGGGATATCACTCATTCTATTTAAACAGTCATGTCCACGAGCCCTTAAAGAGAGTCTTTCAGCACAAAATGACTGTTCAAATAAGCACAAGTACTTAGTGCACCCTTGGTGTGGCCGAGCAGTTCAGTGCACCCTTGGTGTGGTCGAGCAGTTCAGTGCAACCTTGGTGTGGCCTAGTAGTTCAGTGCTCCCTTGGTGTGGCCGAGCAGTTCAGTGCACCCTTGGTGTGGCCAAGCAGTTCATTGCTTCCTTAGTGTGGACTAGCAGTTCAGTGCACCCTTGGTGTGGTAAAGCAATTCAGTGCACCTTTGGTGTGGCCATGCAGTTCAGTGCTCCCTTGGTGTGGCCAAGCAGTTCAGTGCATCCTTGGTGTGGCAGAGCAGTTCATTACACCCTTGGTGTGGCCGAGCAGTTCAGTGTTCCCTTGGTGTGGCCGAACAGTTCAGTGCTCCCTTGGTGTGGCCGAGAAGTTCAGTGCACCCTTGGTGTGGCTGAGCAGTTCAGTGCACCCTTGGTGTGGCCAAGCAGTTCAGTGCTCCCTTGGTGTGGCTGAGCAGTTCAGTGCAACCTTGGTGTGGCCGAGCAGTTCAGTGCTCCCTTGGTGTGGCCAAGCAGTTCAGTGCACCCTTGGTGTGGCCGAGCAGTTCAGTGCTCCCTTGGTGTGGCTGAGCAGTTCAGTGCAACCTTGGTGTGGCTGAGTAGTTCAGTGCTCTCTTGGTGTGGCCGAGCAGTTCAATGCACCCTTGGTGTGGCCGAGCAGTTCAGTGTTCCCTTGGTGTGGCTGAGTAGTTCAGTGTACCCTTGGTGTGGCCAAGCAGTTCAGTGCTCCCTTGGTGTGGCCGAGCAGTTCAATGCACCCTTGATGTGACCAAACAGTTCAGTGCACCCTTGGTGTGGCCGAGAAGTTCAGTGCATCCTTGGTGTGGCCGAGCAGTTCAGTGTTCCCTTGGTGTGGCCGAGCAGTTCAGTGTACCCTTGGTGTGGCCAAGCAGTTCAGTGCTCCTTTGGTGTGGCCGAGCAGTTCAGTGCACCCTTGATGTGACCAAGCAGTTCAGTGCACCCTTGGTGTGGCCGAGCAGTTCAGTGCACCTATTTATTTTGCACCTATCTTTGCCCTCCTCTTTCTTGATTGACAGCTCTGGCTCCTCATGAGTCAAATAAAGGCTGAGATGGATGGAAAACAAATAGATGGAAAAGTGCACTGAACTGTTTGGTCGCCCCAATGGTGCACCGAGAACCTGTGCTTAGTTTGAACAGTCATTTTGTGCTTACAGACTCCCATTAAAGAAAGAGTTTTGACTCACAAGCATTGGTTTTTATTTTTTATCCGTCTTATGATCCCAGCTTGTGCTGCCTGCTTTATTTTGGAACATTTGGTATTTTGGCATTCCAGAGTTCCAGGAGTAAAACCAGCACCCATACCAATCCCAGAATGATTTGCACACGGAACTTTAGATTTCATATTACGCATGCGCAGTTTACTTTTTTCGCGCATGCTCGGTTAAGATGCAGCTCTAGAGCTTGTATGTGACGTATGCGAAATCATCATGCAAAGAGCCTCTTCACAGAGAATGAGAACAAGGTCTCTAGTATCACCTATTAGAGGTACCAATCCTAAAGGAAATATTGATACTTTAATGAGCCTTGCCACTTGACTTAAGTATACAAAGCCAAGCCAAAATCTGCTCCTAAAGGTAAAAACTCCATTTGCGGATAGCTGTTTCTTGCTTCTTGCCCCTTGTCAGTGCAAAGTATTGCCATCTGCAAAAGGTGACACTAAGAACCATTCTCTCTCCCTCTTTGAGGAGGCTACTTGCTTTCCTTTTTATCTCAGATGGCTCAGTGGTTAGCACTTAGTCTTTCAGCACTGGGGTCCTGGGTTCAATCCCACTAAGAATAACATCTGCAAGGAGTTTGTATGTTCTCCCCATGTTTACGTGGGTTTCCTCCAGGTTCTCGGGTTTCCTCCCTCACTCCAAACACCAATTGATAGGGAATGTAGATTGTGAGCCCCAATGGGGACAGTGATGATATCTATAAGGTGCTTTGGAATATGATGGCACTGTATAAGTAAGCCAAATAAATAAATATAAAAGCTTGCACAATTCAGTGGTAACAGGAATTGATTCAAAGAAAGGAGGTCCGGACCTGGCAGAAAGGTTTGCAAAAATCAAGCGAATTCACAACTATTCCAACATTCTGGGAGGCCTTCCCTATTTTCCAAGAGCCTAATGGATGTTGCTGGATAGTTTATATGTACAGTATCATGGCATGCAGGGGTGAAACATTCATGGTCTCAGAGGGCACGGCCACAATCTGACCCATGCAGTAGGGGCACCCACCTACACTAATTTCATCCTTGAACACACATTCAGCTGAAATATATTGTGGCTCAGAGACCCGCTGGCTCCATGCACTGCAATACACATTGCCCAACCAATCAGAGGCCAGCAGCAGACGTCGGTTTGCTCAAAACGGATGGGGAACATTTTACCAGGAAGAGACCAGGATGGGGGACATTATACCCGGAAGAGGCCCAGGATGGGGGACATTATACCAGGAAGAGCCCAGGATGGGGGACATTAAACTAGGAAGAGGCCCAGGGTGGGGGACATTATTCCAGAAAGAGGCCCAGGATGGGGGACATTATACCAGGAAGAGCCCAGGATGGGGGACATTATACTAGGAAGAGGCCCAGGATGGGGGACATTATACCAGAAAGAAGCCCAGGATGGGGGACATGAAGAGCCCAGAATGGGGAACATTGTTATTAGATGGGGCCCAGGATGGGGAATATTATTACTGGAAGGGACAAGGATGGGAGACATTACTCCTGTAAGGATGGAATACATTATTACAGGAAGGGGCCAGGACAGGGGACATTATTACATTAGGGGTGAACACGCATATCTTTATAGGATCTATAACACTACAAAGGCCCATACATCTGATCAACGTGCTGGTAGGGGCCAAGGTTCAAATTTTGCAATGAGGTCCATTGGACTCTAGTTAAGCCACTGATGGTATGGCACTATGTGGACTTCATGTTTTACCATTTGTGTCCAATATTGTGGCGCTATACAAACAAAAGGAAAACATTGCTCTATACCAGTGGTCGCCAACCTATGGCTTTCCAGCTGTTGCAAAATTACAACTCCAAGATCCTGATAGCATGTGACGATAGCAGATGGCCCCCAAGATTGGAGAGTCCATCGTGTTATATCACGGACAACCATGATTTAGCCCTAATGTCACAAAATAGCCAGAGGTTCCTTTATCTTTGAGAACTTCATAGAAAATTGATCTTGGCTACATTCTCTGTCCACAGATGTCTGTCAGCGGTGGTTTATCATTAACCAGGTTATGACTCGCTGCTCCGGATTTTAGTGGCTTCTATCGTGAACAAATTGCTTTACTTTTCACCTAAAAGAATATTTGTCTCTTTACAGATTACGTGTTCTTTGACCTGTTTGTTACATGTGTGATTGGCAGGAATGTTCCCATGTTACGTGTGTGACAAATCTGTTCAGAAGCAATTTCTGACTTTATGCTCTGAAAAAGTTTATTTACTTGGAGATAGAGTTGGTTAATTACGAGCGATCATCTTCCATAAAGATACCGCAAAGGTTGTGTTACCTTGTGCATGTACTAAATTACTGTAGTCATAAATTCATGCAGAAAAGTATTGTGCTATGAAGACCTGGCTGTTGGCAATCATCCGGCCAGAAGATGACACATTTTAGTGCCTGTACTGTGGCCCCAACAGTTGGACGCTTCCATGGTTCGTAGAGTCCTACAATGATGTAACAAATCATTCTGTATATTCTATTTACAAATATTTGTAATTAATTTGCTCACCATTAACAATGAATATGGTAATCTATTGGCAGTTGATCCCAATTAAAGGGATTGGCTATCAATATCAGATCAGTCCGACTTTCGGGACCTCTCCAATCAGCTGTGGTCCTTGGTGGTCATGCAAGCATGGTGCCCTTCTGCACGTCATCTACTTAGCAGTGGCTATACTGGAAGTAAATGGGACATTGTAAATACCCCAACGCTCATGGGAGCAGCCTCCAAACAGTTGATCGGTGGAGCTGACGAGAGTCAGACCCTCACTAATTTGATATTAATGGCTTCTCCTAAATATAGGCTATAAATATTGCAAACCCTAAAAAAAAAAAAATTTGCTCAATTTGGTTGACCATATATGTGTTCTCCAAAGGAATAGGGGAGAACGAAAGGATTGGGCATATAGAAATACATTTGCCCCATCCATCTCTCCACCAATATTTGCCACTGGAGAGAGTTAGGAGGTCCCACTACCAATGATCTAATGTGCATGGCCGGCTTTAGAGTCGACTGAGTTGGAGAATCAAATCAATCCTTATTTTCTATGGCCATATAAAATTATTGCCTTTAATGTCATTGGTTCTCATTGACAAGTGAATCTCAATACTCAACATTAAAGGGGTCATCTCAATAAGATGATCCATGTCCATGTGCCTAATTTGGACTCTTCGATGTCATGGGGGGCTTCTCTTCACCAACGACTATAGGTTGCTGAGAATGACTAGTTCTCATTCTGGAGAATTTATCTTATATGGTCACACCATTATTTTCCCGCCATGTAATACTAGATGGGGCTTGCAGTTGACATTTCAGCCACCATTTCTTTGGCAAGCATTAGCTGATTGGCAGAGATTACAGATGCCGGACCGGCAGCGATCACCTGATCAGCAGTAGTGTAACTCTCCAATTTGACCCTCAACTATACCAGGGGGCACTGGGATCACTGCAACCCCTGCACACACTATAGTGGAGCCCATGTGACTTCATTATCGGTTGTCTTGATGAAAACATGGAGATTGGGATATGTAATCTTCAAACTGATTAAAGGGGTTTTCCACCTTTGGGGATTTTTTTTTTATTGAAATGCATGTAATTGGGGCCAAAAATCATTTTTGCAATTGGGTTCCATCAAAAGTATTGTACCGTTTGCCTTTTGTAGCCTCTGTGTTTTTCTGACCTGGTCTAAGCTGACTAAGGGCTCTTTCACGTCAGTGTGTCCACTACGTGTGGTGACAGTTTCCTCACGTACCGGAGAAACATACACATGCAGAACCATTCAAATCTATGGGTCTGCTCACGTCAGTGTGTTTCCACGGACCGTATGTCCATGTGCTCCACACGTAGACATGTCAATTTTTTACACGCTGCACAGTCCGAAAAATGTCTCACGTTGAACACACATGGATGACATCCATGTGTCATCCGTGTGACACGTACCGGAGCCTGGGAATCAGCAGTACAGTTAGCGCTGTTCCCAAGCACCGGGTGCTGAACACTGCCCTCATCATTGTCCCTTGCTCGCGCTGTGATCAGCACAAGCAAGGGACAATGTTGGGAGTAGTAGTCCGTGTGTAAAAATAAAATAATAAAATCCTTATACTCATCTGTTCAGAGATGTCCCCTGCTGTAATCCTCTGACTCTGAGAAGCTGGGGAGAATGAGCCGCTTCAGTGAGCAGGGCCCTGCACTGAGGGGAGCTCACTGAGTCACAGGACACCACTCCTGAGCTCAGTGCAGCTTCGTGGCTCGCTCGCTGGACTGGCTCATTCTCCCCGGCTCCTTGGCATCAGCTGTCAGAAGATTACAGTGGGGGACATCTCTGGACAGGTGAGTATAAGGATTTTATTATTGTATTCTTATTTTTACACATGGACACTGCAGGAGCAGACACTACTACTCCCAACATTGTCCGTGCTGGTGCTGATCACATCGCGAGCAAGGGACAATGATGAGAGCAGCGTTCAGCACCCGGCGCTTGGGAACATCGCTAACTGTACCGCTGATTCCCAAAGCCGGTACGTATGCTCCTGATGTGGCATACCAGACACGGCTATCTCCGGTATGGGTTTTTACGGTACTGGAAATATCAGGACGTGTGAAACTGCCCTTATAATCACAGATCATATCAAAGTTCAATGAATGCACAGGGAAAAAAGGTGTTGTAAAAGCCAAACGCTGCAAAATTTCTAATGAAACCTAAATGCAAAAATGATGTACATGCATTTAAATAAGAAAAATATCCCCAAAGGGGGAAAACTCCTCAAACTTCTTGAAAACACATGACACACTGTAAGTTCTCAGTGAGTTTAAGAAAAACTGTCTGACAAATCATTGACCACTGTAAAGGTTGCTACAAAAGATTGCCCCCCCCACAATTTGTAGGAAACTTAGATATTATCAGTTTCCAATTATTTGCTTTTGGGGTCATCGTATTCTGTAATTCCACATATACAGTAAACCTATACGATGTCCTAATATTTATTGGATTAATATATACAGATTTTTCTTGCCAGATTGCATCATTGAAATGTGAAGCTTGTGGCAAATTCTCGAGTTTTTCCTTAATAATCTTTTTTTTAGGGGGGGAATCTAGTCCTGGGTTGTCAGACTAAGCAGCCAAGTCAGGCATCAATAAATTACTTTGACGTGCGGCACTTCATCAAATACCTCAACCTCCTATCTCCAATTGGAAGCCGTCATGAATCAGCTCACTTGCACAGGAAAGCTTCTCCTAATCCTTTGGGAAATACAACTCAATTGGAAGACAAGTTTATTTTTCAAGCGTATCCTGTGTAAACCTTTCACAAATTCGGAGCTAGTTCAGAGAAGGCCTTAAAGGAAAACTCTGGGTAAAGCTATAATTAGGTATATGAGATTAGAAAAAAGGCTTGTTTTTTTCTGTTTCAGGAACAGCGCCCCTTTTGACCATTGGCTGTGTCTGGAATTGCAGGATGGGATGAGACGCAATCCCAGACTCAGACCAAGCAAATCTGTTTTTAAAAAATAATAAAACATTGCACATTGGAAACACAAATTTTCAAAACCTCACCATGCAAAATTATTTGATGCCGGACCCAAAGTTAATTTATAACCCTGGTGCTGACTGTAAAGGCTTTATGATTAGGGGGTTAAAATCATTCCAGCGAATGTGCCAGGGCACAGTATGTATTTTTATATTTGGGGGCACATTACATATTTATTCATATAGTCAGGGGGCACCATGTATTTTTTTATATTCAGTGGGCACAGTTTATATTTATTTTTATATTCCGGGGTACAGTGTATATATTTTTTAGATTCTGGGAGCATTCTTTATTTTTATTTATGTATTTAGGGGTGCAGTGTATTTTTTTCTTTATGTTATGGGGGGTCAGTATATATTTAGATGTTTATATATATGAAGGGTACACATTGTATTTTTTATATATTCAGGGGTCACATTGTTTATTTTATATATTAAGGGTGCACAGTGTATTTTTATATATTCGGGGGCACATTGTATTTTTTATATATTCAGGGTACACAGTGTATTTTTTATATATAAAGGGAATACACTGTATTTTTTATAGATTAAGGGTGCACTATGTATTTTTTATATATTCAGATGTCACACTGTATTTATTAGATATTAAGGGTACACAATGTATTTTTTAGATATTAAGGGTACTCATTATATTTTTTAAATATTAAAGATACACAGTGTAATTGTTATATATTCACAGGGCACAGTGTATTTTTATATATTCAGGTGGCATATTGTATTTTTTATACATTAAGAGTACACCTTATATTTTTTATATATTAAGGGTACACAGTGTATTTTATATACAGTATTCAGGGTGCACAGTATATTTGTTTTTATATCTTTGGGTAAAATGTACATTTTTTTTTACATTTTGGACTGCACAGTGTATATTTTTATATTATAGAGACATGGGGCTTTTTGCTTTATATTCAAGCGGCAGAATGTATTTTTTTGATATGAAGTGTATGTTTTTTGGTAATTTGTACAAAAATTATATTTTTAAGGGGCTCCCCTAAGATGAATCTATTTCTTGCCAGGGGTGCCTTAAAGCCCAAAAAAGTTGATAAACATTATATTAATACAAATATGTGAGTTCCAGAAAAAGTGTAGATCTCCAGCACTCCCATAAGGGTCTGGCACCATCAAGACCTCCTGTAAACCGACTTTTTTGGAAAAGTTCTTGTGTGTGATCCATTTTTTGAGAATACGCACATTTTCGATTATAGAGCTCACCAATAGTTGGTAGCCATAGGGGTTGAAGAGAAGGCAGTGACATAGGACCCTACTGCCTTAAGGGGGCCCAAGGGTCCAATGGCCACCTAAGAAGGCAGCAGTATTTTAGATGGCACATAGTAAGTGGTGGGTTCAGTTCTAGATTTTGCATTGGGAGCTTCAGGTTACACCTCTGTTCACCAGACGTAGAAATTACAGCGATACGTGCCTGTTGGGTTGAGCACGTTCTTTGGACTGACCGCAGCACCTGCACATATTTAAGAGCAGCAAAAACAAATATGCACAACTGTAAGCAAATGTCCTGGCGGAGAGATGAGAGATGTGGAGCTGAACTGTGTTACAGTTTGCATAAGTTATCAGCAGTTGTAAACCAAGCTGTTAAATTGTCTGTCTTACCTATTAACTGCAAATGACCTGATCCCATTATTTACCCAAGTCATGAACAACTTCATTGTACCGAGCATGACACAAGATGACTCTCATTTTCCTCTTGTTTTGTGGCTGATTCTCTCTTCATGCCTCATTTTTGTAAATAAAATAACGGAGTAGGAACCGGCGGAAGAGAGCTATTATGCCTTTATGGAGTGTGAAAGGAAGGATTACTTATTAACAAGTTAAAACGTTTATTTCTTAGGTTTGTTTGGTGGCTCGGATCAAGATGCGTATCAAATCTGCATGGGCATGTGTATCTAGGTCTGATGCCAGGCTCATCTTCTCTTGTTGGCATTTATCTGGAACATGGCATGTGCATAATTAAATTCATATGATATTTTCTCAAGGACTTAGGGCTATTTGCCCTTATGAGCATTAGTGCAGTGTCATAAGAGCATATCTTGTGGGACCCATAATTGTCTAGTAAGTGATTGCTGTTAAGGGCTCACTAAGTGAGGTGGATCGTTCAAGCCCAAGGTCCGGATGGGTACACTGGCTAAAGGCTTCGGTACAGCAAATGGCTGAGGCACGCTGGAATACTGGAAACCGCAGGCAAGTGTAAGACGTCCAGGAGATCACAGACAGACAGCTGGGATGCTGGAAACTGCAGGCAGGCATGAGACATATGTGGCACCCCAGGGGTCTGGTTTCCACAGTAACGGCAATGTTATGTCTGAGAGCAGGTGGGAGGTCTCTTGGTCAGGGATCCTATGCATGCCACACCTCCTGCCCAGTCCTGGGAGGGGAAGAACTTCCCCTATATAAACCTGGGGCTGAGGCAGGGTTAGGAAGTTCAGAGGGAGAGTTCAGCCAGGAGGGCTGACAGGGAGCTGTGGCTCCGGCTGGGCCCAGCTCCTGGGCCATGCCAGAAATAGAGACAGAGAAGAGAAGCAGCTATGGGAAGAAACAACAGGAGCTCTGTGGGAGCAGTGTTACAAGGAGTCAGGGGCTGGCAGCTGCAGAGCTCGCCCTGACTGAGATGATTTCTTACCGGACCCGGAGTCCGAGGCTGTGGGGACTAACTCCTACCCAGCAGCAGAATCCATCAGGCAGGGGATTTCAGGTCCTCTGGCCAAGAAACCCGAAGGCACGGTCACACGCATGGGACCAGCACCGCCGTCGTGGAGCGGAAGCTACTAGAAGGCCCCGAGTCACCGGCCATACGGGTGAGCACCACACGGTACACTCAGGGACGTGGGCTACTTATACCCGCCTCTAGCAAGGTAGCCAGAAGAGTACAGTTAGTTTGGGAGGCCTACAACTCCGCCTGGCCAGGGGAGATCTCATCTGCTCAAGGACTGACCAGGCCCCAATCGCTAGCCAGTACTCCGGGAGGGTCTATCTTTGTCACCAGTAAAGACCCTGAACTACACCGTACCGTCTCCGAGTGGTTCCTGCTACCCCCATCATCCACGTCGGCTGCCCTGAGGCCATACCCCTCCCGTTGGGGGTGATACTATCACGCTGCACAATCTTACCACCGGCCTCAGCGGTCTGCCCTGCAGCGGCAGCTCCTTTGCTGCATTCAACGGGTGGCGTAGTCGTACAACATCTACCGCTAATACAGCGCCACTTAGTCTGACTCCCTGGGCACGGACCGGGTCACCGCCACGAGACTACAACCCTCAACAGATCCGGCTCCGGGTAAGCTCCCGCGTGCGCAACGCAGCGCGACACAGGCCCAGGGGTGCGTCACATACAGGAGACCACGGACAAGCAGCTGGGATGCTGGAAACTGCAGGCAGTCAGGAGATGTCCAGGAGACCACGGACAGGCAACTGGGATGCTGGAAAATGCAGGCAGGCATGAGACATACAGGAGACCACGAACAGGCAACGAGGATGCTGAAAACTGCAAGCAGTCAGGAGACGTCCAGGAGACCACGGACAGGCAACAGGGATACTGGAAAATGCAGGCAAGCAGGAGACATGCAGGAGACCATGGACAAGCAGATGGGGTGCTGGAAGTCGCAGGAGGGCAGAAGACGTTCAGGAGACTGTGGACAGGCAGCTGGGATGCTAGAAAACGCAGGCAGGCAGAAGACATTCAGGAGACTATGGAAGCCAGAGGCAGTCTAAGGTAAATAGAGGAAGTCAGAGTCTTAGCAACAATGAAATCTTAATACCAAGACATAGGTGTGTGTCTTGTGTCTTGGTGAGCCTTATATTGACCCAGGTAGATGATCACATGGGGGCACAATGGGCCATCTGCAAAGCTCGATATGGAGCACACGCAGAGCTTAGCGGACTGGGGTGAGGGAAGCAAAGCACGCATCTCGGATAGGTGCGTAACAGCAGCACTTCTTAAAGAGTATTACAACAAAAATATATTATGGACTGTGCTCAAATATTCAATTAATTGGGGTCTCACTGTTTGTGCAGAGAAAGGAGTCTTGCATGTCCAACTGTTCATATGTGTATGGCAGAACCCTTCTGCAATTAAGATGAAAGGAAACAGCGGATAAGGGGGTTGTCCAGTTGGAAAAAATTATATATGTGTGCTTACTGGTGTGGTGTTCTTGTAGCAGAGGCGGACACTGGCAGAAGAGGGCCATAAACAGTATTTTGGACCCTCTTTGTGCTTGCTGCTTTGGAGATAGTAGTAGGCCCCTTACGTCTTGAGCTCTTGCGTAGGTGCCTAGGTTACACCAATGGTATGTACGCCCCTGACTTGTAGGAACATATAATCTAGTGTATTAGTAAAGGTGCCCAGATCTTCAGATATCAGTGTGGTCCCAGATGGGGTCCCGGATGTTTCACGTATGGTTTGTACTTCTGGGTCAACATTTCAGTTCACTGCCATAGTCCTTCATCTAAATACCTTGGCCAAAGTATAGTTGCTTGCTTGCATATCTTTGACACCAAGGACTCTCGTAGGAGAGTATGCATCTGCTGCTTCCTTCTTAAATAACTGGTTCTTCATACTATGGAGAAGAGATGTTCAAAATTAGGACCTCCTGTAAAAAATATGAGGGCAGCAAGACCCTCCTCTGGACTTATCTAGTTATACGGACACTGTTTCAATATCATTACCCCACTATAGTGCTGCTTAAGGACCCTACTGCTAGAAAGGATCCTTACCAGTAGATAACTCCCTTAAAGGGGTCCTGTCACTAAGTAAAAAGTGGACAGTTTTTGCTCTCATTTTATTCCTGCTGCTCCCCTGAGTATTCAGGATTTTGTTTTTTAAAAATCCGCCATATGGTTCCAAAGATTTGGATCTTTTCATTTGGTGCTAAATTTTATGGTTTTAACAAAGGGGGCGTGGCTCACATGATAAGTAGTCTAAAGACACCCCCGCAGACAATCCATGAGCCACACCCCCTTTGCAAAGAGCATAAAAATTAGCATTAAATATAAAGACCTATATCTGTGAAACTATATGTTGGATTTATAAAAAAACAACAACGACATACTCAGGGGAGCAGCAGGAATAAAGTAAGAACAAAAACTGGACAATTTTGTCCCGATGATAGGTCCACTTTTAATTGCCGCAGCTTTTATTGAAAATCATCTAATCACAAGAATTCCAACACGGAAAGCTTTTATGGAAATGTTCTTTATCGTGAAATTCAAACTTTATTTGCGCAAAACTTTGTAAACTCCTGTTCTGCATGTAAAGGATTTAATATGTGAGGTTCATAGGAAAAAAAAATACATGGAAGAATGACAATGGAGTTAGAACGTAGGAACAAGAGAAGCTCAGACCGAGCACAAAAACTCATTATATTACATCTGCTGTGGGAGAAAAGACTCAGCAAATGGCATCAAACTGGCTGCTGAAACAAGGGAGCAAATCATTAGGTTCTGAGGTTTTTTTTTCTATTTCCATACTGCTCCATATGATGGTATATAAAGTATGGCAGTTACAGTATCTCTACAACATGTATTATACAGCCTTCTGTTCTGAAATAGGAGCAATAAACAAGCATTGTGAACAAGGAGTCTGCTATAGCCGTGTCTGCAGTGCATTGCCTTAAGTGTATTGCTTATGTGACGCTCGCAGCCCTGCCCTGGGAAAAGATGGTGGGGGTACTCGGAACCGGGTCAGATGTTAGAGGGGATGCAGTCGTGGACCGGACCCGTCCTGTGCCCAGGGCCGTCACATTAAAAATGATGTTAGGGCATTCAGGCTTGAGTGGTATTATCGACTACGCCACCTGTGGTGTCTGGTGATGCGCCACCAGCGCTGCAAGCAGTCCTCTGAGGCTGGATGTTGTGGCAGCAGGCGATGGTGTAACTCCCCACAGGCGGAGCTGGGCCTCAGGGCAGATGTGACAGGAGGATGGGGAGAGTTGTCCTGGGTCACTCAGGTGCTGTGTGGTGCAGTGTGGAATAAAAAATCAGGAGGCCATAGGGATAGTCTTCCAGGGTTTTTACTCACAGTTATGTTAGCTCAGCCGCAAGGCTTCTCCCTGCTCCTCACGGATCACTGCGGCCACCAGGGATGAGGGCTCAGTGCACCCAGGTGCTTCAGGTGCCTGGATCAGGACCCTCAGAGTGTTCCTAACAGTCCCCTTTGAACCTCTCCTGTCCGTGTGCGTGCAAAGGCTGGGTCTCCCTCTGGACTATGCACAGATATAGGGTAAGGCGGCAATTCTGCTCCGCCCGTCACCTGACGGGATCCACTGTAGCCTACCGGGCTTCTCTGACAGAGACGTGAAGTGGCAAAGTCAGATGTCGGGGGCCGGTACCCCTCTTGCAGCAGGAGTCCCTCTGGCAGGGCCAGAATGGAGAGTACAGGTGGCGTACGCCGCTCCGTCCGTGCTCCCTGGGATCCTTTTGCTTGTGGAGCTGTTACTATAGCTTCCGACCTTCTTAAGTAAGGGAACTTGACCGGGGTAGAGATACTGTTAACTCATACCCGCTCCTCGTGTCAAGGTCAGAGCACGAGGACCGTGCATCTTCAACATGCTGCAGGCTCCAATACATGGTTGCTGCCAGCTGTCAAGATCACACTCCAAGAACTAAGAATCAGGAACCAAGACCCTTGTGCTTAAGATGGCTGGCTATTATATATGAAACTATGTGTGCAACTAAAAGTGTGTTCTACACCCTCCACCCACTACATGGTTCCCCTAACTTTTGGTTCCCCCACTCGTGATCCTGCTGAGGCAGCACTATGGTGCAAACTTGCCTCCCATAGGTCAGGAGTGTGTAGTGTTGAATGTAGATTCAGGGTCCTGACCAGTACACCTTCCTTACCTGGGTGAGGAGACACTACACCTGCTGACAGGCTGCAGTATCCCCCCTTGTGGCGACCGAACCCTCAGGGGCGCCACATTCCCCCCTGGTAAAACACAGCACGTCCGCGGGCTGCAAAGAGAGCAAAGCCTGGTAAAGACATTTTTATGAAAACATAACAATCTTCCCTTTATGGGAGGTAAGGACACTTGAACGTTGCATAACAGTAAATAGATAAAGTGCAAAAGTACAAAAATATAAAAGTATAAAAGCATAAATTAGAGCAAGAGACTTTTGACTATGGCAGCAGACTTGTTTAAAATGAGGTAGCAAGAGGCAGTTCAGTAGCAAGTGGGACCTGTCCTAAACCCTCACGTGGGCCCTGGGGTGGCTGCAGGGCATGAAGTTCCGGTGATGAACCTCCAAACGTGCCACTCCAGACAGGTTTTGCTTCTGAGGTCTGAGGTAGAAGATAAGGCACGGTTTTGCATAAAACCAATAGGAAGCACCTAAATAGATGCATAACTTTTTACAAAGAAAGTCTGCCGCCTGCCATAGTCCACAGGGACCAATGTCTCTGGAAATGGGGAAAAACATATAAAACACAACAATTAAACTTTCAAACTGCAACAGCAGCCGGGGGCTGCTCAGTCCATGGGTTCCCGCCGAGGGAAGGGCTCATTCCTCCCGACAGAGGCTAGCCGGTCCTCCGCAGTGGAGCGCACAGGGGCCTCGCTCCTGGACACTTTATGGATATCCAGGGCGTACCAGCCTCGCTCTCCACGGTGGCGGGTGAAAGTCACCATATCACCCGGGGTGAGGTTCCGGTCAGGGTGTCCCTTCTTGAGCTGGGGCTCGACGTCATGCCTTTTAAAGAAGACATCCCGCTCCAGCCCGGGACTCCTTATGAAGCCCCATCCCGCCTCACGGTGGAAGCGGACCACCTGCCCTTCTTTACGGGGGCTTGGGTTGGACGCCTCCCTCTGGCGGGCCCGGGACTTGGCAGCTTTGGCCCGCACTTGAAGCTGCTCGCAGCGAAGCTCCCGTTCCTGCCGCTCCCGACTCAGCTGCTGAATTTGCTGGGAGCAATACTCGCTCCTCCTCTGAGCTTCCACTCGGGTCTCCCTGGGGAAGCCCATTAGCTCGCCCCCCTGGTTTTCCCAGGCCCACTCTTCTGCCGCCGGGCAGGTAACGGAGGGGGCCGGAAGCGGCGTTAGGGGTTGCTGCAGCAGGCCCGTGTACGCGGACCAGTCTGGGTAGGGGCCTGTGGACCCCCATGCAGAACCGGGTTCCTCTGGACCGGGAGGTAAGAGACCACGGAGGTCTCCGGTCATGGCGGTGGGTTGGAGCTCCGCAGAGAAGGCTTCCTCCCAGGATACTGCACCTGGGAACTGGCACTCGGACCACAGGTCCAGGAGGGGTTCGGCCTGTTCCGCGGCCGGGGTAAGGGTTTCCAACTCACCCGCGGCTAGGCCGCAGGCGCCCTCCAGGGACTCTCCTTCAGGGGCAGCCGCCTCCTGGGTCAAGGCCTCACTGTTTCGCCGCCGCTCCTCTCGCTTCGGCATAGCCGCCTCCATTTGCTTCCTGGCCAGGTTACCCGGTCCATAGCTAGGGACCGCAGGGGCTCCCAGGTAGGGAGGGGGTCTGGCTCCATCTCCGCTAGCATCCATCGTCGCTGCTCGTGGTGACGATGCTGGAACTCGCACAACAATCGCTGCACTTCTTCGTCTCCACCTCTTTTTAGGGCGGCTCCAGGGCGGCTGGCTGACGGACCCTCCCAGGGACATCCCATCTGGGGTGATGAACACTACCCCGCGGACAGTCTCTAATGGAGGGGGCGGTCTGCTCCCTTGGCGCCATTGGGCAGCCCGGCCTACGATGGGAGGTGTTGAAGCGCTGTCCTTTCTGCACATTATGGCGTCCGTTCTTCTTGGGCGGGCGCCATTTTAAGTGAAAAACGACAGTCTGTGGAAAAAGGCGAGCAGTACCCGGTAGCAATGGGCAATCTTCTCCGTTGCTGCGGGCACGAGATCCTGCCGACTACGCCAGTGATGTGACGCTCTCAGCCCTGCCCTGGGAAAAGATGGTGGGGGTACTCGGAACCGGGTCAGATGTTAGAGGGGATGCAGTCGTGGACCGGACCCATCCCGTGCCCAGGGCCGTCACATTAAAAATGATGTTAGGGCATTGAGGCTTGAGTGGTATTATCGACTACGCCACCTGTGGTGTCTGGTGATGCGCCACCAGCGCTGCTAGCAGTCCTCTGAGGCTGGATGTTGTGGCAGCAGGCGATGGTGTAACTCCCCACAGGCGGAGCTGGGCCTCAGGGCAGATGTGACAGGAGGATGGGGAGAGTAGTCCTAGGTCACTCAGGTGCTGTGTGGTGCAGTGTGGAATAAAGAGTCCGGAGGCCATAGGGATAGTCTTCCAGGGTTTTTACTCACAGTTCTTTTAGCTCAGCCGCAAGGCTTCTCCCTGCTCCTCACGGATCACTGCGGCCACCAGGGATGAGGGCTCAGCGCACCCAAGGAATTCAGGTACCTGGATCAGGACCCTCAGAGTGTTCCTAACAGTCCCCTTTGAACCTCTCCTGTCCGTGTGCGTGCAAAGGCTGGGTCTCCCTCTGGACTATGCACAGATATAGGGTAAGGCGGCAATTCCGTTCCACCCGTCACCCGACGGGATCCACTGTAGCCTACCGGGCTTCTCTGACAGAGACGTGAAGTGGCAAAGTCAGATGTCGGGGGCCGGTACCCCTCTTGCAGCAGGAATCCCTCTGGCAGGGCCAGAATGGAGAGTACAGGTGGCGTAATCCGCTCCGTCCGTGCTCCCTGGGATCCTTTTGCTTGTGGAGCTGTTTCACTATAGCTCCCGACCTTCTTGAGCAAGGGAACTTGACCGGGGTAGAGACACTGTTAACTCATACCCGCTCCTCGTTCCAAGGTCAGAGCACGAGGACCGTGCATCTTCAACATGCTGCAGGCTCCAACACATGGCCGCTGCCAGCTGTCAAGATCACACTCCAAGAACTAAGAATCAGGAACCAAGACCCTTGTGCTTAAGATGGCTGGCTATTATATATGAAACTATGTGTGCAACTAAAAGTGTGTTCTACACCCTCCACCCACTACATGGTTCCCCTAACTTTTGGTTCCCCCACTCGTGATCCTGCTGAGGCAGCACTATGGTGCATACTTGCCTCCCATAGGTCAGGAGTGTGTAGTGTTGAATGTAGATTCAGGGTCCTGACGAGTACACCTTCCTTACCTGGGTGAGGAGACACTACACCTGCTGACAGGCTGCAGTATCCCCCCTTGTGGCGACCGAACCCTCAGGGGCGCCACACTTAAGTATGAGATATGAATTATACCTGATTAATATGATGCATACAGACTGTACCTTGTCATCTGTCACCATCACACTCTAATCAGCATCTCTGTTTATCCATTCCTCCTACAGGTACGTGACCTAGCTTTCCCATCCTGACTTCTCCCTTCCTCTGCTTCTATATGCACATGGTACGTGACCCAGCTTTCCCATCCTGACTTCTCCCTTCCTCTGCTTCTATATGCACATGGTATGTTTCAAAGCTAACTACTACCCCCACTGTTATTTATGACCATGTTTACTTGTCCCTTGAATACCCTGCATCTGGCTTAGTCTTAATCAGCTGATCAAGATGAGCACAGACCACTCCCCTCTGGTTCACACCTGACTGCATTCTGTAGCACATATATTGTGAACAAGGAGTCTGCTATAGACGTGTCTGCAGTGCATTGCCTTAAGTGTGTTGCTTAAGTGTGGGATATGAATTATACCTTAATTTAACCTGAAGGGAACTGGATACTTGGACACTGTAAACAATGTTTGTGTTTGTCTTCTCTCTCACCCCCTTAATCCTTCACTTCTTACAACCACCCCTAATCCCTACACCTAGCAAGGAACTCTTCATCTCTTGCTCCATCCTCCCCATTCATCTCACCTCTTCCTCTGAACTATTCCTCAACATTCAATCCTGTGTCTCTAAGCACAGACAGCCACCTCATGCTCTCTCCTGCTCCCACCTACTAACACTCTCCTGCTACTCCTCACTGCTGGTGATATCTCCCCAAATCCAGGCCCTCCTCATCTCATCCCCAGAGTCACTTCCACCTCCTATTCAGGATCTATCACAAACTCTCACAATCCTTCTAACCTCTTACACATCCGCCCAGTGCCCGCTTCCCCAGTCCTACTAACAGGAGCTCTCTGGAACGCTCGCTGCATCTGCAACAAACTTTCCTACATCCATGATCTCTTCATAACTAACAAATTTTCCTTCCTCAGCATCACCGAAACGTTGTTCACCGCCTCTGACACAGCCTCTCCAGCTGCACTTTCATATGGTGGATTCCACCTTTCCCACACACCCGCCCCATTGGCAAGCATGGTGGAGGAATTGGCTTTCTCCAGCCAGATAACTGCTCCTTCACCAAAATCCCACTGCCACTCTCCATTACTCTCCCCTCTTTTGAAGTGCACTGAGTGCGTATCTACTCCCCCTCCAACCTCCAACTGGATGTTATTTACCGTCAGGATCAGCCACGACCTTCCTAGACCATTTCACCACCTAGCTACTTCACTTCCTTTACGCTGACATCCCCACTATCATCATGGGCGATTTCGACATCCCCACTGACACTTCTCCCTTAGCTGCCTCTAAGCTTCTATCCCTCACTTCCTCCTTCGGTCTTACTCAATGGTCTTCTGCAGCCACTCACAAAGATGGCCACACTCTGGACCTCATCTTCACCTGCCTCTGTTCCCTGTCTAACATCTCTAACTCACACCTTCCTCTTTCTGACCACAACCTACTTAAATTCTCTACCCTCTCCTCTCAAGGGCAACAATCCCCACTCCACAAATTAGCATATTCTCGCAGAAACCTCAAACACCTTGACCTACACTCATTCTCTGAATTCCTCCCCCTCTTACAGACATCAGTTCCTTACATAACGCAGATGTTGCTGCCGCATTATATAACACCACAACTGCAGCTCTCAATTCAGTCACCCCCTCACACATACCAAAACTCGGACAATGAACAGGCAACCCTGGCACACCAGCCTAACCGAGGAACTGCGACGGGCCTCCAGGGTTGCTGAGCGTAGATGAAAAAGGTCCCACTCCAATGAGCACTTCATTGAATTCAAACAGTCCCTCACTACCTTCAAGTCCACACTCACTACAGCAAAACAAACATACTTCTCATCTCTCATATCCTCCGTGTCTCACAACCCCAAACAACTATTCAGCACCTTCAATTCTCTGCTCTGTCCCCCAGCACCTCCTCCCTCTGCTCTCATCTCAGCCGAAGACTTTGCCTCATTCTTCAAGCAGAAGATTGACACCATCAGACAAAGTTTTTGCCTAAAGTCCCCCCAGCCCCCCCTCACACCTACTCAATCTTTCTCCTCCATAACCAGCTCCTCCACCATTATGGAAGATCAACTTTCCTTTTTACTCTCCAAATCACACCTCACCACCTGTGAACTTGACCCAATCCCGTCCCACCTCATCCCTAACCTTACCACACCTTTTCAACATGTCACTAACAACTGGTGTCTTCCACTCATGCTTCAAACATGCCTCGATCACACCCATCCTCAAAAAGCCCTCCCTTGACCCATCCTCTCTGACTAGCTATCACCCCATATCACTTCTCCCCTATGCCTCAAAATGACTGGAAAAACATGTCCACTTTGAACTGTCCTCCCACTTCTCCTCCTGCTCTCTCTTTGACCGCCTCCAATCTGGCTTCCAACTGCACCATTCTGCTGAAACTGCCATGACTAAAGTCACCAACAACCTATTAACCGCCAAATCCAAGTGACACTACTCTGTCCTCCTCCTCCTAGACGTATCATCTGCCTTCAACACAATGGACCATTCCCTCTTACTACAGACTCTCTCATCTCTTGGCATCACAGACTTTACCCTATCTTGGATCTCTTCATACCTAACAGACAGGACATTCAGCGTCTCCCACTCATCTCACCCCCTATCTGTTGGTGTCCCCCAAGGTTCAGTCCTAGGACCCCTCCTCTTCTCCATCTACACCTTTGGCTTGAGACAGCTCATAGAGTCTCACGGCTTTCAGTATCACCTCTATGCTGATGACACACAGATCTACCTCTCCGGACCCGACATCTCCTCCCTACTAACCAAAATCCCACAATGTCTGTTCTCTATTTCATCCTTCGTCTCTGCTAGATTTATAAAACTTAACATGGACAAAACAGAATTCATCATCTTTCCACCATCTCATTCCCCTTCCCACCAGACCTATCTATCAACATCAATGGCTGTTCTCTCTCCCCAGTCCCGCAAGCTCGCTGCCTTGGGGTGACCCTGGACTCTGATCTTTCCTTCAAACCATATATCCAAGCCCTTTCCACATCCTGCCGACTCCAACTCAAAAATATCTCCCAGATCTGCACATTCCTAAGCCACGAATCTGCAAAAACACTAGTGCACGCCCTCATCATCTCCCGCCTCAACTACTGCAACCTCCTGCTCTGTGGCCTCCCTTCCAACACTCTTGCACCCCTCCAATCTATCCTAAACTCTGCTGCCCGACTAATCCACCTATCCCCTTGCTATTCCCCTGCCTCTCCTCTCTGTTAATCCCTTCACTGGCTCTCCATTGCTCAGAGACTCCAGTTCAAAACCCTAACCATGTCATGCCAAGCCATCCACAATGTGTCTCCTCCATTCATCTGTGACCTAGTCTCCTGATACATACCTGCATGCAACCTCCGATCCTCACAAGATCTCCTGCTCTACTCCCCTCGTATATCCTCGTCCCACAATCATATACAAGATTTCTCCCATGCATCCCCCCTACTCTGGAACTCTACTCCAACATATCAGACTCTCGCCTACCATGGAAACCTTTAAAAGGAACCTAAAGACCCACCTCTTCTGACAAGCGTACAACCTGCAGTAACCCTCCGCTCCACCATACCGCTGCATGACCAGCTCTACCCTCACCTACTGTATCCTCACCCATTCCTTGTAGTCTGTGAGCCCTCGCGGGCAGGGTCCTCGCTCCTCCTGTACCAGTCGCCGTCACATTTTGTTCAAGATTATTGTAATTGTTTTTGTATGTATACCCCTTTTTCACATGTAAAGTGCCATGGAATAAATGGCGCTATAATAATAATAAATAATACTAATAATAATAGTGAGAAATGTAGAATTATTCTTACACCATACAGATATATGACAAATCCTAAATACATGTGGTGCCTATTTTCTGATTTATGTCCATACTGTATCCCTGTGTGCCTCGACTTCTCACCGATTTAGTATGATAAATGTAACAAAATTGACACATTTAATATCTGTAGGGTAGAATATGTAGTCACATGGAAAAGTTCCACCATCACCCATACAGGGCCATGATCCCAGATAATTAATCTGACCAATGGACCCTATTGCATCCCTAAACTAATGGATGGAGATTTGCCATGCCATTGCCATTTTTACACCTGGTTAGTAATTTCTCTGTGGCTTTTGACTTAGACCTCCATTATCATGATGTACAATACAAAGTTATATTGTGGTACCGTGTTAGCCAGAAAAATCAATGTAAATACTTTTATGCCCAAAAATAACAAAAATATTTTCGGAGTGATACCTTTAGCCAATAAAGGTATCACTCCAAGAATACTTTTGTCATTTTTGGGCATAAACATATTTACATCGACTTAGACCTCCAAACCTAAACTGTACTGGCACACCTCCTGGACATGCCAGACACCTTTTGGTGCTACTGGACAGCCTGGAGACTTCTTTTGGTGGTTTACACTTGCCCAAGTTAAGAGGTATTGCTCTGGAGCTAGGGACCAGAACTTCTCCTCTATCCAATTCTCTGAATGGGAGACCCTGGTAGTACTCTCTACCCCCTGAACTACCTGCTGTTCCAGGAAAACTCTTAAAATTGTCCTTCAAGGCAGCCCTTAGGAAGTCAGTGTCACTTCTGGCCTTGAGGTGGCATCTGGATAATAGAATAATACAAAGAATTGTGCAAATCAACTTGTTGCACCCGGTCTGGTGGCCAGTTCAGTGATCTGTATCCATAAGGCAGAAATTCTAAGAAGTTCTGAGAATCTCCTCCTACCTCTTGACATTCCTGGCTCCTGTTCTGAATAGTCGGCCTGAAGCATCATTGCGGCATGACATACATGTAAAGTCGCACCAGAAGAAGATCCAGGGATGCCTGGGATAATAAGATGGTTTTCAGGGTCCCCATCAGGCTGCTGTGGAATACTGACCTGGCTGATGGACCAGGTCCTGAAAATCATTTTGCATTATCTCTAAAAAGTACCCTAATTTTTTTGCTTGAAAATTTCCACTCTTTTTGTGGGGAGCAAACCCATTAATGTTCTTTTTTTGGGAGAGTAAGAAGTAGCCCATGCAAATACCATGGAGATTGTACAATCCCAAAACACTAAAATGATGGTTAATTGATTTTCGTGAAACGTTATGAGAAAGTCTTGGTGGTAAGTGTTTGGCCCAAAAGTCAACTTCAACAGGTTTACGGTCTGGGTCAGTCTCTTGGGTCAGAATGACTCTGCTCATATACCCCTTTTATTGATATGTGTTTTTTTCCTGTACAGTATAGAATTACATTGCTGTGTGCTATGTATTATGTATCTGGGCTGTTTATCTATTTAACGCTGCATGCTTTATGAATATTACCGCGATTTTGCCTTATAAATGTTTAACAAGGGCTATGAAATGCAACAAATACAATATGTGCCGATGAATTCTTATTGTCTTCTCAGAGACACATTTAACACTTGGCAGCCTACGAATTCAATTATCGCATTTTTAGTAGCCATAATGAGGAGATCTGCTTTGGATGTGGCTACTGGGCCATCTTGTGTTTTTACAGTCTTCTTCCACTAAGCAGAAAGAAGTAGGTTCAGGAATGATTGATAAAGAGGGGAAAAATAAAACTACTGGTACATTAAAGTTAGCATATATTTATGCTATTATTATTTAACTCCTTTCTGCTCGATCTTGAGCCATAGCGACTTGATGGATGAACAATCTGTAGGAAGAGCGATTTTGCGCAAGCCTAGATAGGTCCACCAGGGTCTTCACTGCCGTTATCTTAATAGTATCAAGCCATAGGTCTACTGGTCTTCCGCTTTGCCTTCTTTCTTTTATTCTTCTGACCATGATGTCCTTCTCCATTGATTGCTCTCTTCGTATGATATGTCCAAAATAGGCAAGTCGTAGCTTCCAGTGACATGTCTGGCTTGATTTGTTCTAAAATTGATTTGCTTGTTCTTCTTGCCATCCATGGTATTGATAGCATCCTTTCCAGCACCACATTTCAAAGGCGTTGATTCTTCTTCAGAAAAGACCAAACTATGTACGAGCAGTGTCTTCATCGCCAGTGAAATATCCCTCGATTTGAAGACCTTGTCCAGTGACTTCACTGTTGATTTGCCCATAGCTATTCTCCTATTGACTTCCGGAGTCTTTTCTCCATCTTGAGTGATCATCAATTCGAGTAGGTTGAAGTCCTTTACAACTTTCAGTTCATTGCCGTCCATCTCAAATGTATCCCCGTCGTACTTCTCCTGAACCTGCGGATTCCCTGACGACTGGTCCTTTATCTAGTGTCTAGCGCCTTTCGACTCTCATTCAACAGATTAGAGAAGAATCAGCAATGTTGAATATCAATGTTTTCTTGGGAGATAATCTGTCACCAGAGTCTGGCAGCGGCTTAGTTCTCAATGTTGAATATCAATGTTTTCTTGGGAGATAATCTGTCACCAGAGTCTGGCAGCGGCTTAGTTCTCACTCCCCATTGGGAACACATACATGCTCGATGAAGCCGAGCAGACAGTCAGTGCTTATGTAATGCGTATTGGCAACTTATATATGTAGACAAAACTTTAATGAAAAGTGTGCACCACAGCTTCAGCTTGATACGGTCAAGCTTGTTAACCAGATCATCATTTGCTTCTCTAGTCTAATAATTTTTAGCTTGACAAGTCATGATGTTTGTTAAATCCCCTCCATCCAAGCGAGTCCCACCAATAGTTGGTGGCCCTCCCGTATAGTCCCGTATAGTCCCCATTCACTGTATATGAATAAAGGTCTTGTCTGTTAAAGAGTAGTCATCACCTATTTGCAGGATGGGTGAAAACCTACTGTTCGGTTGGATGTACGACCGTTGGGACTTGCACTGAACTTTTATCACTGACGGGGAACTTTTAACCCCGTTACAAAATAGAGCATCAGGTTGGACGACAGCACCATTAATTCTCTATGGGGCTTCAGTGAATGAATTGAGAGGTGGTCAAGCATGTGCACTGACACTCCATTCTAACTGAGACAAAATTCCCCTTTCCACCAGTCCCAGTGGTCGGACTCCCATGATCAATAAGTTATCACCGATACATTGGAGAAGTTATAACTTGTTTTCACCGGTCAACCCTTTCTAGCGAAGATACCCAGCTCTGCTTTCTGTATCCTCGTTATTGTGCAATTAATATGCTAGTTTACTTAGTATCACCCTTTTATAGGTTTCCTCAAATTTTCTTTTGGCACCCCATTGTTATATCAGTGGAAGTAGAGTTTATTCAAGTTAACCTTTTATGATTCCAGATAAAGAAATTCATAAAAGTGAAATCAAAATAAGTCCCCCATTATTGTGCCTAGGAAAAAATGATTTGCTCTTTGTTTCCTTTTCCATGTGACGCGCCCCCTGGGCCGTGGGGTACCCGGTGCCGGGCCTGTAGATGCTGGGGGTTGTAGTCACCGTGGCGGTGACCCGGTCCGTGACCCAGGTGGTCAACCTAAGGGTAGTTTATGTATATCTGTTATGTATAGTCCGACTACGCCACCTGTGGAATGCGGTTATTGGGAACCGCCGCTGCGGAGCAGTCCACTGAAGCTGGTGGTATGTGCAGCAAGGTGATGTAACTCCCCACAGGAAGAGTGGAGCTTCAGGGCAGCGTGTATGGATGATGGTGGTGGTAGTGCAAGGTATCAGTAATGACAACACGGAGTCTTTGCAGTGCAGTCCCAGGGTCTTTACTGTTGCAATTATATGGGCCCCAACGGGAGAACCGGCTAGTGATGAGGGCCTGATCAGTCTGGGAACAATCCTAGAGTCCTCCTGGCCAGGTGAAGTTGTAGGCCTGCCGTTCTGACTATACTCTTTGGCTATCCCGCTTATAGTCGTGCTGTAGCCCACGTCCCTGAGTGTAACGTGCTGCGCTCACCCGTATGGCTGGCGACTCGGACTTTGTGGATTCCTCGCTCCTCTGTGGCGGTACGGGTCCTTTCGTGTGGCTGAGCCTCCGGGCTTCTGTTGGGCCAGGAGACCTGCAATCTCCTGCCCTGCGGTATCTGCTGCTGGGTATGCAATCCCCACAGCCTCGGACTCCGGCGTCCAGTCCTCTGTGGATACTATCCAGGACGAGCTAACTAGAGCTCCAGTCCCTGGCTCTTTACTCCTTCGTGTCCTACTTGACTCCACACACTCTGAGCTCTAGACTCAGACTCAGACTGACTAGCCCCGCCTCCAGATCCAGTTATATAGGGCAGGATCCTCCCCTTTCTGGTCTGGGGCAGGAAGTGTTGCATGTAATGTGTTCCTGACCAGGAAACTCCTGTTTTGCTCCCAGACATGGTATTACTACCACTGTGGCAACCAGACCCTCTGGGGTGCCACACATGCCCTTTTTTGTTTCTAATGGGCCAATTCCTTGCTTCCCTATGGACTATATGATAAGACCAAGACTATCCAATACCGGAGCTAAGGGGACCCAAAAGATACCTTTGGACCATATGAAAAAACCAAGACTATCAAAGACCGGAACTAAGGAGGGGCCAAAAGATCCCTTTGGACCATTAGAGAAAACCATGCCTATGAAAGATCGGAGCTAAAGAGGCCCAAAAGATCCCTTTGGACCATATGAAAAGACCAAGACTATCAAATACAGATGACAGTTGGGGGGCCCTGTTGGAGAATTTGCACTTGGGCTTGCGAGATTGAAGTTACGCAGTTCTGTACAGCGGCCGCACTGATTCTTGGCATCAAAGTATGAGAAGGTGGTACTATCTAGGCCTGAGCCCCTCCTGTGAAGGGCCTTGTAGCATCTACATGGTCTACGTCTATGGCACAAATGTATTTGCTTCCAGATTTTGATGTCCCTGGGATTCTTCAACTCCTTGTGTGATGAGTTACTGTACTAGAAGAAAATTGGAGCAGAAAAAATAAAAATTCATGTGAATTACATAATTATTTGAATGTTCCTTAACCTGGAATATTTAGTAGAAGAAATGTCATATTTATAGGTTTTTTTTCCTTAGACCTAATTGAAGCTGATGAAGCTGCTCCTCTACCATCCAGAAATCCCTCCAAAAAATACCCAGATTCTTCCTCTCTCGATGTCTCCAAGCAAGCTGATAAGCGTTACACGGATTATTCTAAAATAACTCCAGGAGCATCTGAATGCATTTACATACATGATACGTCCTGCCATAAACACAGCTGTACGCGGGAAGCAGGCACAATGGTATTTTAGGAAGTTCAGCCAATGGCTTCACTAGAATAGAAAGTGTTGAGTGAATCGGGATGCTCGATTCTGGGCACCAAGTGGATGAGATAGAAAAAAAGTGAGAACAAGCATTGGCCTATATTTACTAAACTGGTTTCACCTGCTTAATAGCTCACTTTGTTTCAAAATTCTTATACACAGTTTTTTTTAACAGATTTATTAACAATTTTGAAAGACAAAAATTGTTACTCTGCACCATGTTTGAGATTCGTTTTTCTGGAATGTGGAGGTGAATCGTATTTTGCACTAAATTGACTTTTAAAGTCATTGGATAATGCAATAACGAGAAGGACTAATGCATGACAGGAAGTCAAAAAAGGGATTTCTAGAACTTATAGTGCTGGCAGAACACTTAGCCAGAGAAACAGCCAACTTGAATTAAGTGGATGATAAAATTGAGTGAATTAGTACCAGACTAGAGAATCAGACTGCTGTTATAGGGGGACTCCAGATTAAACACCCATACTGCTGTTATAGGGGGGCTCCAGACTACACATCCAGGCTGCAGTTATAGGGGGATCTCTAGACTTCACATCCAGACTGCTGTTATATGGGGCTCCAGACTACAAATCCAGACTGCTGTTATAGGGGGCTCCAAACTACACATCCAGACTGCTGTTGTAAGAGATCCAGAATACACATCCAGACTGCTGTTATAGGGGGCTCCTAACTACACATCCAGACTGCTGTTATAGGGGGGCTCCAGACTACACATCCAGACTGCTGTTATAGGGGGGCTCCAGACTACACATACAGACTGCTGCTATAGGGGGCTCCAGACTACACATCCAGACTGCTGTTACAGGGGGGCTCCAGACTACACATCCAGACTGCTGTTATAGGGGGCTCCAAACTACACATCCAGACTGCTGTTATAGGGGGCTCCAGACTACACACCCAGACTGCTATTATAGGGGACTCCAGACTACACATCCAGACTGCTATTATAGGGGGCTCCAGACTACACATCCAGACTGCTGTTTATGGGGCTCCAGACTACACATCCAGACTGCTGTTATAGGGGGGCTTCAGACTACACATCCAGACTGCTGTTATAGGGGGCTCCAGACTACATCCAGACTGCTGTTATAGGGGGGCTCCAGACTACACATCCAGACTGCTGTTATAGGGCTCCAGACTACACATCCAGACTGCTTGTATAGGGGGCTCCAGACTACACATCCAGACTGCAGTTTTAGGGGGCGTCAGATTACACATCCAGACTGCAGGTTTAGAGGGCTCCAGACTACAAATAAAGACTGCTGTTATAGGGGGGCTCCAGACTACACAATCAGACTGCTGTTATAGGGGGCTCCAGACCACTCATTCAGACGGCTGTTATAGGGGGGCTCCAGACTACACATTCAGACTGCTGTTATAGGGGGGCTCCAGACTACACGTCCAGACTGCTGTTAAAGGGGGGCTCCAGACTACATCCAGACTGCTGTTATAGGGGGCTCCAGAAAACACATACAGACTGCTGTTATAGGGGGCTACAGACTACCCATCCAGACTGCTGTTATTGGGGGCTCCAGACTACACATGTGGCGCCCATGAGGGTTCAGTCGCCACAGGGGTACTGCACCTCAGATTGAGGTGTGGTATCTCCTCTCCGAGGTAAGGAAGGAGCACCTTTCAGGACCCCACCTCATCACTCAACACTACACCACTCCTGTCCTGTAGGGGGCCTAAATGCTCCAGGGTGCTGCCCCGGTCCGGGATAGAGGAGATGGGGGGAACCAAAGATAGGGGGAACCATGTAGTGGGTGAGGGTGGAGGACGCACTTTTAGGTTACACTTAGTATTTCATATTTAATCAACGGCCATCTTAGGTTCAAGGTCTTTGATTGTGGTCTTCATCACTGAACGTGGCTTTCTGGTAGAACCTGCTGCTGATTGAAGATACATGGTCCTCGTGCTCTGGCCTTGAGGCGAGGAGTGGGATAGAGTTAACGGCTGTCTCTACCCGGTCAAGGTCCCTACCTAAGAAGGCCTGGAGGGGAGCAGAGGAGACAATCTCCACAGGCAAAAGGATCCCAGGGGGGATACAGACGGAGCGGCATACGCCACCTGTCCTCTTTATTCTGGCCAAGCCAGAGGGACTCCTACTGCAAGAGGGGACTGGCCCCCGATATCGGACTTTGCTACTTCACGTCTTAGTCGGAGAAGCTCTGGAGGCTTAGTGGATCCCACCGGGTAACGGATGGAGCGGCATACGCCACCTGTACCCTTGTTCTGTGTATAGCCAGAGGGAGACCCAGCCTTACAACACGCACCACATACGGACAGGAGAGGAGCTACCCAGAGTGTGTTGAACCCCCTTCCTGGTGGCCGCAGCGCGCCGTGAGGAGTGAGGAGAAGCCTTGCAGCTGATGCCTAACAACGTGAGTAAAGCTTGGAAGACTGCATCCCTGCCTCCGGTCCCTTATTTCAGCGCGACACCACACCACCCACTACGACTCCCCTGATCTGCCCTGAGGCCCTGCTCCACCTGTGGGGAGTAGTACCATCTGCTGCTGCCACGACATCCCGCATCAGAGGACTGCCGCAGCGCTGGTGGCGAATCAACAGGCACCACAGGTGGCGTAGTCATTGAATCCACTCGATTACCACCGTCCCTCCTAGCCCCTTATTTTTGATGTGACGACGCTGGGCAGGGGCCGGGCCTAGGCCATGACTGCAACCAGCAACATCTGACCCGGTTCCGAGTACCCCCATCTCTCAAGGTAGGGCTAGTGAGCGAGGAGGCATCACACACATCCAGACTGCTATTAAAGGGGGCTCCAGACTACACATCCAGACAGCTGATATACGGGGCTCCAGACTACACATCCAGACTGCTGTTATAGGGGGGCTCCAGACTACTTCCAGACTGCTGTTATAGGGGGCTCCAGAAAACACATCCAGACTGCTGTTATAGGGGGCTCCAGACTACACATCCAGACTGCTGTTATAGGGGGCTCCAGAATACACACCGAGACTGCTGTTATAGGAGGCTCCAGACTACACATCCAAACTGCTGTTATAGGGGGCTCCAGACTACACATCCAGACTGATGTTATAGGGGGCTCCAAACTACACATCCAGACTGCTGTTATAGGGGGCTCCAGACTACACACCCAGACTGCTATTATAGGGGACTCCAGACTACACATCCAGACTGCTATTATAGGCGGCTCCAGACTACACATCCAGACTGCTGTTTATGGGGCTCCAGACTACACATCCAGACTGCTGTTATAGGGGGGCTTCAGACTACACATCCAGACTGCTGTTATAGGGGGCTCCAGACTACATCCAGACTGCTGTTATAGGGGGGCTCCAGACTACACATCCAGACTGCTGTTATAGGGCTCCAGACTACACATCCAGACTGCTTGTATAGGGGGCTCCAGACTACACATCCAGACTGCAGTTTTAGGGGGCGTCAGATTACACATCCAGACTGCAGGTTTAGAGGGCTCCAGACTACAAATAAAGACTGCTGTTATAGGGGGGCTCCAGACTACACAATCAGACTGCTGTTATAGGGGGCTCCAGACCACTCATTCAGACGGCTGTTATAGGGGGGCTCCAGACTACACATTCAGACTGCTGTTATAGGGGGGCTCCAGACTACACATCCAGACTGCTGTTAAAGGGGGGCTCCAGACTACATCCAGACTGCTGTTATAGGGGGCTCCAGAAAACACATGCAGACTGCTGTTATAGGGGGCTACAGACTACCCATCCAGACTGCTGGTATTGGGGGCTCCAGACTACACATGTGGCGCCCATGAGGGTTCAGTCGCCACAGGGGTACTGCACCTCAGATTGAGGTGTGGTATCTCCTCTCCGAGGTAAGGAAGGAGCACCTTTCAGGACCCCACCTCATCACTCAACACTACACCACTCCTGTCCTATAGGGGGCCTAAATGCTCCAGGGTGCTGCCCCGGTCCGGGATAGAGGAGATGGGGGGAACCAAAGATAGGGGGAACCATGTAGTGGGTGAGGGTGGAGGACGCACTTTTAGGTTACACTTAGTATTTCATATTTAATCAACGGCCATCTTAGGTTCAAGGTCTTTGATTGTGGTCTTCATCACTGAACGTGGCTTTCTGGTAGAACCTGCTGCTGATTGAAGATACATGGTCCTCGTGCTCTGGCCTTGAGGCGAGGAGTGGGATAGAGTTAACGGCTGTCTCTACCCGGTCAAGGTCCCTACCTAAGAAGGCCTGGAGGGGAGCAGAGGAGACAATCTCCACAGGCAAAAGGATCCCAGGGGGGATACAGACGGAGCGGCATACGCCACCTGTCCTCTTTATTCTGGCCAAGCCAGAGGGACTCCTACTGCAAGAGGGGACTGGCCCCCGATATCGGACTTTGCTACTTCACGTCTTAGTCGGAGAAGCTCTGGAGGCTTAGTGGATCCCACCGGGTAACGGATGGAGCGGCATACGCCACCTGTACCCTTGTTCTGTGTATAGCCAGAGGGAGACCCAGCCTTACAACACGCACCACATACGGACAGGAGAGGAGCTACCCAGAGTGTGTTGAACCCCCTTCCTGGTGGCCGCAGCGCGCCGTGAGGAGTGAGGAGAAGCCTTGCAGCTGATGCCTAACAACGTGAGTAAAGCTTGGAAGACTGCATCCCTGCCTCCGGTCCCTTATTTCAGCGCGACACCACACCACCCACTACGACTCCCCTGATCTGCCCTGAGGCCCTGCTCCACCTGTGGGGAGTAGTACCATCTGCTGCTGCCACGACATCCCGCATCAGAGGACTGCCGCAGCGCTGGTGGCGAATCAACAGGCACCACAGGTGGCGTAGTCATTGAATCCACTTGATTACCACCGTCCCTCCTAGCCCCTTATTTTTGATGTGACGACGCTGGGCAGGGGCCGGGCCTAGGCCATGACTGCAACCAGCAACATCTGACCCGGTTCCGAGTACCCCCATCTCTCAAGGTAGGGCTAGTGAGCGAGGAGGCATCACACACATCCAGACTGCTATTAAAGGGGGCTCCAGACTACACATCCAGACAGCTGATATACGGGGCTCCAGACTACACATCCAGACTGCTGTTATAGGGGGGCTCCAGACTACTTCCAGACTGCTGTTATAGGGGGCTCCAGAAAACACATCCAGACTGCTGTTATAGGGGGCTCCAGACTACACATCCAGACTGCTGTTATAGGGGGCTCCAGAATACACACCGAGACTGCTGTTATAGGAGGCTCCAGACTACACATCCAAACTGCTGTTATAGGGGGCTCCAGACTACACATCCAGACTGCTGTTATAGGGGGCTCCAAACTACACATCCAGACTGCTGTTATAGGGGGCTCCAGACTACACACCCAGACTGCTATTATAGGGGACTCCAGACTACACATCCAGACTGCTATTATAGGGGGCTCCAGACTACACATCCAGACTGCTGTTTATGGGGCTCCAGACTACACATCCAGACTGCTGTTATAGGGGGGCTTCAGACTACACATCCAGACTGCTGTTATAGGGGGCTCCAGACTACATCCAGACTGCTGTTATAGGGGGGCTCCAGACTACACATCCAGACTGCTGTTATAGGGCTCCAGACTACACATCCAGACTGCTTGTATAGGGGGCTCAGACTACACATCCAGCCTGCAGTTTTAGGGGGCGTCAGATTACACATCCAGACTGCAGGTTTAGAGGGCTCCAGACTACAAATAAAGACTGCTGTTATAGGGGGGCTCCAGACTACACATCCAGAATGCTGTCATAGGGGGGCTCCAGACAACACATCCACACTGCTGATATAGGGGGGCTCCAGACGACACATCCAGACTGCTGGACTGCTGGTATAGGGGGCTCCAGACTACATACACATGCAGGATGCAGTTTTAGGGGGCGTCAGAATGCACAACCAGACTGCAGTTTTAGGGGGCTCCAGAATACACATAAAGACTGCTGTTATAGCGGGCTCCAGACTACACATCCAGACTGCTGTTATAGTGGGCTCCAGACTACACATCCAGACTGCTGTTATAGTGGGCTTCAGACTACACATCCAGACTGCTGTTATAGGGGGCTCCAGACTACACATCCAAACTGCTATTATAGGGGGCTCCAGATTAAACAGCCAGACTGTTGTTATAGGGGTCTCCAGACTACACAATCAGGCTGTTGTTATAGGGGGCTCCAGACCACACATTCAGACTGCTGTTATTGGGGGGGCTCCAGACTACACATCCAGACAGCTGTTATAGGGGGCTCCAGACTACACATTCAAACTGGTGTTATAGGGGGCTCCAGACTGAACAGTCAGACTGCTGTTATAGGGGTCTCAAGATTACACATGCAGACTGCTGGTATAGGGGGCTCCAGAATACATATCCAGACTGCTGTTACAGGGGGGTTTCAAACTACACATCCAGACTGCTGTTATAGGGGCGTTCCAGACTATACGTCCAGACTGCTGTTATAGGAGGCCCCAAACTTCACATCCAGACTGTTGTTATAGGGGGCTCCAGACTACACATCCAGACTGCTGTTATAGGGGGCTAAAGACTAAACATCCAGACTATTGTTATAGGGGGCTCCAGAATACACACCGAGACTGCTGTTATAGGGGGTCTCCAGACTACACATCCAGAATGCTGTTATAGGGGCCTCCAAAATAAACATCCAGACTGCAGTTATAGAGGGGTTCCAGACTACACATCCAAACTGCTGGTATAGAGAGGCTCCAGACTACACATAAAGACTGCTGTTATAGGGGGCTCCATACTACACATCCAGAATGCTGTTATAAGGGGCTCCAGACTACACATCCAAACTGCTGTTATAGGGGGGCTCCAGCCTACACATCCAGACTGCTGTTATAGGGGGGCTCCAGACTACACATCCAGACTGCTGGTATAGGGGGCCTCCAGACTACACATCCAGACTGCTGCTGTAGGGGGGCTCCAGACTACACATCCAGACTGCTGTTAAAGGAGGCTTCAGACTACACATCCAGACTGCTGTTATAGGGCAGCTCCAGACTACATCCAGACTGCGGTTGTAGGGGGGCTCCAGTGTACATCCAGACTGCTGTTATAGGGGGCTCCAGACTTCACATCCAGACTGCTGTTATACGGAGCTCCAGACTACACATCCAGACTGCTGCTATAGGGGGCTCCAGACTAAACATCCAGACTGTTGTTATAGGGGGCTCCAGAGTACACACCCAGACTGCTGTTATAGGGGGCTCCAGACTTCACATCCAGACTGCTGTTATACGGGGCTCCAGACTACACATCCAGACTGCTGTTATAGGGGGGCTCCAGACTACATCAGGTCTGCTGTTATAGGGGGCTCCAGAAAACACATCCAGACTGCTGTTATAGGGGGCTCCAGACTAAACATCCAGACTGCTGTTATAGGGGGCTCCAGAGTACACACCCAGACTGCTGTTATAGGGGGCTCCAGACTACACATCCAGAATGCTGTTATAGGGGGCTCCAAACTACACATCCAGACTGCTGGTATAGAGAGGCTCCAGACGACACATTTAGACTGCTGTTACAGGGGGCTCCAGGCTACACATCCAGACTGCTGTTATAGGGGGCTCCATGCTACACATCCAGAATGCTGTTATAGAGGGCTCCAGACAACACATCCAGAATGCTGTTATAGGGGGGCTCCAGACAATACACCCACACTTTTGTTATAGGGGGGCTCCAGATGACACATCCAGACTGCTGGTATAGGGGGCTCCAGACTACACATCCAGACTGCAGTTTTAGGGGGCGTCAGACTACACATCCAAACTGGTATTATAGGGGGCTCCAGACTAAACAGCCAAACTGCTCTTATAGGGGTCTCCAGACTACATATCCAGGCTGATGTTATAGGGGGCTCCAGACTACACATTGAGACTGCTGTTATAGGGAGACTTCAAACTAGACATCCAGAATGCTGGTATAGAGAGGCTCCAGACTTCACATTTAGACTGCTGTTTCAGGGGGCTCCAGACAACACATCAAGACTGCTGTTATAGGGGCTCCATTCTACACATCCAGAATGCTGTTATAGGGGGCTCCAGACTACACATCCAGACTGCTGTTATGAGGGGGCTCCAGACTACACATCCAGACTGCTGCTATAGAGGGGCTCCAAACTACACATCCAGACTGCTGGTATAGAGAGGCTCCAGACTACACATTTAGACTGCTGTTTCAGGGGGCTCCAGACTACACATCAAGACTGCTGTTATAGGGGCTCCATTCTACACATCCAGAATGCTGTTATAGGGGGCTCCAGACTACACATCCAGACTGCTGTTTTAGGGGGGCTCCAGACAATACAACCACACTGCTGTTATAGGGGGGCTCCAGACGACACATCCAGACTGCTGGTACAGGGGGCTCCAGGCGACACATCCAGACTGCAGTTTTAGGGGGCCTCAGACTACACATCCAGATTGCAGTTTTAGTGGGCTCCAGACTACACATAAAGACTGTTGTTATAGGGGGCTCCAGACTACACATCCAAACTGCTGTTATAGGGGGCTCCAGACTACACATCCAAACTGCTGTTATAGGGGGGCTCCAGACTACACATCCAGACAGCTGTTATAGGGGGCTCCAAACTACACATTCAGACTGCAGTTATAGGGGGCTCCAAACTACACATTCAGACTCATGTTATAGGGGGTTCCAGACTACACATCCAGACTGCATTTTTAGGGGGATCCAGAACACACATCAAGACTGTTGATATAGTGAGCTCTAGCATACACATCCAGACTGCTGTTATAGGGGGGCTCCAGACTACACATACAGACTGCTGTTATAGGGGGGCTCCAGATGACACATCCAGACTGTTGGTATAGGGGGCTCCAGACTACACATCCAGACTGCTATTACAGGGGGCTCCAGACTACACATCCAGACTGCTATCATAGGTGGCTCCAGTAAACACATCCAGACTGCTGTTATAGGGGGCTCCAGACTACACATCCAGACTGCTATTATAGGGGGCTCCAGACCAAATATCCAGATTGCTGTTATAGGGAGGCTCCAGACTACACATCCAGACTGCTGTTATAGGGGGCTCCAGACTGCACATCCAGACAGCAGTAAAAGGGGGCTCCAGACTACACATTTGGACTGCTATTATAGGGGGCTCCAGACTACACATCCAGACTGCTTTAATAGTGGGCTCCAGATTACACATCCAGACTGCAGTTATAGGGGGGCTCCAGACTACACATCAAGATTGTTAATATAGTGAGCTCCAGATTACACATCCAGACTGCTGTTATTGGGGGCTCCAAACTACACACACAGACTGCTGTTGTAGGGGGCTCCAGACTACACATCCACACTGCTGTTAAGGGGGGCTCCAGACTACACATCCAGGCTGCTCTTATAGGGCACTCCAAACTACACATCCAGACTGCTGTTAAAGGAGGGCTCAAGAACACACATCCAGACTGATGTTATAGGGGGCTCCAGACTACACTTTCAGACTGCTGTTATAGGGGGCTCCAGACTACACATCCAGAATGCTGTAATAGGTGGCTCCAGACTACACAGTCAAACTGCTGTTAAAGGGGGGCTCCAGACTACACATCCAGACTGCTGTTATAGGGAGATTCCAGACTACACATACAGACTGCTATTATAGTGGGGCTTCAGACTACACATTAAAAATGCTGTTATAAGGGGCTCTAGATTACACATCAAGACTGCTGTTATAAGGGGCTCCCGACTACACATCCATACTGCTGTTTTAGGGGGCTCCAGACTACACATCCAAACTGCTGGTATAGGGGGCTTCAGATTACACATCCAGACTGATGTTATAGAGGGCTTCAGACTACACATCCAGACCGCTGTTATAGGGGGCTCCAGACTACACTTCCAGACTGATGTTATAGGGGGCTCCAGACTACATGTCCAGACTGCGGTTATAGGGGGCTCCATACTACACATCCAGACTGCTGTTATAGAGGGCTGCAGACTACACATCCAGACTGCTGTTATAGGGGGCTCCGACTACACATCCAGACTGCTGTCATAGGGGGCTCCAGACTACACATCCAGACTGCTGTTATAGGGGGCTCCAGACTACACATTGAAACTGCTGTTATAGGGAGGCCCCAGACTACACATCCAGACTGCTGTTATAGGGGGACTCCAGAATACACATTCAGACGGCTGTTATAGAGAGCTCCAGACTATACATACAGAATACAGTTATAGGGGGCTCCAAACTACACATTCAGACTGCTGTTATAGAGGGGCTTTAAATTATACATATAGACTGCTGTTATAGAGAGCTCCAGATTACACATCCAGATTGCAGTTATAAGAGGCTCCAGGCTACACATCCAGACTGCTGTTTTAGGGGGCTCCATACTACACATCCAGACAGATGTTATAGGGGGCTCCAGACTACACATCCAGACTGCTATCATAGGTGGCTCCAGTAAACACATCCAGACTGCTGTTATAGGGGGCTCCAGACTACACATCCAGACTGCTATTATAGGGAGGCTCCAGACTACACATCCAGACTGCTGTTTTAGGGGGCTCCAGACTACACATCCAAACTGCTGTTATAGGGGGCTCCAGACTGCACATCCAGACTGCAGTAATAGGGGGCTCCAGACTACACATTTGGATTACTGTTATAGGGGGGCTCCAGAATACACATTCAGACGGCTGTTATAGAGAGCTCCAGACTACACATCCAGACTACAGTTATAGGGGGCTCCAAACTACACATTCAGACTCCTGTTATAGAGGGGCTCCAGACTATACATATAGACTGCTGTTATAGGGAGCTCCAGATTACACATCCAGAATGCAGTTATAGGGGGCTCCAGACTACACATCCAGACTGCTGTTATAGGGGGCTCCAGACTACACATCCAGACTGCTGTTATAGGGGGCTCCAGACTACACATCCAGACTGCTGTTATAGGGGGCTCCAGACTACACATCCAGACTGCTATTATAGGGGGCTTCAAATTACACATCCAGACTGCAGTTTTAAGGGGCTCCAGACTACACATTCAGACTGCTGTTATAGGGGGCTTCAAACTACACATCCAGACTGCAGTTATAGGGGGCTCCAGACTACACATCCAAACTCCTGTTATTGTTAACTTCAGATTACACATCCAGACTGCTGTTATAGGGGGCTCCAGACTACACATCCAGACTGCTCTTATAGGGTGCTCCAAACTACACATTCAGACAGCTGTTAAAGGGGGGTTCCAGAATACACATCCAGACTGATGTTATAGGGGGCTCCATGCTACACATCCAGACTGCTGTTATAGGGGGCTCCAGACTACACATCCAGACTGCTGTTATAAGGGGCTCCAGACTGCACATCCAGACTGCAGTAATAGGGGGCTCCAGACAACACAATTGGACTGCTGTTATAGGGGGCTCCAGACTACACCTCCAGACTGCTTTAATAGGGGGCTCCAGATTACACATCCAGACTGCAGTTATGGGGGGCTCCAGAATGCACATCAAGACTGTTGATATAGTGAGCTCCAGATTACACATCCAGACTGCTGTTATAGGGGGGCTTCAGATTACACATCCAGACTGCTGTTATAGGGGGGATCCAGACTACACATCCAGACTGATGTTATAGAGGGCTCGAGACTACACACCCTGACTGCTGTTGTAGGGGGCTCCAGACTACACATCCAGACTGCTGTTATGGGGGGCTCCAGACTACACACCCAGACTGCTCTTATAGGGCACTCCAAACTACACATCCAGATTGCTGTTAAAGGAGGGCTCCAGAATACACATCCAGACTGATGTCATAGGGGGCTCCATACTACACATCCAGACTGCTGTTATAGGGGGGCTCCAGACTGCACATCCAGTCTGCAGTAATAGGAGGCTCCAGACTACACATCCAGACTGCTGTTATAGGGAGGCTCAGACTACACATCCAGACTGCTGTTATAAGGGGGCTCCACACTACACATCCAGACTGATGTTATAGGGGGCTCCAGACTACACATCCAGACTGCTGTTATAGGGGGATTCCAGACTACACATACAGACTCCTGTTATAGTGGGGCTCCAGACTACACATTAAAACTGCTGTAATAATGGGGCTCCAGATTACACATCTAGACTCCTGTTATAGAGGGGCTCCAGACAACACATACAGTATGCTGTTTTAGAGAGGCTCCAGAATACACATTAAAACTGCTCTTATAAGGGGCTCCAGATTACACATCAAGACTGCTGTTATAGGGGGCTCCCGACTACACATCCAGACTGCTGTTATAGGGGGCTCCAGACTACACATCCAGACTGCTGTTCTAGGGGGCTCCTGACTACACTTCCAGACTGCTGTTATATGGAGGGCTCCAGACTACACATCCAGACTGCGCTTATAGAGGGGCTCCAGAATACACATCCAGACTGTTGTCATAGGAGGCTCCAGACTACACATCCAGTCTGCTGTTATAGGGGAGCTCCAGACTCCACATCCAGACTGCTCTTATAGAGGGGCTCCAGAATACACATCCAGACTGTTGTCATAGGGGGCTCCAGACTACACATCCAGACTGCTGTTATAGGGGCTCTAGACTTCACATCCAGACTGCTGTTATAGGGGGGCTCCAGACTACACGTCCAGACTTCTGTTATACGGGGGCTCCAGACTACACATCCAGAATGCAGTTATAGGGGGGCCCCAAAATACACGTCCAGACTGCTGTTATAGGGGACTTCAGACTACATATCCAGACTGCTGTTATAGGGTGGCTCCAGATTACACATCCAGACTGCTGTTATAGGGGGGTTCCAGACTACACATCCAGACTGCTGTTATAGGGGGCTCCAGACTACACATCCAGACTGCTGTTGTAGGGGGCTCCAGACTACACATCCATTCTGCTCTTATAGGGCACTCCAAACTACACATCCAGACTGCTGTTAAAGGGGGGTTCCAGAATACACCTCCAGACTGATGTTATAGGGGGCTCCATACTACACATCCAGACTGCTGTTATAGGGGGCTCCAGACTTCACATCCAGATTGCTGTCATAGGGGGGCTCCAGTAAACACATCCAGACTGCTGTTATAGGGGAGCTCCAGACTACACATCCAGACTGCTGTTACAGGGGGCTCCAGACTGCACATCCAGACTGCTGTTATAGGGGGCTCTACACTACACATCCAGACGGATGTTATAGGGGGGCTCCAGACTACACATTCAGACTGCTGTTATAGGGGGCTCCAGACTACACATCCAAACTGCTGTTATTGGGAGGGCTCCTGACTACATATCCAGACTGCTGTTATATAGAGGGCTCCAGACTACACATCCAGACTACTCTTATAGAGGGGCTCCAGATTACACATCCAAACTGCTGTTATTGGGAGGGCTCCTGACTACACATCCAGACTGCTGTTATATGGAGGGCTCCAGACTACACATCCAGACTGCTCTTATAGAGGGGCTCCAGAATACACATCCAGACTGCTGTTATAGGGGGGCTCCAGACTACACATCCAGACTGCTGTTTTAGGGGGGCTCCAGACTACACATCCAGACAGCTGTTTTAGGGGGGCTCCAGACTACACATCCAGACAGCTGTTATAGGGGGGCTCCAGACTACACATCCAAACTGCTAATATTGGGGGCTTCAGTTTACACATCCAGACTGCTGTTCTAGGGGGCTTTAGACTTCACATCCAGACTGCTGTCATAAGGGGCTCAAGACTACACAACCAGACTGCAGTTGTAGGGGGGTTCCAGTCTACACATACAAACTGCTGGTATAGGGGGCTTCAGATTACACATGTAGACTGATGTTATAGGGGGCTCCAGACTACACATCCAGTCCGCTGTTATAGGGGGCCCCAGGCTACACTTCCAGGCTGATGTTATAGGTGGCTCCATACTACACATCCAGCCTGCTGTTATAGGGGGCTTCAGACTACACATCCAGATTGCTGAAATAGGGGGCTGCAGAATACACATCCAAACTGCTGTTACAGGGGGCTCCAGACTACACATTAAGACTGCTGTTATAGGGGGGCTCCAACTACACATCCAGACTGCTGTCATAGGGGGCTCCAGACTACACATCCAGACTGCTGTTATAGGGGGTTCCAGACTACATATCCAGATTGCTGTTATAGAGGGCTCCAGACTAAACATCCAGACTGCTCTTATAGGGGGCTCCAGACTACACATCCAGACTGCTGTTATATAGAGGGGCTCCAGAATACACATCCAGACTGTTTTAATAGGGGGCTCCAGACTACACATCCAGACTGCTGTTATAGGGGGGCTCCAGACTACACATCCAGACTGCTGTTATAAGTAGGCTCCAGACTCCACATCCAAACTGCTAGTTTAGGGGGCTTCAGTTTACACATCCAGACTGCTGTTCTAGGGGGCTCTAGACTTCACATCCAGACTGATGTTATAGTGGTCTCCAGACTACACAGCCATACTGCTGTTATAGGGGGGCTCCAGACTACACATCCAGAATGCTGTTATAGGTGGCTACAGACTACACATCCAGACTGCTGTTATAGGTGGGCTCCAGACTCCACATCCAGAATGCTGTTATAGTGGTCTCCAGACTACACAGCCATACTGCTGTTATAGGGGGGCTCCAGACTACACATCCAGACTGCTGTTGTAGGGGGCTCCAGACTACACATCCAGTCTGCTCTTATAGGGCACTCCAAACTACACATCCAGACTGCTGTTAAAGGGGGGCTCCAGAATACACCTCCAGACTGATGTTATAGGGGGCTCCATACTACACATCCAGACTGCTGTTATAGGGGGCTCCAGACTTCACATACAGATTGCTGTCATAGGGGGGCTCCAGTAAACACATCCAGACTGCTGTTATAGGGGAGCTCCAGACTACACATCCAGACTGCTGATATAGGGGGCTCCAACATGCACATCCAGACTACTTTTATAGGGGGGCTCCAGACTACACATCCAGACTGCTGTTATAGGGGGCTTCTGACTGCACATCCAGACGGATGTTATAGGGGGGCTCCAGACTACACATTCAGACTGCTGTTATAGGGGGCTCCAGACTACACATCCAAACTGCTGTTATTGGGAGGGCTCCTGACTACAAATCCAGACTGCTGTTATATGGAGGGCTCCAGACTACACATCCAGACTACTCTTATAGAGGGGCTCCAGATTACACATCCAAACTGCTGTTATTGGGAGGGCTCCTGACTACACATCCAGACTGCTGTTATATGGAGGGCTCCAGACTACACATCCAGACTGCTCTTATAGAGGGGCTCCAGACTACACATCCAGACTGCTGTTTTAGGGGGGCTCCAGACTACACATCCAGACAACTGTTTTAGGGGGACTCCAGACTACACATCCAGACAGCTGTTATAGGGGGGCTCCAGACTACACATCCAAACTGCTAATATTGGGGGCTTCAGTTTACACATCCAGACTGCTGTTCTAGGGGGCTTTAGACTTCACATCCAGACTGCTGTCATAAGGGGCTCAAGACTACACAACCAGACTGCTGTCATAGGGGGCTCCAGACTACACATCCAGACTGCAGTTGAAGGGGGGTTCCAGTCTACATATCCAAACTGCTGGTATAGGGGGCTTCAGATTACACATGTAGACTGTTGTTATAGGGGGCTCCAGACTACACATCCAGTCCGCTGTTATAGGGGGCCCCAGACTACACTTCCAGGCTGATGTTATAGGTGGCTCCATACTACACATCCAGCCTGCTGTTATAGGGGGCTTCAGACTACACATCCAGATTGCTGAAATAGGGGGCTGCAGAATACACATTCAGACTGCTGTTACAGGGGGCTCCAGACTACACATTAAGACTGCTGTTATAGGGGGGCTCCAACTACACATCCAGACTGCTGTCATAGGGGGCTCCAGACTACACATCCAGACTGCTGTTATAGGGGGCTCCAGACTACATATCCAGATTGCTGTTATAGAGGGCTCCAGACTAAACATTCAGACTGCTCTTATGGGGGGCTCCAGACTACACATCCAGACTGCTGTTATATAGAGGGGCTCCAGAATACACATCCAGACTGTTTTAATAGGGGGCTCCAGATTACACATCCAGACTGCTGTTATAGGGGGGCTCCAGACTACACATCCAGACTGCTGTTATAAGTGGGCTCCAGACTCCACATCCAAACTGCTGGTTTAGGGGGCTTTAGTTTACACATCCAGACTACTGTTCTAGGGGGCTCTAGACTTCACATCCAGACTGATGTTATAGTGGTCTCCAGACTACACAGCCATACTGCTGTTATAGGGGGGCTCCAGACTACACATCCAGACTGCTGTTATAGGTGGGCTCCAGACTCCACATCCAGAATGCTGGTTTAGGGGGCTTCAGTTTACACATCCAGACTGCTGTTCTAGGGGGCTCTAGACTTCACATCCAGACTGATGTTATAGTGGTCTCCAGACTACACATTCATACTGCTGTTATAAGGGGGCTCCAGACTACACATTCAGAATGCTGTTATAGGTGGGCTCCAGACTACACATCCAGACTGCTCTTATAGAGGGGCTCCAGAATACACATCCAGACTGCTGTTATAGGGGGGCTCCAGACTACACATCCAGACTGCTGTTTTAGGGGGGCTCCAGACTACACATCCAGACAACTGTTTTAGGGGGACTCCAGACTACACATCCAGACAGCTGTTATAGGGGGGCTCCAGACTACACATCCAAACTGCTAATATTGGGGGCTTCAGTTTACACATCCAGACTGCTGTTCTAGGGGGCTTTAGACTTCACATCCAGACTGCTGTCATAAGGGGCTCAAGACTACACAACCAGACTGCTGTCATAGGGGGCTCCAGACTACACATCCAGACTGCAGTTGAAGGGGGGTTCCAGTCTACATATCCAAACTGCTGGTATAGGGGGCTTCAGATTACACATGTAGACTGTTGTTATAGGGGGCTCCAGACTACACATCCAGTCCGCTGTTATAGGGGGCCCCAGACTACACTTCCAGGCTGATGTTATAGGTGGCTCCATACTACACATCCAGCCTGCTGTTATAGGGGGCTTCAGACTACACATCCAGATTGCTGAAATAGGGGGCTGCAGAATACACATTCAGACTGCTGTTACAGGGGGCTCCAGACTACACATTAAGACTGCTGTTATAGGGGGGCTCCAACTACACATCCAGACTGCTGTCATAGGGGGCTCCAGACTACACATCCAGACTGCTGTTATAGGGGGCTCCAGACTACATATCCAGATTGCTGTTATAGAGGGCTCCAGACTAAACATTCAGACTGCTCTTATGGGGGGCTCCAGACTACACATCCAGACTGCTGTTATATAGAGGGGCTCCAGAATACACATCCAGACTGTTTTAATAGGGGGCTCCAGATTACACATCCAGACTGCTGTTATAGGGGGGCTCCAGACTACACATCCAGACTGCTGTTATAAGTGGGCTCCAGACTCCACATCCAAACTGCTGGTTTAGGGGGCTTTAGTTTACACATCCAGACTACTGTTCTAGGGGTTCTAGACTTCACATCCAGACTGATGTTATAGTGGTCTCCAGACTACACAGCCATACTGCTGTTATAGGGGGGCTCCAGACTACACATCCAGACTGCTGTTATAGGTGGGCTCCAGACTCCACATCCAGAATGCTGGTTTAGGGGGCTTCAGTTTACACATCCAGACTGCTGTTCTAGGGGGCTCTAGACTTCACATCCAGACTGATGTTATAGTGGTCTCCAGACTACACATTCATACTGCTGTTATAAGGGGGCTCCAGACTACACATTCAGAATGCTGTTATAGGTGGGCTCCAGACTCCACATCCAAACTGCTGGTTTAGGGGGTTTCAGTTTACACATCCAGACTGCTGTTCTAGGGGGCTCCAGACTATACATCCATACTGCTGTTATAGGGGGGCTCCAGACTACACATCCAGAATGCTGTTATAGGTGGCTCTTGACTACGCATCCATACTGCTGTTATAGGGGGGCACCAGAGTACACATCCAGAATGCTGTTATAGGTGGCTCCAGACTATGCATCCAGACTGCAGTTATAGGGGGCTCCAAACTAAACATTCAGACTGCTGTTATAGAGGGCTCCAGACTACACATCCAGACTACAGTTATAGGGGGGCTCCAAACTACACATTCAGACTGCTGTTATAGGGGGCTCCAGACTACACATCCATACTGCTGTTATAGGGGGGCTCCAGACTACACATCCAGAATGCTGTTATAGGTGGCTCTTGACTACGCATCCATACTGCTGTTATAGGGGGGCACCAGAGTACACATCCAGAATGCTGTTATAGGTGGCTCCAGACTATGCATCCAGACTGCAGTTATGGGGTAATCCAAACTAAACATCCAGACTGCTGTTATATTGGGAGCTCCAGACTACACATCCAGACTACAGTTATAGGGGGCTCCAAACTACACATTCAGACTGCTGTTATAGGGGGCTCCAGACTACACATCCATACTGCTGTTATAGGGGGGCTCCAGACTACACATCCAGAATGCTGTTATAGGTGGATCCAGACTACGCATCCAGACTGCAGTTATAGGATACTACAAACTACACATCCAGACTGCTGTTATAGGGGGCTCCAGACTACACATCCAGACTGCTGTTATAGGTGGCTCCAGACTACACATCCAGACTGCTGTTATAGGGGGGCTCCAGACTACTCATCCAGAATGCTGTTATAGGGGGGCTCCAGACTACACATCCAGAATGCTGTTATAGAGGGCTCCAGACTACACATCCATACTGCTGTTATAGGGGGGCTCCAGACTACACATCCAGAATGCTGTTATAGGTGGCTCCAGACTACGCATCCAGACTGCTGTTATAGGGGGCTCCAAACTACACATTCAGACTGCTGTTATAGGGGGCTCCAGACTACACATCCAAACTGCAGTTATTGGGAGGGCTCCTGACTACAAATCCAGACTGCTGTTATATGGAGGGCTCCAGACTACATATCCAGACTACTCTTATAGAGGGGCTCCAGATTACACATCCAAACTGCTGTTATTGGGAGGGCTCCTGACTACACATCCAGACTGCTGTTATATGGAGGGCTCCAGACTACACATCCAGACTGCTCTTATAGAGGGGCTCCAGAATACACATCCAGACTGCTGTTATAGGGGGGCTCCAGACTACACATCCAGACTGCAGTTATAGGGGGCTCCAGACTACACATCCAGGCTGCTATTATAGGGGGCTCCAGACTACATATCCAGACTGCTGTTATAGGGGGGCTCCAGACTACGCATCCAAACTGCTAATATTGGGGGCTTCAGTTTACACATCCAGACTGCTGTTCTAGGGGGCTTTAGACTTCACATCCAGACTGCAGTCATAAGGGGCTCAAGACTACACAACCAGACTGCTGTCATAGGGGGCTCCAGACTACACATCCAGACTGCAGTTGTAGGGGGGTTCCAGTCTACACATCCAAACTGCTGTTATAGGGGGCTTCAGATTACACATGTAGACTGATGTTATAGGGGGCTCCAGACTACACATCCCGTCCGCTGTTATAGGGGGCCCCAGACTACACTTCCAGGCTGATGTTATAGGTGGCTCCATACTACACATCCAGCCTGCTGTTATAGGGGGCTTCAGACTACACATCCAGATTGCTGAAATAGGGGGCTGCAGACTACACATCCAGACTGCTGTTACAGGGGGCTCCAGACTACACATTAAGACTGCTGTTATAGGGGGCTCCAACTACACATCCAGACTGCTGTCATAGGGGGCTCCAGACTACACATCCAGACTGCTGTTATAGGGGGCTCCAGACTACATATCCAGACAGCTGTAATAGGGGGCTGCAGACTACACATCCAGACTGCTGTTATATAGAGGGCTCCAGACTACACATCCAGACTGCTGTTATAGGGGGCTCCAGACTACACACCCAGACTGCTGTTATAGGAGGCTCCAGACTACACATCCAGACTGCTGTTATATAGAGGGGCTCCAGAATACACATCCAGACTGTTTAATTGGGGGCTCCAGACTACACATCCAGACTGCTGTTATAGGGGGGCTCCAGACTACACATCCAGACTGCTGTTATAGGTGGGCTCCAGACTCCACATCCAAACTGCTGGTTTAGTGGGCTTCAATTTACACATCCAGACTACTGTTCTAGGGGGCTCTAGACTTCACATCCAGACTGATGTTATAGTGGTCTCCAGACTACACATCCATACTGCTGTTATAGGGGGGCTCCAGACTACACATCCAGAATGCTGTTATGGGGGGGCTCCAGACTACACATCCAGACTGCTGTTATAGGTGGGCTCCAGACTCCACATCCAGAATGCTGGTTTCGGGGGCTTCAGTTTACACATCCAGACTGCTGTTCTAGGGGGCTCTAGACTTCACATCCAGACTGATGTTATAGTGGTCTCCAGACAACACATCCATACTGCTGTTATAAGGGGGCTCCAGGCTACACATTCAGAATGCTGTTATAGGTGGGCTCCAGACTCCACATCCAAACTGCTGGTTTAGGGGGCTTCAGTTTACACATCCATACTGCTGTTCTAGGGGGCTCCAGACTATACATCCAGACTGATGTTATAGTGGACTCCAGACTACACATCCAGACTGCTGTTATAGGGGGGCTCCAGACTACACATCCAGAATGCTGTTATAGGTGGCTCCAGACTACGCATCCAGACTGCAGTTATAGGGTACTCCAAACTACACATCCAGACTGCTGTTATAGGGGGCTCCAGACTACACATCCAGACTGCTGTTATAGGGGGGTTCCAGACTACACATCTGGAATGCTGTTATAGGGGGGCTCCAGACTACACATCCAGAATGCTGTTATAGAGGGCTCCAGACTACAAATCCATACTGCTGTTATAGGGGGGCTCCAGACTACACATCCAGAATGCTGTTATAGGGGGGCTCCAGACTACACATCCAGACTGCTGTTATAGGGTGTGCTCTAGAGTACACATCCAAACTGCTGTTATAGGGGGCTCCAAACTACGCATCCAGACTGTTGTTATAGGGGGCTCCAAACTACACATTCAGACTGCTGTTATAGGGGGCTTCAGACTATACATCCAGACTGATGTTATAGTGGGCTCCAGACTACACATCCAGACTGCAGTTAAAAGGGGCTCCAAACTACACTTCAAGGCTGTGGATATAGGGCGCTCTAGATTACACTTCCAGACTGCTGTTATAGGGTTCTCCAGACTACACATCCAGACTGCTGTTATAGGGGGCTCCAGATTACACATCCAGACTTCTTTTAATAGGGGGCTCCAGACTACACATCCAGACTGCTGTCATAGGGAGGCTCAAGACTACACATCGAGACTGCTGTTTTAGGGGGCTCCAGACTACACCTTCAGACTGCTGTTATAGGGGGCTCCACAATACACATCCAGACTGATGTTATAGGGGGGCTCCAGACTACACATCCAGACTGCAGTTATAGTGGGCTCCAGACTACACATCCAGAATGCTGTAATAGGTGGCTCCAGACTACACAGTCAGACTGCTGTTAAAGGGGGGCTCCAGACTACACATCCAGACTGCTGTTATAGGGGGATTCCAGACTACACATACAGACTGCTGTTATAGTGGGGCTTCAGACTACGCATTAAAACTGCTGTTTTAAGGGGCTCTAGATTACATATCAAGACTGGTGTTATAGGGGGCTCCCGACTACACATCCATACTGCTGTTATAGGGGGCTCTAGACTACACATCCAAACCGCTGTTATTGGGAGGGCTCCTGACTACACTTCCAGACTGCTGTTACAGGGGGCTCCAGACTACACTTCCAGACTGCTGTTATGGGGGGCTCCAGACTACACATCCAGACTGCTCTTATAGGGTCCTCCACACTACACATCCAGACTGCTATTATAGGTGGCTCCAGTAAACACATCCAGACTGCTGTTATAGGGAGGCTCCAGACTACACATCCAGACTGCTGTTATAGGGGGCTCCAGACTGCACATCCAGACAGCAGTAATAGGGGGCTCCAGACAACACATTTGGACTGATATTATAGGGGGCTCCAGACTACACATCCAGACTTCTTTAATAGGGCGCTCCAGATTACTCATCCAGACTGCAGTTATAGGGGGCTCCAGAATGCACATAAAGACTGTTGATATAGTGAGCTCCAGATTACACATCCAGACTGCTGTTATAGGGGGGCTTCAGATTACACATCCAGACTGCTGTTATAGGGAGGCTCAAGACTACACATCCAGACTGCTGTTATAGGGGGCTCCAGACTTCACATCCAGACTGCTGTTATAGGGGGGCTCCTGACTACACATCCAGACAGCTGTAATATGTGGCTCCAGACTACACAGTCAGACTGCTGTTATAGGGGGCTCCAGACTACACATCCAGACTGCTGTTATAGGGGGCTCCAGACTACACATCCAGACTGCTGTTATAGGGGGGCTCCAGACTGCACATCCAGACTGCAGTAATAGGGGGCTCCAAACTACACATTTGGATTGCTGTTATAGGGGGGCTCCAGAATACACATTCAGACGGCTGTTATAGAGAGCTCCAGACTACACATCCAGACTACAGTTATAGGGGGCTCCAAACTACACATTCAGACTCCTGTTATAGAGGGGCTCCAGACTATACAGATAGACTGCTGTAATAGGGAGCTCCAGATTACACATCCAGAATGCAGTTATAGGGGGCTCCAGACAACACATCCAGACTGATGTTATAGGGGGCTCCAGACTACACATCCAGACTGCTGTTATAGGGGGCTCCAGACTACACATCCAGACTGCTGTTATAGGGGGCTCCAGACTACACATCCAGACTGCTGTTATATGGGGCTTCAAACCACACATCCAGACTGCAGTTATAAGGGGGCTCCAGACTACACATCCAAACTGCTGTTATTGTTAACTTCAGATTACACATACAGACTGCTGTTATAGGGGGGCTCTAGACTTCACATCCAGACTGCTGTTATAGGGGGCTCCAGACTACATATCCAGACTGCTCTTATAGGGTGCTCCAAACTACACATTCAGACTGCTGTTAAAGGGGAGTTCCAGAATACACATCCAGACTGCTGTTATAGGGGGGCTCCAGACTACACATACAGACTGCTGGTATAGGGGGCTCCAAACTGCACCTCCAGACTGCAGTAATAGGGGGCTCCAGACAACACATTCAGACTGCTGTTATAGGGGGCTCCAGACTACACATCCAGACTGCTTTAATAGGGGGCTCCAGATTACACATCCAGACTGCAGTTATAGGGGGCTCCAGAAGGCACATCCAGACTGCTGTTATAGGGGGTCTTCAGATTACACATCCAGACTGCTGTTATAGGGGGGATCCAGACTACTCATCCAGACTGCTGTTATAGGGGGGCTCCAGACTGCACATCCAGACTGCAGTAATAGGGGGCTCCAAACTACACATTTGGATTGCTGTTATAGGGGGGCTCCAGAATACACATTCAGACGGCTGTTATAGAGAGCTCCAGACTACACATCCAGACTACAGTTATAGGGGGCTCCAAACTACACATTCAGACTCCTGTTATAGAGGGGCTCCAGACTATACAGATAGACTGCTGTAATAGGGAGCTCCAGATTACACATCCAGAATGCAGTTATAGGGGGCTCCAGACAACACATCCAGACTGATGTTATAGGGGGCTCCAGACTACACATCCAGACTGCTGTTATAGGGGGCTCCAGACTACACATCCAGACTGCTGTTATAGGGGGCTCCAGACTACACATCCAGACTGCTGTTATATGGGGCTTCAAACCACACATCCAGACTGCAGTTATAAGGGGGCTCCAGACTACACATCCAAACTGCTGTTATTGTTAACTTCAGATTACACATACAGACTGCTGTTATAGGGGGGCTCTAGACTTCACATCCAGACTGCTGTTATAGGGGGCTCCAGACTACATATCCAGACTGCTCTTATAGGGTGCTCCAAACTACACATTCAGACTGCTGTTAAAGGGGAGTTCCAGAATACACATCCAGACTGCTGTTATAGGGGGGCTCCAGACTACACATCCAGACTGCTGGTATAGGGGGCTCCAAACTGCACCTCCAGACTGCAGTAATAGGGGGCTCCAGACAACACATTCAGACTGCTGTTATAGGGGGCTCCAGACTACACATCCAGACTGCTTTAATAGGGGGCTCCAGATTACACATCCAGACTGCAGTTATAGGGGGCTCCAGAAGGCACATCCAGACTGCTGTTATAGGGGGTCTTCAGATTACACATCCAGACTGCTGTTATAGGGGGGATCCAGACTACTCATCCAGACTGCTGTTATAGAGGGCTCCAGACTACACATCCAGACTTCTCTTATAGGGCACTCCAAACTACACATCCAGATTGCTGTTAAAGGAGGGCTCCAGAATACACATCCAGAATGACGTTATAGGGGTCTCCATACTACACATCCAGACTGCTGTTATAGGGGGCTCCACACTACACATTCAGACTGCGGTCATAGGTGGCTCCAGTAAACACATCCAGACTGCTGTTATAGGGGAGCTCCAGACTACACATCCAGACTGCTGATATAGGGGGCTCCAGACTACACATCCAGACTGCTGTTTTAGGGGGCTCCAGACTGCACATACAGACTGCAGTAATAGGGGGCTCCAGACTACACATCCAGACTGCTGTTATACGGGGCTCCACACTACACATCCAGACTGCGGTCATAGGTGGCTCCAGTAAACACATCCAGACTGCTGTTACAGGGGGCTCAAGACTACACATCCAGACTGCTGTTTTAGGGGGCACCAGACTGCACATACAGACTGCAGTAATAGGGGGCTCCAGACTACACATCCAGACTGCTGTTATAGGGGGGCTCCAGACTACACATCCAGACTGCTGTTATACGGGGCTCCACACTACACATCCAGGCTGATGTTATAGGGGGCTCCAGACTACACAGTCAGACTGCTATTATAGGGGGGCTCCAGACTATACATCCAGACTGATGTTATAGGTGGCTCCAGACTACACAGTCAGACTGCTGTTATAGGGGGGCTCCAGACTACACATTAAAACTGCTGTTATAGGGGGGCTCCAGACTACACATTAAAACTACTGTTATAGCGGGCTCCAGATTACACATCTAGACTGCTGTTATAGGGGGCTCCAGACTACACATACAGTCTGCTGTTATAGAGGGGCTCCAGACTACACATTAAAACTGCTCTTATAAGGGGCTCCAGATTACACATCAAGACTGCTGTTATAGGTGGCTCCCGACTACACATCCAGACTGCTGTTATAGGGGGCTCCAGACTACACATCCAAACTGCTGTTATTGGGAGGGCTCCTGACTGCACTTCCAGAATTCTGTTATATGGAGGGCTCCAGACTTCACATCCAGACTGCTCTTATAGAGGGGCTCCAGAATACACATCCAGACTGTTGTCATAGGGGGCTCCAGACTACACATCCAGACTGCTGTTATAGGGGGGCTCCAGACTACACATCCAACTGCTGGTATAGGGGGCTTCAGTTTACACATGCAGACTGCTGTTATAGGGGGGCTCCAGACTACACATCCAGACTGCTGTTATAGAGGGGTTCCAGACTACACATCCAAACTGCTGGTATAGGGGGCTTCAGATTACACATCCAGACTGATGTTATAGGGGGCTCCAGACTACACATCCAGACCGCTGTTATAGGGGGCTCCAGACTACACTTCCATACTGATGTTATAGGGGGCTCCTTACTACACATCCAGACTGCTGTTTTAGGGAGGGCTCCAGACTACACATTAACACTGCTGTTATAGGGGGCTCCAACTACACATCCAGACTGCTGTCATAGGGGGCTCCAGACTACACATCCAGACTGCTGTTATAAGGGGCTCCAGACTACACATTCAAACTGCTGTTATAGGGGGCTCCAGAATACACATTCAGACGGCTGTTATAGAGAGCTCCAGACTACACACACATACTATAGTTATAGGGGGCTCCAAACTACACATTCAGACTCCTGTTATAGAGGGGCTTCAGACTATACATATAGACTGCTGTTATAGGGAGCTCCAGATTACACATCCACACTGCTGTTATAGGGGGCTCCATACTACACATCCAGACTGATGTTATAGGGGGCTCCATACTACACATCCAGACTGCTTTTATAGGGGGCTCCAGACTACACATCCAGACTGCTATCATAGGTGGCTCCAGTAAACACATCCAGACTGCTGTTATAGGGGGCTCCAGACTACACATCCAGACTGGTGTTATAGGGGGCTCCAGACTACACATCCAAACTGCTGTTATAGGGGGCTCCAGAATGCACATACAGACTGCTGTTACAGGGGGGCTCCAGACTACACATCCAAACTGCTGTTATAGGGGGCTCCAGACTGCACATCCAGACTGCAGTAATAGGGGGCTCCAGACTACACATTTGGATTGCTGTTATAGGGGGGCTCCAGAATACACATTCAGAATGCTGTTATAGAGAGCTCCAGACTACACATCCAGACTACAGTTATAGGGGGCTCCAAACTACACATTCAGACTCCTGTTATAGAGGGGCTCCAGACTATACATATAGACTGCTGTTATAGGGAGCTCCAGATTACACATCCAGAATGCAGTTATAGGGGGTTCCAGACTACACATCCAGACTGCTGTTACAGGGGGGCTCCAGACTACACATCCAGACTGCTGTTATAGGGGGGCTCCAGACTACACATTCAGACTGCTGTTATAATTGGCTCCAGACTACACATCCAGACTGCTGTTATAGGGGGCTTCAAACTACACATATAGACTGCAGTTATAAGGGGCTCCAGACTACACATCCTGACTGCTGTTATAGGGGGGCTCCAGTCTACACATCCAAACTGCTGTTATAGGGGGCTCCAGACTACACATCCAGACTGCAGTTAGAGGGGGCTCCAGACTGCACATCAAGACTGTTGATATAGTGAGCTCCCGATTACACATCCAGACTGCTGTTATAGGGGGCTCCAGACTAAACATCCAGACTGCTGTTATTGGGGGCTCCAGACTACACATCCAGACTGCTGTTATAGGGGGCTCCAGACTACACATCCAGACTGCTCTTATAGGGGGCTCCAGACTACACATCCAGACTGCTGTTATAGGGGGGCTCCAGATTACACATCCAGACTGATGTTATAGGGGGCTCCAGACTTCACATCCAGACTGCTGTTATAGGGGGCTCCAGACTACACATTTAGACTGCTGTTATAGGGGGCTCCAGACTATACATCCAGACTGATGTTATAGGAGGGGGGCACCAGACTATACATCCAGACTGCTGTTATAAGGGGTTCCAGACTACACATCCAGACTGCTGTTATAGGGGACTCCAGACTACACATCCAGACTGATGTTATAGGGGGCTCCAGACTATACTTCCAGACTGATGTTATAGTGGACTCCAGACTACACATCCAGACTGCTGTTATAGGGGGGCTCCAGACTACACATCTAGACTGCTGTTATAGGGGGGCTCCAGAATGCACATCCAGACTGCTGTTATAGGGGGCTCCAGACTACACTTCCTGACTGTTATAGTTACACAAAGTATATACAAAGTGTATTAGAAAGTTGCTAAACTTTTTATAATATATTGAATTACTTTAATTTGTGCACATTAATATGTTATGTAAAGTACATAAATATTATTATATAATGTTTTTTTCTATTATTTAATGTGGTTCCTTTTCCCACTCAGGACTGATGATTTTTACCCTCATTCACATTATATGCCGTCGCTCCGCCCCACTTTCTAGGACTATATTCTATCATTAGCCGCTATCTGGAATTGACAGCAGAGTAATTTGACCTGCGTCTCCCCAGGGCCCGCTCCTTTACTTCCTGCTCTAGGAATAAGGTGTGTATTGATTAGATATCACACTGTAATTGGGCTCCTGGCCCGCAGACGTATGATGGAGATGACAGGAAACAGATACCCTGTTGCTTCGTGTAAATTGTGTATTTGAACAAAATGGTTTGTAACCTTTCATGTCCTTATCAATTTATTGTTTGATACTTTCTGAAATAATAATGGAAACAATCCGGGTAATTACATAATTAGCTATCAATATATTTAATTTTATATATATATATTTTTTTTACATTTTTCTGACCAACCGTCAGTTTGCTCAATTCGAGAGATTAGAAATGGAAAAAAAAATTGAGATTTTGGCTAAATCCGAATTTTTGTAACTTGTGAAACATATTTGATTTGCCTTGAATCAAATTTCTACTATCTAGTGTACACCCCGGAAAAGCTAGGGATCAGTCAGGGCTCCATTTTTAATAGACAGAACTTCAAATTCCGTGGAGTTCTACAAGAAAACAAAATTTTCTTAAACATGTAAAAAAAAAAAAAAAAAAAAAAAAAAGGGACTTCACAATATAATTATTTAATCAAAGGCGCCCGATCTTCACGTATCAGCAACTTCATTCTTCCTGCTTGGAGATCCTTACCTCGGGCGGCAACTCATTGATGCAATGGCTTTGGCGTCTTTGAATAACTAAGCCCAGCCCGCCACATTCTCTGTCTATGTATTGGCTGCAGAAGAGGAGTGGGCTGGCTTAGCTATAGAAATGAGCCTGAAAGCCCGTCTATTCCGAGAGCAATAACTTTTTATTTTTCTGTCGACATAGCTAAGGGAGGAGTTGTAATTTTGAATGATACCATTCATTTTATCATTCGATGTACTGGAAAGTGGGAAAAAAATTCCAAGTGAGGCAAAAGAACGAAAAAAAGAACAATTCTGCAATTATTTTTTCCTTTTTATTATTTACAGCGTTTATTTTACGGTAAGGTGACCTGATAATATGATTCTCCAGGTCAATACAATTACGCACATACCAAAGATGTATTATTTTTATTTTATTTAAGTGGTGGAAAAAATTCAGAAACTTGTAAAAAGAAAATTTTTCGCTTGTGTCACCATTTTCCGAGAGCTGTAATATTTAAAAATTTTTGGATACGTCTTGTTTTTTTTGCGCCCTGAGTCTATTTTTATATTGATGTCACCTTGGGGTAGATACGGTATTTTGATCGCCTATTATTACATTTTTTTGTGTTGTTTTGGCAGCCGAAAAACCTCAATTCTGACGTTTCGATTTTTTCTCGTTATGCCATTTACCGGTAGGATTATTTTATTTTATATTTTGATAGACCGGACTTTTACGAACATAGCGATACAAAATAAGTGTATTTTTTATTTCTTAATTTTCAATGGGGGGTGGAAGAGTTGATTTGAGTTTTTATATATATTTTTCATATTTTTTGAAACATATATTTTTCACTTTATTTGTTAGTCCCCTTAGGGGACTTGAACCTGCGATAATCCGATCGCTTATGCTATACACAACAGTGCCATAGCAATGCTGACTATATAGTGAAATTCACCGTCTCCTATGAAAGGAGTACTATTATGACAGCCACAGGGGTCTTCAGCAGAACCCCAGCTGTCATTGGAACCCCCGTCATGGGTGGGCACATAGAATGACTCCTCCCCTGTGTCCACAGATTGACAGCAGCATTTAAAAAGTTAATTAGCACACTTTAGTCATTTACTATAGGTATATAACAAGTACATAGCAATAGAAAAAATGTGCACCCTGAACGATATTATATTTTTTATTTTATTTTTTTTTCTTGAAAAGTTTGAAATTCAAAAATTTCCTTAATTGCTGAAATCACCCGGTCAACAAAAGAAAAAAGAAAGTTTTTCATCCTTCCGTATTTGTATACAAGGACGTAATGTGGCGGCGTCTTTACTTTTTCTCCGAGCGAATCTCTCGGGAGGACTCTATTGCACAGTGTTTGTCATCCAGATCCTTTTGCTGTATTTCAACCACTACTCAAGGTAACTGTCATCCTGGATTTATAGATATACTCCCAAATTCAATGGTCTTCTTACAAGTCTCTGCTATTTTTCTGACAGCATGTCAATGCTCAGCACCGAAAAAAAAAAAAAAAGTGGCTCGGCTGAAGAAATAATTTATGTTTTCTGTCACTGAGCCGAGTCGGAACAAGACTCTGAAGTCAAGTGCAAATTTCTTGGGTTGAGACCTAGGCGTGAGGCATTGGGATTGGTGTCAGAAGATTCGGAGCTTCTCACAAATCGAGATTCAGCTGAAGGGAACAGAAATGCCTGATTCTGGAGTAATATTAGGGGTCACAGTTACCTGTCTGGAAGAGATCTGTCAGCTCAGCAGATGAAGGTACTGAGATGCCATCACTCAACACCAGATATATAGACATCCCATCAACACAGCGTGAGGACAAAGCACCTAAAACCAGATGTCTAAAACATGACACCCGTAATATCAGAAAATAATATGTAGCAGAGTAAGGCCGTAAAGTCCAGCAAATAATATCTAGAAAAGAAGAATAAGAAAATGTGGAGGCAAACTGAAAGGTAGAACATCAAGTCAAGAAGAGTAGAGAAGAGCAAATCGATTCGTAAGGAACTGAACTTCTTATAAATTAACTAGAAATTTTGCATATCCCCAGAATCTGAAATTTTCGGGATACAATTTGCACAAATCCAGCAAAATGTTTTCCAGTGACATCAGTGATGTATGTTGGGTCACGCCCTATTTGAAGGCCTAGATCCAAAGACTGGAGGGAGCGAGCGGAGGAATGGGAGGGGAGGACAGTTGAGGGGTTGTCCAAAGGCAAGTGAGTATAATATTTTATTGTTTTAACCCCTTTTCTCCAGCCCCTCTGTTTATTATGCTTTGTGGTCTGGAGAGACAATAAATGTATTTTGAGGGCACTTTCAATTCGGACCTATCCAAATGTGTGAGAGTAGGTCCACCAATCCTGAGAATGAGGAGCAATACCCATATGTTCCATGTCTCTATCCTATAGAAAGAGTGGTCATAGATGCGCACTACCAGTCCTAAAGACCCATGGAACTGAATGAGACTGTGATTTCACATGAGCACTACCACTACTTTCGCATCCAGGATTTTTTCTTGGGAATGGTGCAGATCCCATCGGTCTGACCTCCATTGATCATACATTTTTTACCTATCCTGTATTTTGTGGAATTACCCCTTTAAATGGATGGTCTAGTTTGCAAATCCAATACTCTATAAGGAAATTCTTAATTAATCGGGGAGTTTCTCTATTTAGAATTCTAAAGTCAGCAACGCTCGGCTGACTGCAAACTTTACCTGGTATTAACATTAGCATAAACTGTGCCGAGCAGTTGCATGCAGCCTTACATCACGAAGCACAATGCTGAGCGTCGGATGGAGTGGTGTAATCCCGCCACCACTGGACTCTGGAGGAGACATGTTTTGTGCTGTGACGGATGACACTTCTCTATCTGGCCTCTGATGGACGAGTCTGAGTTTGTTGAATGCCGAGAGAATGCCTACCTGCAATGTGCCCGCTGTACAGTTTTGTGGAGGAGTTATAATTCCCCGCTGTACAGTTTGGTGGAGGAGTCATAATTCCCCGCTGTACAGTTTGGTGGAGGAGTCATAATTCCCCGCTGTACAGTTTGGTAGAGGAGTCATAATTCCCCGCTGTACAATTTGGTGGACGAGTCATAATTCCCCGCTGTACAGTTTGGTGGAGGAGTCATAATTCACCGCTGTACAGTTTGGTGGAGGAGTCATAATTCCCCGCTGTACAGTTTGGTGGAGGAGTTATAATTCCCCGCCGTACAGTTTGGTGGAGGAGTCATAATTTCCCGCTGTACAGTTTGGCGGAGGAGTCATAATTCCCCACTGTACAGTTTGGTGGAGGAGTCATAATTCCCTGCTGTACAGTTTGGTGGAGGAGTCATAATTCCCCGCTGTACAGTTTGGTGGAGGAGTCATTATTCCCCGCTGTACAGTTTGGTGGAGGAGTCATAATTCCCTGCTGTACAGTTTGGTGGAGGAGTCATAATTCCCCGCTGTACAGTTTGGTGGAGGAGTCATAATTCCCCACTGTACAGTTTGGTGGAGGAGTCATAATTACCCGCTGTACAGTTTGGTGGAGGAGTCCTAATTCCCCGCTGTACTGTTTGGTGGAGGAGTCATAATTCCCTGCTGTACAGTTTGGTGGAGGAGTTATAATTCCCCGCTGTACAGTTTGGTGGAGGAGTCATAATTCCCCACTGTACAGTTTGGTGGAGGAGTCATAATTCCCTGCTGTACAGTTTGGTGGAGGAGTCATAATTTCCCACTGTACAGTTTGGTGGAGGAGTTATAATTCCCCGCTGTACAGTTTGGTGGAGGAGTCATAATTCCCCACTGTACAGTTTGGTGGAGGAGTCATTTATTCCCTGCTGTACAGTTTGGTGGAGGAGTTATAATTCCCTGCTGTACAGTTTGGTGGAGGAGTCATAATTCCCCACTGTACAGTTTGGTGGAGGAGTCCTAATTCCCCGCTGTACTGTTTGGTGGAGGAGTCATAATTCCCTGCTGTACAGTTTGGTGGAGGAGTTATAATTCCCCGCTGTACAGTTTGGTGGAGGAGTCATAATTCCCCACTGTACAGTTTGGTGGAGGAGTTATATTTCAATTGGCTTGTTTTTCAGGGGTCGGCCTTGGCCCCTTAGTTCAAGAGAAAAAAAACCTTAACTCTTCAGCATACAAGACACTGTGGACAATCGTAGCTTCCAATTTTGTGGGAAGTTTGAGGAAGGTCCTTTTGTGTCCCCCATGACTGTGCCCAGTGCACACTATCCATAAAGAGTAAAGACATGGTTGGGGGAGTTTGGTGAGAAGAACATGACCGGCCGCGAAGAGCCTGGACCTCAACCACATCCAACACCTTTGGGATGATCAAGAATGGAGTTTGTGAGCTCAACCTCTCCCCAACATCAGTGTCTGACCTCATAAATGCTCATCTGTATGAAGGGGCAAAAATCCCACAGACACGTACAGAATCTAGTGGAAAGTCTTCCCAGAAGACTAGAAGCTGTTATAGCTGCAAAGGAAGGATCAACTCCATATTATAGCGTAAGAATTTAGAATGAAATGATAAAAAAGCTCAAACACTTTAACAAGTGTTCCAAAATTACTTGGGCCAATAACCAGGCCAGACACACATCTGAAGATAGACGTTTTGGGTGTTTGAAATGCCCTTGGCACAGCTTTGAGATCATAGGATTGATCTTCATTTAAATGGAAATTACATTGTGAGTAGTGTTGAGCCACCCCCGTAGTGTTCGAGTTCGGTTCGGTTCGTCGAACACCCGTGTGTTCGCCGAACTGTTCGTCGAACTGTTCGTCGAACACCTTCGAACACCGTTAAAACCAATGGCAGGCAAACAAAAACACATAGAAACACATAGAAAACACCTTCAAAGGTGTCCAAAAGCTGACAAACTGCTCAGAAGACACAATTAACACATGGAAAAGTGACAAGTACATATAGTCATGCGAAAAGAAAAGAGGTGGAGGAGTAAAAGGAGGGGGAGACACAAATATAGGCATGTCATGCCCTTCTAAAATCCAAAAAGTGAGAAGCCGACACGTTCAGTCCGCTCCTGCCCGTGCCACCTCCGTGTCGCCGGGTTTGTGCCAGAGCCGCGGTGAACCCTGACGGCCAGCCCCCCTCTCCCAATACTGGTGCCTGTCCGCTGGTGGGTCGAGCGAGCCCCCCTGTGGTGGAGGCAGCTCTAAGCTTTTTAATTTAAATTGTCTCTCTAATTTGAATGAATACACTTTAAATCCATTTACAAGGATCTATTGGAGGGCAAGTCTCATGCCAGCAGCCACGTAATTCCAGCTCCAGTAGCGTCCACTAAAGCTGCTGCAGTTAAAAAGCTTTTATAAGGATCGAGCTCGGCTGTCCACCGCAAGGCATCCTACTGCCAGTCCCAGCCCCTATGCCTTGGGGTGCCTCCTGATGCTCTTCACTGAGTATCCCGTGGTCCCGAAGCATTTCCTTTGAAAAAATTAAGTGTCCAAACTACAGGTGGTGTAGCTTGCTTAACAGCCGGGATAATCCGCTGACTAGCAGACACTGCTACTAGGCACAAAGTATTTCCTGGGCTAGATGCAGTTAAAAATTTGTAATTAGATACTCTCGTTGGATGCTGAGAAAGCATTCTATAGAGTCTCCTGGCACGCCATATATGATTCTCTTAAAAAGCTTGGGGTAGGGGTCTAGGGGACCCTTTTATAGCCAAAATCACGGCCCTGTATCACAATACGTCACCTAGGCTGAAGATAAATGGAACTGTAGCACCCTGAGGGCTCGGTTGCTACAGAGGTATTGCACCTCACCCAGAGGTGTGATATCTCACTCTCAGGTAAGGATGGAGTGTGGATCAAGACCCGACACCTGCATGCATTACACCACATTGCCGTGGGGCAGGGCGACCAATATGCCTCTGAGATGGGCACGACAGTCCCTGTCCCTGGCTGGAGTGGGGGGAGGGAACACTGAGGAAGGGGAACCCTGTAGTGCAGGAGCAGGGAGGAAGCAGTTCCTGGGTGCATTGAGAAGGGAGTATAAAAGGTGGGCACCATCTTAGTTCAGTGCAGAGAAGTCTGAGCAGAAGTGGCAGGGAGCAGGGGCTCTGCATGAGCTCTGCTCCGGAGGCGGGCCTAGTAACAGAGGCCCAGGCCTGGAAGAGGGAGAAGGAAGGAAGAGGAGCGGAGAAGGCTCCAGGAATGAGGAATGAAGGGATCCCAGGGGTGCGGACGGGCGAGTCGCCACCGCACGCCCGAATCCACCTGCGTGGAGGGGTCAGGCCAAAGGGGGAGACCGGTCCCCGAAACTAGTGGAGGCAGGAAACGACCCTCAGCTAGAAACCGGAGGCTCTGACATTTTATGTGGCGCAGCCCCTCGCTACACCCGCTAGGAAGGCACCACATAGGGTCAGGGAAACTGGCGCCAAGTTTACCAAGAGGAGGCCCGAGGCAGCCAGACAGAAGGGTTGGTAAGAAAGGCCAGACAAAGGACACACAAAGGGGGTCCTGTGAAGCGCTCCAAAGTTATCTGGGAGTTGTCTGAGCCCCTCACCTGGTGAGCACAGTACGACGTGGGCAGTCGTTACCTGCAGACGTGGTCTGGATAATAAGAACTGTGAGTAAAGGCCCTGGACTGCATCAATGACTCCGTGTCGTTACTACTGCTGCCCTGCACCATCACCCCCATCCTCCACATACACTGCCCTGAGGCTATACTCCTCCCGTGGGGAGTTATGCTACGCTCTGCTGCACCCACAACACCAGCCTCAGCGGTCTGCCCTGCAGCGGCGGTTCACTCTGACCGCAATCCACGGGTGGCGTAGTCGGACATTTAAACATCAAAACCACATAAATAGTTCTGCCACTGGTTTGACCACCCTGAGCCACGGAACCGGGTCGCCGCCACGAAGACTACAACCACCAGCATCCACCAAAAAGGGTCCGGCTCCGGGTGTCCCAAGGCCCAGGGGGTGCATCAGAACATTTTCATCACCTTTCACAATCACCAATGGGACAAGGCAGGGATGTCCTCTGTCCCCTCTCTTATACATCCTAGTGACGGAGCACCTGCTCTCATCAATTCGTCATAACCCCAATATTAGGTGGATTGAGGTGGGAGGCACCGAGTACAAGTGCTCTCTATTTGCTCATGATGTCCTAGTATATATCACTCAATCACATATATCCATCCATGCTGTTATGGCTGAAATAGATCACTTTGTTACATGGTCAAATTTTAAAATCAATGCAGCGAAGTCTGAGGCCCTCGATGTCTCCCTCCCCAAATCCATATAGGATTCCATCCAGTCCAACTTTCCCTTTGCCTGGCCCTCACAGGGTATCAAATACTTAGGAATTCCTATTCATAGAGACCTCTCCCATCTATGTTATCTTAATTTTGGGCCCTTTATTGAACAACTCCATACAGACCACGGTTGGCAAGTTAGAACTGTAAGATTCACTACGTGAACCACTGGTGTTTTGTGGAAAAGCACATGTACACTGTGTTCCAAATTATTATGCAAAAAGTGTTTAGGAGTGATAAGGGAAGAATTTGTTTGTTTGTCAGTTAAACTCATTGATGGTGATGTGTGTCAGGGCTCTTTATATCACTGTAAGCAATTGCAGACACCTGTGCTAATTAGTTTGGCAGGTGTGTCCAATGAAAGGCAAGACTACTTAAGAAGGCTGTCTCACATTATTAAGCAGCCTACATTTTCTGCCAAAATGGGAAAGAAAAAGGATGTGTCGGCTGCTGAGAAGCAACAAATTGTGGAGTGTTTAGGTCAAGGCATGACTACAATCAACATTGTGCGATGATCAGGATGAAGTGTCTTGGCAATCAAGAAGTATGTAGCTGATTCACAGTACACACGTGTGCGTGCTGATAAGGGCAAATTGAGGACTCTTTCCTACAGGCAATTACGTCAGGTTAAAAGAGCAGTGGCAAAAAAGCCTTGTCATAGCAGCAGACAAGTTTTTGAAGCTGCTGGTGCCACCAACGTCCCCCGAACAACAAGATGCAGGGTCCTTCAGAGGTTTGCAGCTGTGCATACGCCATCCTGTCGACCTCCTCTATCCACTTCACACAAGCAGAAACGGCTCCAGTGGGCTAAACATTACATGAAGACTGATTTCAAAACTGTTTTGTTCACGGATGAGTGCCGTGCAGCGCTCGATGGTCCAGATGGATGGAGTGGAGGATGGCTGGTTGATGGACACCCCACGCAAACACGGCTACAGCGCCAACAAGGAGGAGGTGGAGTAATGTTTTGGGCTGGAATCATGGGGAGAGAGATTGTCGGCCCCTTTAGGATCCCTGAAGGCGCTAAAGATGAACTCCATAATGTATGTGGATTTTCTCAAACAGCACTTCCTGCCATGGTTCAAGAAGAAGAACCGTGTATTTCACAGCAAGATCATTTTTTTGCATGATAATGCACCATCTCATGGTGCACATAAAACATCTGCATCTCTGGCTGATATGGGCATAAAAGGGGACAAACTTATGGTGTGACCCCCATGCTCCCCTGACCTCTACCCCATTCAGAACCTCTGGAGCATCATCAAAAGGAGTGTCTATGATGGCGGGAGGCAGTTCACATCTAAGCAACACCTCTGGGAGGGTATTCTGTCCTCATGCAAAACAATTGAAGCAGAAACCATCCAAAACCTGACAAATTCAATGGACGAGAGAGTTCAGAAGCTCCTTTCGAACAAGGGGTCCTATGTGAAAATGTAACATCACCTAGAATAAAGTTTTGAGTTGAAAACTGTTTGATTTCAGTTTCTAATAACCTGCTAATGCTTATAATTTCAAAAATGACCATTTTTTTGGTCTTTATTAAAATGAAAAGGTTGATCGAAAAGTTTGGGGGATCTAAGAGTGTGGCAACCCAGTAGTCATGATTACTTCGAATTCTGACAATATGAGGGTCATGTTGCAGGTAGTGCAGCAAGAAGGCACTTATGTGTCTTGCGCATCTCGGAGCCCCAAAATTATTTTCCGGGCTAGATGCAGCTAAAAATTATTATTAATTTTAAATCTGGTGGAGCTTAGTATAGATGGCCTAATAGGATCAGTGCTGCACACTGCTACAAAGCCCAAATTATTTTCCAGCCAAGATACAGATAAACATGATTAGTAATTTTAAATCTGGTGGAGCTTATTATAGATGGCCTAATAGAATCAGTGCTGCACACTGCTACAAAGCCCAAATTATTTTCCAGCCAAGATACAGATAAACATGATTAGTAATTTGAAAGCTTAAAACGGTTGGTAGGGTGATTTTAACCAATCATCAAGCTTTTACTCTCCCCAGGATGACACAGGGGTAGAAAAGTCGTTTCGGATCCATGATTTGTTCATCTTTATGAACGTGAGTCTGTCTACATTATCAGTGGAGAGCCGCGTGCGCTTATCTGTCAGCACACCACCAGCAGCGCTGAACACACGTTCAGACAGAACGCTGGCTGCGGGGCATGACAAGATCTCCAAGGCGTAAGTGGCTAGCTCCGGCCATTTATCCAGATTGGAAGCCCAAACAGAGCAAGGGTCCAGTGACACAGTCATGGCTTCAATGTTTACTTGGAGATACTCCTGTATCATCGTCTCTAGGCGTTGACTATGTGTCAGACTTCTTGTCTCCTGTGGCCTTGCAAAGGATGGGCTAAAAAAGTGGTGAAATGATTCCGCAAAATTGATGTTACCAGCAGATACTGTGGTTCTGTTACGGTTTGAGTGCTGAACACTTGACGGTCCCACGGTTGGCAAGTTGGAACTGTGAGATTCACTACGTGCACCACTGGTGTTTTGTGGAAAAGCACATGTAAGATTCTGCAACAGTCTCTGCTGATACTCCTGCATGCGTGCATCCCTTTCTATGGCAGGAATAATTTCGGCAAATTTACTTTTGTACCGGGGATCTAACAGTGTGGCAACCCAGTAGTCAGGATTATTTCTAATTCTCACAATTCGAGGGTCATGTTGCAGGTAGTGCAGCAAGAAGGCACTCATGTGTGTTGCGCATCCAGGAGCACCAAGTCCCTGTTGTGTTGGTGGCGAGGTAACAATCATGCTTCCTTCCTCTGTCCTCTCCCCCCAACCTCGCACAACAGAAATGTGATCAAGGTCTCCCTCATCTGATGAGTCTTCCATCAGTTCGTCCTCCACTTCTTCCTGGGCTCCTGCACCTTCCTCACTAGTTTGGCTGCTACCATGCGCCCTGGTAAAACCATCTCCCCCACCCTCACATGCCTGCCGCCTTGGTGCTGCCGACCGTCTGGACCTTGCAGATGTTAGCCCTTCCGCATACAACTCCTCCTCCTCTACTTCCTCCACCTCCTCTTGTGCCACCACCTGACTCCGAATTCTGTTTAACATGTGCTCCAGCATGTAAATCACCGGAATAGTCATGCTGATAATGGCATCGTCAGCACTAAACATCTTCGTCGCCATTTCAAAACTGTGCAGAAGGGTGCATAGGTCCCTGATCTGAGACCACTCCTCCAGCGTGATTTGCCCCACCTCTGGATCTCGTTGGCCCAGGCTATACGTCAGAACGTATTGCACCAGGGCTTGTCGGTGCTGCCACAGTCGCTGCAACATGTGCAGAGTTGAATTCCACCGGGTAGGCACATCGCATTTTAGCCGGTGAAGTGGCAGGCCCAACGACTTCTGTAGAGATGTAAGTCTCTGAGCTGCGGGATGCGAACGGCGGAAGTGAGCACACAGCGACCGTGCCCTCTGCAGAAGGCCATCTAGTCTGGGATAGTGGGCTAAAAATTGCTGGACAACCAGGTTCAACACGTGAGTCATACAAGGCACGTGTGTGACATTGCCCCGGCGAAGGGCTGCACCCAGGTTTGCAGCATTGTCGCACACGGCCTTCCCTGGTTTCAGGTCCAGTGGAGACAACCATTCATGAAATTGGTTCTCCAGAGCTGACCACAACTCCTCAGCTGTGTGACTCACATTTCCCAGACATTTCAAAGTAAAAACCGCCTGATGACGTTGAGCCCTACTGCCAGCATAGTAAGGAGGTGTGCAGGATCCCTTCTGCGCAGTTAGAAAGCTTGTGGCATGACCAGACAGGCTTTGGGTGCAGGTGGAAGACCGAGAGGAGGTTGAGGAGGCAGAAGCAGTGGAGGAACTTTGACATAAAGAGGATTGACGCACAACTCGTGGGGACGGCAAGACTTGGACAGCAGCCCCTTGTCCTGCTGTCACCATAGTTACCCAGTGCCCAGTCAGCGACATGTAACGCCCCTGTCCATGCCTACTCGTCCAAGTGTCTGTGGTGAAATGCACCCTGTCACACACAGAGTTTCTCAAAGAAGCGGTGATGTTGTGTGCGACATGCTGGTGGAGCGCAGGCACACCTTTCTTTGAGAAGTAGTGCCGACTGGGCATCTGGTACTGGGGCACTGCGACGGACATAAGGTCTCGAAAATCCTCTGTGTCCACCAGGCGGAAAGGCAGCATTTCTGTAGCCAAGAGCTTGCAGATGGTGAAATTCAACCTCTTAGCTTTCTCATGGCTAGGAGGAAATGGTCTTTTACTTGTCCACATCTGAGGGACCGAGGGCTGGCTATTGTGCTTAGACGGGGTTGATAAGGGTGTCCCCGGCAAACTGCCGGTCTGTGAGGAAGATGCAGGCGGACATGTTAGGTTGCCTTGATCCAAAGGTGGTGCTATCGATGTCGGACAGCGCTCAACACCAGCTGGTGTTACCACCTCCAAAGAAAATGATGACCTGCCAATCACGCTGGCTGTTGCGGGTAAAGAGGTGGCAGGTCTGCGCCCCAAAACAGGTGTGACTGCTGTCCCCCCAGTCACAGAGGATGAAAAGGCCGCGGATGCACAAGAAATGGCAGACGGTGGTTGGCCCGGCCGGCTAGGCCGCATTGTAGCACGCTGAGCTTCCCACTGCAACTTATGCTTCATGTCCATGTGCCGGTTCATGCGTGAAGTACTCAAACTATGTATTTTTTGGCCTCTACTTAGCTTTTGCTGACAAATGTTACAGATAACACGAGTTGGGTCATCTTTATCGATCTGAAAAAATGCCCAGGCTATGCAAGGCTTAGCACCCATGCGACCTGAAGAGCCACCACGACTTGTGGTGAGAGGCAGAGTTGTGTTTGAGGATGCAGTTGTTGACGTGCTTCCAGTACTACGTCTCTGTCCAGGAAGGCGCAACCTGACCTCGTCGTCACTAGCATCTTCCTCCACCTCCTCTGCTGACCTCATCTCTTGGCTGACTGTGGGTTGACAGTAAGTGGGATCTCCAACCTCATCATCATCACCCTGTGCGTTATCACACCCGTCGTCCTCAGAGCCAACCTGTTCCTGACCTGACAAAAAACTAAAGTTGTCGCTCCAATCAGGTATTTGAGTCTTATCATCGTCTTCCTCATTGTCTCCACCAACAGGAGTTACAGTTTGGGAATGAGGGTCTACATTATGGTCAGAACCTTCTGCGTCTGGTCCTGGATCCGACTCATAAAGATTCTGGGCATCAGTGCAGATCATTTCCTCGTCTGGATTCACAGAAGCGCTGGAGTCGACCTCTGATTCCCAGGCTATAGTATGAGTAAACAGCTCTGCAGACTCAACCATCTGTTCTACCTCATACTCAGACGGGCAGCTGGAGATTTGGGAGCTGTGAGGAAGCAAGTGCGATTGGGGTGACACCTTTGAGGACTGGAGTATTTGTGATGTTGAAGTTGATGTGGAGGAGAGCCCACTTAAAGGAGCACTTGATATCCGTTGAAGCACCTGCTGTTTTTGTGCCTCATCTGGAATTTGTAGCAATTGGCGTGGCCGTAAGAAAGGGATCTTATCACATTGTCCGCTAAAAGAAGTAGACATTTTAGTTTGGCTGGAAGATGGTCTTTCTTCTGCAGATGTTACTGTTGCTTTAACACCTACCCCACGGACACAACCTTTTTTTCCCTTCCCAACACGCCTATTCCCCTTTCCACCAGCAGCAGGCCTTTTTCCACTCATTTTGGTGGTTAACTAATTCACAACTCTGGAGTTGTTTGCACAAAAAAACAATGGATGGGAACCGAGCAGAGCTGAGTGGCCAAACTGTGGTATTAGGCCCAAACTATTGGCTGGGTTAGATGGAGAAAAAAATTATATTCGATTTGCAACCTGATGGAGGTCAGTATAGATGGACTAATAGAACAAGTCCCACACACAGCTAGAAGCCCAAATATTTTTTCAGAGGTAGATGCAGAAAAAAAATATATTCAGTTTGCAACCTGATGGAGGTCAGTATAGATGGACTAATAGAGAAAGTCCCACACACTGCTAGAAGGCCAAATATTTTTTCAGAGCTAGATGCAGACAAAAAATTATTTTGAATTTGCAACCTGATGGAGGTCAGTATAGGTGGACTAATAGAACAAGTCCCACACACTGCTAGAAGGCCAAATATTTTTTCAGAGCTAGATGCAGAAAAAAATTATATTCAGTTTGCAACCTGATGGAGGTCAGTATAGATGGACTAATAGAACAAGTCCCACACACAGCTAGAAGCCCAAATATTTTTTCAGAGGTAGATGCAGAAAAAAATTATATTCAGTTTGCAACCTGATGGAGGTCTGTATAGATTGATTAATAGAACAAGTCCCAAACACAGCTAGAAGCCCAATATTTTTTCAGAGGTAGATGCAGATAAAAATTATTTTTAATTTGCAACCTGATGGAGGTCAGTATAGATGGACTAATAGAAAAAGTCCCACACACTGCTAGAAGGCCAAATATTTTTTCAGAGCTAGATGCAGAAAAAAATTATTTTTAATTTGCAACCTGATGGAGGTCAGTATAGATGGACTAATAGAGAAAGTCCCACACACTGCTAGAAGGCCAAATATTTTTTCAGACCTAGATGCAGATAAAAATTATTTTTAATTTGCAACCTGATGGAGGTCAGTATAGATGGACTAATAGAGAAAGTCCCACACACTAGTAGAAGGCCAAATATTTTTTCAGAGCTAGATGCAGAAAAAAATTATATTCAGTTTGCAACCTGATGGAGGTCAGTATAGATGGACTAATAGAACAAGTCCCACACACAGCTAGAAGCCCAAATATTTTTTCAGAGGTAGATGCAGATAAAAATTATTTTTAATTTGCAACCTGATGGAGGTCAGTATAGATGGACTAATAGAGAAAGTCCCACACACTGCTAGAAGGCCAAATATTTTTTCAGAGCTAGATGCAGATAAAAATTATTTTTAATTTGCAACCTGCTGGAGGTCAGTATAGCTGGACTAATAGAGAAAGTCCCACACACTACTAGAAGGCCAAATATTTTTTCAGAGCTAGATGCAGAAAAAAATTATATTCAGTTTGCAACCTGATGGAGGTCAGTATAGATGGACTAATAGAATAAGTCCCACACACAGCTAGAAGCCCAAATATTTTTTCAGAGGTAGATGCAGATAAAAATTATTTTTAATTTGCAACCTGATGGAGGTCAGTATAGATGGACTAATAGAGAAAGTCCCACACACTGCTAGAAGGCCAAATATTTTTTCAGAGCTAGATGCAGATAAAAATTATTTTTAATTTGCAACCTGATGGAGGTCAGTATAGATGGACTAATAGAGAAAGTCCCACACATTGCTAGAAGGCCAACTATTTTTTCAGAGCTAGATGCAGAAAAAAATTATATTCAGTTTGCAACCTGATGGAGGTCTGTATAGATGGATTATTAGAACAAGTCCCACACACAGCTAGAAGCCCAATATTTTTTCAGAGGTAGATGCAGAAAAAAAATATATTCAGTTTGCAACCTGATGGAGGTCTGTATAGATGGACTAATAGAGAAAGTCCCACACACTGCTAGAAGGCCAAATATTTTTTCAGAGCTAGATGCAGACAAAAAATTATTTTGAATTTGCAACCTGATGGAGGTCAGTATAGGTGGACTAATAGAACAAGTCCCACACACTGCTAGAAGGCCAAATATTTTTTCAGAGCTAGATGCAGAAAAAAATTATATTCAGTTTGCAACCTGATGGAGGTCAGTATAGATGGACTAATAGAACAAGTCCCACACACAGCTAGAAGCCCAAATATTTTTTCAGAGGTAGATGCAGAAAAAAAATATATTCAGTTTGCAACCTGATGGAGGTCTGTATAGATGGATTAATAGAACAAGTCCCACACACAGCTAGAAGCCCAATATTTTTTCAGAGGTAGATGCAGATAAAAAATATTTTTAATTTGCAACCTGATGGAGGTCAGTATAGATGGACTAATAGAGAAAATCCCACACACTGCTAGAAGGCCAAATATTTTTTCAGAGCTAGATGCAGATAAAAATTATTTTTAATTTTCAACCTGATGGAGGTCAGTATAGATGGACTAATAGAGAAAGTCCCACACACTGCTAGAAGGCCAAATATTTTTTCAGACCTAGATGCAGATAAAAATTATTTTTAATTTGCAACCTGATGGAGGTCAGTATAGATGGACTAATAGAGAAAGTCCCACACACTGCTAGAAGGCCAAATATTTTTTCAGAGCTAGATGCAGAAAAAAATTATATTCAGTTTGCAACCTGATGGAGGTCAGTATAGATGGACTAATAGAACAAGTCCCACACACAGCTAGAAGCCCAAATATTTTTTCAGAGGTAGATGCAGATAAAAATTATTTTTAATTTGCAACCTGATGGAGGTCAGTATAGATGGACTAATAGAGAAAGTCCCACACACTGCTAGAAGGCCAAATATTTTTTCAGAGCTAGATGCAGATAAAAATTATATTCAGTTTGCAACCTGATGGAGGTCAGTATAGATGGACTAATATAACAATTCCCACACACAGCTAGAAGCCCAAATATTTTTTCAGAGGTAGATGCAGATAAAAATTATTTTTAATTTGCAACCTGATGGAGGTCAGTATAGATGGACTAATAGAGAAAGTCCCACACACTGCTAGAAGGCCAAATATTTTTTCAGAGCTAGATGCAGATAAAAATTATTTTTAATTTGCAACCTGATGGAGGTCAGTATAGATGGACTAATAGAGAAAGTCCCACTCACTACTAGAAGGCCAAATATTTTTTCAGAGCTAGATGCAGAAAAAAATTATATTCAGTTTGCAACCTGATGGAGGTCAGTATAGATGGACTAATAGAACAAGTCCCACACACAGCTAGAAGCCCAAATATTTTTTCAGAGGTAGATGCAGATAAAAAATATTTTTAATTTGCAACCTGATGGAGGTCAGTATAGATGGACTAATAGAGAAAGTCCCACACACTGCTAGAAGGCCAAATATTTTTTCAGAGCTAGATGCAGATAAAAATTATTTTTAATTTGCAACCTGATGGAGGTCAGTATAGATGGACTAATAGAGAAAGTCCCACACACTGCTAGAAGGCCAACTATTTTTTCAGAGCTAGATGCAGAAAAAAATTATATTCAGTTTGCAACCTGATGGAGGTCTGTATAGATGGATTAATAGAACAAGTCCCACACACAGCTAGAAGCCCAATATTTTTTCAGAGGTAGATGCAGAAAAAAATATATTCAGTTTGCAACCTGATGGAGGTCTGTATAGATGGATTAATAGAACAAGTCCCACACACAGCTAGAAGCCCAATATTTTTTCAGAGGTAGATGCAGAAAAAAAATATATTCAGTTTGCAACCTGATGGAGGTTAGTATAGATGGACTAATAGAGAAAGTCCCACACACTGCTAGAAGGCCAAATATTTTTTCAGAGCTAGATGCAGAAAAAAATTATATTCAGTTTGCAACCTGATGGAGGTCAGTATAGATGGACTAATAGAACAATTCCCACACACAGCTAGAAGCCCAAATATTTTTCAGAGGTAGATGTGTGGCACCCCAGGGGTCTGGTTTCCACAGTAATGCAGTATTATGTCTGAGAGCAGGTGGGAGGTCCCTTGGTCAGGAATCCAATGCATGCCATACCTCCTGCCCAGTCCTAGGAGGGGAAGGACTTCCCCTATATAAACCTGGGGCTGAGGCAGGGTAGGGAGTTCTGAGGGAGAGTTGAGCCAGGAGGGCTGACAGGGAGCTGTGGCTCCGGCTGGGCCCAGCTCCCGGGCCATGCCAGGAGTCAGGAGAGTAGAGACAAGAAACAGCAGAAGCAATACTACTACGAGTCAGGGGCTGGCAGCTGCAGAGCTCGCTCTGACTGAGAAGCTTTCTTACCGGACCCGGCGTCCGAGGCTGTGGGGACTAACTCTTACCCAGCAGCAGAAGCCGACCGGCAGGGGATTTCAGGTCCTCAGGCCCAGAAACCCGAAGGCACGGTCACACGCGTGGGACCAGCACCGCCATCGTGGAGCGGAAGCCATTAGAAGGCCCCGAGTCACCGGCCATACGGGTGAGCACCACACGGTACACTCAGGGACGTGGGCTAATTATATCCGCTTCTAGCAAGGTAGCCAGAAGAGTACAGTCAGTTTGGGAGGCCTACAACTCCGCCTGGCCAGGGGAGATCCCATCTGCTCAAGGACTGACCAGGCCCCGTTCACTAGCAAGTACTCCGGGAGGGTCTATCGTTGTTACCAGTAAAGACCCTGAATTACACCGCACCGTCTCTGAGTGGTTCCTGCTACCCCCATCATCCACATCTGCTGCCCTGAGGCCATACCCCTCCCGTTGGGGGTTATACCATCTACGCTGCACCATCCATCCACCGGCCTCAGCGGACTGTCCTGCAGCGGCAGCTCCATAGCTGCATTCAACGGGTGGCGTAGTCGTCCTACATCTACCGCTGTTACATCGCCGCTCAGTTTGACTCCCTGGGCACGGACCGGGTCACCGCCACGAGACTACAACCCTCAAGAGATCCGGCTCCGGGTAAGCTCCCGCGTGCGCAACGCAACGCGACACAGGCCCAGGGGCGCGTCAGATGCAGATTAAAATTATTTTTAATTTGCAACCTGATGGAGGTCAGTATAGATGGACTACTAGAGAAAGTCCCACACACTGCTAGAAGGCCAAATATTTTTTCAGATCTAGATGCAGATAAAAATTATTTTTAATTTGCAACCTGATGGAGGTCAGTATAGATGGACTAATAGAGAAAGTCCCACACACTGCTAGAAGGCCAAATATTTTTTCAGAGCTAGATGCAGAAAAAAATTATATTCAGTTTGCAACCTGATGGAGGTCAGTATAGATGGACTAATAGAACAAGTCCCACACACTGCTAGAAGCCCAAATATTTTTTCAGAGCTAGATGCAGAAAAAAATTATATTCAATTTGCAACCTGATGGAGGTCAGTATAGATGGACTAATAGAATGATGCTATGCCCAAAAGATTTTACTTCACTAGGTGCAGTAAAAAAATTGGTATTCTATACACAGGTGGTATATCTTGCAACACAGATAGGCTACTCCACTGACTAACACACTCTGCAATAGGCCAAAAAGGATTAGCTTTGCTAGATTCAGCCAAATGCTGTGAAAAAAACTTGCACAGCACTGGCACAGACCTGCCTGGCAAAAACTGATAGGAACTGATGTAACCTAGTCCTGAAAAGGACTGCAATTACAATTAGTCTTTACTCCCACAATCTATCTATTTAAGAGCACAGACCTGCCTGATAAAAGTCGTAGGAAATGCTGTAACCTAGTCCTTAAAAGGACTGCAATCACAACTATTCCCTACTCCCAAGCTATCTGTAGATTTGTGCGAAAATTGGCTTGAAATTAACAAGGTATAGCGCACACAGCAACAGCTGTGCCGTCTAACACGCAGCTGCAGCAGTGAGAAAATGGTGGCGACGGGGAAAATGGCTTGGTCTTATAGGGCAAGGACATGTGACATACACTGCCAATGACACATGCCCTTGCTTGTGTGAAAAACAGCAGTTCGCTCCGTGTGTGCGCTGCTGATAGGCTGACAGACTGCACCTCCCCACTGCAAATGCGGGAAAGAGAAAAAAAAATGGAGATCTTCATTATTCCTGCAGAGATCCATCCCCTGGCCCTCCCCCCACCCCGCTGTACACTCAAACTGCGTATTAACATTAATTTTCATCATTACTGAGAAAAAATCCAGTTATGATTTTGGTGCACGAACAGTTATCGAACATAACCTCGAACAGCCGAATTTTTCTCAAATCGTTCGTGTTTGCCGAACGGCTCGAACACCGCCCAAAACAGCTCGAATTTGAGATCGGCGAACAGTTCGAGTAGAACAACGCTCATCTCTAATTGTGAGGCAATAACAACTCTATGGATGATAGACAGATAGATAGATAGATAGATAGATAGATAGATAGATGATAGATAATAGATGATAGATAATAGATGATAGATAATAGATGATAGATAATAGATAGATGGATAGATAGATAATACATATTTAGTATTTCCGGGTTGCTCGGGCGGGAACTCGGGTCCCCTCCCTGCATGTTTGGCGCTCTTTAGAGAGCCAATGAACATGCAGGGATTGCCTGCCATGCATTGTAATGCCGCAGCCATGTTGGTTGTTGGCAGTACAGTGATTGGCTGGCTGCACAGCGTCATCAGGTCTATATCAGACCTGGCGCCGCCATGCTCGTCACAGTCACTCCGGATCAGACAGTGTAGGGAGAGCAGCAACTGTGTCAGGGAGAGATTTGCTTGTGTATTAGGTAGTGTAGGGAGAAAAACCATACATTACACATATCCATCTTAGCAAACAGTCCTTCTGAGGACTAATCTATCTGCAGAGATATCAGGCAGGCAGTGTATATAGGCAGGCAGTGTATATAGCAGACTGCAGTGCATATGACGCGCCCAGGGGATGGGGACGACTCGGCGCCCGGGCCTTGTTGATAGTGCTGGGGACACCGTGGTGGCCGGCTCCCGGGGCCGTACCCTGGGGTCACTCTTAAAAAGCAAGGAATTTGGGGGGAAAGGTGTATGGGAAATGGAGAAAGTTCGTGACCCCACCCGTGGTGTCTGGTGAGGATCACCAGCGCTGCTACATTCCTCTGAGGCCGGTGGTCAGGCAGCTTAGTTGGTTCTGCTCCCCACAGGTGGAGCGGGGCCTCAGGGCAGTGTAGGAGAAGGGATGCAGGACAGAGGGGACCCAGCCGGGTCGGAGGAAGAATAGGCACACACACGACGGTTCACTTCAGTACCTTTACTGGTGGTGTTTCAGGCACGATCCAGGGCACTGTAGGGTGAAGGGTGCATTTCAGGACTCTCACCAGTGAGCGGGTGTGGGGCCTCCTGTTTCTTGCCTTTTCCTGTTAAGTTTATGACCTGCCTTGAGCTAGGCCTAACTTGGACTCTGTCTTGCACCGGCTGACCTGGTGGTAGGGCCTTCTGTTGGAGATCACACTCCCTGGTCTCTTGGGCCTCGGTGATTCCTGACCCTGGTATATCAGTCAGCTTTTGGTGTTCCTGGGACATGTAGTTTGCCAGGGGTTCCGGTTGTTTCTGCTGGTCCTAGAGATCCTTGCAGACACGGACCCGGTGTCTGGTAAATGCTTATGGGGTGAGCTGGTTAAGCTCCTCTGCCCCCTATGTAGCTCGCTTACTCCACTTGCCTTTGGCCGCTCTCGGGGCCCTCACCAGGCTTCACTCTGGCAGTAGGCCTCGCTACTCTTCACCGCTCTTATGGCGTCGGCACGCCTTAGGCTCACTAACCTGAGCTTTTTGAGTCTGAACTCTCTCTAGACTGAGCTCCACTGCAGGCTGACCTCTCTCAGGCTCATCTTCTGCAGGAACTCACTGCCTAGCTCCACCTTCCCTTTTTATATCCCTAACGGGCTCCCTCTGCTGGTCTGAGGTGGAAGGTGGAGGTGTGTGTATGCTACAAGGGCCTCTTGTGGAGGAATCCGTCCATGCACCCCTCTAGGATCTGTGGCTCCAATGCACAGCAGGGCGCCACACATATAGCACAAGAGGCTTCATTCCAATTCTGCCTTCTGCTGCTATTAGATATTTCTATACAAAGGCCCAGGTCTCAAGGGCCAGGAATACTTTTCTTTGGATCTTAATCCTCATTATTTGCTTAAAAAGCAATCCAGAGAACACCATTTTTTCTGCGCCATTTGCTTCTTGGCACTGCAGAATACAGCCAGGTCCTTTCCATATTACAGCGCTAGAAATCCAGCTATTTAAAACTGTGTTTTCTCCATCACACGGATCACATATATGTTGTCAGAAAATACTGCCATTTCTGGCCTGCATTAAAAATTTCTTTCAGTGTGTCAGTGAAGCAATTGACACCAGTTTGCTGTTCATACTACTTACCTACAGGCCAGGTATTTAAAACTCTGTTTTCTCTATCATACGGATCACATATAAGTTCGCTCCAAACTCAGTCATTTGTAGTGAGTGTGGAATATACTGTCCTCCATTTAAAATTGGCAAGGCACTTGGCAAGGGACGTGGAACTGGACGTGATGGTAATGGTGCATGCAGAGGCCGAAAACAAGGCCATGGGCAAGCCGAAATTGTGCCACAACAAACACCCACATCTTCTCGCCTGACCTTCCTGTCCCAATTTCTAGGGGACCACAGCACACCACTATTGAACCCAGAGCAGTGTCAAAAGGTTGTTGGTTGGATAGCGGATAATGCTTCCAGTCACTTAGCCACCACCATGACCACCCTGTCTTCCACACAGTCAAGTCTCAGTAGCCGTGAGTCTGGACCGCATATTCCTCACCCAGATCCTCCTTCCTCCCACCATGCCGAGTACCCAGAGACAACTGATCCCACACTTGGACACTCTGAATTGCTGTTCACTTTTCCATTTATAGATTCGGGCCTCTCGCCCGGTCCACTTGAAGCGGGGCAAGAGGAGATTGCGTGTAGCGATGCCAAAATATTTGAGGAGCCACGGTCACACGAAGGTGATGGTGGGAAAGTGTCACAAGAGGTGGACGAGACACAATTGCCAAAAAGTCAGGAGGAGGACCAGGGTGCGGAAGTGGAAGACGAGGTGGTGGATGATATAGTAACTGACCCAACCTGGCAGGAGGACAGCAGCACACAGGGGGAGGGAGGCAGAGCACCCCAACAGGCAGGAAGAAGCAGTGTGGTGGCCGCAGACAGAAGGCAGGCAATCGTTCCCCGTAACACCAACACGAAGGAAGTTGCCAGTACAACTGTTATGTCTTCCCGAGTCTGGTTGTTTTTTAAAGACTCTGCTGATAACCCCAAAAAGGCCATTTGCACCACCTGCCAGGCCAGTATCAGCAGGGGTGGCAAAACGACCAGCCTGACCACCACCAGCATGATCAGGCACATGGCAGCAAAGCACCCGACTTTGTGGGCTGAACCCCAGGGTCCAGCAACAGTGTCTGCGGGTGGCACCATTGATTCTTCCGCTGTTGTGCATGCAAGCCAATCCCCTGTCTATGGTGCATGAGAAGACGCCTCCTGCCCTGCACCTGTCGTTGCACACTCTCAAGTAGCAACTTCAGGAAGCACGTCCATGTCCTTGTCCCAACGCAGCATTCAGTTGTCCATACCCCAGTCCTTGGAACGCAAGCGCAAATATGCAGCCAATGCCCCACAGGCAACACTACTAAATTCTCACATTTCACAAATGCTTGTGCTCGAAATGTGGCCTTTTAGGCTCGTGGAGACGGAAGCATTCCGCAACCTGATGGCGGCGGCCATCCCTTGGTACTCGGTCCCCAGCCACCATTATTTCTCCAGATGTGCTGTCCCTGCATTACACAAGCACATGTCCCAAAATATTAGCCATGCTCTCAACAACGCAGTTACCGGTAAAGTCCACCTAACCACGGACACGTGGACAAGTGCTTGTAGGCAGGGACGGTACACCTCGCTGACGGCACACTGGGTTAACATAGTGGAAGCTGGGACTCTGTCAGACCTAGGAACGGAACACGTCCTCCCAACGCCAAGGATTGCGGTCCCTAGGTCAATCAGGGTTGCCCCCACGGTCTACAGCTCCTGCACCTAATTCTCCTCAGACTCCTCCTCCTCTTCAGCCTCCATCTCCAAAATGACCACATCAGTCACAATCTGGAAGCACTGCAGCACTGCCTCGGCCAAGCGGCAACAGGCTGTGCTGAAGTTAATATGCTTAGGTGAAAAACCGCACATTGCTGAAGAGTTGTGGACAGCTCTGAAAATGCAGGCAGATCTGTGGCTCACACCGCTGAACCTACAGCCAGACATGGTTATGTGTGACAATGGCTGGAACCTGGTGGCAGCTCTGAGGCGAGGCGAGCTAACACACGTACCATGCCTGGCCCATGTGCTTAACCTCGTGGTTCAGCGGTTTCTCAAATCCTACCCAGAGCTGCCGGATCGGCTTGTTAAAATACGCCGCCTGTGTGCCCATTTTAGAAAGTCAGCTACAGCTTCCGCCGCCCTTGCAGTGTTTCAGCAGCGTTTGCAGCTTCCGGCTCACAGACTGGTGTGTGATGTCCCCACGCGTTGGAACTCTACACTACAGATGTTGGGAAGGATTTGTGAGCAGAAGAGGGCAGTTGTTGAGTACGAGCATCAACAAGGCCATCGGTATTCAGTTCAGACTCCAAGCATAAGACCTCAGGAGTGGACATGGATGTCAGACATACAGTTAGGTCCATATATATTTGGACAGAGACAACATTTTTCTAATTTTGGTTCTAGACATTACCACAACTAATTTTAAACAAAACAATTCAGATGCATTTGAAGGTCAGACTTTCCGCTTTCATTTGAGGGTATCCACATTAAAATTGGATGAAGGGTTTAGGAGTTTCAGCTCCTTAACATGTGCCACCCTGTTTTTAAAGGGACCAAAAGTATTTGGACAATTGATTCCAAGGCTATTTCATGGACAGGTCTACAAAAAAGGGGCAGGACCAGAAGGCCCTTGTTGCGGAACTATTAAAAAAATTCCCATCTGAAAACACTGGCGGCAGAGGGCACACTTCGTTGGACAACCAAGGAGTACAGGCGAGAGAGACACAACTTCAATCCAGCAGAGGCAGGGGAACACTGTCAAAGTTCTGGGAGAGTTTTCTCAGACCCTCCCATCGCAGGCTCTGAGGCGCGTGGTACTCTCACAAGGAGTGCAAAGTTTGGGTAGATGCTGAGGGAGTACCTTGCCGACCGTACCAACGTCCTCCGTGATTCCTCTGTGCCTTATAATTATTGGGTATCCAAGCTGGATATGTGGAATGAACTGGCTCGCTATGCCTTGGAGGTCCTGGCCTGCCCTGCCGCCAGTGTTTTATGAGAGCGGGTTTTTAGTGCCGCTGGTGGAATTATAACTGATAAGCGCATCAACTCAGTCAGCCTGAAAAAGCTGACAGGCTGACTCTTTTAAAAATGAACAAGGGCTGGATTGGGCCAGACTTCTCAACACCACCGAATGATAGCAGCGTAACATAAACTCAAATCCAGTGTTTGTTCTTGGGAGGTGTATTCCCATGCACCTTTTCACACCCACACATGGGTATACGCTTCCTGATTTTGTCTATTTGCTCTTGTCCTCCTCCTTCTCCTCATCCTCCACCACCATATCACCAGGGTGACCGTGGTCCGTGATGCAACACCCACATAATTTTTTTAAAGGGTGTTTATTATGCCAGTAATTTTTTTTTTATACAGTATGTTCATGTATACCCACCAGGGGTAAATGTTTGTCAGCCCATCCACTTGTGCATGGGCATTACAAGTATAGAAGGCCCACTCCTTTCTAATGGGAACATTTTTTTATGAGGCCCTCCTCCACGTCTCTTCCAAGGGGCATTGAAGTGCCTCCAAATTTTTGGCAGCCCTTGCATTCACTGCATAGGCCAACATTATGGGAAACTCTCTCCTTTCTAATGGGAATTTGTCATTACTGTGGCCCTGCTCTGTGTGTCTTTAAATTCTTAATGGGGTTTTTCCTAAAATTGGTCAGCCGTTGGACTCACTGCATACCCTATAACTGTATAGCAGACCCTCTCCTTTCTAATGGGATCATGCCGTACCTTGTTACTGTGGCCCTGCTCCGTGTCTCTTTAAATTCTTAGTGGGGTTTTTCCCAAATTTTGGCAGCCCTTGCAGTCACAGCATGGGCATTACCACTTTAGGAGACCCGCTCCTTTATAATGGGAACATTTTTTTTACTGAGACCCTCCTCTATGTCTCTTCAAAGGGGTATTGGGTTGCGTCCAAATTTTTGGCAGCCCTTGCAGTCACTGGATACGCAGTAACAGTATAGGAGACCCACTTGTTAATAATGGGAACAACAAAGCATAGCCGGCTGATGGCTCTCTAACAATAGCGAGGGCCGACTGCTGGCCTTTTAAGAATAGTAAGGGCCGCCTGATGTCCCTGTAAAAATAGGCTTCATGACTTTCAGAGTCCCTCCATCATAAATAAAAAAGGATGTGTCTGATGATGTGTCACACACCACATTGCCAGATAAGGTTGTAAAATGTTAAAATGACATTTCCCGGTGAATGCATTTGTCTTAAAAAATAACGTAAAAAAAAACAAAACAATAGGATCTTTCTTTAGTATAAAAAACAGCGCCACCAATTTAACCTCAACGTATTCACATTGTTCAGCTCATGCACCTCCTTCTCCATCTCCGAAATGATCACATCGGTCACAAGCTGACAGCACTGCAGCACTGCCTTGGCCAAGCGGCAACAGGCTGTGCTGAAGATAACATGCTTAATGCTTAATTGACAAACTGCCCAGTGCTGCCAAGTTGTTGAAAGCTGTAACACAGCAGCCTGATCTGTGGCTCTCACCTCTGAACATACAGCCAGGCATGGTCGTGTGTGACAATGGGCGGAACCTGGTGACGGAGAAATGACAGCCGAAATAGATACGGTTTCCCTCTATGCCAGTCCTTTCACCGAGTTAAAGAATATAGCTGTGGTGAAATACAACTCCCACCGAGAAGCTGTTTCAGATTGAAAAACATTGTGCCCACCAGAGGATTTGATTCTGAGGGCTAACCTTTCTCACCCGCTCAAGAGCCCCATAGCTGCTGCAAAGTTAGCGCTATCATGAACTCTCCTGAGGTAGAAGTCAAGGCACACCAGAGGATTCTCTGGTGGGACCGTACAACCCTGCCGAGAAGCAGTCCTGGCTAAGAAAAGTGTGTGGGAAGGTTCCCGGACACTCTATGGCTGCTTTTTTACTGAGGAGGAAACACGCAAACACGGGGAGAACATACAAAGTCCTGGCAGATGTTGTCCTTGCTGGGATTTGAACCCAGGATCCCAGTGCTGCAAGGCTTCAGTGCTAACCACTGATCCAATGTGCTGCCGTTCACCCTCTAATATCTAACAGGCTGGAGAAACTTGCACCTACTGCCACTCTATCTTCAGCTCCGTTGTGAGAAAATGTATTTGGGCAGCCACTCAGTCTACCAAATAAAATTCCTGAGAAGGAAATTGGGGATGGCTTCGCTACTGGTACTGGGGGCAGTGCTAATACCATGGCGTCGTACCATAGTTTGCTGGAAATATTCCAGGCTGGTAGGAGGCAAGCAAATTCCCAAAGAAAAGTACCAGCAGTAATGTTCAGGCCACATTTCAAGTACAAGCTGCTTTAGAGGACTTCCTGGGAGAGATGACACGCAGGGTAGATACGGTTTCCCTCTATGCCAGTCCTTTCAACGAGCTAAATACAACTCTCAGCAAAAAAAGTTGTGGACTGGCTTCTTACCGTCCCTGGCCACATTCACCTGTCCACGTGTTTGTGGTTAGGCGGTCCTTCGCAGTAAGTGCACTGGGGAGGGCACGGGTAAAGTCGTGGGACCCGTGCTTGTGGAAGGCGGAGGCGATACCGGGAAATATAGTGGCGGCTGGGGACCGAGTATGGACACCCGGCTGCCGTCGGCATGAGGTTGTGAAAAGCTTCCGCCTCCACAAGCTTAAAAGGCCATATTTCAAGTGCAAAGAGCTGCCCAGAAATCTGGCAGTTTAGTGTTGCAGCCTGTGGGTGGGTGGGTGGCTGGCTGCATACTTGCGCTTGCATTCTAAGGAAAGGGGTAGGGACAACTGAACGCTGCAGTGGGACAAGGACGTGGATGGTTATTGTTGCAAGTCTGCAACCACAGGTGCATGGCGGGAGGCATCTTCGCATACGCCAAGGATCACTTATGATGGGCACACTTTTAGGCAGTGACCTGGGAGTCAGAGATGCTGTTCCCATGTCTTTTCAGCACTGTATGCATGTGTCACACAGCACATGGCCAGATAAGGTTGTAAAATGTTAAAATGACATTTCCCGGTGAATGCATTTGTCTTTGTTGAAAGCAATTCAAAAGTGCAAAAACGCATCAAAAACACTACGTTTGAAAATAGCCCAAGTTGTGGAGGAGTATTTTTGTTTTTGGTTATTTATTTTGCCTTCTATACAAGTCATTACCCTGGAAAGGATGTTCCTTAACATATTTCCCAGGAAAATCCATTTTGGTTTCGTTTTTGTATGTTTTATTGTGAGTCCGTAAAAGTGGCGTAATACCTCTGACAACGTTGCTGACAGCAGTGATCTGGGAGTCAGAGATGCTTCCAGGGGTCTTCCCCATGCTGTTTCCATGTCATTTTAGCACTGTTCCCATTGATTTGGGCAATTTTTAGGCCCTCTGCAGACGGTGGGGAGCCGTCTGAAAAATGCTCGAATTTCCCATAGACTTACATTGGGCTCGTTGCTCGGGTCGAGCACCCGAGTATTCCAATTTTCTCGACCCGAGCAACGAGTACTCGAGCATTTTAGTGCTCGCTCATCACTAATGGAGATATGTAGATAGACATGGAGATAGATAGATAGATAGATAGATAGATAGATAGATAGATAGATAGATAGATAGATAGATAGATAGATAGATAGATGATATATTAAGTTAAATACATAAATATTAAGTTGAGGGTGCCAACAATTTTGTTCGGCCCATTTTAGGGGTTTTGTTTGAAATTATGTTCAATTTGCATTTTTTTCTGTTATTTTTTTGTGTTGTTCCAATACACACAAAGGAAATAAACATGTGTATAACAAAACATGTGTAATTGCAATAATTTTCTAGGAGAAATACTTCATTTTCTGGAACAATTTCAAGGGTGCCAACACTTTTGGCCATGACTGTAGAGATATTTCAGTTTTCCTTAAGATTTGGCTCTGCGGCATTTCATGGTGTAGCTATCTAAAGCCTCAATCAGCGCTGAAGAAAATAAAGACAATTTAGTGTGATCCCTGCAACGTCTTGTGGCATTAAAATACAGAAATCAATAAAACCAACCTTAAAACAGGAAGCGCTAAAAGGAAGAAAAAAAGCTTTCATTTACTGTAGTGGTTGCTTTCCAGTATCAAATGATGCCTGGATAACCTGATTTCTGAGTTCTGTTCTCTTTCTCCTTTACTCAAATCTTTCCTAGCAGAAATCTATACATAAAGGTTTGGCCAGGAATCTGTCGGTTGCACATGTTTATACAAGTGTCAGGCTAGGCTAATCAAGACATTTATTTGTGTCTTCCCGCCGGCCCAGGACGCTTTATTCTGCGCTTGGAACCTGCAGGGTTTATAGAGATTGTTTATAAGTATCTGTGAAATCAAGATGTAGAGTGTAGAAAGTAAAGGATCCCTCTGCTCTACACTATGGAGTATTTCTTCAGAAGGTGTCAATACTTCTGTGTTTATTAATCCAATATCTATTTATTTATCTATCTATTTATTTTTATTGACAAATACATAAAGTTTATGCAAAGTCTCAATATTTACAATGTTGATTCTTACTTTTCCAAACTTCTACCCTTCGCCCTGGCAGCTGGATATCGGCTTCATTCCTGTTTCATTAGTGCTTGTGACTCACCCAGGGGGATATGGGGGACTCGGTAGCCAGGCCTTTACCTTCTTGGGATGTCACGGCGGTCGGCTCCCGGGCCCGTACCCTGGGGTCACTCTTAAAAAGGGGTTGTTGCTTGAAGGGATGAATAATAGTTTTGTCTCGTGACACCACCTGTGGTTCCTGGTGATGAGTACCAGTGCTGCTGCAGATCCCTGGAGCAGATGTTAGGGAAGCTGGGTTGGTGCAGTGTAGATGCAGTGCAGGAGCGATAACATGGTAGAAATTACTGACAGAAACAGTGGGGTGCAGTCATCTGAGTTTACTCACAGTTATTTAGGTTCCTCAGGTGGTACTGTGCAGGTGACCATCTCCCACGTCACGCTGCGTTTACCAGGCAGGGGTTCAGCACTCCCTCAAGTAGAGCACTTAACGGGACCCATCTCCGTATCTTCCTTCCTTAGCTGACTTCCCTCGTTGGGTCTCTCTGTTAGGCATCAGGCTGTTACTGGATTCGAAATGGGTCCAGAACTTTCTGTGGTCTCCTATTCCAGTCCAGTCAGGGCTGATGCTGCTCAGCATCATCATCAGCCCCAACGCCTAGCCGGTCCACGAGATGTACAGATTGTCGCGCAGGTATTTGTGCCTAGCAATGTTAAGCATAGGTTGCGGAGAGAGACAAGGCTGTTGGAGTCTAAGTCCAGGATTCTCGGTACTGATCATGCCCATGACCTGGCGGACCGTGATTGGTGGTTTGGCAACCACCTGACCCGGTGACCTGGCACCGCTTGATTGGTCCACGGGTGGCGTCACCAATGGCGCGACGGTGGGCAGGGCTTAGTCTTTAAAAGGCCTGCCCACAAACATGGCGGCGCGCTCTGATCATTGACCAGTGATGCTGATGTGTGGACGACTGTGCTCCACGTAGTTTCCATAGGCAGGTGTGGTGGAAATAGGCAGGCTAGTGGAAATAGGCAGGTAGCTTCGTCTAGCAGTCTGGCTCTGCCAAAGGGGTCGCCTAACACCCTGAGCAGCCTGCAGACGTCCTATCCATGGTTATCACCTGTCAGCCACGTGGAGTAGTACCCTTCAGTCCGGTAGCACGCTGGCTGGAGGCTCGTGTAACCGTCGGCGTAGTCACACACGCATCCTAGCGCTGCCAGTGTAGTCCCTGTGCTGTAACAGGACTACAGATAGTTTTTTATCTCTCATCTCCCGTGCAGTTAACGGAGATAGAGCGAACCGCTATACCCGTTCCTGTGTGCAGTAACACGGAAGCGTTTATCATTTAAGTTGGTTGCTTTCCTTTCCTCCCGGAAAGTGTTCGGCAGCAGTCCACCAGTCCACCAGATGTTTGCAACTGCTCTCCTAACACTCTCCCTCCTGCCCTGCGCCCCGCCACACAAAGTCCCGATCAGGTACCTTGAGATCCCTCTGGGCAACTTGGAGTTCCCGGAGCTTGCTTGGTGCCCTTTTCGGCGGCTTAGGTGCGGATGTGGCAACTGCACCTTGAAAGTGCAGAAGCCCCCCGGTTTTCTAGCTGAGACCTAAAGTAACTTGGCTAGTCCAGGGACCGGTTCCCTTCTTGCGGCCTGATCCCTCTACCGCCTGGCAGATTCAGGCGTACGGGTGCCATCCTGCACTCACCGTAGCCTCTGGGATCCCTTCTGTTCCTGGAGCCTTCCTCCCTTGCTCCCTCTCCTCTCTCAGTCTTGGGCATGACAGGCCAAGCCTGCCTCCCGAGCAGAGCTCCTGAAGAGCCTCTGCTCCTCACGTCCTCTCACTCTCTCTCCCTCCGTACGACTCTCTAAAAAGATGGCTTCCCATATATATATGTATCTTCTTTAAGTGCTCCACTGGTCTGCGTCCTCCACCCACACCCACTACATGGTTCCCCCTCATTTTGGTTCCCCCCACTTCAGCCAGGGACAGGGCAGCAGAAGTGCATAATGCCCTTCAGCCGGTCTGGAGTAGTGTAGTGTTGGGTGCGGGTGTTAGGGTCCCGGGCAGTACTCCATCCTTACCTGAGAGAAGGAGATGCCACACCTCTGGGTGAGGTGCATTACCTCTGTGGTGACTGAACGCTCAGGGGCGCCACACTTGGACTTTATCACATTTTCTGTGGGTTTTTTTTTTTTCCTTCTACTTTTTAGAATTGGCCACGGGTTCATAATGGGGATGAGATCTGGAAAGTTTTCTTGTCATGGACCAAAAAATGTAAATGTTTTGACCCAGGAGTCACTTAGTTATCACTTTTGCCTTGTGACATGGTCTCCATCATGCTGGAAAAAGCATTGTGTATCACCAGATTGCTCCCGGATCATTGGTAGAAAATTGCTCTAAGAAGATTTTTAGATCTGGTTCTTTCTTCATTGCAGTGTTCTTAGGCAGAATTGTGAGTTAACAACTTCAATGGATAAAAATCCCGGATACATGAATGATCTCAAGACACATTACTATTGGCATGACACAGGACTCATTGTAGCACTTACTTTTTCTTCTCTGACAATAATTCTTAAAGATGTCCCAAACAGTCTGAAGGGAGCATCATCAGAGAAAGTAACTTTACCCCAGTCCTTTGCAGTCTAATCCCTGTACATCCTTACTGTTCTTGATTTTTTTCTTGGAGATAAGTGGCTTCCTTGCTGCCCTTCTTGATACCAGGGCAGCCACCAAAAGCCTTTTCCTTACTGCAGATGCACTGACACCTGCCTGCTGCCATTCCTGAGCAAGCTCTGCGCTGGTGTTCAACTGATCCTGTAGCTGAATTGTCTTTGTGAGATGGTCCTGACACTTGCTGGACTTTTCTGGGAGCCATGAATCCCCTTGTTCAGGATAATTGAACCTCTCTCTTTTAAGTTCTTGGTGATAAAATAAAGAGTTGAATTAGGGACAATCTTACAAGCAGGAATGTCCTTGCCTGTAAAGCCCCTTTAATGCAAACCAATGATGATTTCACATGTTTCCTTGCGTTAAAGCCACTTGTTACGCATCCTGGTCCACTGGACTCTGTTGTGCTCCACATTGGGCTTTGCAGATTGCCCAGCGTGATCTCATGTGAGCGTCCATCCAAGCTTATAAGGCTCACCAAGACACATTCCTGTATCTTGGTATTAAGAGTTCAGTATTGCTAAGATTCTGGCTTGCTCCATACACTTCAATCTGCTCAGCTGCTGCCTGTGGTCCTTAGATATCAACTCTCATCCATGTTGTCAGGCACAGGAGATATAGCCTTGGGTGGGGTCAGCTGACAGAAAAAGTTTATGAACTAAACAGTCTTATATTTTTCTCCCAAGAGGCTCTCGAGCACATGTATATGAGACATTAAAACAAGCAATTACACCTCCATGAGGCACTTGAGCAAATCAGTTACGCTTCCATGAGGCACTTAACCATAGAAGTTACACTTCCATGAGGCACTCAAGCATAGCAGTTACATTTCAATGAGGCATTCGACCATAACGGTTACACCCCCATGAGACATTTTGGCATAGTGGTTACACTTCCATGAGGCACTCAGGCATAATGGTTACAATTCCATTATACACTCAGGCATTGCTGATACACTTCTAGGAGAAACTCAGGTCTAGTGGATACACTTCCAGGAGGCACTCGAGCCTAGCAATTACACTTCCATGAGGCATTCAGGCATAACAGTTACACTTCTATAAGGCACTCAGGCATAGCTTTAACACATGGATGAGGCACTCAGGAATAGTGGTTACACTTCCATGAGGCATTCAGGCATAACAGTTACCAGGGCCGGACTGGCCATCTGGCAATTCTGGCAAATGCCAGAAGGGCCTGTCTGGTTGTGGGCTGCCTTATCTGCTATGTTTTTAACAGAGTCAGCATCCTCAAATCGCTCAAACTGTTAACAGCTGTGATGGAGCACAAAGTAGCTGGCTCCATCACTTACCCTGGCAGGCAGTGAGTGTCCCTTTTGTCTGTGGCCTGCTGGAGGCCAGCACCAAGCAGAGGACGTCGGAGGTACAATGACGTCACTGCATCGCGAAACCAGCATCCACTGCAAGAATTGATAGAAGAGGAGACAGATGCTGCGGAGGATGATGAGTCTATATTAGGTGAGTCTAGGGATTTGTTTTATTCTTGGGGGGCTCTGGGGTACCATCACACTATATGGGGCTCTGTGAGCTGGACCACCATACTATATAGTGTACTGCTGGGGGGACCATCATACTACATAGGTGGCTGTTGGGGAGACCATCATACTATATGGGGGATTGTGAGCTGGACCATCATACTATATAGGGGGCTATGATGTGGACCATCATACTATATAGGGGGCTGTGGGTGGACCGTCATACTATATAGGGGGATATGAGGTGAACTATCATGCTATATCGGCGGCAGTTGAGGGGTACCATCATACTATATGGGGGCTGTGAGGTGTACTATCATAATTTACAAGAAACTGTGGGGTGGATCATCATACTATATGGGGTTGTTGGGGGGACCATCATGTTATATAGGGGGCTGTTGGAGGGACCATAATACTATATGGGGGGCTGTGAGGTGAACCATCATACTATATAAGGGGCTATGATGTGAACCATCATACTATGTAGGGGGCTGTGGGAGGACCGTCATACAGTATTGGGGTTATGGGGGATCTTCATAGTGTATGTGAGATCTATCATACTGTGTGGGGTGGCTGTGGGGAACCATCTTACTGTGTAGGATGACTAACCCTTCCAATGTTTCCAAACATTTCCTGAGGGAACATAATGGTAACTTGAAAGTGTGGCACCCTGCTGTTCACAGGTATCACAGGACCCAGGGTGCATGGACGGACTTCTCCACAAGAGGCCCTCATTACATACAAACACCTCCACCCTTCCACCTCATACCACCAGAGGGAGCCCATTAGGGATATATATATGGAGGGTGGAGCCAGGCAGCTCAGTTTAGTCTGTGAGTTGAGAGCGTGCTGACGCTGAGAGCAGCGAAGACGCAGCACATCTGCTGCCGTATTGAGGGCCCCGAGTGTGGCCGACGGCAAGGAGGAGAGGAGAGAGGAGTTGAGGGGGCAGAGGAGCATCATAGGCTCACCCCGAATATACAAACCGGACACCGGGTCGCGCCTACAGGGTCCTTTATACCCAGTAGGGACCACCGGCATTCCAGGAGGACTACAAGTCTCTGGCTGACCTGAAGCTAGACCCATTACAGGACCAGGAACCACGAAGGCCCCGGCGACCAGGGATAGTGGTTGCCAGCAGAAGGTCCTACTACCGAGCGACAGGTGAAGGAACAGCACGACACATAAGCTAGGCCCAGTTGCAGGCTGGCCAGGAGCATACAGAGAGGCAGACATGGACCAGGAGGCCTTATACCCGCTCACTGGGGAGAAGTCCTGAAGTGCACCCATCCTACTGAGTATCCTGGACTGTACCTGACATCCGCACCAGTAAAGGCATTGAAGCGAATCCCCTGTCTCTGTCAGTTACTCCTGCTGCGCCATTCCGCCTGCACTACAGGTCCCAGCATCACCACCCACCATCAAACTCCACACTGCCCTGGGGGCCCGCTCCACCTGTGGGGAGCAGAAACATCTCAGCTGCCATCCCATCACCCCCCGGAGGTCTGCAGCAGCGCTGGTAAACCTTACCAGGTACCACAGGTGGCATCACAAACTATTTATTTTATTTTTATCTCTATCCAAGTTACAATCCCCTTTTTGGTTGACCGCTCTGGGCCACAGACCGGGCCAGCCACTGTGACATATCCCCCCAGCATCCATAGGCCCGGACTCCGAGTACCCCAGTGCCCTGGGGGCGCGTCAACTTCTGGCGTCACGAACAGGATTGCGTGCCCATTGCCACCGGGTACTGTGCGCCTTAAAGAACAGTGTCGCATACCGTGGTGAAGTTTTCCTGCCAATTGACGCTGTTTCCCGCCATTGTCTGCCATTTTCGATTCACAGCGCGGGAAGAAGAGGGGCGTAACCGCGGGAATCGGAGAGGCGTGACTGCTAGAAGCGCGCGAAGCTCAAACCGCGCCTCGCGCTCTGACGCAGCACCAGGAACCGTCAGGTCCTGGAAGGAGACCGTCGTCTGCGGAGCTGCGGCCTACCCGAGAAAATAAAGTAGGTAGGCTACGGTTCACTAGGGGGGCGCAACCATGGCCGACGACCAGCGAGACGCCGGAGCACCGGATAACGCTCCTGATGCTCAACTTGCGCCCGGTGCTGCTCAGGCCGGAGCGGCCGCCCCACCAGCAGGGGTCGTGACTCCGTTAATACCCATGGCCCTGCCGTATATCCCTGGAGCAAAATGGCTTCCCCAGTATGGTGGCAAACCAGACACCCTGTCTGAATTCAAAAGGAAAATATGCAGTGTACTGGATATGTACTCAATGACTGGTAAACAGAGAGCCGCTGTTGTGCTGGGACAATTGACTGGGGCCGCAGAGCGGGAAGTTGAAACCTGGCCAGCCGCAGACCAGGAATCTGTATCCATTATCTTTAAGAGACTGCAAACTGTCTTTGAAAACCGCACTGAGACAGATCTCCGGATGAGGTTCTACCACTGTACCCAGAAACCTGAGGACAGTATCCGGGACTATGCCTGGCGCTTACAGCAAGCCCTGCGGGCCCTGAAACAGGTTAGTCCAGCCAGCATACAAGATGAGAATAAAATACTGACAGAACAATTCATCCGGGGGTTGAGGCCCCAGGAGGAGAGCAGAACTGTACGATGGTAGGCCTTAGATCATCCAAAGGCCACCTTTGACACCCTGAAGGACATGGCTATTAAGGGCCTTCAGCCCCTGGAAACATCAGGTACTGCTATCCAGCGTTACCAGGGTGCGGCCACCCCAGTGCCCGCAGCACCCACTGCTCCTTCATTAACTGCTGAAACAAAGATGCAAACAGTGCCCCCTAGCGAGTTGGATAGCCTGCGCTCTGAAGTGCGTCAGCTGAGTAAAACCCTGGCCACTGTCCTGAGCACCTTGCAGCTACAGACGGAGCCAGAGTCGGAAGGAAGGATCCTACTAGCCGACAGTCCTGAGGATGTCCCCTGGATGAGGAGAAGAAGGAGGATAACGCCGCCCCGTAGGAGGACAACGCCACCCCGGAGGAGGAAAACGCCACCCCGTGGGAGGACCAGCGACCAACGTCGCCCTCCAGGAGACTTCATCTGCTACCGCTGCCACAAAGCCGGCCACACGGCGCGGAACTGTCCTTTCAACGGGCAAACCCTGGCGCCGAGGGCCGACACCCAGGAGTAAATCAACCAGGCCCATCAAGCTGGTACCACCGGTTCGTAGGAGGAAGGCCTTTCCTGTCCATCGTGCTGGACGGCATAGCAACACCTGCGTTACTGGACACCCGCTCACAGGTAACCATCATACTTGATGTCCTCTACAAAAGGTACTGGTCCATAGTTGAACTCCACCCGCCAGCCCCGAACCTCTCTGTGTATGCCTCTAACGGCCTTCCTCTTAACCTAGTGGGGGTTAAGGACGTGACAGTGAAGGTGGGGAGAGTGGAACTAAAGGACCAAGGACTAATTGTTATAGAATCTAACCCTGGTGATACAGACTTGTATATGATACTTGGTACAAATATTGTTGGTAACTGTTTCGGAGAAGTGTTGTTCTTACTCCAACAGATGGCTGACACTGCCAAACCAGGGCAGAGGAAGGTGCTCCAGAGAGAGATTCGAGCCCTCCTGTACCAGCAACAGGTAAAGCTAACAGGTGGTGAGATTGCTAATGTACGGGTGACAGACCCGATACCCATTGTGATTCCCCCAATAAGCGAGATGCTGATCTGGTGTAGGGCAGCAATAGGTCTCAAGGGACAGAGCTACCAGGCGGTAGTGGAACCCATTAGCTCAGAGCACAGACCTACACTCCCAACTGCTAGAGGGGTAGTTGACGTACACAATGGGAGGGTGCCCGTATGACTCCTAAATTGTGGGGAGGAGGAAGTCAAATTGCCAAGGTATGCCACTGTTCCTAGATTGTATACTGTGAATGATGATGCCATACACAAAGTGGAATCCTTGACCCCACCAGATACAGTGGAGGACAATGACTCCGAAGCTCAGCTGGAGGATTGGTGTCAACAGCTCAGTGTTGGAACTGACGCCACTCCTGTCCATCAGAAACACGGTGTTTACAGAGTGGTTCAGGAATATGAACAAGTGTTTAGTAAACACCCACTTGACTTTGGAAGGGTTGAAGGGGTACAACACCACATACCCACCGGTAACCATCCACCCATTAAGGAGCGTTACCGACCCATACCACCAGCACATTATCAGAAAGCCCTTGGGCAGCTCCCCTGGTCCTGGTCAGGAAAAAGGATGGTAGCATGAGGATGTGTGTAGATTATAGACAGATTAATAGCATAACACATAAAGATGCATACCCTTTGCCCCGTATAGAGGAATCCCTGGCTGCACTAAAATCTGCCAATTACTTCTCTACACTGGATCTCACTAGCGGGTACTGGCAAGTCTCTGTTGCTGAGGAAGATCGGAAGAAGACGGCCTTCACCACCCCGATGGGACTGTGCGAGTTCAACAGTATGCCGCTCGGAGGGAGTAGCACCAGACCCGGAGAAGGTCACTGCAATCCAGAAGTGGCCTGAGCCGAGAAGCATCAAAGAAGTACGGCAATTCCTGGGACTGGTCGGGTACTACAGGAGGTTCATAAAGGACTAAACCTAAAAGGTAGCACCTCTTCAAGACCTCCTGGTTGTAGCGTCGGCGTCCCTGCCTCCTGCTAGGCAGGGACGCCGTTCCTCTCACCTCTCCGCTTCGTGCCCGGCGTCTTCCTCCCGCTCTGCTGGCAGCGCGCGCTGCTTCCCGGCCTCTGTGCTTAGGGCGCGCTCGCGCTCCCCCTCTCTTAAAGGGGCCGTGCGCGCCGTCCTAAGGAGTCCTCGGCCAATGGCCGGAGGACCTCACCATATATAAGGCACCTCCTCCAAAATGGAGGTGCCCGAGCAATGTTGTTGCAAAGCCTTTCAACTCTGCTTCAGCCCTCAGGTCCCGTTACCAGTTACCTGCCAGTCACCTGCCAGATTCCTGCTTGATACCTGCCTGATACTTGCCTGATATCTGCTTACCTGCTTGCTATCCTGTGGTCCGACAGTCTGCCTACCAGCTCCTGCCAGTCTGTCTATGGATCAGTCCGCCTGCGGACCAGGAAGTACCTGCCAGATACCTGCCTGCTAGCCTACCTGGAGGCTCTTCCGTCACTTGCTGTGACCACCTGCTTGTCCAGAGACTCTTGCCCGCTCACCTGGGAGTGCTCACCTGCTACCTGCCTGCTAGCCTACCTGGAGGCTTAGCCGTCACTTGCTGTGACCACCTGCCTGTCCAGAGACTCTTGCCCGCTCACCTGGGAGCGCTCACCTGCTACCTGCCTGCTAGCCTACCTGGAGGCTCTGCCGTCACTTGCTGTGACCACCTGCTTGTCCAGAGACTCTTGCCCGCTCACCTGGGAGCGCTCACCTGCTACCTGCCTGCTAGCCTACCTGGAGGCTCTGCCGTCACTTGCCGTGACCACCTGCCTGTCCAGAGACTCTTGCTCGCTCACCTGGGAGCGCTCACCTGCTACCTGCCTGCTAGCCCCGTCTAGAGACTCTTACCCTGCTGTCACTTGCCGTGACCACCTGCCCATCTAGAGACTCTTACCCTGCTGTCTTGCCGTGACCACCTGCCCGTCTAGAGACTCTTACCCTGCTGTCACTTGCCGTGACCACCCGCCTGTCAAGAGACTGTACCTGTCACTTGCCGTGACTACCTGCCCGCCTTCCCTGGGAGCCACCCGCTTCCTTACAAGGACTGCCCCTTTGTATAGTTGCTCAGAGGTTCCACCTCCCAGACCCGTTACACTGGTAGGACAGTCCAAAAGAGGAAAGAGTCCCCCATTCCAGTGGGGCAAAGAGCAGGCTGAATCCTTTGCAGTAATGAAGGAAATCCTGACTGGTGAAGAAATCCTGGATTACCCTGACTACAGCCAGCCTTTCCTGCTGTACACCGACGCCAGCAACGAGGGACTAGGAGCTGTGTTGTCCCAGAAGCAAAATGGAAGAGAGAAGGTAATTGCGTATGCCAGCAGGAAGCTACGCCCGAGAGGAACCCGGAGAACTACAGTTCCTTTAAGCTGGAGTTCCTGGCCTTGGTCTGGGCTATCACTGAAAGGTTCAAGCATTACCTAGCCTCAACTAAGTTTACAGCTTTTACTGACAACAATCCCTTGACACACCTGGAGACGGCCAGGTTGGGAGCCATGGAACAGCGTTGGGTGGCCAGACTGTCAAATTATCAGTTCACTATGAAGTACCGGGCAGGTCACAAGAACACCAATGCTGATGCCCTGTCAAGGATGCCTCACCAGTCAGACACCGAGGATGAAGTGGATGATTTAGAGGAAGTTGAATTACCTCCTTTCCACCGAAGCGGAGTGGTCCATGAGCAATACGTCACCAGAAGACGTCAGGGAAGGACGCTGAATCCTCTACCCCACCACAGTTGGAAGGAGACCCAGGACAGTGACCCAGTTGTCAGCCTTATCAAAAGACTGATCACCCAGGAAGGTTCTCACCTGGAGAAGGATGCTCCTCCACAAGCCAAGCAACTGTGGAATGAAAGAAGCCCGCTGTTCATCTACAGAGAGAAGCTGTGCAGAAGATATGTCAACCCCAAGACCCATGAAATGGTGTGGCAGATTGTTGTACCCAGGACGGATATCCAGATGGTGTTGGAAGCCTACCACGATCAAGCAGGTCACTTTGGCTGGAAGAAGCTGGAAACCCTGCTGAAGGACCGGTTCTATTGGGTTGGAATGCGGAGTTCCATAGAGAGGTGGTGCCGGAATTGTGGGCCCTGTAGCCTCAGAAGAAAAGACTGCGGCAGCCAGAAAGCACCCTTGCAGTCCATCAAAACAACCCAGCCCCTGGAGATTGTCGCTCTGGATCACGTCAAGCTGTCACCCAGCAGGTCAGGCTATTCCTATGCACTGACCATGGTGGATCACTATTCCCGGTTCCTAGTGGTAGCCCCTGTCAAGGAACTGACAGCAGAGACTGCAGCAAGAACGTTCCAAGCATACTTCTGCAGGCCCCATGGATACCCGGACAAAGTGCTGACGGATCAAGGCCCTGCCTTTGAAGCCGAGCTGTTTACAGAATTCTGTCATCTGTATGGATGCAAAAAGATCCGGACTATGCCGTATCACCCTCAGACCAATGATTTGTGTGAGAAAATGAACAACATCGTCATAGACCTGCTGAAAACCTTATCCTTTGAAGAAAGAAACCAGTGGCCAGACAAACTACCTGACCTGGTAGATCTGTACAATCACATGCCTGTGAGTTCTACTAATTGTACCCCAGCGTACCTCATGAGAGCAAGACCCGGAAAGTTGCCCATGGACCTGGAAATTGGAGTGGTAGAACCAGAAGCAGATATGTACACTGAAGACTGGGATACAAATCGGCAAGAGCAGTACAGGAGAGTACAGGCCTGTGTCGAAGACAGTCTGAACAGAGTAAGGGAAAGACAGGAAGAGCAGTACAATAAACATGCACCGGCTGAACCCTTGGCACCTGGAGAGATAGTGCTAAAGCGGAAGAGAAGAAGTCACAAGCTCAATGACCAGTGGGAAAGAGAGCCCTACACAGTGTTGAACTCCAAGTTTGACAACAGTAAAACCTGCCAGATTTGCAAAGATGGAGGTAAAACAACTGCAAAAGTCTCAAGAGACCATCTGAAAGTGTGCCCAAGTCTACTGAAGACAACGGAAGAAGAAGTACCTCCTATAGCACTGGAAGAACGCAAGGAAGACGTGCTTCACACAGTTCTAGGAGATTTCCCTGCAGACTGGCCTCAACTTGATGGAGCAGTGATTATACCCGTAATACACTTCTATCAGCCACAAGAAGAACCTGTGAGCTCTCTAGAAGAACCTGCTCAGGAACAGGAAGAGTCCCCAGTAAGAGGAGGATTACCCGTTGAGACGGAGCTTGAAGGCCCAGTGGACAGTGTACTTGCCAGTCCCATAGAGAGATTAAGACAGTTCTATAATATACCAGCACGTACACCTGCTAGATTAACAGAAAGGGTACGCACAGACACTAGTGACACCCCAGTGCTACGAAGGTCCATACGCAGCACACAAGGACAAATCCCTGCCCGGTTTAGGGAATAAGCATGAAGTGCCTAAATTGTAAATAGTTACCCAGTTGGATATTGCCTATTATTTATTGTATAAGCTGAAATTAATTTGTGCATTTGGTTACCCGTCAGGGTACAAAGACTTGTAGGCTGAGGACTGTGAGCAGCCAAAAACTGTTCTTGTATATAGTTTGCACTTATCAAAGTCTAAAATGACCACAGAACAAAAAACAGTTTGGCCGAAGACGTGGTCCAGCACCTGGATCACTTATGCCCTGTAGCCACGCCCAGGGCCTACGTTGAGGGTTTTCAGGTGGGTCCCTCATGTTACCCTTGTTACACCTTCACCCGAGGAATGGACACCTGGTGACGGGACTTATTGTAACATTATTATTGTTATTATTATTGTTGTATTGTACTAGGGGGGAATGTGGCACCCTGCTGTTCACAGGTACCACAGGACCCAGGGTGCATGGACGGACTTCTCCACAAGAGGCCATCATTACATACAAACACCTCCACCCTTCCACCTCATACCACCAGAGAGAGCCCATTAGGGATATATATATGGAGGGTGGAGCCAGGCAGCTCAGTTTAGTCCGTGAGTTGAGAGCGTGCTGACGCTGAGAGCAGCAAAGACACAGCACGTCTGCTACCGTATTGAGGGCCCCGAGTGTGGTCAACGGCAAGGAGGAGAAGAGAGAAGAGTTGAGGGGGCAGAGGAGCATCATAGGCTCACCCCGAATACACAAACAGGACACCGGGTCCGCGCCTACAGGGTCCTTTATACCCAGTAGGGACCACCGGCATTCCAGGAGGACTACAAGTCCCTGGCTGACCTGAAGCTAGACCCATTACAGAACCAGGAACCACGAAGGCCCCAGCGACCAGGGATAGTGGTTGCCAGCAGAAGGTCCTACTACCGAGCGACCGGTGAAGGAACAGCACGACACATAAGCTAGGCCCAGTTGCAGGCTGGCCAGGAGCATACAGAGAGGCAGACACGGACCTGGAGGCCTTATACCCGCTCACTGGGGAGAAGTCCTGAAGTGCACCCTTCCTACCGAGTACCCTGGACCGTATATGACATCCGCACCAGTAAAGGTATTGAAGCGAATCCCCTGTCTCTGTCAGTTACTCCTGCTCCTGCTACGCCATTCCGCCTGCACTACAGGTCCCAGCATCACCACCCATCATCAAAAGTATCACTTCGAAACGCGTCAACCAACACCTTGGATGCATCTCCCTTGGGACTATTTCCTCAGATGACACACTTTTCCATATATTTCTGTGGATTTCTTATGGAATTATATATTTTTTATGGATGAAATTTTCTTAATAAAAATATATGTTTTATTGGAAGTGCTGGATCAACCGCCTCTGTTATATGGACTATTTCCTTTGGAACTTGGATCCGTGCACACATGCATCTGTGAATAGGTGAGCTGATTGCTTTTAATTTCTCTGTGTAGGATGGCTGTGGTGGACATTATACTGTGTGGAGGTCTATGGGGTACATTATACTATGTTGGGGACTGTGGTGATTATCATAGTGTATGGGATGGTTATGGGGGACATCATACTATATGGGGGCTGTCGGCTAATCATACTGTACGGGGGGGCTTTGGTGAACATCACACTTTATATAGGGGCTTGTGATGGACATCATACTGTGTGAGGGTCTGTGGTGCATCTTATACTGTATATTGGGGGCTGTGGTGGATACCATACTGTATGTGAGGCTGTGGTGACAATCTTTACATCATGGGGTCATCATACTTTGTGGGGGCATAATACTCTATGGGGGTCATGAAAGGGGTATCAAAGTGAGTGAGATAAAGTGAGATTACTTAGGGGCTTCAGAAACGGCAAAATAACTGTCCAAGTGATGCAATACATTTATGTTATTTCTATGTAGCCCCTGCTCAGGAGCCTTATTACAATAAATAGGCACTGAGGGTGAATATTACAAGGGGCACAATGGGGGAATCATTATCAATTTTAGGGGAAGCAAAGAGTCATTAGTATTATTATTATTATTAATATTATTATTATTATTATAAGAAAGGACAGGGGATATTTTTATTATTGTAATCAGGTATAGGGTCATTATTATAAGAGGTCAAGGGGGAGTATTATTAAAATTATTATAAGTCATCACAGGTTGTGGTTTGTGTAGAGGTTGGGGAATGTGAGAAGGGTCCTGGAAGATCAGTAAAGTGAGATGTCTGTATGTTACATTTTACAGGGACGAGTTATGGATGGAAGAAGAGGTCATGGTGGTCTGGACCGAATGCAAAGGAAAAGGGAAAATTAATGACAATAATCAGCGAGAATGTCACTGGTGAGGACCTGCACAATATATACATACAGTTGAAACCAGAGGTTTACATACACTATATAAAAAGACACATCTGCATGTTTTTCTCAATATCTGACATGAAATCAAAATTAACCTTTCCCGTTTTAGGTCTATTAGGATTACCATCATTTTTAATATTTGCCAAATGCCAGAATAATGAGAGAGAGAGAGAATGTTTTAAGGCATTTTTATTACTTACTGCAAAGTCAAAAGTTTCCATACATTTCATTAGTATTTGGTACCATTGCCCTTAAACTGAATGACTTGGGTCAAACGTTTGGGATATCCTTCCACAAGCTCCACACAATAGTTGGTCGGAATTTGGGCCCATTACTCCTGACAGAACTGGTGTAACTGATCCAGGTTTGTAGGTCGCCTCGCTCGCACCTGCCTTTTCGGCTTTGCCCATAAATTTTCAATAGGATTGAGATCAGGGCTTTGTGATGGCCACTCCAAAACATTGACTTTGTTATCCTTAAGCCACTTTGTTACCATTTTGGCAGTATGCTTCTGGTCATTGTCCATTTGGAAGACCCATTTCCGCCCAAGCTTTAACTTCCTGGCTGATGTCTTGAGATATTGCTTCAGTATTGCCATATAATCTTTTTTCATGATGCCATCTATTTTGTGATGTGCACCAGTCACTCCTGCAGCAAAACAACCTCACAACATGATGCTGCCACCCCCATGTTTCACAGTTGGGATGGTGTTCTTAGGCTTCCAAGCTTCTCCCTTGTTACTCCAAACGTAACGATGGTAATTATGTTCAGAAAGTTCAATTTTAGTTTCATCAGACCACAGGACATGTCTCTGAAAATTAAGGTCTTTGTTCCTGTGTGCATTTGCAAACATTAATCTGGCTTTTTTATGTTACTTTTGGAGTAATGGCTTCTTCCTGGCAGAGTGACCTTAAACCCCATGTTGATACAATACTCGTTTCACTGTGGATATTGACTCAATCTTACCAGCTTCCGCCATCATCTTCACAAGGTCTTTTGCTTTTGTCCTTGGGTTGATATGCACATGTCAGATCATAGTACTTTCACGTCTGGGACACAGAACCCGTCTCCTTCCTGAAGGTATGATGGCTGGACATTCCCATCTTGTTTGTACTTGCGTATAATTGTTTGTACAGATGAATTAGGCTCCTTCAGATATCTTGAAATTGTACCCAAGGATGAGCCAGACTTGTGCAAGTCCACAGTTACAATAGTAATCTTAGTGTATGTAATCTTTTGACGTTGCAGTAAGTAATAAAAACGCCTTAACACATTCTCTCTCTCTCTCTCATTATTCTGGCATTTGGCAAATATTAAAAATGGTGGTAATCCTAATTGACCTAAGACAGGAAAGGTTTATTCTGATTTCATGTCAGATATTGAGAAAAACCTGCATATGTTTCTTTTTATATAATGTATGTAAACTTCTGGTTTCAACTGTATGTGGTCTGCAGAACACTGGTGTAAAACTGATATTAACATTGTGTAGTCACTGTATGGTGGTAATATCAGTCTTTTGGTTAAAGTAGTTGTCTAAGTTTGAAGATAAAGTCTGCAGTGACTCTATGTGATTGCGGACCTTTGAATCCTCAGAGAGCGCGCCGCGTTGTGAGGATTCCCTGGTGTCGGCATTGGGAGTTGGTGATCATGTGCAGTGGCGTAACTTGAACAACATGGGCTACAAAGCAAAAGCTCTTTTTATATAAGCCAAAGGGACTTTTGGGGCCCCCTAGGCTCCAGGGCCTGGGTGCAATTGCAACCCTTGCACCTACCGTAGTTACGCCCCTAATCATGTCACCGCAAGTATATGTGATATGACTGTCAGACGTGCATGGCCTCACTCAATATAAGTGAAATTAGCAAAGCCGAGTACAATTAGACCCAATGTGGCTGGAGGTGTGAAACTCGCATACTTGCGGTTACATGACGGCCGCTTGCAATGCCCAACTTTAACCTCAACCCCTTTAACATTCAGTATGGTGGTATTATCAATATTGTACATGCTGCCAATATTTGGTTATGGATAGTTGGTATTTGCCTGTAATATTGCAATGTTATTATTTTGATATTATAATTATTAAATATTATATAGCGGTATTACTGGTATTATTAGAAATATTGGGCTTAAAGTAAATCTTGATTTCCTCCACGCAGGGTAATATTAGTAATATATCTCCACCTGGTCCTCAAGGGCAGGGACAGCATGGGCCTGTGTGATTTCAAATGCCAGGGCTGAATTTCAGTCCCAGTCCGTCCCTGGGGGTTACACTTCCATGAAGCACACAAACATTGTGGTGTTCCGGGAGAAACACAACGATTAATGTCTTTAATTGGAACAGTACAATGTAGATGAGCGCTGTAGTGGTGACTTCCTCTTTAAGATGGTTTTCAAGCTGTGAGACTATTATTCACCAGAATAATTTATATGGCACAACTCTTTCAAGTTTCACTTTCAATAATGCAGTTCTCCACCTGTGTGGTCTCATGATCATCTAGGAGACTCCACTGTTTCCGTCACACCACCAGTCTAACAGGAGACAACCTATAACAGCACTTAAAGATGAAAGCACCATAACGTTCGATATAAAACACAGTGAAAATAACATTTTTATGCAAAATGTAAGTAGGTGGATAAAACATGTCAATGTCAACAATTAAACATTTTTACTACAGCTTATGACGCGCCCCCTGGGCCTGTGCTGTGCAGGGGATACCCGGAGCCGGATCGCTGGGGGTTGTAGTCTCAGTGTGGCGGTGACCCGGTCCGTGCCCAGGGCGGTCAAACCAGTGGCAGTCTTAGGTAATAACAATGTCCGACTACGCCACCCGTGGATTGCGGTCAGTGGGGACCGCCGCTGCGCTGCAGACCGCTGAGGCTGATGTTGTTTGCGCAGCCGAGTATGGGATAACTTCCCACGGGAGAAGTATTGCCTCAGGGCAGCTAGTGTGGAAGATAGGAGAGAAGGTGTGAGCGTCCCAGTAGTAATGGTGCTGGTGCGGCGATGAAACACAGAGACGTGTGGTGCAGTTCAGGGTCTTTACTGATGGAATAACGCAGACCCTCTCGGGAGTACTGGTTAGCAGTAGGGGTCTGGTCAGTCTGTAAGCAAGTAGGATCTCCCCTGGCCAGGTGGAGTTGTAGGCCTCCCCGACTATCTGCACTCTTTCCTGGCTACCTTGCTCTATGCGGGTAGAAGTAGCCCACGTCCCTGAGTATACCGTGTGGTGCTCACCCGTATGGCCGGTGACTTGGGGCCTTCCGTTAGCCTCCGCTTCACGATGGCGGTGCTAGTCCCTTGCTTGTGACCGTGCCTTCGGGCTTCTAAGGCCAGAGGACATGGAATCCCCTGCCGGTTGGATTCTGCTGCTGGACCTGGATGTCCCCACAGCCTCGGACTCAGTGTCCGGGTTTAGTGTCTTCAGCCAAGGCAAGCTTTCTAGCTTCCAGCCTCTGGCACTCGCTCCTGCTCTTACAGAGCTCCTGTTGTAACTCTCCCTTTCCAGGCTCTGACTGCTCTGCTTGTTCTGCAGGCTCTGTCTGTCCTAATCCCGCCCCAGACCCAGTTTATAAGGGCAGATTCCTCCCCTCCCAGGTCTGGGTGGGCCGTGTTGCATGCTTAGGGCTCCTGACCAGAGAAACCTCCCACTTGCTCTCAGACATAATATTTCTATTACTGTGGCAACCAGACCCCTGGGGTGCCACATTCCACCCTAGTAAATTTTAGTACTCCGGGACTAAACACATTTTTAAAGAAACATAAATGCAGGGTATAACAATAATACAATAACATATTTACAAGAAGCTTTAGTTCTTTAAAGGTCACCGCGTGTCCGTAACCGGGTGTCCATATCACCCAAGGTGAAGTTTGTGAAACAAGAGGGCGTCCATGTCACCCAAGGTGAAGCTTTAAGCGAAGTAGGGGACCTGTCCAAAGCAAACCCCTTGCGTTGGCCTTGGGCGTGGCTGCAAGGCTGGAGCTAGCTACTTTGGGCCGCAAGGAGGCCACGCCAGACAGGTTTTATCTTCCGCGGCCGTCTTCGCAAGAGGCACCAAGGTGCAACTATCTACAAGAATTGTTCTGGTTATCCAGTGTCCATAACCTGTTAGTCCATAGAAATCTGCAGGGTAACTGAGAAACATAATTAATAACAGGCAACAAACATAAACCATAAACATTTAAACAGATAAATTCACAGTGCACTAGTTTAGATTTTCCAGCGAGCGGGCATCTGACCTCTAGTGACTCTAGTGGACCTACGGAGCTCACTAACTGGTCCTGCACTACAGGGTGTAGGAGGTGTTATGGGTAAGCTGGGCAGCTGTCTGCGCACTCTTTGGCTCACTAGGGGCACGGCAGGCTCACTACTAGCAGAGGGTTGATTCTCCTGTGCTGCTGGTATGGACTCTTCTGCCTCCTGGGCCGGCTGCTCTTCCAGCTCTACCTGGTCTTCTGTAGGCACTTGAGGGGCTGGCTGGAGAAAGGTGAGGACGGGCACCACGATAGCGTTGTTTACTTGGGTCCAGGACCGGGGAAAGTCTCCGAGTAGGGTGCTGATCATTTCCTCCTTTTCCTCTACGGGTTGAGGGTCTTCCTGATCTTCATCCGTGCTTTGCAACTTCTCGGGGCACTTTTTCAGGTGGTCTCTGGAGACAGTGGCTGTGGTCTCTCCTCCATCCTTGCTGATGACGTACACCTTTGGATTATTGTGGCTTGAGGGCAGTACGGTGTACGGGTCCTTTTCCCACTGGTCGTCCAACTTATGGAGCCGCCTTTTTCTTTTTAAGACCTGCTCTCCAGGTACCAGGGGAACAGCGGGAGCATGTTGATTATAAGTCCTCTCCTGCCTTTCTCTTGATTGACAGAGACTTCGCTCGACGCTCTCCTGTACTTTCCGGTACTGTTGCTGCCGTTCTGTATCCCAGTCTGCTTCTGGTGAGGTGTCCTCGGGTATCAGGACTCCCATATCCAGGTCAACAGGCAGCTTACCAGGTCTTGCTCGCATTAGGTAAGCCGGGGTACAGTTGGTGGAACCTACCGGGATGTGGTTATACAGGTCCACCAGATCGGGCAGTTTCTCAGGCCACAGACTGCGTTCTTCCAGGGGCAATCTTTTTAGCAGATCTATCACCACCTGGTTCATCTTCTCGCAGAGTCCATTGGTTTGGGGGTGATAGGGCGTTGTTCTTATCTTCTTGCAGCCATACAGGTTGCAGAACTCCTGGAAGACCTCCGCTTCGAAGGCTGGTCCTTGGTCCGTCAGCACTTGGTCCAGGTACCCATGTGGGCGGCAGAAGTGCAGCTGGAAGGCTCTGGCTGCTGTCTTTGCTGTCAAGTCTTTGACAGGGACCACCACTAGGAACCGGGAGTAGTGATCCAAGATGGTTAGGGCGTAGACATACCCGCTTCTGCTTGGAGCCAGTTTAACATGGTCCAGGGTGACCAGTTCCAGCGGCTGCCTGGTGATGATGGGCTGCAGGGGAGTCCTCTGGCTGGCACGGTCCCTTCTTCTTAGATTGTACGGGCCACAGTCTCTACACCACCTCTCAATGGCTCGTCTCATGCCTATCCAGTAGAACCGTTCACGCAGCAGGAACTCCAGCTTCTTCCATCCAAAGTGCCCTGCCCCATTGTGGTAGGCCTCCAGCACCATAGCTGCGTCCCGTCTCGGTACCACCACCTGCCAGATCAGCTCATGTGTCCGGGAACTGACCATTCTGCGGCACAACTTCTCCTTGTAGAGGAACAGTCTGCTCTTTTCCGTCCACAGTTGCTTGGTCTCTTCCGGAGCGTCTGGGTCCAGGCGGGCGTCAGCCTGTGTCAGCATCTTCTTTACCAGACGGACTGCGGGGTCACTGTCTTGCGTCTCCGCCCAGTTGTAGTGGGGTAAGGGGTTGAACGTAGCGGATCGCTGGCCCCTCACACGGTGGGAATACTGGGTAATCCCATGACGGTGGAACGCAGGGAGTTCGATCTCTTCCAATTCTTCTGGATCCTCCCCTTCGTCCGGTAGGTTTGGCATCCTGGACAAGGCGTCCGCGTTGGTATTGGAGCGTCCTGCCCGGTATTTGATCGTGAACTCAAAATTGGACAGGCGGGCCATCCATCTCTGCTCCATGGCACCCAGTCTTGCAGTGTCCAGGTGTGTCAACGGGTTGTTGTCCGTGTACACGGTGAATCTGGAAGAGGCAAGGTAATGCTTAAAACGTTCGGTTACTGCCCACACCACTGCCAGGAACTCTAGCTTAAACGAGCTGTAATTCTAAGGGTTTCTTTCCGTGGGTCACAGTTTTCGGCTGGCGTAAGCAATTACCCGTTCTCTCCCCTGCTGGATCTGGGACAGTACGGCTCCTAGCCCGATGTTGCTTGTGTCCGTGTGGAGGATAAAGGGCTGGCTGTAATCAGGGTATGCCAGGATTTCATCCCCCGTGAGGGCCATCTTCAGCTGGCGGAAGGACTCCTCTTCCAGCTTTTCCCATTTGAAGGGTGGCTTCTGGTTTTTGGCCTTCCTGGACTGGCCTATCAGGAGGTCCTGCATAGGAGCTGCCTTCTTGGTAAAACCGGGAATGAATCTTCGGTAGTAGCCTACCAACCCAAGGAACTGCCGCACTTCCTTTATGCTGGATGGTCTTGGCCAGTCCTTAATCACGGTGATCTTGTCAGGGTCGGGGGCTACTCCGTCAGCACTCACCACGTGTCCCAGGTACTGTACCTTTGGCTTCAGTAGATGACACTTTGAGGGTTTTACCTTTAGGCCATAGTTTGCCAGGGCTTCAAACACTTCTGCCAGGTGTTCCAGATGGTCCTCATAGGTCTTGGAATAGACGATGACGTCGTCCAGGTATAGTAGGACCGTCTCGAAGTTCCGGTGTCCCAGACAGCATTCCATCAACCGTTGGAAGGTTCCTGGTGCGTTGCAGAGCCCGAACGGCATACAGTTAAATTCGCTGAGTCCCATCGGTGTGGTGAATGCGGTTTTCTCCCGGTCCGCCTCTGCTACAGGAACCTGCCAGTACCCGCTAGTGAGATTCAAAGTAGAGAAGAAGTTAGCAGATTTTAATGCAGCTAAGGACTCTTCTTTCCTTGGTAACGGGTACGCATCTTTGTGTGTGATACGGTTGACCTTCCTGTAGTCTACACACATTCTCATGGTGTTGTCTTTCTTTTTCACTAAGATTAGTGGAGCTTCCCAGGGGCTACAGCTGTCCCTAATTACCCCAGCCTCCTTCATGTCCTTTAACATCCCCTTGGCGTGCTGATAGTGTGCAGGGGGTACGGGTCGATATCTCTCCTTTATGGGAGGATGGTCTCCCGTTGGGATGTGATGTTCTACCACCTTCACTCGCCCAAAGTCTAGCGGGTGTTTGCTTAACACTCTCTCGTACTCTTGAACCACCCGATAGACTCCCTGCTTTTGGTGTGAGGGAGTGGAGTCAGTACCCAAATGCAGTTGCTGACACCAGTCCTCCATTGGTTTCTTAGACCCGTTACCTTCCTCTGGTTGAGATGGGGGCAAGGGTTCCACGGCCTGTACAGAGTTCTGGTTGATGGTGAACAATTTGGCTAGCGTGGCATACCGGGGCAGGTATACTTCTCTCTCCCCGATATTTATGATGCGGACGGGCACCCTCCCATGGCGTACATCGACCACCCTCCGTGCTGTCAAAATGGTGGGCCTACTGTCTGAGTAGACGGGTTCTACCATTGCTTGGTAGTCTCTACCTCTTAGACCAATAGCTGCCCGGCACCAAATCATCATCTCACTTTTCGGGGGCATGGCAATAGGGAACGGGTCACACATTCTCATGCTACCTATCTCACCACCAGATAGTTCCACTTGTTGCCGCTTCATCAGTGCCCGGATCTCTTTTTGGAGCACACGCTGCTGGCTGGAACTGGCGTTCTTGGCAACCTGTTGCAAAATAAGAATCACCTCTGCAAGACAGTTTTCAATTACGTTAGTACCTAGGGTTATTTTTGGGTGACTCTCGCGACGGTCAATGTCCACAATGATAAGTCCTTGTGCCGGCAGTTCAACTTTACCGACCTTGATGGTCACTTCCTTAAATCCTATCTGTGGCACGGGCTGACCATTGCTGACGATAATGCTCAGGTCGTCATCTGGGTAGCGGGTTATGTCCGAGTCATTCCAGTACCGCTTGAAGAGCACGTACGGGATGGTAGTCACCTGTGACCCAGTGTCTAGTAGGGCACTCATAGGAATGCCATCCAGTACCACAGGCAAGACCGGACGTCCCCCTACGTATTTGTCACGCCAGTTTGATGGGCCTGATGATCTTATGCCTGGGGGTTGGTCCTCTACCCCAGGTTGTGCCCGTTTAAATGACAGTACCTTGCTATATGTCCGGGTTGATTGCAGCGGCGGCAGATGGGTCATCCGTCCTCGTATCTGTCGCTGGGTCTTCCTCTGGCCGGTGGGGTCCTCCTCAGTCGGCGCCACGGGACGTCCTCCGGTCCGGATGCCAGCTGAATCTTTCCTGGAGAAGAGACCTGTAAAGACTGCACAGTTCTGGTTAGCGCGGCAACACTCTTAGTCAGCTCTTGGACCTGATGGTGCAGGTCTGTAGCCGGGTCATTGTTCAAAGCCTGCGCATCAGCTCCCACAGGCCCTGCAGACAAGGGCGCCGAGTCCTGGTGATAAGTGATAGCAGGGCGCCTGTGGGTCACAGCGCCACCTGGTGCCGGTTCTCGGAGCACCCGGATGGCTCTGTCCTTGAACTGTGCAAAGTCCAGGTCAGGGTCCTGTAAGGCCATTGCCCGCAACTGGGTTCGGTGGGCATTGCACAGTAGACCCTCAATAAATTGTTCGGTCAACAGCTTGTCTTCATTTCCCACGCTGTCAGGGTCTGCCTGCTTAATGGCTCTCAGGGCCTCTTGTAGGTTTAGAGCATAGTCTCTTATACTTTCTTGTGCCCGTTGTTTGCACCCGTAAAATCTTAGTTTTATCTCGGCTGAGGTGCGGGTGTCAAATGTGTCTTTCAGCCGGGCTAGTATCTCTCTGACAGTCCTCTTCTTCCCAGGTGACCAGGACTTTACCTCCCTTTGGGCTGCCCCGATTAACTGGGCCACCAGGATGCTCACTTTTTGCTCTTCTGTGAGGGGGTATACCTGGAAGAGGCTATCCAGTCTTTCCCTAAAGTCACTTAGGGTATGTGACTCCCCTGAGTACTGGGTTAGCCAGGTTGCCCCCGGGCTATAGGGCATGGTGAATGGCATGACCGCTGCAGCGGTTGCGCTGGCGGCCGGTGTGGCGGTGGAGCTCCCCTCGGAATCCGACATCCTCCTTCCCCCCCTAGTGGACCGTGGCCTACCTTGCGATGCTCTTCTTCCGTAGGCAGCGGCTCCGCAGTCGATCGTCGGGGTCGAGGACCTGGCGTCGCGCTCCGATGACGTCAGTATCGCTCTTCCTCCCTTCCAGGACCTTGCGCAGCGTCAGTGCGTGGGGCGGAGCTTCGGATCTCGCGCGCTTTCGGCGTCCACGCCCCTCTTCTTCCCGTGCGGCATCCCGAAGATGGCGTCCGATGGCGGGAAGCGGCTGCGGATGGCGGGAAGACGGCAGAAGATGGATGGCGGGAAACGACCCAAGATGGCGTCCGATGGTGGAAAACGACTCCGGACGGCGGGAAACTTCACCACAGGTAAGTATAAAAGTCTTTTTTCAGGCACGCAGTACCCGGTGGTTGCGGGCACGAAATCCTGCCGACTACGCCAAAGTTGACGCGCCCCCTGGGCCTGTGCTGTGCAGGGGATACCCGGAGCCGGATCGCTGGGGGTTGTAGTCTCAGTGTGGCGGTGACCCGGTCCGTGCCCAGGGCGGTCAAACCAGTGGCAGTCTTAGGTAATAACAATGTCCGACTACGCCACCCGTGGATTGCGGTCAGTGGGGACCACCGCTGCGCTGCAGACCGCTGAGGCTGATGTTGTTTGCGCAGCCGAGAATGGGATAACTCCCCACGGGAGAAGTATTGCCTCAGGGCAGCTAGTGTGGAAGATGGGAGTGATGGTGTGAGCATCCCAGTAGTAATGGTGCTGGTGCGGCGATGAAACACAGAGACGTGTGGTGCAGTTCAGGGTCTTTACTGATGGAATAACGCAGACCCTCCCGGGAGTACTGGTTAGCAGTAGGGGCCTGGTCAGTCTGTAAGCAAGTAGGATCTCCCCTGGCCAGGTGGAGTTGTAGGCATCCCCGACTATCTGCACTCTTTTCTGGCTACCTTGCTCTATGCGGGTAGAAGTAGCCCACGTCCCTGAGTATACCGTGAGGTGCTCACCCGTATGGCCGGTGACTTGGGGCCTTCCGTTAGCCTCCGCTTCACGATGGCGGTGCTGGTCCATTGCTTGTGACCGTGCCTTCGGGCTTCTAAGGCCAGAGGACATGGAATCCCCTGCCGGTTGGATTCTGCTGCTGGACCTGGATGTCCCCACAGCCTCGGACTCCGTGTCCGGGTTTAGTTTCTTCAGCCAAGGCGAGCTTTCTAGCTTCCAGCCTCTGGCACTCGCTCCTGCTCCTACAGAGCTCCTGTTGTAACTCTCCCTTTCCTGGCTCTGACTGCTCTGCTTGTTCTGCAGGCTCTGTCTGTCCTAATCCCGCCCCAGACCCAGTTTATAAGGGCAGATTCCTCCCCTCCCAGGTCTGGGTGGGCCGTGTTGCATGCTTAGGGCTCCTGACCAGAGAAACCTCCCACTTGCTCTCAGACATAATATTTCTATTACTGTGGCAACCAGACCCCTGGGGTGCCACACTTATACAACAGTCAAGAAGACATGTGGCTTCCATACCTTGTTATAAATGAGGTTGTCTACAGCAGGACCGTTGAGACTCATTTTTGCATTAGAAGAAGCTTAGTACATCAGTTGGCCAACCTGACCCTAATGGCAGAACACCAGAGGTGTAACTTTGGGTACAGGGGATGTAGTCGCACCCTAAGCCTTAGGGATCCAACAGGTCCTTTTGGCCTGTATGTGACGATAAACACTTTCAAAGACCCATGATTGTTCAGAGCCCTGTTGGAAATTTTGCAATGGGGTCTACAAACTTGAAGTTACGTCAACGCAGAATACCTTCATAGCATGTCTGGGGTTGAACATGTCAATCAATATTCATCTTATTTTTCTCATAGATACTTTATAAATCCATGAGACAAAAACTGTTCTGGCGCAGTGATATATGGAGGTAGGATATAGAACCATTGAGACATTACAAGAAAATTTTGCTTGGGTCCGTATGAAGATCGATCTTTATTTTTGTCTTTTTAGCAGATCCCAAATAGGGGAAGAAAAAACAGTCTTAATGGAAATGACTCGTTCAGTCTTAGGTCAGGATTGACTAAAGGATAAAAGCATGAATCTAGTTTTCCATAAAATTGACCTTAATTTAATTAGACATCCTATGGTCTAGATCTAGATTTCAGGTACAGGTCTATCGAGAACCCAATGGTGTACAAAATGATTAAGAAATGGGTAAAGCAAGGAAATTCAAAAATAAGCAATTGCTCGAAAAGAAGGTTTCTTTGTGTCCACATACATTAAAAAATAAAAAAAGGTAAAACTGTAAGGTTACTCATTTATACACTGCAGCGACTTACGTCGTCTCCCAATGCAGCACATGAAATCTTGGCTGCTCTAGTGGAACATTCTGGTATTCCCACTGCGTGATGGATAATTCAACGACCTAAAGATGGATGATCTTCTTCCCTTGACATATTTAGAAACAAAATCATGAAAATATTTAATGGATGGAATGGTTTTTCTTCACTGGAAACGGAGCCTAAGTGGTTGCAACCACAGAGAGTCGAGAGAAGGATTTTTGAAGGTTTGCATCATACGTGAAACTATGTTTATGTCGGGGCTTTGATTGTAAAAATGTTAATACAGGAAGGTTTTTTAGCACGGCTTGACCCTTCAGAACTTAAATGCCTCCACTAAATCAGTGAATGGAACATAAAAATGAATGACTTCAGCAGCAGACGTTTCTTCTGGTAATGTCTCCTAAGTCCTGTATACAAAGTACAAATGATATACAAATATGTGAGTCCAGATGTACATGATATTCAATTAAAACATTCTTACAATGGAAAGAAAAAAAATCAGGCCAACTTGAATATCATCAATTTTTTTTTAGCTATTTTTTTAGTTTTTTGTTGTTTTGTCACTTTGTGGAAAATATATATAAGAAATTATTTTCTCATTACATCTGAGAAACATCCTGGGGCTTCCATTTGGCCATGGCAAGGTTTCTTCACCTAATGAATATTTAAAAAAAAGAAAGAAAAAAAATAGAATAAAAAATGTTATGGTCAGTAGGGGTATAAAAAACATTCATAAGGCGCCAATCAGAAATGGGTCTTGTCATGTAATAAACTGTGGTAATGGAAGTAGCAATGAGTAAGTCTCTTCTCTTGGCTGATAATTGGTGGTGGATAAGTGAACATTTTTGTAGACTAGAATACACCTTTAAAAAATTTAGCGTTGAGTGCTATGAGCTTCCAAATACACCTTTGGGTTGGGATTTGCTCCTAAAGTTGATCTATCATAAGATTGTAGAGTCATAAAGTAGATTTTTGGCACAAAAGAGACTCCATATAGTAGAAGTGCCTTTGTTCCACCTGAGAGGGTTACCTCTAGCCTCAAGACCCCCATGGCTCTGCTTACATGTATGATGCATGATGCAGGAAAGTAATAAAGGGATTTTGGACACCATACTGTTGAGTAGAGACACATGGAAATTTCTTCTAGGAGGTCTATGACTTGGCGTGATGGTTAGAAGCTGTGTCGGAGTAGAGTTCCTTTGGCCCGTCCTCCACCAATACAGAACATGTGATGTGTAAGTGTAAAATGTATCACTAAGCATGTTGCAAGCACAAGACATCATCAGTTAGGTCTAAGAGGTTATTTGTAGAGATGAGCAAATCTCTTGAAATTCATTTTGGGCAGATTCACTCGAATCGACCAGCTAATTCTGGGTCAAAATGGAAAGAGCCTTGATTGACATGAAAAATCATTTATGATTCTCTGAGGTCTTCTCAGCCCCCAAAGCATAATAAATAGAGGGTAGGAAAGGGATTAAAAAAATACCTATCTTACACTGTAGTTCCCCGGTCCTCCGCATCTTTCTTAAATTCTTCCGGTGCTGTCTCTCACGGTCATTATTTGCTTCTTTCTCCCATGTGATGCCAATCATTGACTAAGAGCTGGTCATGTGTGGAGTGACACCTGTCATGGCTTGCATCTTTCCCCCATGTAACTTTTTGGAGACAATCACTGGCCCAGCGCCTTTCAAATGGAGGGGGTCACTTCAATGATGCGCACCACTCTCTCCAGATGACCTGTTGAGTCCAATCATTGGAAGAAACGAAGACGGTTGCGGAGGACTGGGGAGCTATGGCAGCTACTTAAGATAGGTGAGGACCTAGGTCAGACCCTTTCTTAGTCCTCAAAGGAACACAGCAGAAGAGCACTGGCTGGCCGCCATTTTGCTGGAATTATGAGTATGAAATCACTTACATTTCAGATACACCAGCATTCCAAAAATTTTTCAAAAATTTGAAACACATTTGATTTCTTACGGATTAATTCGCTCTTCTCTATCAACACAGGAACTAGACCTTAGTGGCAGGTAAATGGGTTAAAAGTCACCTCCGTGTGGCGTCAGCTAGACTTTGGGGCGCATTATTGTTTTGTTTGCATTTTACCTCCTGATTTGCCTCTCTAAAGATAGCTAGCTAAATACTAGCAAATGCAAGGGATACAGTAGATTTTCATTGGCTATATTCAAGACACCAAGGTTCGCCATCATATGTAACAATTGTAAATTTATTCAGAAGGTCAATCTATTTGGGGCTCCATGTAAATACTTTTATGCCCAAAAATTACAAAAGAATTCTCGGAGTGTTATCTTTATTGTCTAACCAGAAAAAATATATTTACAAGCCTTCAGAGCACGGAGGCTCCTTCCTCAGGCATGATTGGGGCTAAAATATATTTTAATAATTGGGTTTCATTAAAAAAATTGGGGCTAAAATGTATTTTAATAATTAGGTTTCATTAAAAATTTTGCACCGTTTGGCTTCTACAACCCCTGGCAAAAATTATGGAATCACCGGGCTCTGAGGAGGTTCATTCAGTTGTTTAATGTTGTTGAAAAAAAGCAGATCACAGACATGGCACAAAACTAAAGTCATTTCAAATGGCAACTTTAGGGCTTTAAGAAACACTAAAAGAAATCAAGATTAAAAATGTGGTACTCAGTAAGGGTAATTTTTTTCAGACCAAGCAGAGGGAAAAAATTATGGAATCACTCATGGCTTTAATAACAGCTTGCAGTCTTTGAGGCATGGACCTAATGAGTGACAAACAGTACTCTTCATCAATCTGGCTCCAACTTTCTCTGATTGCTGTTGCCAGATCAGCTTTGCAAGTTGGAGCCTTGTCATGGACCATTTTCTTCAACTTCCACCAAAGATTTTCAATTGGATTGAGATCCGGACTATTTGCAGGCCATGACATTGACCTTATGAGTTTTCTTTCAAGGAATGTTTTCACAGTTTTTGCTCTACGGCTGGATGCATTATCATCTTGAAAAATGATGTCATCATCCTCAAACATCTTTTCAATTGATGGGATAAGAAAACTGTCCAAAATATCAATGTAAACTTGGGCATTTATTGAAGATGTAATGACAGCCATCTCCCCAGTGCCTTTACCTGACATGCTGCCCCAATATCATCAATGACTGTGGAAATTTGCATGTTCTCTTCATGCAGTCATCTTTATAAATCTCATTGGAACGGCACCAAACAAAAGTTCCAGCATCATCACCTTGCCCAATGCAGATTCGCGATTAATCACTGAATATGACTTTCATCCAGTCATCCACAGTCCACGATTGCTTTTCCTTAGCCCATTGTAACCTTGTTTTTTTCTGTTTAGGTGTTAATGATGGCTTATGTTTAGCTTTTCTGTATGTAAATCCCATTTCCTTTAGGCGGTTTCTTACAGTTCGGTCACAGACATTGATTCCAGTTTCCTCCCATTCGGTCCTCATTTGTTTTGTTGTGCATTTCCTGTTTTGGAGACATATTGCTTTAAGTTTCCGGTCTTGATGCTTTGATGTCTTCCTTGGTCTACCAGTATGTTTGCCTTTAACAACCTTCCCTTGTTGTTTGTATTTGGTCCAGATTTTAGACACAGAACAACCAACATCTTTTGCAACATTGCATGATGATTTACCTTCTTTTAAGAGTTTGATAATCCTCTCCTTTGTTTCAATTGACATCTCTTGTGTTGGAGCCATGATTCATGTCAGTCCTCTTGGTGCAACAGCTCTCCAAGGTGTGATCACTCCTTTTTAGATGCAGACTAACGAGCAGATCTAATTTGATGCAGGTGTTAGTTTTGGAAATGAAAATTTACAGGGCGATTCCATAATTTTTTCCTCAGAATTGAGTGATTCCATAATTTTTTCCCTCTGCTTGGTCTGAAAAAAATTACCCTTACTGAGTACCACATTTTTAATCTTGATTTCTTTTAGTTGAAATGACTTTAGTTTTGTGCCATGTCTGTGATTTGCTTTTTTTCAACAACATTAAACAACTGAATGAACCTCCTCCGAGCCCGGTGATTCCATAATTTTTGCCAGGGGTTGTATAATCTCCGAATTGCACTAACTATTGCTAGTTGCAGAATGAGTTAACTGAGAATATGTCAGTAAGTAACTTTTTTACTCTTTTATCTGTCTTTTTCTGAGCTTCTATCAGTTAATGTATGACCACAGACCACATCAAAGTTGAATATTGCAAGGAAACAAAGAGCCTATAAAAGAAAAACGGTGCAAAATTTTTAATGAAAACCAATTGCAAAGATTATTTTTAGCCCCAAATACATGCATTTAAGTAGAATTTAAAAAAAAGTGGGCAACCCCTTTAACAACGGCACATTGAGTCTCTACTAAAGAGCCATGTGGCATTGTATGTGCAGTTGTATGATGAAGCCATATGGATAATATTAAGGAGGTATCTTTATAACATGCTATTGTAGCACCCTGAGGACTCGGCTGCTACAGGGGTATTACACCTCAAGCCAGAGGTGTGGTATTCCACTCCCGGGTAAGGATGGAGTGTGGGACTGAGCTCAGATAGCTGCATACACTACATACATCCCATTTCCGGGGGACAGACCGACGGTACTCCCACCAGTATATGTGCAGGTACGACAGTGTCTGTCCCTGGCTGGAGTGGGAGGGGGGTGGAACATCCCAGTAGTGTAGGGGCAGATAGGGGGAGCAGTCTGGGTAAGGCTAGGAGTTCATTGGGTGCTGGTCACCTGAGCTCACACATAGAGGGAGTATATAAGGTGGGCACCATCTTAGATCAGGGTCAGTCTTCTGTAGAGGGTCAGTCAGTCCTGAGAGAGGTCCAGGAGCGCCTGCAGAGAGAAGAGAGAGAGGAGAAGAGAAGGACCCAGAGGGGGAGAAGAAGGAACCCCAAGAACCCAGTATACAACCAGAAGGGTGAAGGGTTGGCACGCAAGGGAACCGGATCCCAAATTAGTGGAGGAGAGAAACTACCCTCAACTAAGAACCGGAGGCTGCGACATTACATGTGGAGCAGCCCCTCACCAAGTCCACTAAGAAGGCACACCGAGCATAGGGTCAGGGAAGCCAAAGAAGGTTCACCCAACAGGAGACCCGAGGGAGCCGGACATAAGTGGACCCCTGGTGGGAACGGCCAGTAGAGAGGACAGTCAGAAAGGGAGCTCAGGACCACGCTCCAGAATTGCTTGGGGGTTGGCCGAGTCCAGGACCTGGTGGACGCAGCACGGCTCGGGCGGTCACTCAAGGCCAGAGTGACCAACAGAACAGCAGTAAGTAAAAACCCTGAACTGCACAGCCCGACTCTGAGTCTTCTTACCATCCACACTGCACCACCACTACCACCATCCTCTACACCTGACCCCCTGAGGCTATACCCCTCCCGTTGGGGGTTATACTACCACAGCTGCACATATACCACCAGCCTCAGCGGACCCTGCTGCAGCGGCGGCCTTTTGAACGCAATTCAACGGGTGGCGTAGTCGACACTAAGAACAACTAATAACATCTGTAAAGACTGCCACACACTGAGTTTGACACCCTGGGCACGGACCGGGTCGCCGCCACTCGGAGACTACAACCCCCATCAGATCCGGCTCCGGGTAATCCCCAAACAGCACTGGCCCAGGGGGCGCGTCAACTTTGGCGTAGTCGGCAGGATTTCGTGCCCGCAACCACCGGGTACTGCGTGCCTGAAGAAAAGTTCAAATTTACCTCAAGAAGAAGTCTCCCGCCGGTTCCACAGGGTCCCCGCCATGGGACGCCATCACGGATCGTTTCCCGCCGGTTGCCCGCCATCTGCAGCTTTTTCCCGCCATCCACGGAGTTTCCCGCCACTGGGAGACGATTCCCGCCATTTCCAGAAGATTTCCCGCCTTGGAAGAGCGGACGCCATTATGGGCGTGCCAGAGGGTGGCAAGAGGTCACCTCCCATCGTGGGCCAAGTAAAGGAATGGCGCCAAAAGCGGAAACCGCCCCCACCAACGGAGACTGTGATGCTAGAGATGTCCATCAGCGTGAGAGAACTGCCCCTGGAACTGACAATCACAAAGTTGCCCCGGGACCACCTTCAATGTGGGCGGAGACAGAACAAGAGAGCGAAGATGGGTGCAGCCTGGAGGAGTCTGGAGAGAGCGCACCCGGAGACAAGAAGTCTGGAGAGGACTCCGGAGAAGTCGTACCCGGAGATGGAAGGAGAGTCAGGCAGCACCGACCCTGTGGTCAGGAGCCTGCTGCAAGCAACAACCCCACTAGGCTTAGTGGAGATCCTGGCACAGCTCCCCCGAGACCGGGAGTGTGCGCAGACCGCGCTGGAGCGCCTCGCATGGAGGATGGCCCAGGTGCAGCGAGAGACGCTGACGGAGTGGAGCCGAGAGATGGCCCTGCAGGCAAGAACCCGCCAGCGAAGCACGCCACCCGAGACGAGGAGACAGACCGCCTCTGAGGATGGTGCAGGAGGAGTGAAGGCCGGAGACGGCGCCGAAGAGGGAGCTGAACAGATGGAGGCAGGTAAAGGGGACGTCACTACCCCGAGCCGAGAAACCACGTGCCTGCCCCAGCTCCCCGTCGCAGAGCCCGAAATTCCCCCTGCCGTGCCCGTCGCTGCATCGTCACCGCTCCAGACAAGGCCTCAAGCAGAAGCCGCGGCCGCGACCCCTGTGAAGTCACGCGCCTCAACCCTGAGCGCGGCCAAGCAGGAGACGCCACCGGCCTGGTCGCAAGGCCGAGTGCCCCCGTGTGCCGCCGTCTTCACGGTGCCCTTTACATTCAGGGTGCCCCAAGCCTGGTCGCAAGGCCTGGTGAACCCGGGCGCCGCCACCACAACAGCGCCCTCAACTTCCACTGTGCCGCACCTGGGTGAGGACTTGTTTGCCCAGCACACTTGCCCGGATGGGCAGCCCTTTGTGTGGCCACCGGAGTTCCACCATCCCCGACTCCGGAAAGAAAGACCTCTGGATGAGCCCCTGATCCCGTCTCCGGCGCCCGTCAAGATGACCCCGCTCTCGTTAGAGGAGGCGCAGTTTGAGTGGGACCCCGCAGGAGGAGACCTCATCGGGTTCACTCAAGAAACCCGGGCGGCTGCAGCGGAGCGTGCAGAGTGCTGCCGCCAGCAGTTGGAAGCCTTTGACCGAGAAAGAAGAGAGAGGCGGGTCCGCGAGCAGAGGCTGCAAATAAAAAGTGCAGAACAGAAGAGCCGGACCAGGAGGAACCCCCGTGCAGCCCATGGTCCCCGTGCCACCGGGACTGTAATTAAATTCCAGTTGCAGCACGGTTGGGGCTTCATTCGAGATCATCACACCCCCGGCGACGTCTTTGTGACCAGAAGAGATGTCGAGTCCCATCTGCCGGAGGGGCACAGAGGTCGTGACCTATATGTAGGGGACGAGGTCACGTTCACCCGGCACAAGTGTGCCAAAGGACCCTACGCCCTCCATGTACACCGGCTGACGGAGGAGGAGCTACGGTGTGAAGGAGGAGCAGGAGTACGCCGTCATTAAAGTACGGTAAAGAGACTGTACATAGTTACCCGTCAGGGTATAAAAACTGTTACTGCTGCTAGTTAAAATATAGTCCCCGTTGGGACCAGCAAATTGAACTGAAACCCGTGTGTCCCTATTCCCACTGACCGAGGACTGAGAGCGGTCATTCCTTTCCTAATACCTGGCCGAGGACTGAGAGCGGCAATATTTCCCCTTGTATATAGTTGCGCTTTTTGAGGCGCCCCCTACTGGTTTTATAGGAAAGCTGTGTTATTCTACAAGAGACTGTCGCACTTTACCCGGTCACAAGTTGCACCGTGGCCGGAGGGAAAGTTTACAAGAATGTTTATTATGAAAAAGTTTTATGCTGCAGAAATATATATATAATGTTTTATATGTTTATGTTGTTATGAAAAAAATTGTATGTTTATGGATGTTTTATTCTCTTACAGCCCGAGGACGTGCTGTGATTTACCAGGGGGGAATGTAGCACCCTGAGGACTCGGCTGCTACAGGGGTATTACACCTCAAGCCAGAGGTGTGGTATTCCACTCCCGGGTAAGGATGGAGTGTGGGACTGAGCTCAGATAGCTGCATACACTACATACATCCCATTTCCGGGGGACAGACCGACGGTACTCCCACCAGTATATGTGCAGGTACGACAGTGTCTGTCCCTGGCTGGAGTGGGAGGGGGGTGGAACATCCCAGTAGTGTAGGGGCAGATAGGGGGAGCAGTCTGGGTAAGGCTAGGAGCTCATTGGGTGCTGGTCACCTGAGCTCACACATAGAGGGAGTATATAAGGTGGGCACCATCTTAGATCAGGGTCAGTCTTCTGTAGAGGGTCAGTCAGTCCTGAGAGAGGTCCAGGAGCGCCTGCAGAGAGAAGAGAGAGAGGAGAAGAGAAGGACCCAGAGGGGGAGAAGAAGGAACCCCAAGAACCCAGTATACAACCAGAAGGGTGAAGGGTTGGCACGCAAGGGAACCGGATCCCAAATTAGTGGAGGAGAGAAACTACCCTCAACTAAGAACCGGAGGCTGTGACATTACATGTGGAGCAGCCCCTCACCAAGTCCACTAAGAAGGCACACCGAGCATAGGGTCAGGGAAGCCAAAGAAGGTTCACCCAACAGGAGACCCGAGGGAGCCGGACATAAGTGGACCCCTGGTGGGAACGGCCAGTAGAGAGGACAGTCAGAAAGGGAGCTCAGGACCACGCTCCAGAATTGCTTGGGGGTTGGCCGAGTCCAGGACCTGGTGGACGCAGCACGGCTCGGGCGGTCACTCAAGGCCAGAGTGACCAACAGAACAGCAGTAAGTAAAAACCCTGAACTGCACAGCCCGACTCTGAGTCTTCTTACCATCCACACTGCACCACCACTACCACCATCCTCTACACCTGGCCCCCTGAGGCTATACCCCTCCCGTTGGGGGTTATACTACCACAGCTGCACATATACCACCAGCCTCAGCGGACCCTGCTGCAGCGGCGGCCTTTTGACCGCAATTCAACGGGTGGCGTAGTCGACACTAAGAACAACTAATAACATCTGTAAAGACTGCCACACACTGAGTTTGACACCCTGGGCACGGACCGGGTCGCCGCCACTCGGAGACTACAACCCCCATCAGATCCGGCTCCGGGTAATCCCCAAACAGCACTGGCCCAGGGGGCGCGTCACTATCAATTTCCAATCAGTCGTGAAATCAACAGTACACGAAGTAACAGTATGACCCTGTGAATTAGTAAGACTGCACGTTTCGACGTCTTGCAATTTGGACCTTTTATGAGACACATTATAGCCTATATAAGGCTTACATTTGCAGGACCAGAGGCAATGCTATTGGGTAGATATAAGTAGCAGTTGTACCAGGTGCCTAAGTTGGCCGGTATTATTAAGGATATATGAGGTTATGTTATTAATTTTGCATTGGGTCCTATAAATGGTTAGTTAGAATAACTTTTCCTGTTTTGTGTAGTGCAGCTAAGCAGAAAACATGAAGCCTTCCCACATCAGACATAACGAGTTTTAGTTTAGAGCGCTCTGAAATCGGAAGCAATTTTCCAGCCTAAAAATGACTACTGGAAGCAATATTTGCAGGTTAGCTATCTTACTAAAAATCAATCTGACACAGATCTAATTTCTCTACTCAGTAACATCATCATTAAAGCGCAACACATCGCAAACAACGCGTTCATCATTTTAACATTTCTTTCCAGGATTCAATTTAGATTACGGTCTGTAAAATCACCGTGATCTGTGCTTTTAAAAAAAAATGATCAGAGCTTCTTCCCAGCAAAATGAAGATTTCACATCTTATGGAAGACAGTTTGCTAGTCTTGCTCAATTAAATTACTTTAATACTGAGGAGGAAGCTAGGAATAGAGGGAGCTGCTACAGTGATCTTCTAGATCTTTCATGCTTGCACAAGGCAGAGTAGGCAGCCGTCTAGGACATGACTGATGTGGGGGCAAAGTGACTTCAAATTTATTACAACCACCATAGTTGCCATCATTTTTGGGGCTGTTTAAGCCCTATTTTTCCAAAAAATGCCCCTAACCCCTCCTGAAAACACCCACTAACCCCTGCTGGTAAAACTTATTCTACACCCACTTTCAGGTGGGTCTTACATAACCCCACCCTTTTTCAGGACGGTTAGTAACTATGAACCAGTTGGAAACCATGATAAAACATCCAGGGTATGATGAACACTTCTCTTCATGGATTTGTTCTCCTTTTTTTTATTTTTACATAAATGCAAATATGACAAACTTTCTACTCTTTTCAATAAACCAATCAAACAAAAGCTCAACACAAGTAATATAACACATGATTTCTCTAAATTCACTGTAAAATGCCACTTTTACTTACTTTTTCAGTCCCAGAATTATTCACCACTTCAAAACAAGTGTATTTATGACTTAGTATATGCTCTATGGCTGTTATGACCTACTTACCCTCTGGCTGTTATGACCTGCTGCAAATGTGATGCTTAGGCAGACACCGGCTTCTAGAAGCATTCCTGATGAGTCTTAGCCCAAGTGATTTGACCTCCAGTTTAATGATATTCTTGGGCTGTCAAGAAAGTGGCCTAAAAAGTTAAGAAAAGAGATCATTGCCCTGCACAAACCAGGAAAAGGGTGCAAAAATATACAAAGCTATTGAATGTTCCTAGATATAGCTGGAAGCAGAGTTGGCAAGTTCAAAGTTAAGGAACACAGGCTACACTATCTGGATGTGGCAGAAAGAAGAAAATGTCACCAGATGAAACCAGATTCCTGTGGAGGCAAGTGGTCAAAAACTGTAAAAAGGAAAACTGCTGCAAGATTTGGTGGCAACGGAGACTGAAGTTTCAGTTTGAACGCTAAACACTGAAGTGCTTTATGCTCAAACTCAAAGATGAAACCTCTGCTGTACTGACCTAAAAGCACAAGAAAAGTTGGATCCAATATAATCAAAACCATATAAATAAGACATAAAAGTTTTGAGATTCTGTCCTGCAAGGCGATGAAACTAAACTGGGACTTTGCAGGCCGATGGATTAGTGTGGAGGAGGAATGAAGAATACATTATAAAGAACATTCTTCATACAGTGAAGCATGGTGGGGGCTTGGTGATGCCCACAGTGAAACATGGCAAGGATTCGGTGATGCACTAGGGCTGTCGTGCTTCCACTGGCAATAGAAACCTGCAGAATGTGGTTAGGAAGATGGATTCTGTCAAATTCAGGAATTCCTAAAAGAAACTTCCACACTGAAGCTTAGGCAGCATTGGACCTTTCAATGGGTCAATGATCCCAAGGCTTTCTCAAAGTCCACCTTTACTTACTTTCAGAAGAAGTTCTGGAAGATTCTGTAGTGGCTATCATAGTCATCTGTCTTGAATCTTATAGAAAATCCCAAGAATATTAGTGAAATGGAGGCCATTGCCCATGAGGAATGGGCTAAGATTCCTCGGGAGCGCTACCAGAAGCTGGTGTCTGGCTATGCAACACTTTTGCAGCAGGTGATAACAGCTAGAGAGGATTTAGTAAGTAATAAAGACACTTGTCATGAAGGGGTTGAATAACTTTCATTGCAACTGTTATATGATATAATTCATAGGTTGAAGGAAATAACCTTGTGAAAATCCTGCCTTGGAAACCACTCCTGGCTCCTTATAATCTAGCTTTAGAGAGTTTTTCATATCTTGTCAACTTTTTCTTGAAAAATAATGGCGTTATTTCCATGTGTATCTTCACTAATTTCAGTTAAAAACATTAAAAAATTATTTCATGCCAGTATGTTAGGACATATTAGCATTGTTGATGTTTTTAGCCCTTGGGTTAAAGCCTCACTTGTAAAAGTCAATGCATGGTGTCTCCACACCTGAAGGCCATGACCTGTCATTCATCCTTCTCCTGACAGTAATGATAGCAGGAAATAGTGATGTTCTTTCCTCACCTCCAGCAGATGTACAGCCGATCAATGGCTGTAGATGGACAAGAGAAGTCTAGTAAAGTGATTCCCGTCCATCTCTTGTAGAAACTTAGGCTTCAGTTATGTGCTGAGTGCTTGACCTGGTGGGAGGCCCAATAACTGAAAAAGAGATTGTACAAAAAAAAACCCACAAAGAATATCTTTATTGAATTTTTGGCCGCTTGCAACTTCTGGAGACTGCTTTAGAAAAGCTGTAAACGTGCCACCCACTTCATCTCCAATAAGTGGCCTTTGCTGTTCACTCTGGATTGTTGAGTCATAAATAATACATCCAGTTGATTTAGTAGACATTTCTAGTTCAGCAATAAAGCCAAATTTACATTAGTTTTAATTGGTGTGCACGAGCTGCTTTGGTCTCTTCCTGCATCACATACTGTAAATGTTACCTGTCTGAAACCTATTTGTCCTATAAGTTGAAGAGGTTTTACAGGACTGAGATATTGGTTACCAGGATAGGACATCAATATCAGATCGGAGGGGATTCAACAACATTATCAGATCGGTGGGTATTCGACATCAATATCAGATCGGTGGGGATTCAACATCAATATCAGATCGGTGGGGATCCGACATCAATATCAGATTGGTGGGGATTCAAAATCATATCAGGTCGGTGGGGATTTGACATTAATATCAGATCAGTGAGGATTCGGCATCAGTATTAGACCGGTGGGGAATCGACATTAATATCAGATCAGTGGGGATTAGTGTTGCGCGAACGTGCTCGGATAAGGCTGTTTGTTACGCAATCCCTTCATGTTTTGCGGCTGTCTAACAGCCGCAAGACATACAGCCGCTGTGACTCAAACATATTTTCGAGCACGCCAAAGATACTCTGTTAGCACCCGAGCATGCTCGGATAATATCTTATCCGAGCATGTTAGCGCAACACTAGTGGGGATTCGACATCGGTATCAGATTGGTGGGGATTCCACATTAATATCAGATTGGTGGGGATTCAACATCAATATCAGATTGGTGGGGATTCAAAATCATATCAGGTCGGTGGGGATTTGACATTAATTTCAGATCAGTGAGGATTCGACATCACTATCAGATTAAGAGGAATTCAACATCAATATCAAATCAGTGAGTATTAGTGTTGCACGAAAGTGCTCGGATAAGGCTGTTTGTAAGGCAATCCCTGCATGTTTTGTGGCTGTCTAACAGCCGCAAGACATACAGCCGCTGTGACTCAAACATATTTTCGAGCACGCCGAAGATACTCTGTTAGCAGCCAAGTATGCTCGGATAATACCTTATCTGAGCACGTTAGCGCAACACTAGTGGGGATTCAACATCAGTACCAGATTGGTGGGGATTCCACATTAATATCAGATTGGTGGGAAATCGATTCAACATCAATATCAGATTGGTGGGGATTCAACATCAATATCAGATTGGTGGGGATTCAACATCAATATCAGATTGGTGAGGATTCCACATTAATATCAGATTGATGGGGATTTGACATCAATATCAGATTGGTGGGGATTCAACATCAATATCAGATTGGTGGGGATTTGACATTGGTAGCAGATCGGTGGGGATTCCACATTAATATAAGATCACTGGGGATTCGGCATCAGTATTAGATCGGTATGATTCCACCTTAATGTCAGATTGGTGTGATTCCACATCAGTATCAGATCGATGGGGATTCGACATCAATATCAGACCAGTGGGGTTTTGACATTTGCATCAATTACCTGTTTTCAGTGCTTGTTTGTACAGTTGCGTGGTTTAAGGAGTAAGATCAGCATGGATGTTGAACCCAACCAATCAGATATTGATGACATGTCCAAAGGATAATTAATGGAGTGACATGGTGGCTCAGTGGTTAGTGGTTGTTGCTTTGCAGCACTGAGGTCCTGGGTTAAAATCCATTCAAGTTTATATGTTCTCCCTGTGTTTGTGTGGGTTTCCTCTGGGTTCTCTGGTTTCCTCCCACACTCCAAAGACATACTGATAGGGAACTTAGATTGTGATCCTCAATGGGGACAGTGATGATGATGATAGGCACTGTGGAATATGATGGCCTATAGGTGAGCATAATAAACCAATATCTCATTCCTAGAAGACCCTTTGAATGTTAATATCTATTATTAAGACTCCCATGTATTTTGAGTGACTTCAAAACCATCTTTAACTCTGGAGGACTGACTGACTATCCCTGCTTTACTGGAACAGCACATTGGGCCCGATTCATCAAGACTGGTCTTGGGGAGGAGATTTCCAGAAATCAGATGTTTCTGATTTCCAAAGAGGCAAGCACCTCTTCATGAATCAGGAGAGTCAGACGAGTGGCCTGCACCTCATCACAAAACCTGCTCCAGAATTTGTGGCGATGTGCACGCCACTTGTCCGGGATCACACCCCCATCCTTTGAAAACAGCCAAAAGTTGTACAATTTTAGTGCATCCTTGAGTTGCATCAAAATCATTCGACTTTTCAAAGCATTATATGCCAGAATACTGGTGTAAAAGGTTTGATGAATTTGGCCCATTTTATTTAAATGTTACAGTGTAATACTCAGTTTCTCCAGCTGGTGCACTGTAGGGAAATTGAGCACTTGTTGCCAAAACAACTACATCTAATTACTGGGTGTTACAGCAGCAGAAGAACCTATGATCAGATACCGTTGGAGGGATTTTCAATAGAAGGACATTACCAAGTGGAAAAATTCTTTATTGCTTCTTTAAGAGATGGTTTGGTATTGCAAGATTCATTATGAACCTTATATAATGGTAGGTATATTAGCCATACCTTAACTACATTCAGCCTCAAAGACACGAATACCTCTCCTTAATAATTATATTAATTGCTAATGATATGATTACAGTGAATGGCGCTAGGGTGCAGCGAACCATTAATACATAGATGACATTACATTCATAAATTTAATTTCAATCTACTGCCATAATTGCCTGTCAATATCAATACTAGCCCATAATAAATCCATGTATAGTGCATTACTCTACGGCATCGTACACTCCAGCTATTTTCTATATTACTGTCACTCTTCACTTACGTTAAGAAATTATTTTGACGTTTATTCTCTCGACAACACGTTTTTTTTTTTCATATATGGAAATGTTGAATAAAACGTCCTATAAAAAAAATCTGCATCTAGATTTATAAAGGGGATAATTTTCCCATTTGCCAAGAGAGAATGAATAGAGGGAGCCACTTGGTCTCTAGGGCGGTGTTGTTCTCATCTTAAGAAAGTGATTTTTTACTGTAAGTGTTTAAGTGGAAAGAATATGTCCCCCCTCGATTTGATGGATGAAGCTCCCGCATTCATTTTTCGACGGAATCTAGATGACTTTCCAAACCTTTAGGGTATCAATAGGTACAGTGATGTGCTTTAATGAATGTTATTTAACAGAGTTCTTTGCCATGGGCAAATCCTCAAGAAATGCTGTTTTTTGATGGATGGATGTTTCCTTCAGTCTCAAATCCGATGCAATCAAAGCTTTCTTAATGTCTCAAAAATGTAAATGCTTCAGCAAATGACATGTGGTCAAGATATTGGATAACGGCTCGAAAATGGGTTTTTATGCAGAGTTTCTTTTGGAGGGGAAACTTTTACTGTCTATGGCTTTATCTGTGAGTGTGGAATTTACTGCAATTTAATACAACTGTTCTCTCCATTTAGTGGTGAAGAATCTCAAATATCTTGACAGTTGGGTTCAAACCAAGGCTGTCATCTTGAAGGAACTTATAGATTCTTTTAAAGAGTTTCTGTAGGTGTTTTTCCTGAGAAAAAAGGTGAAAACCTAAAGAAAGGGGGGATTAAAATCTAAAATTAATTATATGATTGACCATGGACTTCATTTTTAAAAAATTATCTTCTCTACTGAGCGGAAAAGACACTCAAGTATCTAAAAGGTTAGGTGAAGAAGACTATAGTTGAACGAATTTGGCAAAATTCAAAATTAAGAAGTTATTATCTGTGAATTTAATATCCTTTATTGCAGGGGTCTCAAACACGTGGCCTGAGGGCCTCATCACTGAGGCTCTGTTGTGTGGCCCGAGGGCCCTTGAGACAATCGCGTCCAACAAGTCAGCGCTTCTTTTCAACTGAATGTGCATCTAGGGCGCACATTCAATTGAAATATATTGCGGCACAGAAGCCAACTCTCTACAGAGCAATACCAGTGCCAGCCAGCGGACAATCAGACACCAGCAGCTGACGTCAGCACGACCGCACATGACATCATTGCTAATAGCCCCGGCTGTGGAGGAGGAAGAGGACGCTGTTCGTCAAGTGAGCAAAGTGAAGTGAGAAGAATTACTATAAGATGAGGACCAGGATGGGGACATTACTACAAGATGGGACCAGGATGGGGACATTACTACAAGATGGAGATAAGGATGGGGACATTACTACAAGATGGGGACCAGGATACGGACATTACTACAAGATGAGGACCAGGATGGGGACATTACTACAAGATGGGACCAGGATGGGGACATTACTACAAGATAGGACCAGGATGGGGACATTACTACTAGATGGAACCAGGATGGGGACATTACTACAAGATAGGACCAGAATAGGGACTTACTATAAAATGGGACCAGAATTGGAAGATTACTATAAGATGGGACCATGATGGGGAAATTACTATAAGATGGGACCATCATGATGGAGACATTACCATAAGATGGGATGGGATAAAGTTTGTAAATTGTCTTAATTGTAAAGCGCTGCAGAATATGTTGGCACTATATAAATAAAAAAAATATTATTATTATGTATTATTATTAGTATTTTAAGATGGGACCAGAATGGGAAGATTACTATAAGATGGAACCAGGATGGGAGGATTACTATAAGATTATACCAGGATGGGGACATTGCTACCGGACAAGGGACATACATTATTACAGGCTGAGGGACATTATTACAGGATGGGGGCCAGAATTACTATATGGGGCTAATTGTAAAACTATATTACTGTATGGGGTCGATTGAGAGCAAAAATAATAATAATAATAATAATATTTTTTTTATATAAAAAAAGCAAAACATTTAAAAACAAATGTGAAACGAAGAATGAAAAAATAATGGAATAATATAAGGCCACAAAAATGCTGTTTTATGTAAAAATGTAAGTAAAAGAGAAGACCTGTAAAAAAAAGAGATGATCAAAAAGTAATTTAGAAAAATAATGCTATCACTGAAAATGTAATCTTCTCCCTCAAAGAATGCGGCCTTTCATATTCAAATTTTTTCAATGTGCGATTCACATAATGCTGCATGACCCGGTCACCAGTCAGTATGTTTACAGACACAGAGGGCTATTAAGTGCATAGAGGATGTGTGAACAGATGCTAATACGGTTCTGATTTTGAAGAAAATTTTGTATGGTTAAAACGGGGATAGTTAGATAAGTGAGGTAAGGCTTTAAGCTAGTCTAAAGAAATGCTTTTTTAGTAGTGTTGAGTGAGCATGCTCGACACTGCTCGTTACTCGGCCAAGCATCTCACTACTCGGGATGTTCGGTGAGCACCAAGCATTTCCGGGTTACTCGGGCGGGAGATCGGGTCTCCACCCTGCACGTTTGGCGCTCTTTACAGAGCCAATGAACATGCAGGGATTGCCAGCCAGTCACTGTAATGCCGCAGCCATGTTGTTTGTGGGCATTACAGTGATTGGCTGGCCGCACAGCGTCACCTCGAGTATTTAAAACCGGGCGCCGTCATCTTGGACACAGTCGCTCCGGATCAGACAGTGTAGAGAGGGTGCTGTTGAGTTAGGGAGAGATTTATAGTGTGAAATAGGTAGTGTAGGGTCTCTAAAGCCTGCCAAATCAAACAAACAGTCCTTCTCAGGACTAATATCCATCCCAGATATCAGGCAGGCAGGCTGTATAGGAGACGCAGTGGTTATACCAGCAAACGCTGCTTTACAGTCCTGTGTGCTGCTGCTGCTCAAATTGAAAGACTTAGCCCCCGGTCTCAGGGGCCAGGAAAAATCCTTTTTTTTTCATCTAAATCCTGTTTTATTTTTCCTCAGTCACACTGTACAAATACACGTCTTATTAACCTTTTGGTATCCCCCCCCCCAAAAAAAATTGAGTGTGTATGTGATTGTTCAGACAACAATATATCTGTTTAAAAGAGTCTGGTGTAGGCCAGAAATATAGAACTGTGGTTTTGCAGTTCCACGGGTCAAATCTCTGTATTATCCTGCTTTTGGCATTTTTTGCCGTAAAAAAAACTGTAATAGTGTCTCCCTGACTGGTCAGACACCAATATATCTGTTTAAAAGAGTCTGGTGTAGGCCAGAGAAATAAAACTGTGGTTTTGCAGTTCCCACGGGTCAAATCTCTGTATTATCCTGCTTTTGGCATTTTTTGCCGTAAAGAAAACTGTAATAGTGTCTCCCTGTCTGGTCAGACACCAATATATCTGTTTAAAAGAGTCTGGTGTGCACCACATAGCTTTAACTGTGGTTTTGCAGTTCCACGGGTCAAATCTCTGTATTATCCTGCTTTTTTCATTTTTTGCCGTAAAAAAAACAGTAATAGTGTCTCCCTGACTGGTCAGACACCAATATATTTGTTTAAAAGAGTCTGGTGTAGGCCAGAGGAAAAGAACTGTGGTTTTGCAGTTCCACGGGTCAAATCTCTGTATTATCCTGCTTTTGGCACTTTTTGCCGTAAAGAAAACTGTAATAGTGTCTCCCTGTCTGGTCAGACACCAATATATCTGTTTAAAAGAGTCTGGTGTAGGCCAGAGAAATAGAACTGACTGTGGTTTTTCAGTTCCACAAGTCAAATCTCTGTATTATCCTGCTTTTGGCATTTTTTGCCACCAAAAAAAACTGTAATAGTGTCTCCCTGACTGGTCAGACACCAATATATCTGTTTAAAAGAGTCTGGTGTAGGCCAGAGAAATAGAACTGTGGTTTTGCAGTTCCACGGGTCAAATCTCTGTATTATCCTGCTTTTGGCATTTTTTGCCGTAAAAAAACAGTAATAGTGTCTCCCTGACTGGTCAGATACCAATATATCTGTTTAAAAGAGTCTGGTGTGCACCACATAGCTTTAACTGTGGTTTTGCAGTTCCACGGGTCAAATCTCTGTATTATCCTGCTTTTGGCATTTTTTGCCGTAAAAAAAACAGTAATAGTGTCTCCCTGACTGGTCAGACACCAATATATCTGTTTAAAAGAGTCTGGTGTAGGCCAGAGAAAAAGAACTGTGGTTTTGCAGTTCCACGGGTCAAATCTCTGTATTATCCTGCTTTTGGCATTTTTTGAAGTAAAAAAAAAACAGTAATAGTGTCTCCCAAACTGTTCAGACACCAATATATCTGTTTAAAAGAGTCTGGTGTAGGCCAGAGAAATAGAACGGTGGTTTTGCAGTTTCACGGGTCAAATCTCTTTATTATCCTGCTTTTGGCAATTTTTGCCGTAAAAAAACAGTAATAGTGTCTCCAAAACTGTTCAGACACCAATATATCTGTTTAAAAGAGTCTGGTATAGGCCAGAGAAATAGAACTGTCTTTTTGCAGTTCCACGGGTCAAATCTCTGTACTATCCTGCGTTTGGCATTTTTTGACGTAAAAAAAACAGTAATAGTGTCTCCCAGACTGGTCAGACACGAAACTAATATATCTGTTTAAAAGAGTCTGGTATAGGCCAGAGAAATAGAACTGTGGTTTTGCAGTTCCCACGGGTCAAATCTCTGTATTATCCTGCTTTTGGCATTTTTTGCCGTAAAAAAAACTGTAATAGTGTCTCCCTGACTGGTCAGACACCAATATATCTGTTTAAAAGAGTCTGGTGTAGGCCAGATAAATAGAACTGTGGTTTTGCAGTTCCACAAGTCAAATCTCTGTATTATCCTGCTTTTGGCGTTTTTTGCCGTAAAAAAAAAACTAATAGTGTCTCCCTGACTGGTCAGACACCAATATATCTGTTTAAAAGAGTCTGGTGTAGGCCAGAGAAATAGAACTGTGGTTTTGCAGTTCCATGGGTCAAATCTCTGCATTATCCTGCTTTTGGCATTTTTTGCCATAAAAAAAAAACAGTAATAGTGTCTCCCTGACTGGTCAGATACCAATATATCTGTTTAAAAGAGTCTGGTGTACACCACATAACTATAACTGTGGTTTTGCAGTTCCACGGGTCAAATCTCTGTATTATCCTGCTTTTGGCATTTTTTGCCGTAAAAAAAAACAGTAATAGTGTCTCCCTGACTGGTCAGACACCAATATATCTGTTTAAAAGAGTCTGGTGTAAGCCAGAGAAATAGAACTGTGGTTTTGCAGTTCCACGGGTCAAATCTCTGTATTAACCTGCTTTTGGCATTTTTTGCCGTAAAAAAAAAACTGTAATAATGTCTCCCTGACTGGTCAGACACCAATATATCTGTTTCAAAGAGTCTGGTGTAGGCCACAGAAATAGAACTGTGGTTTTGCAGTTCCACAGGTCAAATCTCTGTATTTTTCTGTTTTTGTCATTTTTTGCCGTAAAAAAAAAACAGTAATAGTGTCTACCTGACTGGTCAGACACCAATATATCTGTTTAAAAGAGTCTGGTGTAGGCCAGAGAAATAGAACTGTGGTTTTGCAGTTCCACGGGTAAAATCTCTGTATTATCCTGCTTTTGGCATTTTTTGCCGTAAAAAAAAACAGTAATAGTGTCTCCCAAACTGTTCAGACACCAATATATCTGTTTAAAAGAGTCTGGTGTAGGCCAGAGAAATAGAACTGTGGTTTTGCAGTTCCACGGGTCAAATCTCTGTATTATCCTGCTTTTGGCATTTTTTGCCGTAAAAAAACAGTAATAGTGTCTCCCAAACTGTTCAGACGCCAATATATCTGTTTAAAAGAGTCTGGTGTAGGCCAGAGAAATAGAACTGCCTTTTTGCATTTCCACGGGTCAAATCTCTGTATTATCCTGCTTTTGCCATTTTTTGCCGTAAAAAAAACAGTAATAGTGTCTCCCTGACTGGTCAGACACCAATATATCTGTTTAAAAGAGTCTGGTGTAGGCCAGAGAAATAGAACTGTGGTTTTGCAGTTCCACGGGTCAAATCTCTGTATTACCCTGCTTTTGGCATTTTTTGCCGCCAAAAAAAACTGTAATAGTGTCTCCCTGACTGGTCAGACACCAATATATCTGTTTAAAAGTGTCTGGTGTAGGCCAGAGAAATAGAACTGTGGTTTTGCAGTTCCTCGGGTCAAATCTCTGTATTATCCTGCTTTTGGCATTTTTTTGCCGTAAAAAAACAGTAATAGTGTCTCCCTGACTGGTCAGATACCAATATATCTGTTTAAAAGAGTCTGGTGTACAATACATAACTATAACTGTGGTTTTGCAGATCCACTGGTCAAATCTCTGTATTATCCTGCTTTTGGCATTTTTTGCCGTAAAAAAAACAGTAATAGTGTCTCCCAAGCTGTTCAAACACCAATATATCTGTTTAAAAGAGTCTGGTGTAGGCCAGAGAAATAGAACTGTGGTTTTGCAGTTCCACGGGTCAAATCTCTGTATTATCCTGCTTTCGTCATTTTTTGCCGTAAAAAAAAAACAGTAATAGTGTCTCCCTGTCTAGTCAGATACCAATATATCTGTTTAAAAGAGTCTGGTGTACACCACATAACTATAACTGTGGTTTTGCAGTTCCACGGGTCAAATCTCTGTATTATCCTGCTTTTGGCATTTTTTGTCGTAAAAAAAAATAGTAATAGTGTCTCCCTGACTGGTCAGACACCAATTTATCTGTTTAAAAGAGACTGGTGTAGGCCAGAGAAATAGAACTGTGGTTTTGCAGTTCCACGGGTCAAATCTCTGTATTATCCTGCGTTTGGCATTTTTTGCCGTAAAAAAACAGTAATAGTGTCTCCCTGACTGGTCAGACACCAATATATCTGTTTAAAAGAGTCTGGTGTAGGCCTGAGAAATAGAACTGTGGTTTTGCATTTCCATGAGTCAAATCTCGGTATTATCCTGCTTTTGGCATTTTTTGCCGTAAAAAAAAAACAGTAATAGTGTCTCCCTGACTGGTCAGACACCAATATATCTGTTTAAAAGAGTCTGGTGTAGGCCAGAGAAATAGAACTGTGGTTTTGCAGTTCCACGGGTCAAATCTCTGTATTATCCTGCTTTTGGCATTTTTTGCCGTAAAAAAAACAGTAATAGTGTCTCCCAAACTGTTCAGACACCAATATATCTGTTTAAAAGAGTCTGGTGTAGGCCAGAGAAATAGAACTGTCTTTTTGCATTTCCACGGGTCAAATCTCTGTATTATCCTGCGTTTGGCATTTTTTGCCGTAAAAAAAACAGTAATAGTGTCTCCCTGACTGGTCAGACACCAATATATCTGTTTAAAAGAGTCTGGTGTAGGCCAGAGAAATAAAACTGTGGTTTTGCAGTTCCACGGGTCAAATCTCTGTATTATCCTGCTTTTGGCATTTTTTGCCGTAAAAAAAACAGTAATAGTGTCTCCCAAACTGTTCAGACACCAATAAATCTGTTTAAAAGAGTCTGGTGTAGGCCAGAGAAATAAAACTGTCTTTTTGCATTTCCACGGGTGAAATCTCTGTATTATCCTGCGTTTGGCATTTTTTGCCGTAAAAAAAACAGTAATAGTGTCTCCCTGACTGGTCAGACACCAATATATCTGTTTAAAAGAGTCTGGAGTAGGCCAGAGAAATAGAACTGTGGTTTTGCAGTTCCACGGGTCAAATCTCTGTATTATCCTGCTTTTGGCATTTTTTGCCGTAAAAAAAACAAACAGTAATAGTGTCTCCCAAACTGTTCAGACACCAATATATCTGTTTAAAAGAGTCTGGTGTAGGCCAGAGAAATAGAACTGTCTTTTTGCATTTCCACGGGTCAAATCTCTGCATTATCCTGCGTTTGGCATTTTTTGCCGTAAAAAAAACAGTAATAGTGTCTCCCTGACTGTTCAGACACAAATATATCTGTATGAAAGATTCTGGTGTACGCCACATAACTATAACTGTGGTTTTGCAGTTCCACGGGTCAAATCTCTGTATTATCCTGCGTTTGGCATTTTTTGCCGTAAAAAAACAGTAATAGTGTCTCCCTGACTGGTCAGACACCAATATATCTGTTTAAAAGAGTCTGGTGTAGGCCTGAGAAATAGAACTGTGGTTTTGCAGTTCCACGGGTCAAATCTCTGTATTATCCTGCTTTTGGCATTTTTTGCCGTAAAAAAAAAACAGTAATAGTGTCTCCCTGACTGGTCAGACACCAATATATCTGTTTAAAAGAGTCTGGTGTAGGCCAGAGAAATAGAACTGTGGTTTTGCAGTTCCACAGGTCAAATCTCTGTATTATCCTGCTTTTGGCATTTTTTGCCGTAAAAAAAAACAGCAATAGTGTCTCCCTGACTGGTCAGACACCAATATATCTGTTTAAAAGAGTCTGGTGTAGGCCAGAGAAATAGAACTGTGGTTTTGCAGTTCCACAGGTCAAATCTCTGTATTATCCTGCTTTTGGCATTTTTTGCCGTAAAAAAAAACAGCAATAGTGTCTCCCTGACTGGTCAGACACCAATATATCTGTTTAAAAGAGTCTGGTGTAGGCCAGAGAAATAGAACTGTGGTTTTGCAGTTCCACGGGTCAAATCTCTGTATTATCCTGCTTTTGGCATTTTTTTGCCGTAAAAAAAACAGTAATAGTGTCTCCCAAACTGTTCAGACACCAATATATCTGTTTAAAAGAGTGTGGTGTAGGCCAGAGAAATAGAACTGTCTTTTTGCATTTCCACGGGTCAAATCTCTGTATTATCCTGCGTTTGGCATTTTTTGCCATAAAAAAAACAGTAATAGTGTCTCCCTGACTGTTCAGACACAAATATATCTGTTTGAAAGATTCTGGTGTACGCCACATAACTATAACTGTGGTTTTGCAGTTCCACTGGTCAAATCTCTGTATCATCCTGCTTTTGGCATTTTTTGCCGTAAAAAAAAACTGTAATAGTGTCTCCCTGACTGGTCAGACACCATATATCTGTTTAAAAGAGTCTGGTGTAGGCCAGAGATATAGAACTGTGGTTTTGCAGTTCCACGGGCCAAATCTCTGTATTATCCTGCTTTTGGCATTTTTTGCCGTAAAAAAAAAAAGGAATAGTGTCTCACTGACTGTTCAGACACCAATATATCTGCTTGAAAGATTCTGGTGTACGCCACATAACTATAACTGTGGTTTTGCAGTTCCACGGGTCAAATCTCTGTATTATCCTGCTTTTGGCATTTTTTGCCGTAAAAAAAACTGTAATAGTGTCTCCCTGACTGTTCAGACACCAATATATCTGTTTAAAAAAGTCTGGTGTAGGCCAGAAAAATAGAACTGTGGTTTTGCAGTTCCACGGGTCAAATCTCTGTATTATCCGGCTTTTGGCATTTTTTTGCCGTAAAAAAAACGCTTTAATAGTGTCTCCCTGACTGTTCAGACACAAATATATCTGTTTGAAAGATTCTGGTGTTCGCCACTTAACTATAACTGTGGTTTTGCAGTTCCACGGGTCAAATCTCTGTATTATCCAGCTTTTGGCCTGTTTTCCGTAAAAAAAAACCAGTAATTTTGTCTCCCTGTCTGTTCAGTCACAAATATATATGTTTAAAAGATTCTGGGGTAGGCAGACAAATAGAACTGTGGTTTTCCTCTTCCACAGTTCTAATCTCCTATTTATTACCCTTTTTCCATTGGTAGTGCGAGTGTAAGCTATTTTACTTCATTTACAATGGGCAAGGCGCGTGGCAAGGGACGTGGAACTGGACGGTCTGGTGATGGTGCGTGTAGAGGACGGGGCCGTGGCCAAGGTGGAAATGTGCCACAACCAACAGCCACATCTTCTCGCTCCCACTTCTTGACTAAATTACTACGGAAGCACACAACAACACCAGTATTGCGAACTGATTAGTGTGAACAGGTTATTAATTGGATAGCAGATAATACTTCCAGTTACCTGGGCACCACCACCTCCGGTCTGTCTTCCACACGGTCAAGTTTTAGTAGCCGTGAGTCTCAACCGCATACTCCTCCTCACCCTGATGCTCCTTCCTCCCACCATGCCGAGTGTCGTCAGACAGCAACTGATCCCACACTTGGACACTCTGAAGAGCTGTTCACTGGTCCATTTCCATATTTGTGCCCCTCGCATGCTCCGCTTGAAGTGGTGGAAGAGGAGATCCCATGTAGCGATGCCCAAATATTTGAACAGCCACGGCCACAGGAAGTCGACGCTGGCAATTTGTCACAAGAGGTGGACGATGACGAGACACAATTGCCACGAAGTGAGGAGCAGGATCGTGGTGCGCAAGTGGAAGAGGAGGAGGTGGTGGATAATCTAGTAACTGACCCAATGTGGCAGGAGGACACGCAAAGCGAGGCCAGCAGCGCACAGGGGGAGGGAGGCAGAGCACCCCAACAGGCAGGAAGAAGCAGTGTGGTGGCCGCACACAGAAGGCGGGCAACAGTTCCCGTAACACCAACACGAGGGACGTTGCCAGTACAACTGGTAGGTCTTCCAGAGTCTGGAATTTTTTTAAAGACTCTGCTGATAACCCCAAAAAGGCTATTTGTACCACCTGCCATGCCAGCATCAGCAGGGGTGACAAAACTACCAGCCTGACCACCACCAGCATGATCCAAGGTCCACGACCAGTGTCAGAGGGTGTCACCACTGCTTCTTCCGCTGTTGTGCATGTAATAGAACCCCCTGTTGTGCGTGCAAGGCAATCCCCTGTCCATACTGTATGCAAAGATGCCACTTCCTCTCAGTCTTCATTTGTTATGGCAGTTTCTCAAGAAACAGCATCAACGTCCACGTCCTACCGCAGCGTTCAATTGTCCATATCCCAGAGCTTTGAACGAAAGCGCAAATTCGCAGCCAACGCCCCACAGGTCACAGTCCTAAATTCGCACATTTCACGACTGCTTGCGTTGAAAATGCTGCCTTTTAGGTTGGTGGAGACGGAATCCTTCGGCAACCTTATGGCGGTGGCTGTGCCTCGGTACTCGGTCCCCAGCCGACACTATTTTGCCCGGTGTGCCATCCCCGCACTACGCAAGCACGTGTCCCAAAACATCTGCCGTGCCCGCAACAGCGCAGTTACTGGGAGAGTCCACCTGACAACGGACACATGGACAAGTGCTTGTGGCCAGGGACGGTACATCTCCCTGATGGCACACTTTTTAAACATAGCGGAAGCCGGGACCCAGTCGGACCTTGGGAAGGAACACATCCTCCCCACACCGAGGATTGCGGGCCCTATGTCAGTCAGAGTTGCCCCCACAGTGTACAGCTCCTGCGCATCATCCTCCTCCTTCTCCTCATGTTCAGCCTCCATCTCAGATATCACCACATCAGTTACAAGCTGGAAGCACTGCAGTACTGCCTCAGCCAAGCGGCAACAGGCTGTGCTGAAACTCATAAGCTTAGGTGATAAACCTCTCACTGCTTGTGAGTTGTGGACAGCTGTAAAAGAGCAGGCAGATCTGTGGCTGAGACCGCTGAACCTACATCCAGGCATGGTCGTGTGTGACAATGGCCGTAACCTGGTGGCGGCTCTAAGGTGAGTCAAGATCACACATGTACCATGCCTGGCTCATGTGCTTAACCTCGTGATTCAGCGGTTTCTTAAATCGTACTCCAAGTTTCCAGATCTGCTCGTCAAAGTACGCCGCCTGTCAGCTCATTTTCGCAAGTCGGCTACAGCTTCCGCCGCCCTTGCTGTGTTGCAGCAGCGTTTGCAGCTTCCGGCACACCGACTGGTGTGTGATGTCCCCACACGTTGCAACTCTACCCTCCACATGTTGCAAAGGATTTGTGAGCAGAAGAGAGCAGTTGTGGAGTACCATCTGCAACAAGGCCGTCGGTATTCAGGTCAGACTCCACACATAAGACCTCAGGAGTGGACCTGGATGTTTGACATATGTACCATCCTGACAAACTTTGATGAGTCAACCAAGATGGTGAGTGGCGATGACGTCATCATTAGCGTCAGCATCCCACTTGTCTGTCTTTTGCAATGCTCTCTGCAGAGAATTAAAGAGGAGGCATTACAGCCAGAGTATGATGAGATGGATCAATAAAGCAGTAATGGGCGATTACACACAGCCCAGCCTCATCTCATCCCAACGTGCATTGGGGGACAATGAGGGAGAGGAGGAGGAGGAGGAAGAACAGGGGCTGGTATCATGCGCTGTAGACGGTAGTATCTGTACAACTGTCATAGAGTCGGTTCAGGGTGGGTGGCCTGAGGACAGGGGGGAGGAGGAGGAGGAGAGCATGGTCAGTCATCATCTTGGTGAGGACACGGAAGTCTTGCCCCTTACCAGTCTGGCACGCATTGCTGACTTTATGTTGCGCTGCCTTAACCGTGACCGTCGCGTTGTCAAAATGTTGGGTGACAGTCATTACTGGTTTGTGACACTTTTAGACCCCCGCTACAAGGAGAACTTTCACTCTCTTATTCCTGAGGTGGAGAGGTCTACAAAAATGGGGCAGTACCAGAAGGCCCTTGCTGCAGAACTGTTAAAAAAATTCCCATCTGAACACGCTAGCGGCAGAGGTCACAGTTCGTTGACCAACCAAGGCGTACAGGCGAGAGAGACGCAACTCCAATCCAGCAGAGGCAGGGGAACACTGTCAAGATTCTGGGACAGTTTTCTGAGACCCGCCCAGCTTACAGGCCCTGAGGCGCGGGGTACTCTCACAAGGAGTGGAAAGCTTCAAAAGATGGTGAGGGAGTACCTTGCCGACCGTACCAGCGTCCTCCGTTATTCCTCTGTGACTTTTAATTATTTGGTATCCAAGCTGGACACTTGGAATGAACTCGCTCTGTATGCCTTGGAGGTCCTGGCCTGCCCTGCCACTAGCGTGTTATCCGAGCGTGTTTTTAGTGCTGCTGGTGGAATTATAACTGATAAGCGCACTCACCTGTCAACTGACAATGCTGACAGGCTGACCCTTATCAAAATGAACAAGGGCAGGATTGGCCAGACTTCTCATCATCACCAAATGACAGCAGAGTAACATAAAGTCAAATCCACTGGGTTATTTCAGGAGGTGTATTCCCATGCACCGCTTCACACCCATACATGGGTATACGCTTTCTCATTTTGGCTGTATTTTGCTCTTCTCCTTATCCTCAGGCTCCACCACCACTATACCACCAGGATGACCGTGGTCCGTGTTGCCAGCATTGCAAGTTCCTCCGTCCTAATTTTAGGCAGCTTTTGCTTGGAAGGCATAGGCAAAGACTATGGGAAACCCACTCCCCAATAATGGGAATAATGTTTTTAATATGCTGTACTGCATGGCTCTTGTAAGGGACATGAAAACCGTCTTGTTAAGCTACTGCGACCTCCACCACTTTTCCAAGGGGCATTGATATTGTCTTTTTATTCCACTGCGACCTCCACGTCTCTTCCAATGGGCATTAAAACCGTCTTGTTAAGCTACTGCGACCTCCAAGTCTCTTCCAAGGGGCATTAAAACCGTCTTGTTAAGCTACTGCGACCTCCACGTCTCTTCCAAGGGGCATTAAAACCGTCTTGTTAAGCTACTGCGACCTCCACCACTTTTCCAAGGGGCATTGATATTGTCTTTTTATTCCACTGCAACCTCCACGTCTCTTCCAAGGGGCATTAAAACCGTCTTGCTAAGCTACTGCGACCTCCACGTCTCTTCCAAGGGGCATTAAAACCGTCTTGTTAAGCTACTGCGACCTCCACCACTTTTCCAAGGGGCATTGATATTGTTTTTTATTCCACTGCGACCTCCACGTCTCTTCCAAGGGGCATTAAAACCATCTTGTTAAGCTACTGTGACCTCCACGTCTCTTCCAAGGGGCATTAAAACCATCTTATTAAGCTACTGCGACCTCCACGTCTCTTCCAAGGGGCATTAAAACCAACTTGTTAAGCTACTGCGACCTCCACGTCTCTTCCAAGGGGCATTAAAACCGTCTTGTTAAGCTACTGCGACCTCCACCACTTTTCCAAGGGGCATTGATATTGTCTTTTTATTCCACTGCGACCTCCACCATTCTTCCAACGGGCATTGCATTTCCTCCTAATTTTAGTCAGCTTTTGCTTATCAATGCATAGGCGAACACTAAGGGAGACCCACTCCCCAATAATGGGTAGAATGTTTTTAGTATGCTGTAATCCACGTCTGCTTCAAGGGGCATTGCAGTTCCTCATAATTTTTGGAAAGCCTTCCATTCACTGCTTAGGCCAACAGTGCACAGGGGTCCCTGTTGCTGTAAATGGAAAAAACGGTTTAGTTAAGGCCCTCTGACCTCCATGTCACTTCCAAGAGGCATTGGAGTGCCTCAAAATTTTTGGTAGGCATTGCACTCACTGCTTGCCCTATAACTGTGTAGCTGAACCGCTCCTTTTGGTACAGAAACATATCCTACAAGACATGTGTGGTTGACTGGCCTGATATTGATGTGAATGGTCCCTGTTCCTCCTGCTCTTTCTCCTTTGCCACCACCTCATCCGTCATTCATCACCTGAAGCTTTGTTTTAACGGGAGTCATAGAACTGGAATAGTAACAGGAAAACATCCAGCAATCTTCGGAGGAGGTAGGATATGTGCTAAAACGCTGACCACCTCAGGCCTAGCCGCTACTACATACATGCGTTTGCATTCCAAGAAAACAAAGCAGACGCTAACTTCTATCATCATGATCATGCTCCTCATCTTGACACTCTCACCTCCCCTGATGGAGAAGCCAGGGCCCACCGGAGGAGTCTGGTTCTCTGGTGGGCTCGTCCAATGCTGCCCTAAAGCAGGCCAGGCTAAGAAAAGTGTGGTGGAACTTCCAAGGAGAAATAGGGGCGGCTGGGGACTGTTTATGGACACCCAGCCGCCCCCAGGCGGCTGGGGACTGTGTGCGGACACTCGGCCGCGGGGCGGCTGGGGACTGAGTATGGACACCCGGCCGCCCCTGGTGCCTGGGGACCGAGCGTGGACACCCGACCGCCGGGCGGCTGGGGACTGAGTATGGATACCTCGCTGACAAAGCAGCCATGACGTAGTGGCCAGCTTCGGCCTCCTCCAAACTAAAAGGCCCCATTTCAAGTGCAAGCTAGCAGTATGGTATTGCAGCCTGGGGGTGGGAGGGTGGCAGGTTGCACACTTAACGCTTGTATTCCAAGAAAACAGAGCAGATGCTAACTTCTATCATCATCATCATGCTCCTCACCTTGGCACTCTCAACTCCCCTGATGGAGAAGCCAGGGCCCACCGGAGGAGTCTGGTACTCTGGTGGGCTTGTCCAATGCTGCCCTAAAGCAGGCCAGACTAAGAAAAGTGTGGTGGAACTTCCAGGGAGAAATAGGGGCGGCTGGGGACTGTTTATAGACACCCAGCCCCCCAGGCAGCTGGGGACCATGTGCGGACACCCGGCCGCGGGGCAGCTGGGGACCGAGTACGGACACCCGGTCGCCCCCTGGCGGCTGGGGACCGAACGTGGACACCCGGCCGCTGGGCGGCTGGGGACTGAGTATGGATACCTCGCTGGTGAAGCAGCCATGAGGTAGTGGCCAGCTTCGGCCTCCTCCAAACTAAAAGGCCCCATTTCAAGTGCAAGCTAGCAGTATGGTATTGCAGCCTGGGGGTGGGTGGGTGGCAGGTTGCTACTACATACATGCGCTTGCATTCCAAGAAAACAAAGCAGACGCTAACTTCTATCATCATCATCATGCTCCTCACCTTGGCACTCTCAACTCCCCTGATGGAGAAGCCAGGGCCCACCGGAGGAGTCTGGTTCTCTGGTGGGCTCGTCCAATGCTGCCCTAAAGCAGGCCAGGCTAAGAAAAGTGTGGGGGAACTTCCAAGGAGAAATAGGGGCGGCTGGGGACTGTTCACGGACACCCGGACACCCCCAGGCGGCTGGGGACCGTATGTGGACACCCGGCCGTGGAGCGGCTGGGGACCGAGTATGGATACCTCGCTGCTGAAGCAGCCATGAGATAGTGGCCAGCTTCGGCCTCCTCCAAACTAAAAGGCCCCATTTCAAGTGCAAGCTAGCTGTATGGTATTGCAGCCTGGGGGTGGGAAGGTGGCAGGTTGCACACTTACGCTTGTATTCCAAGAAAACAGAGCAGATGCTAACTTCTATCATCATCATCATGCTCCTCACCTTGGCACTCTCAACTCCCCTGATGGAGAAGCCAGGGCCCACCGGAGGAGTCTGGTACTCTGGTGGGCTTGTCCAATGCTGCCCTAAAGCAGGCCAGACTAAGAAAAGTGTGGTGGAACTTCCAGGGAGAAATAGGGGCGGCTGGGGACTGTTTATAGACACCCAGCCCCCCAGGCAGCTGGGGACCATGTGCGGACACCCGGCCGCGGGGCAGCTGGGGACCGAGTACGGACACCCGGTCGCCCCCTGGCGGCTGGGGACCGAACGTGGACACCCGGCCGCCGGGCGGCTGGGGACTGAGTATTGATACCTCGCTGGTGAAGCAGCCATGAGGTAGTGGCCAGCTTCGGCCTCCTCCAAACTATAAGGCCCCATTTCAAGTGCAAGCTAGCAGTATGGTATTGCAGCCTGGGGGTGGGTGGGTGGCAGGTTGCTACTACATACATGCGCTTGCATTCCAAGAAAACAAAGCAGACGCTAACTTCTATCATCATCATCATGCTCCTCACCTTGGCACTCTCAACTCCCCTGATGGAGAAGCCAGGGCCCACCGGAGGAGTCTGGTTCTCTGGTGGGCTCGTCCAATGCTGCCCTAAAGCAGGCCAGGCTAAGAAAAGTGTGGGGGAACTTCCAAGGAGAAATAGTGGCGGCTGGGGACTGTTCGCGGACACCCGGCCACCCCCAGGAGGCTGGGGACCGTGTGTGGACACCCGGCCGTGGAGCGGCTGGGGACCGACTATGGATACCTCGCTGCTGAAGCAGCCATGAGATAGTGGCCAGCTTCGGCCTCCTCCAAACTAAAAGGCACCATTTCAAGTGCAAGCTAGCAGTATGGTATTGCAGCCTGGGGGTGAGTGGGTGGCAGGCTGCATACTTGCGCTTGCATTGCAAGGAATGGGGGAGGTAGAATTGAACACTGCCCTGGGACAAGGACTTAGAATCATAGAATCATAGAATGGTAGAGTTGGAAGGGACCTCCTGGGTCATCTGGTCCAACCCCCTGCTCAAAGCAGGATTCACTAAATCATCTCAGACAGATGTCTGTCCAGCCTCTCTTTGAAGACGTCCATTGAAGGGGAACTCACCACCTCTCGTGGCAGCCTGTTCCACTCATTAATCACCCTAACTGTCAAAAAGTTTTTTCTAATATCTAATCTGTGTCTCCTCCCATTTAGTTTCATCCCATTGCTTCTAGTCTTTCCTTGTGCAAATGAGAATAAAGATGATCCTTCTACAATGTGACAGCCCTTGACATATTTGTAGACAGCTATTAAGTCTCCTCTCAGTCTTCTTTTTTGCAAGCTAAACATTCCCAAATCCTGCAACCGTTCCTCATAGGACATGGTTTGCAGACCAGTCACCATTCTGGTCGCTCTTCTCTGAACTTGCTCCAGTTTGTCTATGTCTTTTTTAAAATGTGGTGCCCAAAACTGTACACAGTATTCCAGATGAGGTCTGACCAAAGAGGAGTAAAGACCGATAATGACTTCACGTGATCTAGACTGTATGCTTCTGTTAATACATCCCAGAATTGTATTTGCCTTTTTTGCTGCTGCATCACACTGTTGACTCATGTTCAGTCTATGATCTATTAGTATACCTAATTCTTTTTCACATGTACTGTTGCTTAGCTCTATTCCTCCCATTCTGTATATGCTTTTTTCATTTTTATTGCCCAGATGTAGTACTTTGCATTTTTCCCTGTTAAAAACCATTCTGTTGGTTGCTGCCCACTGCTCCAGTTTATTTAGGTCTTTTTGAATCCTCTCTCTCTCTTCTCTAGTATTAGCTATCCCTCCTAGCTTTGTGTCATCAGCAAATTTAACCAGCTTACCCTCAATTCCTTCATCTAAATCATTGATAAAGATGTTGAACAATACAGGTCCCAGGACGGAGCCCTGTGGTACCCCACTTGAGACTTGAGACATGTGAAGCCATTTACAACCACCCTTTGAGTCCGATCACTAAGCCAGTTATGAATCCACCTAACAATTGCCTGGTCCATTGCATACTTGGTCATTTTTTCAATACGGATGGTGTGAGATACTTTGTCAAATGCTTTGCTGAAGTCAAGATATACTTGATCCCCTTGTTTTCTCCCCTACCTTTTGGAAGATAAAGTTGTCAGCAAGAGAGGATAAGAATTTGCTTGACCTGTTAGTTTTACTTGAGAGAGATTCCCAACAAATGTCTGGATAGTTGAAATCTCCCATGACCACTACATCATATTTTTTGGAGAACTTGGTCATTTGATACATAAAGAGTTCATCCATATCTTCAGCTTGCCCAGGTGGCTTGTAGTAAATGCCTACGGGAATAGTTGCAAGTTTGCAACTTCTGATGCGGAAAGGATCACTTCTGATTGGCACACTTTTAGGCAGTGACCTGGGTGTCAGAGATGCTTCCAGGGGTCTCCCCCATGCTGTTCCCATGTCTTTTCAGCACTGTATGCATGTGCCACACAGCACATGGCCAGATAAGATTGTAAAATGTTAAAATGAATGCATTTGTCACAGTTGAAAGCAATACAAAAGTGCAAAAACGCATAAAAAATGCTACTTGTGAACATAGCCCAAGGTGTGGAGGAGTATTTTTGTTTTTGGTTATTTATTTTACCTTATACACAAGTCTTTACCCTGGAATGGAAGTTCCTTAACAAATTTCACAGGAAAACCGTTTCAGTTTCGTTTTTGAACGTTTTATTGTGAGCCCGTAAAGTGGCTTAATACCTCTGACCACGTTGTTGACAGCAGTGACCTGGCGGTCAGAAATGCTTCCTGGGGCAATCCCCATGCTGTCCCCATGTCTTTTGAGCACTGTCACTATCGTTTTGGGCACTTTTTAGGCTTTCTACAGACTGCCGGGGGTGCCGCCGCAAAAATGCTCGGGTCTCCCATAGACTAACATTGGGTTCGTTGCTTGGGTCGAGCACCCGAGCATCACGGTGAGCTCGGCCCGAGCTTCGAGCACCCGAGCATTTTAGTGCTCGCTCAACACTAATTTTTAGGCAACACTAAAAACTGTGGATATTGGGAATTAATCGAATTGTCCTGGGTAGTGCATTCCAAAGAACTGGCGCAGCACTTAAGAAGTCTTGGAGATGAGAGTGGGAGGTTCGGGTTATTGAGGATGTTAATCTTAGGTCATCATGGTGCTAAACCGTGGTGAGCTTTGTGGGTGAGAGTGATAAGTTTATATTGAACTCTATAACGGATAGGCAACCAGTGCAACGGCTGGCACAGGTTAAAGGCATCAGTGTAGTGGTTGGAAAGGAATATGATCCTGGCTACTGCATTTAGGACGGATTGAAGAGGGGAGAGTTTATTAAGTGGGAGACCGATTATTAGAGAGTTGCAATAGTCAAGATGGGAATGGATAAGGGTAACAGTAAGAGTTTTTGCCGAGTCAAAGCTAAGAAAAGGTTGAATTCTAGAGATGTTTTTGAGGTGTAGGTGACATGAACAAGCGAGTGATCAGATGTGGGGTGTGAAGGAAAGATCTGAGTGAAATATGACTCCCAAGACATATCTTGGGATCAGAAGATGCGACGAGGACCGAACAGTTAATGGTGAGGAGCAGTAGGCCTGGAATAGTGAGCAATAAAATAATTTTTATAAACCTTTTGATGGCCCTTTACAGTTCAGAAAAATGGCAGGCATATGGTGCAATTTTGCCAATGTGAAAGGAGATTTTGGCAAATATGGATTTTTGTAAAATTCTAATTACATTCCACTCAAATTTATTTGCTCATCTCTAGTATAAACCAAGCCTATAATCTTGCTAAAGCTACAGGATTAACTAAGGGTAGCAATACTGGAGACCAATGAATAGTGAATATTGCATTCTGTCTACGGTGCAGTAGACATAGGTTGCCATATAACAGTCCAGGTCTGCTGATGGGAAAGTCATTTTTTTATAAATGGTTGTATTATGTCATTATTGTTAGGGCTCATGTACAATCATCATGTGTCTGCACATAAACACTAATCCTGATACTAAATTTGTTATCTGACAATCCACAAACTCTGATAATCTAGTAACTGTGACATTCCAATTCCAGACCAAGTAATAAAATTTGAAAAATGTATTTTGTTTAGAAAACAAAGTTTTAGTGTATTTTGTATAATAATTTTTTTTTCTTTCTGAAGTTCATTTACTTTTACAAATGAGTTGTATATGATTTTTTCAGGACTCTTTCATAATCTAAAATTTCTGATCATTCCAGAACTTATCAAAAAGACCACTTCAAATTACGTAACGACATAATATCGTTCCGTCTTTCTTCTGATGGGGGTCAAATTACAAGACAGACCTCATTCAGAAGTTTGATTTTTGCATACGAGTGCTATCCGCTATCCGTGTTTTTAATGGATAGCACTTGTACCTGTGATAGATTATGGGGCCATTCACATGTCCGTGATTTTTCGCGGTCCGCGGGAAAATCGTAAAGACGTGTCCGATTTTGATTTGAGGGTCAGATCAAACTCTACAAAGTCAATGTGTCCATGAAAAAATCGGAATGTACTGGGATTATATCCGAGCATGGTCTGTTTTTCATGGACTGTCAAGCTGCGGCCGTCGTAGCTCAGTTTAATGCATGCATATTTTGTAAAGGTTGAGCCGACATCCTCCGCATGTCTTCAGACAAAATGACTTCCTTCTTACTGTGGGAAAGCACATGGGTTTGATTCTTCCTTATTCATCCTTAGAAGGGGGTTTAATGTTCCTGTCTGTCCCATGCCCAGAATTCTCCAAATATCCACATTCCTGAAATGCCAGCTCCTTCCTCATTGTCTCAACTCTTATTTGTTTATTCTGAAAAGAGACTTTGTCACAGCCCACATTGACCCCCGCATTTCTCTTCTGACGTCAAATTTCATTTCTTCATTTAGTTTTCTTCAATAGGCTTGTTTCCCCCCCCCCCCAGTTTGGAAAAAGTGTAGACGAACATAAAGGAAATAATGTTTTCTCCCCCCCCCCCAGGGATCCATTATTTAGACATATGACATTAAATTAGGAAATAAAATAACAAAATTATTATTATTATAAATTATTTATAGTGAACCTTTCAGGAATTTACTACTGAATCCAGTAATAAGGCTGTAGAGTTTGTCATCCAACAATAAAAATAATACCTGTCTTGTAGTTGTCCGATGGTCCATTGCTGAGATATCAAGCTTTGAAGCCACATGCAAAATAGTCTGGAGGTGCATTGGGGGGGTGTTGATGCACTCTGAGTTCATAGACACACCCACAATGCACTTTTAAGCTCATTTTCCATGCCGCTAGTTTCAGTAACAGAATCGTCCTGGCAGGTTCCCTTTAACGTTAGGGTTTTGAGGTCTCTGAAGCGACTAGCATTTCAATGCTACCATTTGGCCAATGATTATAATGCATCTCAATATTTAAAGGTAATGTCAACCTTTAAATATTTTCAGTCTACAGACGCGCACTTCTTAAAAATCAGCCATAAGTAACTTCCACTGCACCGCTGCCGCCTCTCAGCTGCTGCCCACAAACGTTGTTAATATGGCTGCAGCACTGACATCTTGTCTAAAAGGCATGACCACTGCAGCTGATCACTCAGCTCAGGGGTCTCTCTACTTGTCTATATCAGCATTATCTCTAAGCCCAGTGATGCTGTAGTTGTGACGTCACCTTTGCAACCATTTTTATTAATCGTTAAAAATAACCATTTATTATTTTAAAACAGAACAAGCCTGTGGACTGAAAACAAATAAAACTAGAGAACCTTTTTTAAAATTTCCTCATTGGTGGCACTGCAGGGTAATTGAATGTTTAAAATCTATAGATATCATTGCACTGACTTTTTTTTTGTTCATTAGACTTCATGAAAAATTTCCATCATTTTACTGCAGTAGAGTCTGTGTAACACCATCACATAGATGGTTGTCCTGTTGCATCTTACATATATCCAACAGCATACTAACTAGGCTTAGCTCTCTCTGCCATCCCACTCCCTTTTCTCAGTGTTAAGGTGGTAATATATATATATATATATATAATTATGATCAGACAGTTTGTGGCTTACAGTGCTGGCCAAAAGTATTGGCACCCCTGCAATTCTGTCAGATAATACTCAGTTTCTTCCTGAAAATGATTGCAATCACAAATTCTTTGGTATTATTCTCTTCATTTCTCCTGGAGATAAGCCACCAGCTGACGTGTCTACCTGTGGCTTTCTCATAGGGAACCCAGAAGCACTCGACTGAAAGAGCGCTCCTGCGTATGGGAGAGTCGAGCTGAGATGGCTGTCGGCCAGAAATATTGGCAAAGCTTAATTTGTATGGAGGTCTTAAGGGAATGAAGCATCTGTGTAGATTGTATGAAGAGGCCTTTCTTCTGAACTGTAGCTCAGTCACTTTTGAAATTAATAGGAGTTGACCTAGTACCCGTAAAGGGCCACAACACAACCAGCTCCATACACTGTACACTTTCGCTGACACAGGACATGTTAGCAGCTGATCAATGAGGGTCTCCTTAGATAAAACCATCAATATTGTACTTCTGAACAATCCCTTTAATCGTTAAAGTACCATTTTAGAGACCATCAGGAAAAAAATGTTCCTTCAACCAGCCTTGGTTTGGTTAGCTCCCTGTGCATAACCTTAAATGAGTAACCATATAGTGCTTTAATAAGACATTCATACAGTGCCCAGGACAGCTAAAACACTAACCAGTTACCTTTTTCTGTTTTCCGTACAACTACCATTTAACTTTGGGCACCAAGCATAGTAGCACCACCCTTAATAGTGCTTGGTGTTGCACCCTCAGAGTTCATACTGGTTGCATACCCCTATGTTGGTCAGTCTTGTGCAAGTTGCACTTATAATAACTAGATTATTATAAAATCGCTATACATAGCTTACTGCGGTACAAGGTTTAATACTACTATTTAAATATTAATAAAATTAACCTTGGAATTTTTGATGCTCGTTGGTACAGTATCCAAAGTCTGTGGGTAACATGTCTAGAAGGTCAAATTCCATCCTAACCTCTTCATGGTCCTGCAATCAAGCAATGCAGAAAAGAACTGAAAAACATCACAACAAGCTAATAAATAACTGGACACCTGAAATAAATAACAGATAGATGGAAATAATAAATAACAGGCATTGATAATATTAGATTCTCCCCAGTAATGCAGTTTGGTACAGCTTCAGTACATGTAGGATCTTTATAATCCTCGATTTGGAGGTTTTGTACTGAAGTTCTGGGTTTTATACAATGAGATGCCTAAAGGGAAACTGTCAGCAGGATTTCACCCCCAATCTGTTTATATGCACCTCTAGCTTTTTCAAAGACAAGTCCAGGAATACCTTCACTTGGCCAGTTCGGGCCTCAGTTACTGAGAAATCAACATTTGAATTGATATACAAATAAAGCTGAAGAGCTATGATAGATCTGAAGCCTCCGACACTTCAGCTCTATTCCCCGCCCAGCGCTGCCTCCTCCTGCTTGTTTGATGGCTCCTTTGCCTGAAGTGACACAGCATAGAGGCTGAGAGTCAAGCAGGAGAAGGTGGCGCTGTGTGGAGAATAGAGCCGGAGTGACAGAGGTTTCATATCTACCATAGCTCTTCAGCTTCATTTGCATATCAATTCAAACACAGATTTCTCAGAAATGGAGGAAAGGACTGGCCATGTAAAGGTATTGCTGGACTTTCAAAAAATGAAAATATGAAGTAAAACCCGGTGAAAAGGTTATTGGCTGCCAAAGATCATTGATGCATGTCGGGAGTGAAGGCAAGACTATCTGGTCCAAACACATAGAAGAGCTAATGCTGCACAAATGGCTAAAAAATAATTCTGATAGAAAGTCGTATGAAGCTGTGTATATGCAGTCCTCAACCATAATGACCTCATCAAAACTAGACCTTGAAGGAAGAAGTTGGCCTAGTCTGATCACTCACATTTTCTTTTGCATCAGATGGACAGTTCTCAGGGTTATGTGTTGCTTACATTGGAAGATACTGCACCAGGATGAAGTAGAAGACAAGCCCATAGAAGCAGTGTTATTGGGCAAAGTTCCAGTTGGAATCCTTGGGTCCTGACATTCATGTGGATGTACCACCTACATAACCTTGTATACACCAAGTACACCTCTTCATGGCAGTGTTATTCAATAATATCAGCTGTATCTTTCATCAGAATGATGCAGATGAATAATTTGTTCTGGAAAGGTTTGAGGAACATGACTCAAAGAATTGAAGATGAAGACTTGGTCTTCAAATTTTCCAGATCTCAATCTAATAGAACATCTGTGTGATGTGCTTTATAAACAAGTCTAATTTATGCTGACCGAATTGAGTAACTAAAACCCTCCCCTGTACAATTTAGATACTTGATGGACGATCAATGATTCTGCCAATCGTTCTGGTGGCATATATGTTCTGTATACAGAAGGTCTCACTCGGCCAAGTGGTCCTGTGCTTTCTATGACAGAGCCAATAACAGACATTTCTGGCAGCAGCTTATCTCAGTGAGGTCAATAGGATTGGCACTCCACAATTTGAGATATCCAACCCTTAACTTGCCCAACAATCATCTGTTGAGGGCCATATATACTTTAGACTCTGGGTCAAGCCTAATGATATTGAGATGCTTGGCCAACGTTAATCTAATGTGTATAACAGTCAATACAGAACTTATAAGAATGGCAGCTATTCTTGATGCCAGATACCATGGGACACCTTCAGATGTCTTGTGTAGTCCATGTACGAAGGACATTTGTGTATTTTGGGTCTTATATGCAACATAAATAATTAAATATGGTATAAGAAATAAAATCATTGTAAAAAAATTTACCAAACCAATATAGAATTTTTTCTATATCAGTTGAAATATTTATTTTGCTGTTAATTTTTCTTCTACCAGAAAAGTTTTTGTGCTTGGCAAAGATGCTCCGAAAATGCTCAGATGGAGTCTGCATCATAAGCGCCTCATTCTTTTATATATTTTTTTTCTTATTTATTTTATATTTTTCAAATATCCTGTCTTTGTTCCGCCTCAGTATTGTACACTTAGCAAATCATCCCAAAAACATAAAACGGGCCTAAATAACCTGCTTTAACAAGTCGGCCGCATACACATAAACACATTTACATAAATATAACTGCTCCGACATTACAAAAGGTTTCAGAAATCCCATGCACTCCTGGAAGAAAAGGAAAATATCTTGATTTAACAAAATATATTTATACATTTGTGTGTCTGCCCATCTTTTCCTACGATAAAGCCTCTTCCAGAAATAAACGAGGCATATTTTATGCTAATGCTTTCTGCTATTTTTCCATTCAGTGTTTTGCACATGAAAATACACTGTTCCCAAATAATGAAATCCCAGACTGATAACCAACCCTCATCCAGGAGTATTTTGTTGACCTCGAATTGGCTTTTCCGGAAGAGGCCTCGTGAACTTGTTTGATTTTAGAGGACAAATAATTAGCGGTGGTCTGGTAATTATACAAAAAAAAATTGCTAAATACTTAATATGTGTAAGGTTTATTGATAGGGAATATTTTCTTTGCTTTATTATGGGGGCAGCCATAATGTCTGAAGTGCTGCACCAGCAGTTGTAGAGATTTGCTTCACAAAAGGCGCGTGAAGAAGAAGAAACCTCAGTCGGGAAGGTACTTATAGACTTCTATGGAGTTAATTCTGTTTTCTAATAGCAAAGTGTAATTTACATTCAGGAGCCCAAAAAACTTGGATGACAAACCCTTGGATGGAAGATGGCTAGAGGTCCTCCTGGCAAAACCAGGTTACGTAGTGAAGTGCAGCGTATCGAAAAATTTGGTGTCCGGCAGCTGGAACCTAGACAACATGTAGTCAGAGAATGTCAATCATAAGGGAAGAGTCAGACGGCTGTATAACTTGGATGATGATCTCAGCACAATGCCCAGACAGGCCGTCAGCTCTTTCGACCTGAGCGTGACAGCATATATTTCTATGCTGCTGTCACGTTTGGGTGGGGAAAGCCGATGGCCAGTCCGAGCATTATGTTGACATTCTCATCCGAGTTGTACGGCCGTATGACTCTTCCCTTACTAAAATGAGTTGAAGAAGTTTTCTGGTTTCAGGAAAACCCCTCTCCCTTGGCTGTAGTTTGATTTGAATATGTATATTGCGCTTTCCTCTTCATACTTGGGTCCAGCCCTGAATCTCTGCCACTGTTCTCGGTGTCTGTTATTGTCTGCAGCGCTGACAACATGTCGACAGCGCCTCATCCAATCACTGAGTTTACTTTGCGCCTCACCACAAATCTTACTTTAGTCAGTGACTGGAGTATGATTTCTGCCGTAAGGAACGCCACAGCTCAACATAAATTAGACGAGCAAGCCCTTATCGCATACCCATTCCACAACAGCTTTGCCCATTCTCGTGGAGCTGATCGAAACTGGTTTGAAAACGCCAAAAGCTGAAAATTTTTGTTCAACTCCGCTTTGTGCAAAAATTTCGAGACTTTTCAAAGAAATTTACACCAGAATTGGTGGCATACTTGCTTTGATGAATCAGGGCCTAGGAGTCTTGAAGATCCAACCAAACATTCTTTTAGGGCGCAGTCAAATTTATGCATAAACCGGACAGAGATCGGACCTCATTGCTCAGACTGGCCGTGGCTTCCTGGCTTTCCAGGCCCAAACGTGGCAGCTGCATAGAAGCATATGAAGCTGCCACGCTCAGGCTGGGAGAGCCACGACAAGTCCGTACACTACGTTCCAATCTCATCTGATTTATACGGCCCGTATGCGCCCTTACATACATGTGTTCACTATGGTCCGCTCCATATCCTTGTATTCAGGACCACGAAAACCAGCCCCCCGTCTCCCTCATTTGGTCTGTACAGGATGACGCTTATCGGGCCTCATTCATCAGAACCGTCCAACAGTAAAACTGACTTGGTTGCCCATAGCAACCAGTCAGAATGAAATGACTGAGGCCCATCATCTCTTTCCTGCCATTCAGGTCATTCTCTGTGGTGGGGAGAAGTGCTCGAATGTGTCCAACATGGCGTATTGTGATAGTGGAGATCTATGTACACATAGGTTGACTGATAGAAGCACATGGCTGTTCTGAAGAGCAATTTCCGGACCTTCTCTTTCTTGTAATAAGCAGTATTCATGGTTTGTACGGAAGTGGTGTAATACAGGATCAGTGGCCGATATGACATGCTCACACGATTGTCGCTGTTGCAGAAACCATGATGTCGTGGGGCCTAGTAAGCACCAGAGGCACCCTAGATACCGGACTGAGGATACCGGCTTCCACAGAGGACTGGACGTTGGACTTTGACACCAAGGATGGAATTTCTCCACTCTAGTAAATATGTCATTCTATCATTATAATTATCCATTATGTCATATGTGATGTTTTTTGTAAATCTGCAACAAGCAATATTCACAGACTGAGTACATAGAGTCCATACAAACCTATAGACATTTCTTCCACCAAACGGTGCCGCCATGAAGTAAGTGTCACGTCTGTCAGAGGCCACAGGCTCAAAAGGGCTTCCTCAGGCAGTCACTCCATCTGTCAGATTCCAGAGGAACCCCTACATTCACCCTTTAACGCCTGTACAGGGATTTGGTCTTACAATGGGGTCCACTGGATTGCTTCCACAGAAGGGCTGCCATCCGGAAGAGTGAACCAGAGGCAGGAAGAGTCGCCAAGCAGGGTCAAAGCCAAGACATCATGTCAGAAACTGAATAGTAAAACAAGAGATAGTCAAAATTGACATCGACCTCAGAAGACAGGAGGAATCAGGTAACCAACATAGTAAATGACTAGCACAAACCAGGTAGCAAAACTTATTGACTGGCAGTGGAAGTCAGAGACCCAGGGGTTTAAATAGCAGGCAGCCCCACCCAGGGCTCTCAGAAAGGAGTAATCAAAATCAGAGAATAACCTTATAGTTTTCTAATCTTGTAGCACCAAAAGTCACAGGAATAATATGGGATTGATGCTGTCAAGCATCCCCTGAGACAAAGACGCAGCAGCACTTTGCAGCCGAAGCAGAAGTCAGCATAGATTTTACAGCAATTTATTCTCCCATAGTATAACTGGAGAATATCTCCATAATACCTCTAAAATATGATTTTTTTCTTATACTGATTCCATATGAACCTAATAAAATGAAAGGAAGCTGTACCGTATTATCATATAACAAGCCCCCTGAGGAAACTATTGGTGGCGAAACGAGCCTTTGGGAATGCAACTGCTGAGCTGTAACCTCCACCTCCATTATGGGTATGACTTTTTCAGTGATCTATTGTGTCACTATCTTCATACGGATTGATTTTCCTGCTACATGGCAAGCCCCATTAATTGTCTGACTTGATCCTATCGATCCAGCGTCAACTATTCAGATACTATATTGGGTTATGGATGAAATGTGCTGTATTTTGTAAGATTCCTTTTTGTGACCAATCATGATTGAGAGATTATGTTTTCAATATGAATTTGTAATAAAGTGTTCTATTTTTATGGTAACTTCAGGGGGCTTTGACTCTTGTTTGTAGCATATTAGCCTACAATAGGCTATGGGCAGGTCATTATGGGCCGATACAACTGTGATCCTTACTGCAGCATTAACATGAGCCCCATGAGTTATTACGCATAAGAGTCAGTTTATGACACATTCAGCTCTGCTACATCTGTAAACTCAGTTCCCTGATGTCATCGCTGCCAGCAAGGAACATCATCCTAGGACAGGTGTGATAACTAATTGTACATCCAGGTGCCCCAGTATCATCTTTCCCCTCATTACAGGACTGATAGTGCTCCTTTCTCATAAGGTCACTTTTGGCTTTCCATGAATTTGACATCTTGCGTTTTTCCCCCATGAAATATATGCAAGCTGCAATATTTTCCATACATTAAGGAAACCTATAATGACCACTTTGTCCACCGCAGAGCGCTCGAAGAGCAGCTGCAGAAACTCTCAGGAAACAGAGCTGTCACTCATCATTCTAGTTCACGAGCTTGGACGGCTGCCATTTATGAAGTAAGCAGCTGCCGTAAAACCCATGTGTCTGAACTCTCACATATTGTACCGGGCGGCTTTACAACCCTTGCAATACAAATCTCACATATATTGTTTCATAAGAGCTTTAATGAGGCGAGAACCTGCGCTGACATCCTCTACACCTACAGGGGCTTCTCTGCAATAGGTTCGGAGCAAAAAAGGTTTAAAATGACTTTAGATATTAATTATTAAAACCACTTACACCCCTAAAATTGTAATAATATACTATATTATAATATATGGAATACAATACACTATAATCCATTTTATAAAGCTCTTAATGGGAAGCTAATCAGGTTTTTATATTACATGTATTTTAAAAAAAATGGCAACTTTTTTAATTACCATATGACAAATCTTTATTGAAAAAAATATATTAATTTTAATTTTCATACTGGTCTCTGGGGCTGTTTTCTAGACTCATACTTCCAGTTATTTCAGGAAGAGTTTTCAGCAGTCTCATTATCATCAGAGGCAGCTAACACATTTCTACCCAACTGAAAACACAGGATCCACCAATCACAAAAGATGACCCTGCTCCCCCTTCCTTCCTTTAATTTTACTTTTCATTCTGGCACCTAGGGCTGTTTTTTAGACTCATCCTTACAGTTCTTTCAGGAAGAGCTTCCAGCAGTGTCATTATCATCAGAGGCAGCTAACACATTTCTACACAACTGAGAACACAGGATCCACAAATCACAAAAGATGACCCTGCTCCCCCTTCCTTCCTTTAATTTTAATTGTCATACTGGTCCCTGGGGCTGTTTTTAGACTCATCCTTACAGTTCTTTCAGGAAGTGTTTTCAGCAGTCCCATTATCATCAGAGGCTGCTAACACATTTCTACATAACTGAGAACACAGGATCCACCAATCACAAAAGATGACCCTGCTCCCCCTTCCTTCCTTTTCATTGACGCATTAGACAATTCAATACAAATAATAAAGCATTGTGACTATGTGCATGTGTTGTTTCCTGAAACAATAGTAAATTCAGAGTCTAAAAAGGCCCCAGTGGGCAATGTGAAAAATTAAAGATTTCTAATTTCAATTTTAATGCAGCTTGTGATGCGTAAAAAAAAATTGGCAACATATTTAAAAAATACATTTAACACAAAACCATATTTGAACTATAGGTAATTTTCTGATTATAGCTCCTCTTTTTCAGGTTTTTTTTACAGTTGTAATCTTACCTTTACTATTGGCTCATAATATCCTGAAACGTGTAGTGCGAGACGACCACATTTGACAAAATAAACCTGATTTCACAATACTCTGTTGGGAGATGTTTACGCCACATGTGTCCACCCAGTGGTTATGATGTGACTTGCAGCCTGACAAGGGTTTTGCTACTATTACTCACCATCTTTACACAAAGATTGGTATAGTGACTTGTGTGGTTTCTATGAATCTGGGATTCAGGAAAAGAAGGATTGGGCATGTTGAATTCAATCAGGTCTGATCCTTTGTACTCTTTGATGATAATCATTACCTGGCTTGTTCACAGAGTTGTATATAGTCATGTTTATGTCGGAATCTGATGAGACTACTGTTGACCAAAATAGTCAGGCGACTGCTATCTCATGGGTATAGAACACAGTCTCCGGACCCGGTAAGGTGAGTATGAGTATGCATTTTATTTTTTAACCTTTTGAATACCCTTTAAAGTTTAGCAAAATGGCCGCAAGCCATTTTTTAACCTTTTGCCGAATCCACACGGAAGCGAATTACAAAAAAATTTGCATTTTAAAGAACTCAATTTTTTTAATTACTCGAGTATCAGTCAATTCCTCATCTCTACATGATATTCTGTATTCACAGAACAATGCTGGAAACAATTGTTCTGAGCACATATAAGTGCAGTCGATCTGTCTAAATAGGCCATTACATGACTGCCGATCAGCTTGCATGTAGCCATTTAGCTTTTAAAGGGGTTTTCTGGTTTTGGAATACTGCACAACCCAAGACTGCAGTTTGTTTTTTAAAAGTGCTTTACTCACCCTCCTCAGGTCCGGTTTGAGTCTCTTTTAAAGGGGGTTTCTAATTTTGGAATACTGCACAACCCAAGGCTGCAGTTTGTTAAAAAAAAACACAAAAAAAACTTGCTTTACTCACCCTTCTCAGGTCCAATGCTGAGTCTCTTTTAAAGGGGTGTTTTGGTTTCAGAATACCCCACAACCCGAGGCTGCAGTTTGTTTAAAACACAAACAAACTGTTCTTTACTCCCCCCTCCCCCAGTCTGGTGACGAGTCTGTCTCTGCTCTTTTTTTTTTGTTATTGTCTGCAGTGCTGAAGTTACGTCGACAGCGCTGCAGACAATCACTGATCTCAGGGGCAGCTGCCCAAGTTGATATCATGAGCTGTTGAGCCCATTGATTGGCTGCAACACTGATGATGTAACACAATACAGACACAAGGAGCAGAGATGGAGACTCTGCACTGGACCCGTGGAGGGTGAGTAAAGCACTTTTTTTTATACAAACTGCAGCTGGGGGACAAAAGTTTTCCAAAACTGTAAAAGCCCTTTATTTGAATAACATTACATTATTCCCTGTTATTGCGATCAAAGTTTAAAAGCAGAATCATGGATTTATCTATATATTGCACTATACAAATAGATAATAATTAGAATTTTCTGTATAAAATAAATAAAATTATGTAAAAAATAAATCACTGGTGGTAATTTTTTGTGTGAGTGTGATAATTCAGAATATTTCATAATCCAGCCGCTCACATGCCCCATTTATGATGGATTAACCAATGGAATGGAAATAAGGGACAACCTAGGACTTCTGTTATAAACCTCTAGCAGAAAGAGATTTTTATTTTATTTTTTTTACATAGAATTTACATACTGTAGATTTTATTTCATGTCGTTATCCATCCAAGCGAGCACACAACTTCAGTACAATGACGATAATAAGGAATTGTGTCCCCCGTGAGTTGTAGCTTAATGAGGTCTCCCGCTGGGAAATTACAAGCATAAAGACTGGTAAAAGTTTCTTCCTGACACCCGCCCGGATTAACATGTCTCTTTTTCCAGTTAGGAGATGAACTCATTGAGTTTTCCACATTTCATAAACCTAATTTGTTTCTTTATTGGGAAAAGTACAGAAGTGTTTGCAGCCACAATGAAATAAGTTTTAGGTAGCCTGAATTCATGCTGCCACCAACCTCCTATAGAAATTGGCCGGAAGCATGTTTTTTTCATAAAATATAAGGAATGGGTTAATGACTTTAGGCCTGCCAAATGTCAAAAGAGTCTCAATTCTTATGAGGTGGGACACAGGTCAACTATTGGTCGCATACTCCACCAATCTGGCTTTTACAGAAGAGTGGTAAGAAGAAAGCCATTTTTGAAACCGTTTGCAGTTTGGAAAAAATCCATGAAGGGGACACAGCGAGTAGGTGGAAGAAGGTGCTATGGCCAGAGTAAAACTTTTTTGGCTAAATGCAAAACCCTATGTGTGGCAGAAAACTAGCAATGGACATCACCCAGAAAACACCATCCTCACAGTCATACATAGTGGTGGCAGCATCATGCCGTGGGAATGCTTTTCTTCATAGTGGACAGAGAAGCTGGTCAGAGTTGATGGGAAGATGGATGGAGCTAAATACAGGGCAATCCTGGAGGAAAACCTGTTAGCGGCTGCAAAATACTTGACACTGGGCCGTAGGTTCATCTTACAGTTGGACAACAACCCTAAACATACTGCAAGAGCTACAATGGATGGTTAAGATCAAAGCATATTTATGTGTGTGAACGGCCCAATAATAGTCCAGACCTAAATCCCATTGAGAATCTGTGGCAAGACCTGAAAATTGCTGATCACAGACCTCTCCATCCAATCTCACTGAGCGAGAGCGAGCACGCAAAGAAGAATGGGCAAACATTTCAGACTCTAAATGTGTAAAGCAGATAGAGATATACCCCAAAGACTTACAGCAATAATTGCAGCGAAAGATGGTCCAAAGTTTTGACTCAGGGGGGCTGAATATAAATGCACATCACAATTTTCAGGTTTATATTTTTTAAATAATTACAAAACCTTGTATCATTTCCTTCACATTTTACAAATATTTGCTATTTTGTGTTGGTATATCACATAAAATCCCAATAAAATACATTAGTGAAAAAATGTGTAAAGATTCACAGGGGATGATTACTCTTTCAATGCTCTATATATTCATAAAGGGTATAAATAAACAAGCACTCCAGAACTCTTTGGAGACTGTTGAAAATCGCTAGCCATCGACTGAATTCCAAAAACTTCTAAGATAGTTCTGACAGATACAATGGGTTCCACCAGGGGTTCAAATACATATGGGGACACCATATATTTATATGATTAAAACATGGACTTCTGGTTTAAGAAAACTATGGTTAGGTATTATTCTTGGAGATTGAACCAAAGGCAGGGGCGTATCGACTGCGGTCGCAGACGTCGCGACCGCGACAGGGGTCAATGTGGGTGAGGGGCCCACAGATGCCAGCAGAAACTTCAACTGGATGTTCGCTCTCAGATGCAAACCCAGTTGTAGTGTATTGAAGTGCACAGACCCGTCGGGGGCAATATACGTTGCTGGCCAATCAGAGGCCAGCAGCTGACGTCGGCGTGCACGTGACTGAGGGCGTATGGAAGTTACGTCATGCAGTCCCGTCGCTTGCACGCTTAAGGCTTCAGAAGAGGACGCTGTGCTGCAGGGGATCAGAGGAAAGGTGAATATATATATTTTTTTAAAATCAGTGAGTACACGGTGGCCATACTACTACATGGATAACTATGGGCTGTGCATTATACTATATGAAGGATATGGGCTGTGCGTTATACTAATATGGAGGTGCATTATACTACATGGAGGACTATGGAGAGTGCATTATATTATATTGAGAACTATGGGATAAAGTATACTATATAGAGGACTATGAGGGGTGCATTATATTATATGGCAGAATATGGGGGTGCATTATACTATATGAAGGACAATGGGGGTGCAATATACTATAGGGAGGACTAGGGACTGTGCATTATACAACCCCTGGCAAAAATTATGGAATCAACGTGCTCGGAGGATATTCCTTCAGTTGTTTAATGTTGTTGAAAAAAAGCAGATCACAGATATAGCACAAAACTAAAGTCATTTCAAATGGCAACTTTAGGGCTTTAAGAAACACTAAAAGAAATCAAGATTAAGAATGTGGTACTCAGTAAGGGTAATTTTTTTCAGACCAAGCAGAGGGAAAAAATTATGGAATCACTCAATTCTGAGGAATAAAATATGGAATCATGAAAAACAAACACAAAAGAACACTCCAATACATCACTAGTATTTTGTTGCACCACCTCTGGCTTTAATAACAGCTTGCAGTCTCTGAGGCATGGACTTAATGAGTGACAAACAGTACTCTTCATCACTCTGGCTCCAACTTTCCCTGATTGCTGTTGCCAGATCAGCTTTGCAGGTTGGAGCCTTGTCATGGACCATTTTCTTCAACTTCCACCAAAGATTTTCAATTGGATTGAGATCCGGACTATTTGTAGGCCATGACATTGACCTTATGTGTCTTTTTTCAAGGAATGTTTTCACAGTTTTTGCTCTATGGCAGGATGCATGCTACGCTCGCGCCCGGACTGACTGGCGTGAGCGTGATTAGTGTTAGAACTCTCCTGTTAGGTTTTTTCTATTATGCTGGTCACATGACCGTTTTTGCCTATTTAATCCTGCTCCGCCCTTCTGGCCTTGCTGGAGTTCATTGTAATTTCTACTCTTAAGCTAGCCAGATGCTTTGTTACCTTTCTCAGTCAGTTTAGCTAGGTCTTTTGACCTCTATGTTCTATGTTGTTTGTTTGTCTTTTTACTGCTACAATTTCTGCTAGGAGGTGTCCATCTTTCTCCCAGTCCCTAGTTCTTGTAGGGATCCCTCCCTCACATCTATAGGTCTTCGTTCAGACTAGCTGAGGACTTTAGCGGGTCTGATTGCAGGATCAGGTTCCCCGTTACATCGTAGGGATCTAGCTTAGTTCTATTGTAGAGACAGATCTCCTGTCTTTCCTTAGTGCTTGTAGCAGATCATAACAATTAGTGAGCCCACTGTACCATGAACTGAGGAGTGCCTGGAGGGGCGTAACTAAGTATCAACCCGATAGTCAACTCCGTGGACCAAGGAGGAACCGAGCAGAGGGACCAGGTGCGACTCCAGGTCAGACCCCGGTCACAGTTGTTGACCCACACCGGGGAATGCAGGAACAGGCAGGTTAGACTGGCATACAGGCAGGTGGGTATTGGCAAGTACGGCTGGTATGCAGACAGGTGGGTACTGGCAAGTACGGCTGGTATGCAGACAGGTGGGCACTGGCAAGCACGGCTGGTATACAGACAGGTGGGCACTGGCAAGCACGGCTGGTATGCAGACAGGTGGGCACTGGCAAGCATGGCTGGAGTGCAGACAGGGAGATACTGGCAAGCACGGCTGGAGTGCAGACAGAGAGGTACTAGCTGGTTGGAGCTCAGGCTGGATAGGGTCCAGTACAGACTGGGAGACAGGTACAGAGCCGCAGATGCGATAGACAAGCAGAGTAAAGCAGAACAGCCGGAGCGGTGGACAAGGCAGAGCAGAGCGAAACCTCAGGTGCGGTGGACAAGGCACAGCAGAGCGAAACCGCAGGTGTGGTGGACAAGGCAGAGCAGAGCGGAACCGCCGGAGCGGTGGGCAAGGCAGAGTAGAGAGTAGCCACCGGAGCGGTGGGCAAGGCAGAGCAGAGAGAAGCCGCTGGAGCGGTGGGCAAGTCAGAGCAGAGAGAAACCGCCGGAGCGGTGGGCAAGTCAGAGCAGAGAGAAACCGCTGGTGCGGTGAGCAAGTCAGAGCAGAGAGCAGCTGCCGGAGCGGTGGGCAAGTCAGAGCAGAGAGAAGCTGCCGGAGCGGTGGGCAAGTCAGAGCAGAGAGAAGCTGCCGGAGCGGTGGGTAAGGCAGAGCAGAGAGAAACCGCCGGAGCGGTGGACAAGACAGAGCAGATGGAAACCGCTGACGCGGTGAGCAAGCAGAGAGGAGCGAAACCGCAGGTGTGGTGGACAAGGCAGAGCAGAGAGAAACCGCTGGTGCAGTGGACAAAGCAGAGCAGAGCGGAACCGCCGGAGCGGTGGGCAAGTCAGAGTAGAGAGAAGCCGCCGGAGCGGTGGGCAAGGCAGAGCAGAGAGAAGCCGCCGGAGCGGTGGGCAAGTCAGAGCAGAGAGAAACCGCTGGTGCGGTGAGCAAGGCAGAGCAGAGAGAAGCCGCTGGAGCGGTGGGCAAGTCAGAGCAGAGGGAAGCCGCTGGAGTGGTGGGCAAGTCAGAGCAGAGAGAAACCGCCGGAGTGGTGGACAAGACAGAGCAGAGGGAAACCGCTGACGCGGTGAGCAAGCAGAGCGGAGCGAAACCACAGGTGCAGTGGACAAGGCAGTGAGGACAGGGCTCTGTTCACATGGAACAGACAGGAAAATACAGGAAGATGGCTAGAACACAGGAGGAAGATACAAAGGAAGGGAAAAGGGACAAGCAGAACCAGAAACACACAAGGTACTTACTATGAAGTAGCGAGTGGACACAAAACTCACAAACATAAGTACAGAGACAACAAGTTGGAGTTAGGTGCAGGTTCAGATACTGCAGGAAAAGGGTAAGGAAGGACATAGAGACAAACAGGTAACAGGCTAGGATACAGTTCAGACAGGAACTGCTACTGTAATGAGATACAAGAACGAGCCTGGGTATACAGCCCGCAGAGTGGTGGAAACAGACTACAAGTCACAGGTAACAGGCCTGGGTATACAGCCCCCAGAGTGGCGGAAACAGACTAGAAGTCAGAGGTAACAGGTCTGGGTATGCAGCCCCCAGAGTGGCGGAAACAGACTAGAAGTCAGAGATAACAGGACAGGACCTGGCAATTCAGTTGCAAAGACAAACTGAGTGAAGGTGTTGCTCATGCACCTCCTTCTGGGTGGAGCGGGTTTAAATATTCAGTGACTCACAGCAATAGGCTGGAGACGCATTAGGGGTGCACCCACAGCAGCTATAAGAATCAGGAAGTAACCGGGCCACCGCCCTAAGCAGTCAGTCAAGAGACATGCACACAGCATGAACTGGAGCAAGATTTGCAGGCTGGACTGACAGGTAAGATTGCGGTCTTGCATAGTGGGAGGTGGTGCACTATGCAAGCATGCCGCCAGGGATGTTACAATGCATTATCATCTTGAAAAATGATATCATTATCCCCAAACATCCTTTCAATTGAGGGGATAAAAAAACTGTCCAAAATATCAATGTAAACTTGGGCATTTATTGAAGATGTAATGACAGCCATCTCCCCAGTGCCTTTACCTGACATGCAGCCCCATATCATCAATGACTGTGGAAATTTGCATGTTCTCTTCATACAGTCATCTTTATAAATCTCATTGGAACGGCACCAAACAAAAGTTCCAGCATCATCACCTTGCCCAATGCAGATTCGCGATTCATCACTGAATATGACTTTCATCCAGTCATCCACAGTCCACGATTGCTTTTCCTTAGCCCATTGTAACCTTGTTTTTTCTGTTTAGGTGTTAATGATGGCTTATGTTTAGCTCTTCTGTATGTAAATCCCATTTCCTTTAGGCGGTTTCTTACAGTTCAGTCACAGACATTGACTCCAGTTTACTCCCATTCGTTCCTCATTTGTTTTGTTGTGCATTTCCTATTTTGGAGACATATTGCTTTAAGTTTCCGGTCTTGACGCTTTGATGTCATTGGTCTACCAGTATGTTTGCCTTTAACATCCTTCCCATGTTGTTTGTATTTGGTCCAGATTTTAGACACAGCTGACTGTGAACAACCAACATCTTTTGCAACATTGCGTGATGATTTACCTTCTTTTAAGAGTTTGATAATCCTCTCCTTTGTTTCAATTGACATCTCTCCTGTTGGAGCCATGATTCATGTCAGTCCACTTTGTGCAACAGCTCTCCAAGGTGTGATCGCTCCATTTTAGATGCAGACTAACGAGCAGATCTAATTTGATGCAGGTGTTAGTTTTGGAAACGAAAATTTACAGGGTGATTCCATAAATTTTTCCTCAGAACTGAGTGATTCCATAATTTTTTTCCTTTGCTTGATCTGAAAAAAATTACCTTTACTGAGTACCACATTCTTAATCTTGATTTCTTTTAGTGTTTCTTAAAGCCCTAAAGTTGCCATTTGAAATTACTTTAGTTTTGTGCCATGTCTGTGATCTGCTTTTTTTCAACAACATTAAACAACTGAATGAACATCCTCTGAGCCCGGTCATTCCATAATTTTTGCCAGGGGTTGTACTATATGGAGGACTATGGGGAGTGCATTAGGCACTGTGCATTATACTATATGGAGAACTATGGGGAGTGAATTATATTATATGGAGGACTATGAGCTGTGCATTATACTTTATGGAGGACTATGGGGAGTGCATTATACTTCTGCTATGGGGCCCCATAACTTCTTTGTACGCCCCTGGTGAGTATAATGGTTTATTTTTTTCTACGCATTAAAGAACAGAAGCAGAACAGGAGGCATGTACCAGGAGGGTGAATATATATACCAGGATGAGGCCCAGGATAAGGGACATATACAGTACAGACCAAAAGTTTGGACACACCTTCTCATTTAAAGATTTTTCTGTATTTTCATGACTATGAAAATTGTACATTCACACTGAAGGTATCAAAAGGATGAATTAACACATGTGGAATTATATACTTAACAAAAAAGTGTGAAACAACTGAAAATATGTCTTACATTCTAGGTTCTTCAAAGTAGCCACCTTTTGCTTTGATGACTGCTTTGCACACTCTTGGCATTCTCTTGATGAGCTTCAAGAGGTAGTCACCGGAAATGGTTGTCACTTCACAGGTGTGCCCTGTCAGGTATAATAAGTGGGATTTCTTGCCTTATAAATGGGGTTGGGACCATCAGTTGTGTTGTGCAGAAGTCTGGTGGATACACAGCTGATAGTTCTACTGAATAGACTGTTAGAATTTGTATTATGGCAAGATAAAAGCAGCTAAGTAAAGAAAAACGAGTGGCCATCATTACTTTAAGAAATGAAGGTCAGTCAGTGCGAAAAATTGGGAAAACTTTGAAAGTGTCCCCAAGTGCAGTTGCAAAATCCATCAAGCGCTACAAAGAAACTGGCTCACATGAGGACCGCCCCAGGAAAGGAAGACCAAGAGTCACCTCTGCTTCTGAGGATAAGTTTATCCGAGTCACCAGCCTCAGAAATCGCAGGTTAACAGCAGCTCAGATTAGAGACCAGGTCAATGCCACACAGAGTTCTAGCAGCAGACACATCTCTTCAACAACTGTTAAGAGGAGACTTTGTGCAGCAGGCCTTCATGGTAAAATAGCTGCTAGGAAACCACTGCTAAGGACAGGCAACAAGCAGAAGAGACTTGTTTGGGCTAAAGAACACAAGGAATGGACAATAGACCAGTGGAAATCTGTGTTTTGGTCTGATGAGTCCAAATTTGAGATCTTTGGTTCCAACCATCGTGTCTTTGAGCGACGCAGAAAAGGTGAACGGATGGACTCTACATGCCTGGTTCCCACCGTGAAGCATGGAGGAGGAGGTGTGATGGTGAGGGGGTGCTTTGCTGGTGACACTGTTGGGGATTTATTCAAAATTGAAGGCATACTGAACCAGCAAGGCTACCACAGCATCTTACAGCGGCATGCTATTCCATCCGGTATGCGTTTAGTTGGACCATCATTTATTTTTCAACAGGACAATGAACCCAAACACACCTCCAGGCTGTGTAAGGGCTATTTGACCAAGAAGGAGAGTGATGGGGTGCTACGCCAGATAACCTGGCCTCCACAGTCACCAGACCTGAACCCAATCGAGATGGTTTGGGGTGAGCTGGACCGCAGAGTGAAGGCAAAAGGGTCAACAAGTGCTAAGCATCTCTGGGAACTCCTTCAGGATTGTTGGCAGACCATTTCCGGTGACTACCTCTTGAAGCTCATCAAGAGAATGCCAAGAGTGTGCAAAGCAGTCATCAAAGCAAAAGGTGGCTACTTTGAAGAACCTAGAATATAAGACATATTTTCAGTTGTTTCACACATTTTTGTTAAGTATATAATTCCGCACGTGTTAATTCATAGTTTTGATGCCTTCAGTGTGAATGTACAATTTTCATAGTCATGAAAATACAGAAAAATCTTTAAATGAGAAGGTGTGTCCAAACTTCTGGTCTGTACTGTACCAGGATAGGGTATATTTATGTCAGGATGGAGCCCAGAATAAGAGACATATAAATGAGGATGGGGATATATAGTGGTGGTCAAAAGTATTGGCACCCCTGCAATTCTGTCAGATAATACTCAGTTTCTTTCTGAAAATGATTGCAATCACAAATTCTTTGGTATTATTATCTTCATTTAATTTGCTTGCAAGGAAAAAACACAAAAGAGAATGAAGCAAAAATCAAATCATTGATCATTTCACACAAAACTCCAAAAATGGGCCAGACAAAAGTATTGGCACCCTCAGCCTAATACTTGGTTGCACAACCTTTAGTCAAAATAACTGCGAACAACCGCTTCCGGTAACCATCAATGAGTTTCTTACAATGCTCTGCTGGAATTGTAGACCATTCTTCTTTGGCAAACTGCTCCAGGTCCCTGATATTTGAAGGGTGCCTTCTCCAAACTGCCATTTTGAGATCTCTCCACAGGTGTTCTATGGGATTCAGGTCTGGACTCATTGCTGGCCACCTTAGAAGTCTCCAGTGCTTTCTCTCAAACCATTTTATAGTGCTTTTGGAAGTGTGTTTTGGGTCATTGTCCTGCTGGAAGACCCATGACCTCTGAGGGAGACCCAGCTTTCTCACACTGGGCCCTACATTATGCTGCGAAATTGGTTGGTAGTCTTCAGACTTCATAATGCCATGCACACGGTCAAGCAGTCCAGTGCCAGAGGCAGCAAAGCAACCCCAAAACATCAGGGAACCTCCGCCATGTTTGACTGTAGGGACCATGTTCTTTTCTTTGAATGCCTCTTTTTTTTTCCTGTGCACTGTATGTTGATGCTTTTTCCCAAAAAGCTCTACTTTTGTCTCATCTGACCAGAGAATATTCTTCCAAAATGTTTTAGGCTTTCTCAGGTAAGTTTTGGCAAACTCCAGCCTGTTTTTTTTATGTCTCGGGGTAAGAAGTGGGGTCTTCCTGGATATCCTACCATACAGTCCCTTTTCATTCAGACGTCGACGGATAGTACGGGTTGACACTGTTGTACCCTCGGACTGCAGGGCAGCTTGAACTTGTTTGGATGTTAGTCGAGGTTCTTTATCCACCATCCGCACAATCTAGCGTTGAAATCTATCGTCAATTTTTCTTTTACGTCCACATCTAGGAAGGTTAGCCACAGTGCCATGGGCTTTAAACTTCTTGATGACACTGCGCACGGAAGACACAGGAACATTCAGGTCTTTGGAGATGGACTTGTATCCTTGAGATTGCTCATGCTTCCTCACAATTTGGTTTCTCAAGTCCTCAGACAGTTCTTTGGTCTTCTTTCTTTTCTCCATGCTCAATGTGGTACACACAAGGACACAGGACAGAGGTTGAGTCAACTTTAATCCATGTTAACTGGCTGCAAGTGTGATTTAGTTATTGCCAACACCTGTTAGGTGCCACAGGTAAGTTACAGGTGCTGTTAATTACACGAATTAGAGAAGCATCACATGATTTTTCAAACAGTGCCAATACTTTTGTCCACCCCCTTTTTTTAGGTTTGGTGTGGAATTATATCCAATTTGGCTTTAGGACAATTCTTTTTGTGTTTTTTCATTGAAGACAAATTAAATGAAGATACTAATACCAAAGAATTTGCAATCATTTTCAGGAAGAAACTGAGTATTATCTGACAGAATTGCAGGGGTGCCAATACTTTTGGCCACCACTGTATATATACCAGGATAGGGCCAGGGTGAGGGACACATATAAAAGGATGAGGCATATATGCCAGGATGGAGTGTACAGTGGGTAAGGAAAGTATTCAGACCCCTTTACATTTTTCACTCTTTGTTTCATTGCAGCCATTTGGTAAATTCTAAAAAGTTCATTTTTTTTCTCATTAAAGTACACTCTGCACCCCATCTTGACTGAAAAAAAACAGAAATGTAGAAATATTTGCAAATTTATTAAAAAAGAAAAACTGAAATATCACATGGTCATAAGTATTCTGACCCTTTGCTCAGTATTGGGTAGAAGCAAGTCTTCTTGGAAATGATGCAACAAGTTTTTCACACCTGGATTTGGGGATCCTCTGCCATTCTCCCTTGCAGATCCTCTCCAGTTCCATCAGGTTGGATGGTGAACGTTGGTGGACAGCCATTTTCAGGTCTCTCCAGAGATGCTCAATTGGGTTTAGGTCAGGGCTCTGGCTGGGCCAGTCAAGAATGGTGCTTTGTAGGGTTTAAGAATGGTCACATAGTTGTTCTGAAGCCACTTCTTTGTTATTTCAGCTGTATGCTTAGGGTCATTGTCTTCAGGGGCGGACCTACCGCTCATGCAGCCCGTTCATTGAACGGGGGCCCCAAGAGAGAGGGGGCCCCTCCAGCATCCAGCAGGGCCGCCATCAGGGCATGACTGTCCTGACTCCAGTATGGGGCCCGGCTGGTCGGGGCCCCCCTCTTATGCTTCTCCTCATGGGGCCCCCGCAGGGCCGGCGTCAGCACCCGTGCAAATGCCGGGGCCCTGAGCAGGCGGGGGGGCCCCTTACCGTCGGTCACCCCACGCGCTATGTGTCCCGTGAGCGGAGGAGAGCGGTGTCAGCGCCTGCTTCCCCCCGCTTGCTCAGGGCCCCGGCACAATAATTACCTCTTCCCATGCCTCCGCAGCAGCTCCGGTCTCTTCCGCGTCCTCTGACTGTGACGTCTCAGGCCAGAGAGAGTGGTGACGTCTTTGCACCGCGCTCTCTCCTGAGCAGTCACAGCGCAGAGCGGGAAGACGCTGGAGATGCTGGAGTCCGGAGCAGCGGCAGCAGATGAGACGTGAGGTGAGTATTTGATTTTTTTTTTTATTGTATGGAGGCCTGTGGCAGTATAAGGGAGGGGGGTGAGGTGGGGGTGTGTGACATCCTGCATGGGGCATTATAAGGGGGGGGTGACATCCTACATGGGCATTATAAGGGGGGTGACATCCTGCATGGGGCATTATATGGGAGGGGGGGTGTGACATCCTGCATGGGGCATTATATGGGAGGGGGGTGTGTGTGACATCCTGCATGGGGCATTATAAGGGGGGGTGACATCCTGCATGGATCATTATATGGAAGGGGGTGTGTGTGACATCCTGCATGGAGCATTATAAGGGAGGGGGTGTGACATCCTGCAAGGGGCATTATAAGGGAGGGGGGGTGTGACATCCTACATGGGGCATTATAAGGGAGGGAGGGGTGTGTGTGACATCCTGCATGGGAAATTATAAGGGAGGGGGGTGTGTGTGACATCCTGCATGGGGCATTATAAGGGGGGGTGACATCCTGCATGGATCATTATATGGAAGGGGGTGTGTGTGACATCCTGCATGGGGCATTATAAGGGAGGGGGGGGTGACATCCTGCATGGGGTATTATAAGGGAGGGGGTGTGTGTGACATCCTGCATGGGGCATTATAAGGAAGGGGGGTGTCATCCTGCATGGGGCATCATAAGGAGGGGTGACATCCTATATTGGGGGGGAACAGCCTGCGTGGGGCATTATGTGGGGGGAACAGCCTGCAAGGAGCGTTATATGGGGGCCAGTATTCTGTATGGAGCGTTATATGGGGCCAGTATTCCGTATGGAGCGTTATATGGGAGCCAGTATCCTGTATGGAGTGTTATATGGGGGCCAGTATTCCGTATGGAGAGTTATATGGGGGCCAGTATTCTGTATGGAGCACTTTATGGGGACCAGTTTTCTGTATGGAGCATTATATGGGGGCCAGTATCCTGTATGGAGCGTTATATGGGGCCAGTATTCTGTATGGAGCGTTATATGGGAGCCAGTATCCTGTATGGAGTGTTATATGGGGGCCAGTATTCCGTATGGAGCGTTATATGAGGGCCAGTATTCTGTATGGAGCATTATATTGGGGGCCAGTATACTGTATGGAGCGTTATATGGGGCCAGTATCCTGTATGGAGCATTTTATGGGGGCCAGTATTCTGTATGGAGCATTTTCTGGGGGCCAGTATACTGTGTGGAGCGATTCGCTGGTTTCTGAGCTATTGTGGAATTTACAATAGATATCACTCATGTAATGTAAGAAGTGAAATCTTTGCATTGTACTATATATATATTTCTCTTCGGTATCTGTGCATCATGAATCGTGGTATGTGTTAAAGGGGCCCACTGAGACTCTTTCGCCCGGGGCCCACAAAAACCTGGAGCCGGCCCTGGGCCCCCGGCCCCATGCTGAGCGTTAAGCGTCGGGAACATCTCAGCGCTGCTTTCCTCTGTGTAGCAGTGCAGCGCTGCTGCGGCAGCGCCTTCATGATTCCCCTGACTTCCGGTCATGTGACGGCGCAGTCACATGGCCGGAAGTCAGGAGAACCTGGTGGCAGCGACGTGGACGAGCGCCAGGCTTCTGCAGGGATCGCATGGGGGTAAATATAACAAGTTTTATTTTTTTTAAATACAATTAATTAACTAGGAGTGGGGGGAATCAGAGATGCACGGGGGGATGAGAGATGCACGGGGGGATGAGATGCACATGGGGGGATGAGAGATACACGGGGGGATGAGATGCATGGGGGGGTGAGATACGGGGGGTGAGATGCACGGGGGGATGAGATGCACGGGGGGATGAGATGCACGGGGGGTTGAGAGCTGCACATGGGGGGGTGAGAGCTGCACATGGGGGGATGAGAGCTGCACATGGGGGGATGAGAGCTGCACATGGGGGGGATGAGAGATGCACGGGGGGGATGAGATGCACATGGGGGGATGAGAGATGCACAAGGGGGATGAGAGCTGCACATGGGGGGGATGAGAGATGCACATGGGGGGGTGAGAGATGCACATGAAGGGGTTACGTTTACATAACTTTGTTGCCCTATGAAGGGCAGGGGTGGGGAGCCCCAAAAATTTCTTGCACAGGGGCCCACTACAGTCTATGTCTGCCCCTGATTGTCTTGTTGGAAGGTGAACCTTCGGCCAAGTCAGAGGTCCAGAGCACTCTGGAAGAGGTTTTCATCCAGGATATCTCTGTACTTGGCCGCATTCATGTTTCCTTCAATTGCAACCAGTCGTCCTATCCCTGCAGCTGAAAAATACGCCCATAGCATTATGCTGCCACCAACATGCTTCACTGTTGGGATTGTATTGGGCAGGTGATGAGCAGTGCGTGGTTTTCTCCACACATACCGCTTAGAATTATCACCAAAAAGTTCTATCTTCGTCTCATCAGACCAGAGAATCTTATTTCTCATAGTCTGGGAGTCCTTCATGTATTTTTGAGCAAGCTCTATGCGGGCTTTCATATGTCTTGCACTGAGGAGAGGATTCTGTCGGGCCACTCTGCCATAAAGGCCCAACTGGTGGAGGGCTGAAGATATAGTTGACTTTGCGGAACTTTCTCCCATCTCCGTACTGCATCTCTGGAGCTCAGCCACAGTGATCATGGGGTTCTTCTTTACCTCTCTCACCAAGGCTCTTCTCCTACAATTGCTCAGTTTGGCTGGACGGCCAGGTCTAGGAAGACTTCTGGTGGTCCCAAACTTCTTCCATTTAAGGATTATGGAGGCCGTTGTGCTCTAAGGAACCTTGAGTAATGTAGAAATTCTTTTGTAACCTTGGCCAGATCTGTGCCTTGCCACAATTCTGTCTCTGAGCCCCATTGGGCAGTTCCTTTGAGCTCATGATTCTCATTTGGTCTGACATGCACTGTGAGCTGTGAGGTCTTATATAGACAGGTGTGTGCCTTTCCAAATCAAGTCCTATCTGTTTAATTAAACACAGCTGGACTCCAAAGAAGGAGTAGTACCATCTCAAAGAGGATCACAAGGAAATGGACAGCATGTGACTTAAATATTAGTGTCTGAGCAAAGGGTCTGAATACTTATGACCATGTGATATTTCAGTTTTTCTTTTTTAATAAATTTGCAAAAAATTCTACATTTCTGTTTTTTTTTTCAGACAAGATGGGGTGTAGAGTGTACTTTAATGAGAAAAAAAATAACTTTTTAGAATTTACCAAATGGCTGCAATAAAACAAAGAGTGAAAAATTTAAAGGGGTCTGAATACTTTCCGTATCCACTGTATATATGACGCGCCCCCTGGGCCGCGCGTGTGTGGGGATACCCGGAACCGGACCCGTTGCGGATGCTGGGGGTTGTATTTCTCGTGTGGCGGGGACCCGGTCCCGTGGCTCAGGGTGGTCAACCCAAATGGCGGTCTATATGCCGAATGTCCGACTATGCCACCCGTGGATTGCGGTCAGAATGAGCCGCCACTGCAGGGCAGACCGCTGAGGCTGGTGTTGGGAGTGCAGCAGAGGATAGTATAACTCCCCACGGGAGGAGTATAGCCTCAGGGCAGCAAGTGTGGATGTTGGGGGTGATGGTGCGCGGGAGCAGCAGTAACGACACAGAGTCCTGTAGTGCAGTCCAGGGTATTTACTCACAGTTCTTTATCCACGTTACTACAGCTGGTCATAACGTCCCTCGTCGCACTGTGCTCACCAGGTGAGGGGCTCGGCCTACCCCCAGATAACTTTGGAGCGTTTCACAGGACCCCCTTTGTGTGTCCTTTCTCTGGCCTGTCATACCCCGCCAGTGACCTCGCTTCTGTCCGGCTGCCTCAGGCCTTCTCTGGTAAAACTTGACACCAGTTTCCCTGACCCTATATGGTGCCTTCCTAGCAGGTGTAGCGAGGGGCTGCACCACGTGAAATGTCACAGCCTCCGGTTTCTAGCTGAGGGTAGTTCCCTGCCTCCACTAGTTTCGGGGACCGGTTTCCCCCTTTGGCCTGACCCCCCTACGCAGGTAGATTCGGGCGTGCGGTGGCGACTCGCCGGTCCACACCCCTGGGGTCCCTTCGTTCCTTGTTCCTGGAGCTTCCTCCGCTCCTCTTCCTTCCTTCTCCTTCCTTCTCTTTCCTCCAGGCTCCGGCCTCTCTCTTAGGCCTGCCTGCGGAGCAGAGCCCATGCAGAGACTCTGCTCCCACCTCCTGCTCCCTCTTCTTCTCTGTCTGGACTCACTCTCTCTCCTTGCTCTTTCAGTGCTGGCTGGGCCTCACAGGCTAGGCCCGCCTCCGGAGCAGAGCCCCATGAAGAGGCCCTTACTCTGTCACTCCTTCTCTCTGACTGAACTGACTGACTTTGAACTAAGATGGTGCCCACCTTTTATACCTCCCTCTAGGTGCACCCAGGAACTGCCCTCTCCCTCCTATGCACTACAGGGTCCCCCCTTCCTCGGTGTTCCTTCCCCCCACTCCAGCCAGGGACAGGGACTGTCGTGCTCTACTTGGAGCATATCGGTCGCCCTGCCCCCCAGAAATGTGGTGTAATGCATGCAAGTGTCGGGGTCCTGATCCACACTCCATCCTCACCTGGAAGTGAGATATCGCACATCTGGGTGAGGTGCAATACCTCTGTAGCAACCGAGCCCTCGGGGTGCTACATTCCCCCCTGGCAAATCACAGCACGTCCGCGGGCTGAAACAGAGTAAAAGGCAGGGTACATTAGGATATGCAAAACTTTTATACAACTTCCCTTTATGGGAACCATTTTCTCTTTTCAACATTACAAGTGCACTTTTAATATCACGGGAACTCTTTTATCAAACATTATGTAAAGCATCATATAAAGCATTTCGGTATATAAAACTTTTCATATAAAATGTTTTCAAGTGGACTCTCTTGTATTGGCCGCGGTGCAACTTGAGACCAGGTGTCCATTTTTTCTTTTTATTTAGTTTTTTTTAATAAGGTGCAAACTTGCAAACAGGTAACAGATGAATATGAGGGACCCGTCCCAAACCCTCAACGGAGGCCCTGGGGTGGCTGCAGGGCGTAGCTGATCCAGATGCTGGACCTCGTCTTCGGCCACCTCCAACGGGTTTTTGTTCTGAGGTCAGTTGTTGTAGTTCCTTATAAAACCAGTAGGGGGCACTTTAAGAAGTGCAACTATTTACAAAGTTGACCGCTCCCAGTCCTCGGCCGGATACAAACAAAGAGTTGGCTGCTCCCAGTCCTCAGCCGGATACAAACAAAGAGTTGGCGGCTCCCTGTCCTCAGCCGGCTATTACTAACCCGTCTCCGGGTAACTTTCAGCAAAACAAACAGGCAACAGTCTGGCAACAGTCCCCATCCGGGGTGAACTTTTCTTAATGTACCCTGACGGGCAACTATTTACAGTTCACTCACGTTTTCCTTTAATAGCGGCGTCCTCCTTGTGCATGCTCTTCCTCCTCATAGTCCTCAGACCCGTCCTGGTCCTCTGGATAGTCGGATTCATGGTAGTGCTGCTCTTCTTCTACCCTCTGGACATTAAGGGCGTACCACCCTCGCAATCCTCGATGTCGGGTGTATATTACCCGATCTCCCGGGAACAGCTCCCGCTTCGGGTGACCCGCTGGCAGGTGACCCTCCACATCCCTCCTGTCAACATAGAGGTCTGTGGCTGTGGTAGAGTCCCGGATGAACCCCCACCCTTTCTCTTGGTGGAATTTTACCACGGTCCCAGTAATTTTAGGACCGCATGCAGCTTGGGGGTTTCGGCGAGTCCGCGTCTTCTCCTCTGCACTCCGAGCCTGCAGCTGCTCCCTCTTCTGGCGCCGCGCCTGCTCCTTCTTCTCAAGCTTCCTGATTTCCTGCTCGCAGAACTCCCACCTGCGAGCTGCGGCCGCCCGCGTCTCCTGCGAAAACCCCATCAGATCCTCCCCGGTCTGGTCCCACTCGATCTGGACCTCTTCCTCCGGGAGCTTGGGGATGGCGACTGGCTGTGGTACGGGCAGGAGCGGAGCAAGCGGGGCCTCGGCCTTTGTGGACAGGTTCTTCCACAGACGAGGGTGAACCCATCCCTCTGGTAAGGGGACCGGCTCTCCATCGGGCCCGGCGAGCTGGCTATACAGGTCGGTCTCTAGGGGTGATGGCTTCGGGACCGGGGGTGCACGCGGTTCAGAGGCGCCTGGGGAGGTCAGGCCTTGCGACCGAGCCTGGAGCGGGTTGCTTCCGACTGCACCCGGGGTCAGGGGGCACGGCTTGGGGCTTGATCCGGCGATGGAGCTCACAGCTTGGGGCCTGTGTGGCGGCGGCAGGAGCAGGGGAGGCGCAGCGATGCCCGGGACGTCTGGCTCCGCGACAGGGTCTGGAGGCAGGTTGGTAACATCAGGGCTGGTGGCAGGGGTGTCCCCCTTACCTGCTTCCAGGGCTGCGCGGCTCTCAACTTCCGGCCTTCGCTCCTCGTCCTCATGGGCTGGCTCGCTGGCTGGTGCTGGCGGCGTCCCGTGCTGCTGGGCCGCGTTCTGCCGGGCCATCTCTTCCCTCCATTCAGCTACAGCTTCCCGCTGCGCCTGGACCATCCTCCGGTCCAGATCCTCCAACGCAGTTCGAAGGAACTCCGGGTCTTCTCCAGGGAGCTGAGCCATCAGCTCCCTGAGGCTGTACGGGGCTGCGATGGCCTGCAGCAAGCCATCCATCAGGGTGCTGGAGTCAGTGCCGCTCGCCATCTCCGGGTGTGGTCTGCCGAGACTGATCCAAACCACACCCTGCCCCTGGTTTTCTTCTCCTTCCGCCCTGTTGGGGGTGGTCCTGGGGCAACCTGCTGACAATCACTCTCAGGGGCAGCCCCCCCACGTTGATGGACATCTCTACAGCCCCACTCATGGCTGTTGGGGGTGGGCTCCGTCTTTGGCGTCATTCTGGGACCTGGCCCACGATGGGAGGTGGCTTCTTGTTGTCTTTTGGCACGCACATTATGGCATCCGTTCTGCTGGGACGGGCACCATATTCAATACAGTGAAACAGTCTCTTTTCAGGCACGCAGTACCCGGTGGTTGCGAGCATGAAATCCTGCCGACTACGCCAAAAGTTGACGCGCCCCCTGCGCCGCGCGTGTGTGGGGATACCCGGAACCGGACCAGTTGCGGATGCTGGGGGTTGTAGTCCTCGTGTGGCGGGGACCCAGTCCCGTGGCTCAGGGTGGTCAACCCAAATGGCGATCTATATACCGAATGTCCGACTACGCCACCCGTGGATTGCGGTCAGAATGAACCGCCGCTGCAGGGCAGACCGCTGAGGCTGGTGTTGGGAGTGCAGCAGAGGATAGTATAACTCCCCTCGGGAGGAGTATAGCCTCAGGGCAGCAAGTGTGGATGTTGGGGGTGATGGTGCGCGGGAGCAGCAGTAATGACACAGAGTCCTGTAATGCAGTCCAGGGTATTTACTCACAGTTCTTTATCCACGTTACTACAGCTGGTCATAACACCCCTCGTCGCACTGTGCTCACCAGGTGAGGGGCTCGGCCTACTCCCAGATAACTTTGGAGCGTTTCACAGGACCCCCTTTGTATGTCCTTTCTCTGGCTTGTCATACCCCGCCAGTGACCTCGCTTCTGTTCGGCTGCCTCGGGCCTTCTCTGGTAAAACTTAGCGCCAGTTTCCCTGACCCTATATGGTGCCTTCCTAGCAGGTGTAGCGAGGGGCTGAGCCACGTGAAATGTCACAGCCTCCGGTTTCTAGCTGAGGGTAGTTCCCCGTCTCCACTAGTTTCGGGGACCGGTTTCCCCCTTTGGCCTGACCCCCCTACGCAGGTAGATTCGGGCGTGCGGTGGTGACTCGCCGGTCCACACCCCTGGAGTCCCTTCGTTCCTTGTTCCTGGAGCCTCCTCCGCTCCTCTTCCTTCCTTCTCCTTCCTTCTCCTTCCTCCAGGCTCCGGCCTCTCTCTTAGGCCTGCCTGCGGAGCAGAGCCCATGCAGAGCCTCTGCTCCCACCTCCTGCTCCCTCTTCTTCTCTGTCTGGACTCACTCTCTCTCCTTGCTCTTTCAGTGCTGGCTGGGCCTCACAGGCTAGGCCCGCCTCCGGAGCAGAGCCCCATGAAGAGGCCCTTACTCTGTCACTCCTTCTCTCTGACTGAACTGACTGACTTTGAACTAAGATGGTGCCCACCTTTTATACCTCCCTCTAGGTGCACCCAGGAACTGCCCTCCTATGCACAACAGGGTCCCCCCTTCCTCTGTGTTCCCTTTCCCCACTCCAGCCAGGGACAGGGACTGTCGTGCTCTACTTGGAGCATATCGGTTGCCCTGCCCCCCGGAAATGTGGTGTAATGCATGCAGGTGTCGGAGTCCTGATCCATACTCCATCCTTACCTGGAAGTGAGATATCGCACATCTGGGTGAGGTGCTAATACCTCCATAGCAACCGAGCCCTCGGGGTGCTACATATACAGTACAGACCAAAAGTTTGGACACACCTTCTCATTTAAAGATTTTTCTGAATTTTCATAACTATGAAAATTGTATATTCACACTGAAGGCATTCAAACTATGAATTAACAGATGTGGAATTATATACTTAACAAAAAAGTGTGAAACAACTGAAAATATGTCTTATATTCTAGGTTCTTCAAAGTAGCCACCTTTTGCTTTGATGACTGCTTTGCACACTCTTGGTATTCTCTTGATGAGCTTCAAGAGGTAGTCACCGGAAATGGTTTTCACTTCACAGGTGTGCCCTGTCAGGTTTAATAAGTGGGATTTCTTGCCTTAAAAATGGGGTTGGGACCATCAGTTGTGTTGTGCAGAAGTCTGGTGGATACACAGCTGATAGTCCTACTGAATAGACTGTTAGAATTTATATTATGGCAAGAAATAAGCAGCTAAGTAAAGAAAAACGAGTGGCCATCATTACTTTAAGAAATGAAGGTCAGTCAGTCCGAAAAATTGGGAAAACTTTGAAAGTGTCCCCAAATGCAGTTGCAAAAACCATCAAGCGCTACAAAGAAACTGGCTCACATGAGGACCGCCCCAGGAAAGGAAGACCAAGAGTCACCTCTGCTTCTGAGGATAAGTTTATCCGAGTCACCAGTCTCAGAAATCGCAGGTTAACAGCAGCTCAGATTAGAGACCAGGTCAATGCCACACAGAGTTCTAGCAGCAGACACATCTCTTCAACAACTGTTAAGAGGAGCCTTTGTGCAGCAGGCCTTCATGGTAAAATAGCTGCTAGGAAACCACTGCTAAGGACAGGCAACAAGCAGAAGAGACTTGTTTGGGCACACAAGGAATGGACATTAGACCAGTGGAAATCTGTGCTTTGGTCTGATGAGTCCAAATTTGAGGTAGTCACCGGAAATGGTTTTCACTTCACAGGTGTGCCCTGTCAGGTTTAATAAGTGGGATTTCTTGCCTTATAAATGGGGTTGGGACCATCAGTTGTGTTGTGCAGAAGTCTGGTGGATACACAGCTGATAGTCTTACTGAATAGACTGTTAGAATTTATATTATGGCAAGAAAAAGGCAGCTAAGTAAAGAAAAACGAGTGGCCATCATTACTTTAAGAAATGAAGGTCAGTCAGTCCGAAAAATTGGGAAAACTTTGAAAGTGTCCCCAAATGCAGTTGCAAAAACCATCAAGCACTACAAAGAAACTGGCTCACATGAGGACCGCCCCAGGAAAGGAAGACCAAGAGTCACCTCTGCTTCTGAGGATAAGTTTATCCGAGTCACCAGTCTCAGAAATCGCAGGTTAACAGCAGCTCAGATTAGAGACCAGGTCAATGCCACACAGAGTTCTAGCAGCAGACACATCTCTTCAACAACTGTTAAGAGGAGCCTTTGTGCAGCAGGCCTTCATGGTAAAATAGCTGCTAGGAAACCACTGCTAAGGACAGGCAACAAGCAGAAGAGACTTGTTTGGGCACACAAGGAATGGACATTAGACCAATGGAAATCTGTGCTTTGGTCTGATGAGTCCAAATTTGAGATCTTTGGTTCCAACCACTGTGTCTTTGTGCAACGCAGAAAAGGTGAACAGATGGACTCTACATGCCTGGTTCCCACCGTGAAGCATGGAGGAGAAGGTGTGATGGTGTGGGGGTGCTTTGCTGGTGACACTGTTGGGGATTTATTCAAAATTGAAGGCATACTGAACCAGCATGGCTACCACAGCATCTTGCAGCGGCATGCTATTCCATCCGGTTTGCGTTTAGTTGGACCATCATTTATTTTTCAACAGGACAATGAACCCAAACACACCTCCAGGCTGTGTAAGGGCTATTTGACCAAGAAGGAGAGTGATGGGGTGCTACGCCAGATGACCTGGCCTCCACAGTCACCAGACCTGAACCCAATAGAGATGGTTAGGGGTGAGCTGGACCGCAGAGTGAAGGCAAAAGGGCCAACAAGTGCTAAGCATCTCTGGGAACTCCTTCAAGATTGTTGGAAGACCATTTCCTGTGACTACCTCTTGAAGCTCATCAAGAGAATGCCAAGAGTGTGCAAAGCAGTCATCAAAGCAAAAGGTGGCTACTTTGAAGAACCTAGAATATAAGACATATTTTCAATTGTTTCACACTTTTTTGTTAAGTATATAATTCCACGTGTTAATTCATAGTTTTGATGCCTTCAGTGTGAATGTACAATTTTCATAGTCAAGAAAATACAGAAAAATCTTTAAACGAGAAGGTGTGTCCAAACTTTTGGTCTGTACTGTATATATATATTCAGGATGGGGGGCCCTTGTCCAAATATTACCAAGGGTGTACATAGCATAAAGGCAAACCTTGCAAGCCAGCTTTGAGGTAATAACTTTGGGGCTATAGTGATAGTTATAGCCCCCAATTTTTTTCTTTACAACAGTCACACCAACCTCTGTGTCTCTTCCTTATGCATTTAGATGCTGATATGCGCTATCTGTTGACAGAGCATCTGTCATGGCTCGGTTTTGGGACTCGATCCGTTGACCTTTTGCTGTGTGGTGTGTTTCCCTCTAGGTTGAGCCACAGCCCGATTCGTCTCTGAGTCCAAATGCTGATGATTCTTTTGTCCTTTCTTTCCTTTTCTTGGTTTGCTTCACTTCAGGTGTTTTCCATTTTCTTGGTTGTGACCTATCACATTTTGGGATGGGCTTTATGTAATCACCTGTCACTGACTTTCTTTGCTGCCTATACTACTATATAGTTGGTTTTAAGAGTTACAGCACCTCAACTAGGGATTATCTTGCTTGATTAACCCCAGTTGCTTTACCTGCGGTCTGACTCTGAGTCCTCCTCCCCAGCAACCTTCCCTATCTTTTACGTTTGGCGGTCTGGAAAATTATTGTTGCACACCTGTCCAGGGTCTGGGCTCTACTCCATTCACCCTGGTCTATTAAAGAGTCTTGTGTTCCATTTCAGGCTTTGTAAGTAGCCTGGCTCGTAGCGTAGCTACCGGGGGGGGGCAGAGGGGGCGGTCGCCCCGGGTCCCACGCTCTGAGGGGGCCCATCCGGAGCTACGCTACTGTAACTGTATCTGCTTGCGCAGCACGCCTTTACAGTTACATTCCGGGCAGAGCAGGGAGACTGGATGTCCCTGCACTGCCCGGTGGCCGATTCTTGCCCTTGAGCAGGAGGGGGGGGGGGTGCCAGCATCGGGCTCCCCCACTCGCCACCGCCGCAAGTTAACTGATGAGAGAAGGAGAGCGACGCTCCCTCTCCCATCAGTCCCCCTTCTGCATCTGACGCCATCCTCACCTAGCGCCTGGCCCGCTGTGCTGATGATGTGTGCGGGCCGGGCGCCCGGAGCAGCGAGGGAACAAGGAAGAGAGGTGAGTACTGTGTTTATTTATTTTATTTATTTATTTTTCCTATTAGGAGAAAATATTATGCTACAAACTTTGCTTATGGGGGGGAGAGTATACTACAGACTGCCTATGGGGGGGATTATACTACAGACTGCCTATGGGGGTGATTATGCTACAGATTGCCTATGGGGGGGGATTATACTACAGACTGCCTATGGGGGGGAGATTATGTTACAGACTGCCTATGGGGGGAGATTATGCTTATGGGGGGGGAGAGTATACTACAGACTGCCTATGGGGGGGAGCAGATTATACTACAAACTGCCTATGGGGGGGAGATTATGCTACAGACTGCCTATGGGGGGAGATTATCCTACAGACTGCCTATGGGGGGAGTAGATTATACTACAGACTGCCTATGGAGGGGAATATTATGCTACAGACTACCTATGGGGGGATATTATGCTACAGACTGCCTATGGGGGAGATTATGCTACAGACTGCCTATGGGGGTAGATTATGCTACAGACTACCCATGGGAAGGAGATTATGCTACAGACTGCCTATGGGGGGTAGATTAAACTACAGACTGCCTATGGGGGGAGATTATGCTACAGACTGCCTATGGGGGGGAGATTATGCTGCATACTACCTATGGGGGGGATATTATGCTGCAAACTACCTATGGGGGGGTTATGCTACTGTAGCACCCTGAGGATTCGGCTGCTACAGGAGTATTGCACCTCAACCCAGAGGTGTGATATTCCACTCCCGGGTAAGGATGGAGTGTGGAACTGAGCTCGGTAGGCTGCATGCACTACATACATCCCATTTCCGAGGAACAGGCCGACGGTACTCCCACTTAGAAATGTGCAGGTACGACCGAGTCTGTTCCTGGCTGGAGTGGGAGGGGGGTGGTACATCCCATGTAGTGTAGGGGCAGATAGGGGGTGCAGTCTGGGTAGTGATAAGAGCTCATTGGGTGCTGGTCACCTGAGCTCACACATAGAGGGTGTATATAAGGTGGGCACCAACTAAGAACAGGGTCAGATGCAGAGAACAAGTCAGTTGGAGACAGCAAGACAGCTGCAGAGGAGCAGACAGCAAGCAGAGAGAGGAAGTCAGCCTGCAGCAAGGGAGAAGAGTGACCCTGAGTGAGAGAGGAGCAGAGAAGGAGTACCCAGAGGGGAAAACAGAGAGGACCCAAGAACCCAAATTAAAGCACCGGGTGAGGAGTCGGCACAGGGTACCGGAACCCAAGCTGGTGGGGGTAAAAACATTCCCCAGCCAGAGACCGGAGACCGTGGGCAGCGTCTGCCACGGTCACCCATCACATCCACCCCGAAGGCACACCACATGAAGGGTCAGGGAACCCAGGGCCAAGGGTGTCCCAACAGAAGGCCCGAGGGAGCTGGACCTAGGTGGATTACTGGTGGGGACGGCCAGAGAACGGGACAGAAAGAGAGCTCAGGGCCACGCTCCGGACTTGTTTGGGGGTTGGCTGGATCCAGGACCTGGTGGACGCAGCACGGCTCGGGTGGTCACTAGCAGCTGGAGTGACCAGTACAACATCTGCAGTAAGTAAACACCCTTAACTGCACAACCCGACTCTGTCTTCACTGCCGTCTGCACTACACCACCACAACCCCCATCCTCTGCGCCTGTCCCCTCTGAGGCTATACCCCTCCCGTTGGGGGTTATCCCACCAAGCTGCGCACCCACCATCAGCCTCAGCGGACCCTGCTGCAGCGGCGGCCACAGTGACCGCATCACAACGGGTGGCGTAGTCGACACAAAAGAACTCTTAATAACATCTGTAGGACTGCCACATAACACTGAGCTTGATGCCCTGGGCACGGGGCCGGGTCACAGCCGCTCGGAGACTACAACCCCCCATCTGATCCGGTGCCGGGTATTCCCCTCAAAAAGGAATATGTCCCAGGGGGCGCGTCACTACAGACTGCCTATGGGGAGGAGATTATGCTACAGACTGCCTAAGGGGGGAGATTATGCCACAGACTGCCTATGGGAGGGGGGGGAGTAGATTATACTATAGACTGCCTACGGGGGGGAGATTATGCTACAGACGACCTATGGGGGGGAGATTATGCTACAGACTGCCTATGGGGGGGGGGCAGATTATACTACAGACTGCCTATGGGGGGAGATTATGCTACAGACTGCCTATGGGGGGCGATTATGCTACAGACTGCCTATGGGGGGGGAGCAGATTATACTACAGACTGCCTATGGGGGGAGATTATGCTACAGACTGCCTATGGGGGGGAGTAGATTATACTGCAGACTGCCTATTGGGGGGAGATTATGCTACAGACTGCATATGGGGGGCGATTATGCTACAGACTGCCTATGGGGGGGAGCAGATTATACTACAAACTGCCTATGGGGGGGAGATTATGCCACAGATTGCCTATGGGGGAAGATTATGCTACAGACTGCCTATGGGGGAGGGAGTATATTATACTATAGACTGCCTATCTATGGGGGGGAGATTATTCTACAGACTACCTATGGGGGGGATATTATGCTACAGACTGCCTATTGGGGGATATTATGCTACAGACTGCCTATTGGGGGAGATTATACTACAAACTGCCTATGGGGGGGGGGTTATGCTACAGACTGCCTATGGGGGCAGATTATGCTACAGACTACCTATGGGGGGAGTAGATAATACTGCAGACTGCCTATGGGGGGGAGATTATGCTACAGACTGCCTATGGGGGGGAGTAGATAATACTGCAGACTGCCTATGGGGGGGAGATTATGCTACAGACTGCCTATGGGGGGCGATTATGCTACAGACTGCCAATGGGGGAAGCAGATTATACTACAAACTGCCTATGGGGGGAGATTATGCTACAGACTGCATATGGGGGGAGATTATGCTACAGACTGCCTATGGGGGAGGGAGTAGATTATACTATAGACTGCCTATGGGGGAGATTATGCTACAGTGTGCCTATGGGGGGAGCAGATTATACTACAGACTGCCTATGGGGGGGATATTATGCTACAGACTACCTATGGGGGGGATATTATGTTACAGACTGCCTATGGGGGAAGATTATGAAACAGACTGCCTATGGGGGGATATATTATGCTACAAGCTACCTATGGGGGGGATATTATGTTACAGACTGCCTATGGTGGGAGATTATGCTACAGACTGCCTATGGGGGATATATTATGCTACAAACTACCTATGGGGGGGATATTATGATACAGACTGTCTATGGGGGGAGATTATGCTACAGACTGCCTATGGGAGGTAAATTATACTACAGACTGTCTATGGGGGAGATATTATGCTACAGACTACCTATGGGGGGGATTATGCTACAGACTGCCTATGGGGGGAGATTATGCTACAGACTACCTATGGGGGGAAGTAGATTATAGTAGATTATACTACAGACTGCCTATGGGGGGGGATTATGCTACAGACTGCCTATGGGGGGAGTAGATTATACTGCTGACTGCCTATGGGGGGAGTTTATGCTACAGACTGCCTATATGGGGCGATTATGCTACAGACTGCCTATGGGGGGGGGCAGATTATACTACAAACCCCCTATAGGGGGGGGATTATGCTACAGACTGCCTATGGGGGGAGATTATGCTACAGACTACCTATGGGGGAGGGAGTAGATTATACTACAGACTGCCTATGGGGGAGAAGAATATACTACAGACTGTCTATGGGGAGGAATATTATGCTACAGACTACCTATGGGGGGAGTAGATTATACTACAGATTGCCTATGGGTGGGAATATTATTCTACAGACTACCTATGGGGGAGATATTATGCTACAGACTGCCTATGGGGGGAGATTATACTAGACTGCCTATGGGGGGGTAGATTATACTACAGACTGCCTATGGGAGGGAATATTATGCTACAGACTACCTATGGGGGGATATTATGCTACAGACTACCTATGTGGGGGGGGGATTATGCTATAGACTGCCTATGGGGGGTAGATTATGCTACAAACTGCCTATGGGGGGAGATTATGCTTCAGACTGCCTATGGGGGGAGTATATTATACTGCAGACTGCATATGGGGGTGAGATTATGCTACAGACTACTAATGGGGGGGAGATTATGCTACAGACTGCCTATGGCGGGGAGTAGATCATACTACAGACTACCTATGGGGGGGAGATTATGCTACAGACTGCCGATGGGGGGGAGATTATGCTACAGACTGCCTAGGGGGAGGAGTAGATTATACAGCAGACTGCATATGGGGGTGAGATTATGCTACAGACTACTAATGGGGCGGAGATTATGCTACAGACTGCCTATGGGGGGGAATAGATTATACTACAGACTACCTATGGGGGGGAGATTATGCTACAGACTGCCTATGGGGGATATATTATGCTACAAACTACCTATGGGGGGGATATTATGATACAGACTGCCTATGGGGGGAGATTATGCTACAGACTGCCTATGGGAGGTAAATTATACTACAGACTGTCTATGGGGGAGATATTATGCTACAGACTACCTATGGGGTGGATTATGCTACAGACTGCCTATGGCGGGAGATTATGCTACAGACTGCCTATGGGGGGAGATTATGCTACAGACTACCTATGGGGGGAAGTAGATTATAGTAGATTATACTACAGACTGCCTATGGGGGGGGGATTATGCTACAGACTGCTTATGAGGGGAGTAGATTATACTGCTGACTGCCTATGGGGGGGAGTTTATGCTACAGACTGCCTATATGGGGCGATTATGCTACAGACTGCCCATGGGGGGGGCAGATTATACTACAAACCCCCTATAGGGGGGGGATTATGCTACAAACTGCCTATGGGGGGAGATTATGCTACAGACTACCTATGGGGGAGGGAGTAGATTATACTACAGACTGCCTATGGGGGAGAAGAATATACTACAGACTGTCTATGGGGAGGAATATTATGCTACAGACTACCTATGGGGGGAGTAGATTATACTACAGACTGCCTATTGGTGGGAATATTATTCTACAGACTACCTATGGGGGAGATATTATGCTACAGACTGCCTATGGGGGGAGATTATACTAGACTGCCTATGGGGGGGTAGATTATACTACAGACTGCCTATGGGAGGGAATATTATGCTACAGACTACCTGGGGTTATGCTATAGACTGCCTATGGGGGGTAGATTATGCTACAAACTGCCTATGGGGGGAGATTATGCTTCAGACTGCCTATGGGGGGAGTAGATTATACTGCAGACTGCATATGGGGGTGAGATTATGCTACAGACTACTAATGGGGGGGAGATTATGCTACAGACTGCCTATGGTGGGGAGTAGATTATACTACAGACTACCTATGGGGGGGAGATTATGCTACAGACTGCCGATGGGGGGGAGATTATGCTACAGACTGCCTAGGGGGAGGAGTAGATTATACAGCAGACTGCATATGGGGGTGAGATTATGCTACAGACTACTAATGGGGCGGAGATTATGCTACAGACTGCCTATGGGGGGAAGATTATGCTACAAACTGCCTATGGGAGGGGAGGTTATGCTGCTGACTTCCTATGGGGGGATTATGGTACAGACTGCATATGGGGGGGGGGTTATGCCACAGACTGCCTATGGGGGGAGATTATGCTACAGACTACCTATGGGGTGGAGGTTATGCTACAGACTGCCTATGGGGGGAGATTATACTACAGACTACCTATGGGGGGGATATTATGCTACAGACTACCTATGGGGGGGATATTATGCTACAGACTACCTATGGGGGGACTATGCTACAGACTGCCTATGGGGGGCAGATTATGCTGCAAACTGCCTATGGGGGGGGATTAAGCTACAGACTGTCTATGGGGGGGAGTAGATTATACTGCAGACTGCCTATGGGGGGAGATTATGCTACAGATTGCCTATGGTGGGGAGTAGATTATACTACACACTACCTATGGGGGGGAGATTATACGACAGACTGCCTATGGGGGGGAGATTATGCTACAGACTGCCTATGGGGAGGAGCAGTTTATACTACAGACTGCCTATGGGGAGGAGATTATACTACAGACTGCATATGGAGGGGGAATTATACTACAAACTGCCTATGGGGGGGATTATGCTACAGACTGCCTATGGAGGGGGGATTATACTACAGACTTCCTATGGGGGGGTTATGCTACAGACTGCCTATGAAGGAGGGATAATGCTACAGACTGCCTATGGTGGGAGATTATGCTACAGACTGCCTTTGAGGGGAGATTATGCTACAGACTGCCTATGGGGGGAAGATTATGCTACAAACTGCCTATGGGGGGGGAGATTACGCTACAGAATTCCTATGGGGGGATTATGGTACAGACTGCATATGGGGGGGGGGTTATGCTACAGACTACCTATGGGGGGGAGATTATGCTACAGACTGTCTATGGGAGGAGATTATGCTACAGACTGTCTATGGGGGGAGATTATGCTACAGACTACCTATGGGGGGGATTATGCTACAGACTGCCTATGGGGGGGAGATTATGCTACAGACTGCCAATGGGGGGAGATTATGCTACAGACTGCCAATGGGGGAGAGATTATACTACAGACTGCCTATGGGGGAGAGATTATGCTACAGACTACCTAAGGGAGGGAGATTATGCTACAGATTGCCAATGGGGGGGGATAATGCTACAGACTGTCTATGGGGGGGGGATTATGCTACAGACTGCCTTTGGGGGGGGAGATAATGCTGCAGAATTCCTTTGGGGGGGAGTAGATTATACTACAGACTGCCTATGGGAGGATTATGCTACAGACTGCCTATGGGGGGAGTAGATTATACTACAGACTGCCTATGGGGGTGAATATTATGCTACAGACTGCCTATGGGAGGAGATTATGCTACAGACTGCCTATGGGGGTGGGGTAGATTATACTACAGACTGCCTATGGGAGGGAATATTATGCTACAGACTACCTATGGGGGGATATTATGCTACAGACTACTTATGGGGGGGGATTATGCTACAGACTGCCTATGGGGGGATATTATGCTACAAACTGCCTATGGGGGGAAATTATGCTTCAGACTGCCTATGGGGGGAATAGATTATACTGCAGACTGCATATGGGGGTGAGGTTATGCTACAGACTACTAATGGGGGGGAGATTATGCTACAGACTGCCTATGGCGGGGAGTAGATTATACTACAGACTACCTATAGGGGGGAGATTATGCTACAGACTGCCGATGGGGGGGAGATTATGCTACAGACTGCCTATGGGGGGGAGTAGATTATACTGCAGACTGCATATGGGGGTGAGATTATGCTACAGACTACTAATGGGGCGGAGATTATGCTACAGACTGCCTATGGTGGGGAGTAGATTATACTACAGACTACATATGGGGGGGAGATTATGCTACAGACTGCCTATGGGGGGAAGATTATGCTACAGACTGCCTATGGGGGAGAGCAGATTATACTATAGACTGCCTATGGTGGGGAGATTATGCTACAGACTGCCTATGGGGGGAAGATTATGCTACAGACTGCCTATGGGGGGAAGATTATGGTACAGACTGCCTATGGGGGGGAGATTATACTACAGACTGCCTATGGGTGGATTATACTATAGACTGCATATGTGGGGAGGAGATTATACTACAGACTGCCTATGGGGGGAGATTATGCTACAAACTGCCTATGGGGGGGAAATTATGTTTCAGACTGTCTATAGGGGGGATTATACTACAGATTGCCTATGGTGGTATTATGCTACAGACTGCCTATGGGGGGGCATTATGCTACAGACTGCCTATGGAGGGAAGATTATGCTACAGACTGTCTATGGGGGGAAGATTATGGTACAGACTGCCTATGGGGGGGAGATTATACTACAGACTGCCTATGCGGGGAGATTATGCTACAGACTGCCTATGGGTGGATTATACTATAGACTGCCTATGTGGGGAGGAGATTATACTACAGACTGCCTCTGGGGGGAGATTATGCTACAGACTGCCTATGCGGAGGAGCAGTTTATACTACAGACTGCCTATGGGGAGGAGATTATACTACAGACTGCATATGGAGGGGGAATTATACTACAAACTGCCTATGGGGGGGGATTATGCTACAGACTGCATATGGAGGGGGGATTATACTACAGACTTCCTATGGGGGGGGGGTTATGCTACAGACTGCCTATGAATGAGGGATAATGCTACAGACTGCCTATGGTGGGAGATTATGCTACAGACTGCCTTTGAGGGGAGATTATGCTACAGACTGCCTATGGGGGGAAGATTATGCTACAAACTGCCTATGGGGGGGAGATTACGCTACAGAATTCCTATGGGGGGATTATGGTACAGACTGCATATGGGGGGGGTTATGCTACAGACTACCTATGGGGGGGAGATTATGCTACAGACTGCCTATGGGGGGAGATTATGCTACAGACTACCTATGGGGGGGATTATGCTACAGACTGCCTATGGGGGGGAGATTTTGCTACAGACTGCCAATGGGGGGAGATTATGCTACAGGCTACCTATGTGGGGGATTATGCTACAGACTGCCTATGGGGGGGAGATTATGCTACAGACTGCCAATGGGGGGAGATTATGCTACAGACTGCCAATGGGGGGAGATTATACTACAGACTGCCTATGGGGGAGAGATTATGCTACAGACTACCTAAGGGAGGGAGATTATGCTACAGATTGCCAATGGGGGGGAGATTATGCTACAGACTGTCTATGGGGGGGAGATTATGCTACAGACTGCCTTTGGGGGGGGGAGATAATGCTACAGAATTCCTTTGGGGGGGAGTAGATTATACTACAGACTGCCTATGGGAGGATTATGCTACAGACTGCCTATGGGGGGAGTAGATTATACTACAGACTGCCTATGGGGGGGAATATTATGCTACAGACTATGTATGGGGGAGATATTATGCTACAGACTGCCTATGGGGGGAGATTATGCTACAGACTGCCTCTGGGGGTGGGGTAGATTATACTACAGACTGCCTATGGGAGGGAATATTATGCTACAGACTGCCTATGGGAGGGAATATTATGCTACAGACTACCTATGGGGGGATATTATGCTACAGACTACCTATGGGGGGGGATTATGCTACAAACTGCCTATGGGGGGAGATTATGCTACAAACTGCCTATGGGGGGAAATTATGCTTCAGACTGCCTATGGGGGGAATAGATTATACTGCAGACTGCATATGGGGGTGAGATTATGCTACAGACTACTAATGGGGGGGAGATTATGCTACAGACTGCCTATGGCGGGGAGTAGATTATACTACAGACTACCTATGGGGGGGAGATTATGCTACAGACTGCCGATGGGGGGGAGATTATGCTACACACTGCCTATGGGGGGGAGTAGATTATACTGCAGACTGCATATGGGGGTGAGATTATGCTACAGACTGCCTATGGTGGGGAGTAGATTATACTACCGACTACATATGGGGGGGAGATTATGCTACAGACTGCCTATGGGGGGAAGATTATGCTACAGACTGCCTATGGGGGAGAGCAGATTATACTATAGACTGCCTATGGTGGGGAGATTATGCTACAGACTGCCTATGGGGGGAAGATTATGCTACAGACTGCCTATGGGGGGAAGATTATGGTACAGACTGCCTATGGGGGGGGAGATTATACTACAGACTGCCTATGTGGGGAGATTATGCTACAGACTGCCTATGGGTGGATTATACTATAGACTGCATATGTGGGGAGGAGATTATACTACAGACTGCCTATGGGGGGAGATTATGCTACAAACTGCCGATGGGGGGGAAATTATGTTTCAGACTGCCTATAGGGGGGATTATACTACAGATTGCCTATGGTGGTATTATGCTAGAGACTGCCTATGGGGGGGCATTATGCTACAGACTGCCTATGGAGGGAAGATTATGCTACAGACTGCCTATGGGGGGAAGATTATGGTACAGACTGCCTATGGGGGGGAGATTATACTACAGACTGCCTATGCTGGGAGATTATGCTACAGACTGCCTATGGGTGGATTATACTATAGACTGCCTATGTGGGGAGGAGATTATACTACAGACTGCCTCTGGGGGAACATTATGCTACAGACTGCCTATGGGGGGAAATTATGTTTCAGACTGCCTATAGGGGGGATTATACTACAGACTGTCTATTGGGGGGATTATGCTACAGACTGCCTATGCCTATGGGGGATTATACTACAGACTGCCTATGGGGGGGAGATTATGGTACAGACTTCCTATGGGGCGGGTTATGCTACAGACTGCCTATGGGGGAGATTATGCTACAAACTGCCTATGGGGGGGAGATTGTGCTACAGACTTCCTATGGGGCGGGTTATGCTACAGACTGCCTATGGGGGAGATTATGCTACAAACTGCCTATGGGGGGGAGATTGTGCTACAGACTGCCTATGGGGAGGATTATGCTACAGACTTCCTATGGGGGGGTTTATGCTTCAGACTGTTTATGGGGGGGAGATTATGCTACAGACTGCCTATGGGGGGGATTATGCTACAGACTGCCTCTTGGGAGGATTATGCTACAGACTTCCTATGGGGGGGGTTATGCTACAGACTGCCTATGGGGGGAATTATGCTACAGACTGCCTATGGGGGGGATTATGCTACAGACTGCCTATGGGGGGATTATGCTTCAGACTGCCTATGGGGGGGAGATTATGCTACAGACTGCCTATGGGGGGGTATTATGCTACAGACTGCCTATGGAGGGGGGATTATGCTACAGACTGCCAATGGGGGATCATGCTACAGACTGTCTATGGGGGGGATTATGCTACGGGCTCTGCCTGTGAGGGGATTATACTGTATTGAGGACTATAGGGAGTGTATTATACTATATAGTGGCCTATAGGAAATGTATTATACTATATGTAGGCTATTTATTCAGTGTGGAGATTACAGTTAGGGTCATACAGTGTGGGAGATAATGTGGGGTCTATGTATAGTGTGGGGGCCATCATACAGTGTGGGAGATAATGTGGGGTCTATGAATAGTGTGGGGGCCATCATACAGTGTGGGAGATAATGTGGGGTCTATGTATAGTGTGGGGGCCATCATACAGTGTGGGAGATAATGTGGGGTCTATGTATAGTGTGGGGGCCATCATACAGTGTGGGAGATAATGTGGGGTCTTTGCACAGTGTGGTGCCATCATACAGTGTGGGAGATAATGTGGGGTCTAAGCACAGTTTAGGGGCCATCATACAGTGTGGAAGATAATGTGGGGTCTTTGTACAGTGTGGGGGCCATCATACAGTGTTGGAGCCATCAGTTTGGAGGTTACTAAGGGGTCAGCATACTGTGTGGGGGTACTATACAGTGAGGGGCATTATACTGTGTATAGGAGAGCATCATACTGTGTATAGGGGAGCTGTACATGGGGGGAGACTCAAAACATTTTTTAATGTTAAGTGGGCACTTATCGTTATAGGGGAACTCAGGTTATTGTGACTGTCAGAGGGGTACACAGAGGGCATTATTACTTTCTAGGGGGCACAATGTGAGCACTGTTTCCTAGGACACTTGCACATGGCATTACTATATTCTAGAGGGTTGTTTTACCATCTAGAGGGCGCACAGCAGGTGCAGTAATAGGAACACGGCAGCAGCGGCTCAGTATTGGGGTATCAGCAGGATGAGGAGTTTGTACAGGTTGGGAATAGATGGGGACGGGGGTGGAAAGGTAAGGAGTCAAATGAGTCTTTGTTGTGATCTCTTGACCTGATACTCTGAGTACTGGATGGAGACGTTGTCATGTCGGTCTGGGCCAGATGGAAAAGACGGGAAAAATTAACAATTTAATCAAAAAGAACGTCAACTGTAAGGCACTATATATAACTGTGCTGTGATCTCTTTTATGTTCTGCAGGACTGGTATCTATCAATATATGTCACCATATGGCGGTAGTATCAGTGCTGGTCTTTGTATAGAGATTATTTTCAGTAACAGCGCAGTCATCTGCTGAGGTTCTCCTACATCCACTATCTGGGTGCGCCACCATAACTGTAATCAGGGTTACCTGGTTAGGGACCCACGAAGAAGTTTCACCCCCCCCCTGGAACCAAAACCCTAGCTACGTTTCTGTGTAGAGGCCTACCCAGACAAACACTTGGGTCTTGGTATTAAGAATCTTAGTTTGTCTGTGCCCCATGACCTGTTCCTAGTGTCCCAGGACCTCTACTACCTGTTCCCGGTCTTCCGGGACATATTCTTCCTAGTCTTACAGGACCTCTGCAACCTGTTCTCGGTGTTCCAAGAACTCTGCTACCTGTTCCTGGTATCATGTCCACCTGCGGCTTTCAGAACCTCTGCTTCCTGTCTGAAGTCTCCAAGATCTCTGCTACCTATTCCTGATCTCATGTCCACCTTCGGCTTTCAGAACCTCTGCTTCCTGTCTGAAGTCTCCAAGATCTCTGCTACCTGTCTGTGGTCTTCAAGATCTCTGCTACCTGTTCCTGGTCTCTTGTCCGCCTGCGACTTTCAGGACCTCTGCTTCCTGTCTGCGGTCTCCAAGACCTTTTCTACCTGTTCCGGGACTCCTGTCTATCTGTGGTCTCCTGTACATCTGCTACCTTTTTCCCACATGTCTCAACTGCCTGCTGCACTGACACCGTGGCCCATGTGCCCACCTTGGGTTTTGAAGATCACCCTCAACTGGTGAGCCTAACAATTATCTGCACAGGATTAACTTCTAAAAAGGATTTATGGTGTTAGCAAACAAGAAGGTCCGTTATTATCCCATCAATTGGAAACAAAAAAACAGACCCTTCTGTTCTGTGAATTGCAAAATTTAAAACCATAATGGAGGGACTCTTTGGGTGTTTGTTATGAGGCTCTATCTCTTCTATGAATGCTGCCAGATTGAATAACCCACATTATCTAGGTGGGTTTAGACTTTTTACTCAGTCAATAGACCTGCCTTAAATTTATTAATAGTCCTTCAGCCTTTTTCTTCTAAAAAACTTATCTGATTAAGAAATCAGTTTTCACAAATGGTATTGGTGCATTCTGTAGAATGGTTCCCTTTATTTGTGACCTTCATCAATTAGTCTAAAAAAAAGAAAGAGTGCCACTGGAGGACCCAACAAGTTCAAGCCTCTTCCTTACAGTTCATTGATTTCAGTGAGCAACATGCAATGCTTCTTTTTACTTGCGGTGGTGCTGTAGAAAAATTCCTCCCTTGTTTTCATGTTCCCTCTAGGATTACCACTGATTGTTGGAGGTCCCAGCAGTGGGACAACCTGTAATGTTTATTTTTGTGAAACTCTGAGGATTGACAATGGTGGATATCCCCTTAAAAGTAGTTAACAATCAACCTTAGAAATTCTTCACTGTGAAATGAAAGGATCAGTTTTTCAGTAAACCATAAGGAATCACGAATTAATTGAATAAGTTCAAAAGACCCTCATGGACTAACTTCCTAGCCAAAAACCTTAAGATAATCCATTTTTTTTTAGTTTTCTGTTATTTGTCCCCCTTTGTAAAGTGCCAAAACCTTAAGTTCTCAATGTTTTCAGCCACCAGAATCTACAGAGAAAGAGAAAGAGAAAAAGTGAGATTTACGCTTGGAGCCTTGGAAATAAATCCCTTTATTTAGATTAGGTTTCCATTGAAATGGCTCCTGCTTGTAATTAATCATTTCAATGTGTTTATATATCTAGGGGTCACTGAAATAAATTGAATTACTTACTAATAATCGTACTGCTATAACGCTTTTCTTGGGGGATGAAAATAAATTGTCTTTTTTTTTTCCTCTTTCTGTAAATACATAAAAACATAAAAAAAATAAATAAAAAGATAAAGCTTGTGGAATAAATAATGTGTCAGTGGAGCGAGGAAAAGGCGCAGAGTGAAAAGGGTTAAACTGTCTAAAGATATATTAGAAATGCAATTAAGGGGGTACTCAAATAATATGTCATTTAATGAGCTGGGACTAGGGAGGTTGTCCCTGCTCCCCTAAAATTTCTGATCGATATCTAAATTGAAAATTCTGAATAAAAAAATATGAATTTATTCATTAATTAAAACTGAAGGATAGCCTCATCTTGGACCTGTAGGAGGCATCATTTTTGGTGGAGCAAAGGTTGAAGTTGTACGTAGGAAAGCATGAAGGGTATGATTATGTGGCGCCCCTGGGGGTTCGACCGCCACAGGGATGCTGCACTTCTTTAATGGAGTGGGGTGTTCCTCCTCTGAGGTAAGAACAGTGCGATGGTCAGGACCCTTCCATTACATCCAACACCACACTTCTCCACCAGAGGGGGCTAGAATGCACTAGGTGCTGCCCTCCTGGTTACAGGGAGACTGGGGAACCAAGAGTTAGGGGAACCATTTAGTGGGTGAGGGTGGAGGACTCACATTTTTGTGACACTTTAAATTTCATATTTAATAAAAAGCCATCTTGGTTTTGGGATTCTTGTAGTTTAGTTCTTTGACGGTCCTTGTTAGTCAAGTTGCCTGACTGTCATGTACTGTGATCTCCTACCCTGAAAGTGGATCGTGTGTGGACCTGCAGCTGATGGAGGCACAGCCCTCGTACCCCGGCCTTGGGACGAGGGGCAGGTTGCAGACAAGGAATGTCTCAACCTGGTCAAGGACCACGACCAAGAAGGCCCGGAGCTTAAGAGTGTAGCTCCACCGCAAATGGGTCCCAGGGAGGATGCAGACGGAGCGGTATATGCCACCTGTCCTCGCCCACCTGATATATTCAGAGGGAGCCCGGCTGCAAGAGGGGTACTGGCCCCCGACACCCGACCTTGCTACTCCACGTCCTGGTCGGGAAAGCCCGGTAGGTCCTGAGGATCCCACCGGGTAACGGAAAGAGTAGAGCTGCCACCCGTGCCTTTTTTCTGAGAGGAGTTCAGAAGGAGACCCGGCCTATCCACACACACACAGACAGGAAAGGACTCGGTCTGTAGTTTAGGAACACTCTGGTGCAGGGTCCTGATTTAACGCTGGACTTACTCGGAGGCTGTTGGACCCTCGTCTCTGGTGGCCGCAGAACTCCGCGAGGAGCAGGGAGTCGCCTTCCTTCTGCCATCTCTGATGTGAGTAAAGCCTTGGAAGTTCACCCCTATGGCCTCCGGACTCTTTATTCTGCGCTATACCGCACGGACACAGACTTTCTAGACTACTACCCCCGTCATCCTGTCTCTCTGCCCTGAGGCCCAGCTCCGCCTGTGGGCAGTAGTAACAATGTTGGCCGCTGTACCACCATGCCTCAGTGGACTGCAGCGGCGCTGGTGGCCTTCACCAGGTGCCACAGGTGGCGTAGTCGAAATCAGCCACTCAACCCGGATAAGCCCGTACCACCCTTTTAATTGTGATGGCCCTGGGCACGGAGCGCGTCCGGGCCACGGCTGCACCCCATCTCTCCATTTCAGGACCCAACTCCGAGTCCCCCATCTCCCAGGGTAAAGAAAAGGGCTTTCGAGTAGAGGCGTCACAATTAGCTCACCTATCCACGAGTGTACAGGATCCAAAATCCAAGGGAAGGCAGTCCACAAAAAGAGGTTGATCCAGCAGTTCAGATAAAAAACTTCTTACTCATATGAGAGGAAAAAGTCCCAAAGAAAGGTTCAAGGTCCTGGTTGACGAGTTTCGAAGTAACACTTACTTATATGAGAGGAAAAAGTCCCAAAGAAAGATTCAAGGTCCTGGTTGACGCGTTTCGAAGTAACAGTTCTTACTCATATGAGAGGAAAAAGTCCCAAAGAAAGATTCAAGGTCCTGGTTGACGCATTCCGAAGTAACACTTCTTACTCATAACCTTACTAGGTGGGTAAACTTTTTTTTTCTCTCCACATCCAAAAAAACCTGATGCCACTCTGATCAAACTCTGATCAGAATAATCAGTCTGTTTTTCTCGAATGTGGAGAAATCGGTGGTTTGAACCTTCCCTTAAAGTAAATGAGGGATTTGGATACTTCTCTTATGCTGTATCACTTCTCTACCAAGAATGGTTATCTCCAGTCTCAGGACTGGTGAGCATTGGTCTAACCTTCAATGATCCAACTTTTCAAAGGTTTGTCAACTATTTTTTACTAGTTTAAAAATGGGTCACAATGACTTAAAATGAAAAAAATAATGAATAAATTAAAATGTGGCCATTAAATGACCACACTGGTTACAAGACTTCCCCAACCGGAAGAGGAAGTGCGGAGACATATGGGGAGCGTAGACAGCAGTACAAAGGAACATTGGACTCTGGTAGTGAGTGTGTTTTTATTGTTATTTTAAAATCATTGTGGGCTTGTTTTTTTTTTAAATAATAAAAACTTGTGGACAAGCCCTTTAAGGCATATCTCTCTGAATAATCATAAAAGTGTAGGGTGGAAATGTTGTAGTATGACAAAAATAACATATACTCACTCATTTATTGCCTGGCCATTCCTTTCCTGCTTTGGTCTGCCAGGTCCTCCACTTATCCTACCATACATACACACGTGTCCTAATCAGTCAACCACGGACTTAATTTTAATGCCTTACATGCAAGCATCAAGGATTGGCAGCAGCGGGACCAAGCATATGTACAATGTGTTGTTGTTAGCACCTTTTTACATTTTTTGGGCAAAACATTAAGGTTGCACGAGAGTTGAATCGGTTGTCTAACCTTAGGCTACAAGTCTGCAGTCACTGTATTTGACTGCAGACCTGTGAATCCTCACATCATGCCCACTGCGTGCTGTGAGGATTCTCCGGTGCTGACGGTGGGCGCGGGTGGTCATGTGGCCTCAAGAATGTGATTTGCATATTTCTGGCCACATTCCGACTAGACTGCAAGTGAATTGAAAGATGCCGCACCCCTCTAGTTGGCAGATGAACACATGTATTTACGCAAATCACATACCTCCGGTCACGTACCCGCCGCTCCCGACGGTGGCACCGGAGAATCCTGACATTATGCATTGTGCGCACTGTGAGGATTCACAAGTCTGCAGTTACATAGAGCGACTAAGGCCGTACAATCCCTTTAAACCTAATTAATGCAGTGGGGTAACTATTGGTGGGTGCAGAGGTGTGACACCTTGTCAGGACCCTTCGGACCCTCTGCTTCCAAGCCCTATATAATAAAATTTTAATTTGGGGCCCAACGGTCCATGGATTCATTTTACTATAACACTAGAGCTCTCAGTGCCTGTACAGATCGGAGAGGGGCGTAATCGGTTATCATGGCTCATATTTGTGTAAAGTAAAGACACCTGTAGAGTAAAGAATTCTCATGGAAGTGAATTTACTGAAAAGGGATCTGGCACAATCCTTGGATTTATGAAACAGAGTATTTTGTCATTGCTCATTCTTTCATTAGAAGGATTTAGGGCGAAAAATGGTTTAGAGCCGGCAGAAAAAATATTGCAGATTAATAAACCGCCTCGGTGTCGTAAAGCATCTGATTTCTGCTTCCCTATCCATGAATCCCATAAAGCAAAGATGGGGCCATTTACATACAAATAGACAGTTTTCTGATTAAAGCTGCAGGAGTCTAACAAGGAGAAGACACTCTGAGATGAGAAATCAGAAAGGAATAGGTTAAATGGGATACAGAATTCATACAGAAAAGGAAATTTACTATTATAGTTTTTTTGTGATGATATGATGGCAATGGGTGGCAGGACTTAATTTGCCACTTTGCTCTGATACCTAGTTCTAGAATCGATATTTGGGGTTGGCTCACACATCCCTTTCTTGCCTTTACCCAAGGATCATAGATATAAGCAAGAATCAGATGAGCACCTCAATTAGTTGCCTAATTGGCAAGCAAAGGAGAACCTCCAAGACTTCTAAAAGCGTTGACAAAATTAGTAAGTGCCACAAAAGCCTCCTGATACCACCCGAAAAGTGGTGCTTCCATAAGGTTTCTTGTGTATGATGCTCAGATGCTCAATCATCAGAATGAGCCCTTGTATCCAAATGTACAAAGAGAACTGTGGAAAGTGAGATGATGGACCTCTTTTGAAAGAGATGCAACCTGAAAAGGAAAGAAAAAACTTCCCCGAAGAGCATCTATAGAAGCTACAAGTATGATTAGCATCTACTATCCAGCCTCCCCACTGTAGACAACTGGTAAAAAACAGAGTTTCTCCAAGGTCAATTCTTCAGTGATATCCACATTTCACTATAAGACTCTTTTTCCCACGATTTTGATGCTCCGATGGCTCTTGTGTAAATTGGTAATTGATTTATAGGGTAACTGAACTAGAACCAAGGCAGAATAAAAGAAAAGGAGTGAGTGGTTGTCAGTAGCATTGGTATCTCCCAGTTGTCAAAATTGGTGCAGCATTCAGGATATAGTAAAAAATGGCCAAGGGCTAGTAGGCTGTCAGCTGAACGCTCTAAGCTATTACTTCCGACTCTTGCAGAGCATTCATGTGTTTTCAAGAGTAAATGGGAAAATAACCTTAGCAGACCGGTCTAGAACCAGCCTATCCCCTACAGGCATTTTGAAGTACAATATGTGTGGCGCCCCTGAGGGTTCGACCGCCACAGGGATGCTGCACTTCTCTAATGGAGTGTAGTGTTCCTCCTCTGAGGTAAGAACAGTGCGATGGTCAGGACCCTTCCTTCACATCCAACACAACACTTCTCCCACCAGAGGGGGCTAATAGGCACTAGGTGCTGCCCCTACTGGTACTCGGGAGACTGGGGAACCAAGAGATAGGGGAACCAATTAGTGGGTGAGGGTGGAGGATTCACATTTTAGTGACACTTTAAATTTCATATTTAATACAAAGCCATCTTGGTTCTGGGTTCTTTGATCGTTCTTTGATCGTGATCTCTCTCCCTGAGCGTGGATCCTGTGTGGACCTGCAGAGGATGGAGACACGGCCCTCGTATCCTGGCCTTGTGTCGAGGGGCAGGTTGCAGATAAGGAATGTCTCAACCCGGTCAAGGACCATGACCAAGAAGGCCCGGAGCTCAGGAATGTAGCCCCACCGCAAATGGATACCGGGGAGGATGCAGACGGAGCAGTATATGCCACCTGTCCTCGCCAACCTGATCTATTCAGAGGGATTCCGGCTGCAAGAGGGGTACCGGCCCCCGACACCTGACCTTGCTACTCCACGTTCTGGTCAGGGAAGCCCGGTAGGCCCTGAGGATCCCACTGGGTAATGGAAGGAGTGGTGCTGCCACCCATTCCCTTTTTCTGGGTGAAGTTCAGAGGGAGACCCGGCCTATCTACACACACACAGACAGGAAAGGACCTGGTCTGAAGTCTAGGAACACTCAGGTGCGGGGTCCTGATTGAACACTGGACTTACTCGGGAGACGCCTTCCTACTGCCATCTCCATCGTGAGTAAAATCCCTGGAAGTTAACCCCTATGGCCTCCGGACTCTTTATTCTGCATTACACCGCACTACGCAGCACCAGTCCTTCTAGACTACAACCCCCTCCATCCTGTTCCTCTGCCCTGAGGCCCTGCTCCGCCTGTGGGGAGTAGTACCAATGACGGCTGCCATAACACCCTGCCTCAGCGGACTGCAGCAGCGCTGGTGGCCTTCACCAGGTGCCACAGGTGGCGTAGTCGAGATCAGCCACTCAACCCGGATAAGCCCATACCATCCTTTTTTTTTAAGTGCGACGGCCCTGGGCACGGAGCGGGTCCGGGCCATGGCTGCACCCCATCTACCACACAGGACCCGGCTCCGAGTCCCCATCTCCCAGGGTATGGCTTTCGAGCGTCATACATATGCCTGATCCTTATTTCCTCTTTCAATGGAGTAAGGACAACCCCATGCACAGAAGATAGCCAGCTGCTGCCTCCTGCATTGATGGAGTGGACTGATTTTCAACTAATGTATATCGCCATTGAATACATTGTAGGTAGAGATGAGCGAGTATGTTCGGTTAACCCTTTTGGCGAGTATGCTCGGGGGAGTACCGAGTATCTTCAGCGTGCTCGGTGATATGTTTCAATCACTCCCGTGTGCATGATTTGCGACTCTTTGACGGCTTTAATACATGTGAGGAATGCTTGTTTCTTAAGCATTCCTCACATGTATTAAAGCTGTCAGTCGCAAATCATGCACAGGGGAGTGATTGAAACACATCACCGAGCACGCTGAAGATACTCGGTACTCGCCCGAGCATACTTGCCGAAAGGGTTAACCGAACATACTCGCTCATCACTAATTGTAGGATTTAGGCATTCAGTGATTGTGCAAGCAGGTTGGTGGGATGCAACACTCAGACAAGGACATGGTGGAAGTAACCAGCTTAACTATTTATTGCCTTAACACGGATACATAGAGGGGGTAATTTAATAGAAAGCAAATGATGCAAATACAGAATATTAAGAGTATACAATATTAGGTTAGTTGACAATAAAGACACAATTACACTTGCAACAGGAATCCTCTCGGAGCATGCTCGACACTGCTCGGTACTCGCCCGAGCATCTCACTACTCGGGATGTTCGGCGAGCACCGAGCATTTTCGGGTTACTCGGGCGGGAGCTCGGGTCTCCGCCCTGCACGTTTGCCGCTCTTTACAGAGCCAATGAACATGCAGGAATTGCCAGCCAGTCACTGGAATGCCGCAGCCATGTTGTTTGTGGGCATTACAGTGATTGGCTGGCCGCACAGCGTCACTTCGAGTATTTATAACCGGGCGCCGCCATCTTGGACACAGTCGCTTCGGATCAGTCAGTGTAGGGAGAGTGCTGCTGAGCTAGGGAGAGATTTATACTGCGAAATAGGTAGTGCAGGGTCTCTAAAGCCTGCAAAATCAAACAAACAGTCCTTCTGAGGACTAATATCCATCCCAGATATCAGGCAGGCAGGCAGGCTGTATAGGAGACGCAGTGGTTATACCAACAAACACTGCATTACAGTCCTGTGTGCTGCTGCTGCTCAAGTTGCTAGACTTAGCCCCAGGTCTCAGGGGCCAGGAAAAATCCTTTTTTTTTTTATCTAAATCCTCTTCTTTTCTTTTTTTTCCCTCAGTCAGACTGTATAAATACCCGTCTTATTAACCTTTTGGTATTCTCCCCCCCCCAAAAAAAAAATTGAGTGTGTCTGTGAGTGTTCAGACACAAATATATCTGTTTAAAAGATTCTGGTGTAGGCCAGAGAAAGAGAACTGTGGTTTTCCTCTTCCACGGTTCAAATATGGGTGTTATCTACCTTTTTGCCTTTTTTCCATAAAAACAAACAGTTTGAGTGTCACGCTGACTGTTCAGACACAAATATATCTGTTTAAAAGATTCTGATGTAGGCCAGAGAACTAGAACTGTGGTTTTCCTCTTCCACGGTTCAAATCTGGGTGTCATCAAGGCGGCTGGGGACCAAGCGTGGACACCTAGCCGCCGGGCGGCTGGGGACTGAATATGGATACCAGGCCGCCGACGCAGCCATGACGTGGTGGCCAGATTCCGCCTCCACATGCCTAAAAGGCCCAATTTCAAGTGCAAGCAAGCAGTATGGTTTTGCAGCCTGGGGGTGGGTGGGTGGCAGGCTGCATACTTGCGCTTGCTTTGCAAGGAATGGGGGAGGTACAATTGAACACTGCCCTGGGACAAGGACTTGAACGGGGATAGTTGCAAGTCTGCAACGACAGATGCAGAGCGGGAGGCATATTCGCATGTGGTATGAACAGGGGGTTGGCGTGCACACACTACAGCAGAATAGGCTGTCCTTCCCACTAAATGCACTGGGGAGGGCACAGGTAATGTTTTGGTATGCGCGCTTGTGTATAAGGCGCACCGGGACAAATAGGGGCGGCTGGGGACCGAGTATGGACACTCGGCCGCCCCCTGGCGGCTGGGGACCGAGTGTGGACACCCGGCCGCCGGGCGGCTGGGGACTGAGCATGGATACCAGGCCGCCGATGCAGCCATGACATGGTGGCCGGCGTCTGCCTCCACAAGCCTAAAAGGCCTCATTTCAAGTGCAAGCAAGCTAGCAGTATGGTATTGCAGCCTGAAGGTGGGTGGGTGGCAGGTTGCACACTTACGCTTGCATTCCAAGAAAACAAAGCAGATGCTAACTTCTATCATCATCATCATGCTCCTCACCTTGGCACTCTCAACTCCCCTGATGGAGAAGCCAGGGCCCACCGGAGGAGTCTGGTTCTCTGGTGGGCTCGGCTAAGAAAAGTGTGGGGAAGGTTCCCGGGGCAAATAGTGGCGGCTGGGGACTGAGTATGGAGACCTGGCTGCCGACGCAGCCATGAGGTAGTGGCCAGCTTCGGCCTCCAACAAACTAAAAGGCCCCATTTCGGGGATAGTTGCAAGTCTGCATCTTCTGATGCGGCAAGGATCACTTCTGATGGGCACACTTTTAGGCTGTGACCTGGGTGTCAAAGATGCTTCCAGGGGTCTTCCCCATGCTGTTCCCATGTCTTTTCAGCACTGCATGCATGTGTCACACAGCACATGGCCGTAAAAGTGGCTTCATACCTCTGACCACGTTGTTGACAGCAGTGACCTGGGGGTCAGAAATGCTTCCTGGGGCGATCCTCATGCTGTCCCCATGTCATTTGAGCACTGTCACTATCGTTTTGGGCACTTTTTAGGCTTTCTACAGACTGCCGGGGGTGCCGCCACAAAAATGCTCGGGTCTCCCATAGACTAACATTGGGCTCGTTGCTCGGGTCGAGCACCCGAGTATCACGGTGAGCTCGGCCCAAGCTTCGAGCACCCGAGCATTTTAGTGCTTGATCAACACTAATCCTCTGCTTTATCTAAATACTTCTAAGTAGGTGCGACATTCACTACAATAAGAACACCACTAAAATTGTTCTCCAGTACAGTTCACTTAGATTTGGGCACTAATGGAGGTCACCGGTACTTCCTGTTAGGCCACAAGTCCTTCTAACAAAGTCGAGTAATGCTCTATGGCCCCTCCTCACACTAGCCGGCCTCCAGTCTTCTTTACAGTCCCAGACCGAACCCTGTACCATACATCAGCACTGGAAGCAACGGCCCAATTCACTCCTGCCTTCTGACCACCACAGCGGAGATCCACTTCCGGATTGGGGTCCGCACTCGTTCTTCAGTGCTTGACCTGCAATGGTTGTCTGTTGGGCCAAGATGGATGAGGGCTGGACCTTGGATCTTGACCGGTGTAGTCGGGTTCAAAGGTCTTGACTGCTGACATGCTAGGCCTCAGGTCTTAACCGGCATAGTCTGGTTCACTGGTCTTGACTGGCAACGGGTAGGCCACAGGTCTTAACCAGCGCAGTCTAGTTCACTGGTCCTGACTGATGATGTCCCCGCTCACTGGCTCACGATGCCCCACTGGTCTAGGCCTCCAAGCATGTTCCAGTGACTCAGCCATTACGCTCCTCTCTTGGATCATGGCCATGGTAGTTTATTAAAGCTTAATTATTAGAGATGAGCGGATGTTTTGAAACTTGAATTTGCTGAATTGTCCCCAAAATAAATAAAATACATGTAGGGGAGAGGAGGGAGAAAGAGAGAGAACCCTGCTGACCATAAGAGCTTACACTCTATAGGAGAGACAGAGGACTCCACTGACTATAAGAGCTTACACTCTACAGGAGAGAGAGAGGATCCTGCTGATCATAAGGACTTATGACGCGCCCCCTGGGCCTGTGCTGTGCAGGGGGATACCCCGAGCCGGATCGCTGGGGGTTGTAGTCCTCCGTGGCGGTGACCCGGTCCGTGCCCAGGGCGGTCAAAACCAGTGGCAGTCTATTGGTGTTATAATAAGTGTCCGACTACGCCACCCGTGGATTGCGGTCAGTGGGGACCGCCGCTGCGCTGCAGACCGCTGAGGCTGATGTAGTTTGCGCAGCCGAGTATGGGATAACTCCCCACGGGAGAAGTATTGCCTCAGGGCAGCTAATGTGGATGATGGGAGTGATGGTGTGAGCGTCCCAGTAGTAATGGTGCTGGTGCGGCAAGGAATCACAGAGACGTGTGGTGCAGTTCAGGGTCTTTACTGATGGTATAAAGCAGACCCTCCCGGGACTACTGGTTAGCAGTAGGGGCCTGGTCAGTCTGTGAGCAAGTAGGATCTCCCCTGGCCAGGTGGAGTTGTAGGCCTCCCCAACTATCTGCACTCTTTCCTGGCTACCTTGCTCTATGCGGGTTGAAGTAGCCCACGTCCCTGAGTATACCGTGTGGTGCTCACCCGTATGGCCGGTGACTTGGGGCCTTCCGTCAGCCTCCACTTCACGATGGCGGTGCTGTTCCCTTGCTTGTGACCGTGCCTTCGGGTTTCTAAGGCCAGAGGACATGGAATCCCCTGCTGGTTGGATTCTGCTGCTGGACCTGGATGTCCCCACAGCCTCGGACTCCGTGTCCGGGTTTAGTGTCTTCAGCCAAGGCGAGCTCTCTAGCTTCTAGCCTCTGGCACTCGCTCCTGCTCCTACAGAGCTCCTAGTTCTTCCTTTCCTTGTGTCTGGAACTTCACTCCAGGCTCTGACTAACTTAATCCCGCCCCAGACCCAGTTTATAAGGGCAGATTCCTCCCCTCCCAGGTCTGGGCGGGCAATGTTGCATGCTTAGGGCTCCTGACCAGAGAAACCTCCCACTTGCTCTCAAACATAATATTTCTATTACTGTGGCAACCAGACCCCTGGGGTGTCACACTTACACTCTACAGGAAAGAGAGAGAGGACCCCACTGATCATAAGTGCTTACACTCTACAGGAAAGATAGAGATGACCCCACTGATCATAAGAGCTTACACTCTACAGGAGAGACAGAGGACCCCGTTGATGATAAGAGGTTACACTCTACAGGAGAGAGAAGACCCAGCTGACCATAAGAGCTTACACTCTATAGGAGAAAAAGGACCTCACTGACCATAAGAGCTTACACTCTACAGGAGAGAGTGAGAGGAACTCACTGATCATAAAAGCTTACACTCTACAGGAGAAAGAGAGAGGACCTCACTGACCATAAGAGCTTACACTCTACAGGAGAAAGAGAGAGGACCCCGCTGACCATAAGAGCTTTCACTCTACAGGAGAGAGAGGATCCCGCTGACCATAAGAGCTTACACTCTACAGGAGAGAGAGAGGACCCCACTGACCATAAGAGCTTACACTCTACAGGAGAGAGAGGACCCCTCTGACTATAAGAGCTTACACTCTACAGGAGAGAGAGAGGACCCCACTGACTATAAGAGCTTACACTCTACAGGAGAGAGAGGATCCCACTGACTATAAGAGCTTACACTCTACAGGAGAGAGAGGATCCCACTGACTATAAGAGCTTACACTCTACAGGAAAGAGAGAGAGGACCCCACTGACCATTGACCATAAGAGCTTACACTCTACAGGAGAGAGAGGACCCCACTGACCATAAGAGCTTATACTCTACAGAAGAGAGAGAGAGGACCCCACTGACCATAAGAGCTTACACTCTACAGGAGAGAGAGGACCCCACTGACCATAAGAGCTTACACTCTACAGGAGAGTGAGACTTATACAGTGACTCTGGAGTTTGAAACTTACTCTGACTTACAAACTGTGCTACTCTGTGAACTGCTGATCTATGATGGCCCCTGTATTGACCACCACTGTAGAAGGTATGATAATCCGCTAATAATCCAATAATCCGATAATATTATAGCTGCAGGGCATTATGGGGAGGCCCACACAGCAATGCAAAATGACATTAGCCAGCAGTGTGCTTCAGCAGTGTGGGAAATGGTGATGGGGAAATCTTTTTTTTCTGGCAAACCACAAATCGATTCTCAAAATGTTCGAATTTACTTGAAACCAAGAATTTCAGGAAATCTGACTCAAGTTTGAGCTTCCGCAGATCGATCTACTCATCTCTATTCACCAAAAATACATTTTTTACCACAATGTTTGGTAAGCATTCGGCCGATTGTGCATTTTATTAAGGGAAATAAATACCTATCTATAAGCAAAACCAACTATGGTTGTGCCAATTGCCAGGTGTAAAAGATGGCGGCCAGGACAAAGCTATCAATCATGGATATTCCGATGCTTACTTTCTTACTCAGTGGTTAACGTGCCATTACAGGTTAGAGGGACTCCTCAGAGGGACTTTTTCCGTTGATATCAATATCATTCAGGAACAAAAAATAGCATTTCTGGAAGATAATAATATTTCCCAAACCTTTTTATAGTAACACTTAAAGGTGTTATCTTTTGGCTGCCGCCGATATGGACAAACAAAAGCTATCAAGACTCCTATGCTTAGAAAGGATGTTGTCATATCTTTAGGTTACAGACCAGGAAACGAACAGATCAACCACCATGCATTGTCCAAACCATCAAGGACAGACAGAGACATCTGACTTGTTGATTGAACATGTTGTGTTGCTCCGAAATACAATGAGGACCTGGTTATTGATGACTTATTTATGACAAATATTATCAAAACCGGCTGCAAAACAACACAAATGATAACATAATGTCCACCGGTCCACGTATGTCCCAGATAATGAGCTTCCTCTCAAAAGATTTCTTCCAGGTTGTTTAGAACATAATGTCAATAATAATAGGTCCTTATTTTCCAAACTGTGAGGATGGATAAAAGTAGAACTTGACACAAAAGAATATATATAAAAATAATGTGTAGCTTCCGGTTGGGCTTCTTGGAGATTGTGACATGTGCAAAGTGGTGTACCCAAAGTAGAGGAGATCCAGAACAATTATGGGTTGTCTGGGCTTTTAAGAAAAATACTTAAGAGCAGAAAATGGTATAAAATCCCAAATAAACCATTATTAAGGATTAAAACTACATTTCTATTTCACTTCTTTAGTTGTACAGAAAAACTATTTTATTTCATATGTTCATTAGTGATGAGCAAGCATGCTCGTTATTCGAGATTTATGAGCATGCTTGGGTGTTTCCCGGGTATGTTCAGCGTGCTCGGGTGTTATGTTTGAGTCACGCTGTGTGCATGATTTGCGACTATTTGACAGCTTTATTACATGTGAGGAATGCTTGTTTCTTAGGCAGCACTCACTCTGCTCTGGACAAGTGAGTGCTGCCAATCAAGCTAAGAAGAGGCATTTTGATTGAAGGGGTGGAACGGTGCACTGAGCCCTTAGACATGCCCGGGTTTGGATTGGCCCACTGGAGGACAGGGGAATTCCCCGGTGGGCCCCTAAGCCGGATTAAGTCACTTACCCTCCAACATGAGTAGTACTTAGCCCAATACATTTGATTCATTACATACAGACAAGGAAAGTATATTATCATTCATTCAACAACCTACCTAGCTTATTATATGGAAGCACTGTAACTTTGTGAATGAAGGTAATGTAATATTTGCATGTAGCTGAACAGTGGGCCCACAGCGTCAATGTTACTGGTGGGCCTTGCCACCCCAGTCCGACAGTAGACACACCAAGGGTGCACCGAGGATCCCTAATTTGCATATGAAATAAAACCATTTTTCTGTACAGCTAAAGAAGGGAAATCTATATTGCTGCATGTACCAGGAAAGTTCCCATTTCTAAAAGTATCCAAAAGTCAGTGCCCATTTAGCTTCCGTTGTGCTGGAATACATTGATAAACCATTTTTTAAGCTTTATGGGAAACAGTATTCCATGCAAAGGCATCCAACGAAACAAAAATGAATGTTCTACCACGCAGTATTTTTTATTTTACCATGTCCATCCATCAGAGGTATTTTTCAAGAAGTATTTCCAACGTATACCTCCTACCATCCACTGCTAAGAATGAGTTGAGTAAAGACGTATTGTACATACGACAATAAAGAACGAGACAGAAGAAAAATCGATGAATTCGAAATGCAGCGGAGGAGAAGGATGTTATCAATACCTTGAATGGCAAGAAGAAAAAACAAATCAATTTTGGAACAAATAAAGCCAGACATGTCACTGGAAGCAAGGATCACCAAGCTACGACTTGCCTACTTTCGACACATCATGTGAAGAGAGCAATCACTGGAGAAGGACATCATGGTCGGAAGAATAGAAGGAACAAAGCGAAGAGGAAGACCAGCAACCTGATGGCTTGATACTATCAAGATAGCGGCGGAGAAGACTCTAGTGGACCTATCTAGGTTTCCACAAGATCGACGTTCCTACAGAACATTTATCCATGAAGTCACCATGGCTCGAGATTGAGCCAAAGACTGGTAAATAATTAAGTACCATTGTCCCGAGACAAGTTGGAAGAAGCTCTCAGTTGCATGAGCTTTTTAACCTTGTTGGATATACAAAAGGTTCCTGAAAAAAAATTACAATACACAAGTAAAAGTCCTTAAAGGGCATAAGTTGTCATACCACACCGTTTTGGTTGTGGTCCTCTTTCTCTATTAGCCTAATAACACTAATTCGCCCATGTTGCAGCCAAGTCTGATCCCCTGTGTGAAATATCAAACATGTTACCTCCAGCCGGAGACAAATTGTTGAAAGAACACCGTAAAATGCTCGGCAACAATTCCACAATTTCCATCCGCTCCATCCTTCCGCCCGCTGCCAGATCTCAGATTTCTGACCCTTTAACTACTTTTATTTGCATTATTGTTTAAATGGCAGCAGTGAAGTGTGTTAGTTCCTGTGATGTTATGTGATGAAGCTTTTCCCAGCAGGACATATAAACTTCTTCCCTATCAAATGACTGGTTAGCAGTAACATCCTGTGCTGGATGGAGTTTTATACCGGTTTTATCGTTTTTACTGTAAACAGGCGAACAAATCAAAGTGTCAGCACATGTTAGGCGTGTGTCTTGGATGGTGAAAATATTCATCTTCTTTTCCAAGCGTCTGCAACGCTTTAATTCTTTATCCATTCTGCTCAGCAATGTTCCTAAGTCCAACATTCTCCAAAAATATTGTCAAATTGTTTTTGTCTATTCATAGATAATTAGCTATGTAATATGTATATATATAAATGGGCACATCTTAAGCAATTCTGGCTTAGTAAAGGGACGATCCTCTCTAACGATTCATATTCTTAAGCCAACGACAAAGCACAGCTCTTGTTGGAGGACTCAACATATCTGTGAGTTATGTAAACAGTTTTCAATAAACACCATGTAATGATTCATCCTCTCCTGTGGAGGTGCTGCAGGTTTTTTGAGTTTTTCAGAAAATTAGAGCTATAAAACTATAAAAACTGTAATGTCCACATGATCTTTCAGAAGAAGTTCAAGGGTTTGTCTGATGAAAACAACCAATGTCATTTTTCTTTAGTAGGGCATATGGACATCATAGAAGAGCCTTAGTATGGCATATGGACCTCATAGAAGGGAGTTTCCCACTTGGGGGTCTAAACCATCCCTGTATGACATTACTGTTAATGTTGCATTAAATAAAACTTGTGCCTTTACTAACGCAAACTGATAATTGTGTACAGTAGAGGGCACCAAGCTGGTTGGATGCTGATAGAGGACCAAAGGGATCCAAGGCTATTTGGCATACTCTATCGATGATTCCTGGTAACATCGCCTTTTGTTTATAATCAGCTCTGGAGGTAGATGCTCAGGGAGCTCTATGTCACACCCATAGATCTTAGCGGCTCATTTACATATTAAGAAAAGTATGGATTTCTCTGGAATAAAACATCGGATTACAGATATTAAGGTATCATTTTATTCAACTTTCCATGACCTACATGCATATGTAGACAGCTTAGGATGGTTGATCCTACTGATAAATTCCATTTAAAAGGGTTTTCCATCCATATAATTTAAAAAAAAATCTAAGAATTGTGTAAAATAGTAAAATATTGAATAATGACCTTGCTAACCCCTGATAAATCTTGCTCTAACACTTCCCACTTCCCTCAGTGGTGTCTACTTTTTGCCATATCTAGTGATTGGTTGCTGCAGTCATGTGTCCCTCAATTATCTTTGTATTTTTTTTGCCCAATGTAGATGGACATGTGACCACTGCAACCAATCATTGGCTACAGAGGTCACATGTGAGTCTAGACAAAGAAGTAAGTTAAGAGACTAGTGAGGAACCTGGAAGCTGTCAGAATTGGTCCAATGTGAGAGCGGTATTACTTCTTCTTTTTGGAATGTTGCACCGTTCTGGAACATTTAAAAAAGAAAAATATGTATATTTTTATATTTATATGTATCAGGCTGAACAACATATTTAATAAATGCTGTTTCCTGAGATCTTATTAGTGTTACATTAGCATAATACGCTTAGACTGCGACATTCGACACCCTACTTCTCCTCCGTGCTAATTAGGAAGGCTCGTTATGTTGTGTTCTAACACGTAAACTCTCAAACTACCGTTTACTTTGCACTGCTACTTTGAGGAAGCCGTTAAGAATTTTAAGCCATTTATGAGCTGTTTTTATGAGATCATTTGGACGTCTCATTTTACACCTAGAAATTAATTTCATCCATGAGGAGTTTGTAATCTAAGGCATGGTATCAAGAACCATATAATTTTATTTAGTCGCGCAGTCAAAACAGTTGTTGTCTGAGCTATTGTTGTAACCCCTTCACGCTTCATATACCTCACCACCGCCCAGACATATTGCAACGTAGTATGCCATAGGAATTTATTTGGTCATTACAAACTGTACGGACAAAAAGTTAGGTGCTTGATATCAAATATATAGTTATGCTTCCCATTGTCATAAAGGGTTTGTTAGTTTTGGATAATATCTACTTGTTAGAAAACACTCTATTACGTCGCTGGAACCCGGACAGTCAGGTGTAATCTGTGCAAAAATGTTGTGCTTAATTTCCCTGCAGCTCCTCCCCAGGGGGAATTAGGTATTGCACAGTGCCCATAAAGACCAATGGGCTGTCTGTGTAATATAGGACAGAATGGATTCTCTAGAGAGTCTCTCCTGATAACCATTCTACACTAAGGCACAGAGATAAACAAAGGACTCTCCTATATTAGCTAGAATTCAACAAAGAATATGAAAATATGTTTTTGAAACTCCATTAAAGACAGAGACCTTCAGTTAAAAAATCCACTCACAGCTTCTATCCTAGAAATTCAAGAAAAAAGGCTGAAAAGGGGCGCTTCTGAGGAGGAAGGAGGGGAAGAAAAACCAACAAAACACTTACACTGAATAGATATCTTGAATATGGACAACTTTGTTACAGCTCAATCAGCCTGATGCTATCAGGGTTGGACATCCTAATCAGATGCAGTATTGTAAGACAGCTGAAAAAACAAACAAACAAAAAAGGAGCACCAGCCGTACTTGTCAACTGGCGCTCCTTTTTTTGTTTGTTTGTTTTTCAGCTATCCTACAAATTCAAGAACTTGTAATTCTGAATTTTCCTTCTTAGGTGACCAATAAAGGAACAGATCTGTTGTAGGTGGAACATGACTAATGGATTGACTGTGCAGTATCTTGATGAACACTTTATGGACCTCTCATTGTGCATTATCGCATTATTGAAGTGGAAGTCAAACTGTGATTAATTTTAGGATACTTTGCAAAGTTTTTTACACTGTTGATGACATTGCACGTAAATTTCAGTAGCTTTACCTTTTGTATCTTTACGCTCTCCTAACAGTCTCCATACATGCCTTCTTAACAAGCCAACACTGTTCTCAGAAGACCAGTTTCTCCTCTGTTGGTCACGATCATAGCTCCTTGCCTCCTTGATGTATGAAGTATATAATTTTTTTTATTACGAAAATTGCCATGTTTTTACATTCTTCTACAACCCCTTTTAAACCTGGAATATGCCATAAGAAATAGGGGAAGTTGGTAACTTCTGGCCTCAATATTGAGTTTACCATATCAGTCACTTTAATTTAGGGTGGGTGAGCTCCTCTATGTACTTTATAGATTGAATTTATATAATGTAATCAGGATGTGATTGGTTAAATGACCATTGGCACCCAATCAATATGACCGGCAACCGACGGCCTAGCATCCAGAGGGAACGGGTGTGTTGAATTATAGCATCTATGCTTAGCCAGAAAGGAAGGAAAAAAACAAATAAATTTTGCATACTTGCTGCCAAACCACACTACTTAGCACTCAGATGAAAAACAGTTACTATTGGCTCCGAAAATTACCCGGCCCAGCCTTTCATAAATAAAGTGATTAATGCAGCTGATAAGAGGCAGTAATGCTGTGCCACAAATGACCCTGCTTTTCCTTCTCATTAATAATCTTACTTTGTGATATTTTAGGAAACAAGGAAATAGTTTGCTCTCTCATAGATGGTTATGATAAGAAAGTTGTACTAGAACAGAGATAAGCATTATAATCTGATCTCTGCAAGATATTACACCATGTTTTACATAAGAGCAAGACTCACAGTCATAATATGAGTTTAAAGAGACTTGTTGAAAGGTTTTCTGGTCAATACACAGATATTAAAGAGTCCTCATCACCAGTGATCAGCTACGGAAACCAGGCAGTAAGAGTTCAATTTCTCTACAACACCCCCAGAGGAGAAAATAAGCATTGCAGTATAAGTCCTCCAGACCATGAGATGCCCTCTGTAACTTCTCTCCATTACCCTCTCCGGGCTACAGTTCAATTCTCTCTTTAGTAAGTACTCATTCTTAACTTCGGATTGTTTTTGATCACTCTGTCTAGTTGTATATGACAGTGCAAATGATATATTAAGTGCTTCTGGGCCTGACGAGCACTTCTCAAGATGTGGTTGGATCCCCACCTAACACCAGCCTTTATAGCTTGATTGATAGCTCATTGTCTATTTTCATTGCCTGACTTCACACAGATAGCGAGCTATCAATCAAGCTAAAGAGACTGATGCTGGGCAGGGAAACAACCTTGGGAGGCAGTGAATTGTTAAGTGCCCTGTCACACCCAAAGCACAGAACATCTAATTTACATATTATTTTAATAGTGAATTTGCGGAATGCAGCAACAGATGAAAATGAAAACTTCCCTGGAATGCAGCAACAGATATATGATATAAAGTTGATGATCGATTTACACTTCAAAGAACTGCATGCCCAGATATTCAGTTTGGAGGGGTTAATTTTATGATCTGTCAATACGATCAACCCTCCTTAGCCGTCTACATGGGCATGTAGGTCATAGAAAGTTTAATAAAATGATACATTGATATCTGCAATACGATGTATTATCCCAGAGAAGTATGTTTTTCTAAATATGTAAATGAGCTGTTAAGATCTATGGCCCGGATTTAAATCTCCCAGAGAATCTGCCTCCAGAGCTTATTTTAAATGAAAATAATGGGCCGTTATCAGTGTGAGACATGTAATGGCCGACAGCCTGCTCTCCTGAACTACATGTCTCACACTGATAAGCCCCCTTTCATTTACAATAAGCTCTGGAGGCAGATTCTCAGGGAGAACTATGTCCGGCCCAGAGATCTTAGCTCATTGCATATTAAGAAAGATGTAGATTGTTTCTGGAATAAGACATTGCATTGCAGATAACAAGGTATTATTTTATTCAGCTTTCTATAACCCACATGCCCATATAGATGGCTTAGGAGGGTAGATCCTACTGACAAATTCCCTTTTAGCACTATCTAGAGCAGCAATCCACAACCTTTCTTACCTTGAGTGCCAGTGGCGTAACTGGAATCTGATGGACCCCAGTGCAAGATTTGGACCAGGCTCCCCTATCCTGAATAAATTATATATATATATACGCCCTCTATCCTGGAATATATGTCCCTCATTCTGGTATATATATCGCCCATTCTTGCATATGTCCCTTCTCCTGGGCCCCATACTGGTATATATCTGACGCGCCCCTGGGCCTGTGTCGCGCTGCGGTGCGCACGCGGGAGCTTACCCGGAGCCGGATCCGTGGAGGGTTGTAATCTCGTGGCGGTGACCCGGTCCGTGCCCAGGGAGTCAAACTAGACGGCAGTCTATTAGTAGTAAATAGTTGATGACTACGCCACCCGTTGAGTGCAGCCAGGAAGCTGCTGCTGCAGGGCAGACCGCTGAGGCCGGTGGTAGGATTGTGCAGCGTGATAGTATAACCCCCAACGGGAGGGGTATGGCCTCAGGGCAGCCGACGTGGATGATGGGGGTAGCAGGAACCACTCAGAGACGGTACGGTGTAGTTCAGGGTCTTTACTGGTAACAACGACAGACCCTCCCGGAGTACTTGCTAGCAAACGGGGCCTGGTCAGTCTTTGAGCAGATGGGATCTCCCCTGGCCAGGCGTAGTTGTAGGCCTCCCAAACTGACTGTACTCTTCTGGCTACCTTGCTAGAAGCTGATGTAAGTAGCCCACGTCCCTGAGTGTACCGTGTGGTGCTCACCCGTATGGCCGGTGACTCGGGGCCTTCTAATGGCTTCCGCTCCACGATGGCGGTGCTGGTCCCACGCGTATGACCGTGCCTACGGGCTTCTGGGCCAGAGGACCTGAAATCCCCTGCCCGACGGATTCTGCTGCTGGGTAGGAGTTAGTCCCCACAGCCTCGGACTCCGGGTCCGGTAAAGAATCTTCTTAGTCAGGGCGAGCTCTGTAGCTGCCAGCCCCTGACTCCTTGTAACTCTGCTGTTTCCTATGCTGCTTCTCTTCTCCACTCTCCTTGTCTGACTCACCCTGCCTCAGCCCCGGGTTTTTACAGGGGAAGTTCTTCCCCTCCCAAGACTGGGCAGGAGGTGTGGCATGCACAGGATCCCTGACCAAAGGACCTCCCACCTGCTCTCAGACATAATATCTCTATCACTGTGGCAACCAGACCCCTGGGGTGTCACATTCCCCCCTAGTGAAATTTAGTACTCCGGGACTAAACACATTTAGAAAGACATAACAAAGTATAACAATAACAATACTATAAGAAAAACACATAAGATGGTTACGGCGTGTCCGCAACCGGATGCAGTCTTTGAAGAAAAGCAAAGGTGTCCATTTCACCAACACAGGGAGACGTAACCAGGTAGGGGTCTGTCCTACCCCGAGTCCTTAACAGTCTCTAGTCCATCCTGGGTTACGCTCCAACTATATACAAGGATTCCCGGTAAATCCACCAAGGTTTCCTAAAAATAACTAGAAACACAAAATTATACACAAGCAACAAGACACAGAAAAACATAAATAAAACAATTTATACACTTTAAATTCTCCAGCGTGCGGGTAACTGGCCTCTAGTGGCCCGAGTGGACCTACGGAGCTGACTGTCTGGCCCTGAACTACAGGGTGTAGGAGCTGTCAAGGGTAAACTGGGCAGCTGTCTACCGGCTCTTTGTCTCACTAGGGGTACGGCAGGCTCACTATAAGCAGAGGGTTGATTCTCCTGTTCTGCTTGTGTGGAGTCTTCTGCCTCCTGGACCGGCTGTTCTTCCAGCTCTACCCGTTGCTCCGTAGGTTCTTGGGATGATGGTTGGAGGAAGGTGAGTACGGGTACCACAACTGCACCATTGACTTGAGTCCAAGACTGAGGAAAGTCCCCGAGCACGGTACTAACCATATCTTCCCTTTCTTCCACGGGTCGATGGTCTTCTTGTTCCTCTTCAGGGTTCCTCAGTTGTTCGGGACACTTCTTCAGGTGGTCCCGGGATACAATGGCTGTGGTTTCCCCTCCGTCTTTACTGATGGTACAGACCTTCGGGTTCTCGTGGCTTGAGGGCAGTACGGTGTACGGGTCCTTCTCCCACTGGTCGTCCAACTTGTGGAGCCGTCTCTTCCTCTTCAAGACCTGCTCTCCGGGTACCAGGGGAACAGCGGGAGCATACTGGTTGTAAGTTTTCTCTTGTCTTTCCCTAGCCTGACAGAGACTTCGCTCCACGCTCTCCTGTACTCTCCGGTACTGCTGCTGCCTCTCTGTGTCCCAGTCTGTTTCTGGTGAAGTGTCCTCGGGGGTCAGGACTCCCATTTCCAGGTCAACAGGTAACTTACCAGGTCTTGCCCTCATTAGGTAAGCCGGGGTACAGTTGGTGGAACCTACCGGGATGTGGTTGTATAGGTCCACCAGATCGGGCAACTTTTCAGGCCACAGACTGCGTTCTTCCAGGGGCAACGTTTTTAGAAGATCCATTACCACCTGGTTCATTTTTTCACAAAGTCCATTAGTCTGCGGATGGTAGGGTGTCGTCCTTATCTTCCGGCAGCCATACAGATTGCAGAATTCCTGAAAGACCTCCGCTTCAAAGGCAGGTCCCTGGTCCGTCAGCACTTGGTCCGGGTACCCGTGTGGACGGCAGAAGTGCTGCTGGAAGGCTCTAGCTGCTGTTTGAGCCGTTAAGTCCTTGACGGGGACGACAACCAAGAACCGGGAGTAATGATCCACGATGGTTAACGCGTAGACGTAGCCACTTCTGCTTGGGGTCAGTTTTACATGATCCAAGGCTACCAGTTCCAACGGTTGCCGGGTGACGATGGACTGCAGGGGAGTCTTCTGGCTGGCTCGGTCCTTCCTTCTCAGGTTGCACGGGCCACAATCTCTGCACCACTTCTCGATGGTTCCCCTCATGCCTACCCAATGGAACCGCTCGCGCAGCAGGAACTCCAGCTTTTTCCACCCAAAGTGTCCAGCTCCGTCGTGGTATGCCTCCATCACCATGGCTGCGTCTCTTCGTGGCACCACTACTTGCCAGAGTAATTCATGCGTCCGGGAGTTAACCATTCTGCGGCACAACTTCCCTTTGTAAAGGAACAGTCGACTCTTCTCTGCCCATAGTTGTTTGGCTTCCTCCGGAGCGTCTGGTTCAAGGCGAGCCTCCGGCCGAGTCAGCATCTCCTTCACCAGTCGGACGGCAGGGTCGCTGTCTTGCGTTTCCGCCCAGTTGTAGTGGGGTAAGGGGTTCAACGTAGCAGCCTGCTTACTCCTTACCCGGTGGGAATACTGAATAGTCCCATGACGGTGGAACGCAGGGAGTTCAACTTCTTCCAGTCCCTCCGGATCTTCTCCTCCGTCCGGCAGGTTGGGCATCCTGGACAGGGCGTCCGCGTTGGTATTGGAGCGTCCTGCCCGGTATTTAATTGTGAACTCGTAGTTGGACAGACGGGCCATCCACCTCTGCTCCAGGGCACCGAGTCTTGCCGTGTCCAGGTGTGTCAGCGGGTTGTTATCCGTGTACACGGTGAACCGGGAAGAAGCGAGGTAATGCTTAAAGCGCTCAGTGATTGCCCATACTACGGCCAGGAACTCTAACTTAAATGAGCTGTAATTCTCGGGGTTCCTTTCGGTGGGTCGCAGTTTTCGGCTGGCGTAGGCGATTACTCGTTCCTTCCCCTGCTGGATCTGGGACAGTACGGCTCCTAGCCCGATGTTACTGGCGTCGGTGTAGAGGATAAAGGGCTGGCTATAATCCGGGTACGCCAGGATTTCGTCCCCCGTGAGGGCCATCTTCAGCTGGCGGAAGGACTCTTCTTCCAGCTCTTCCCATTTGAAGGGCGGCTTCTGGTTCTTGGCCTTCCGGGACTGGCCTATCAGGAGGTCCTGCATAGGTGCTGCCTTTTTGGTGAAACCGGGAATAAACCTTCGGTAGTAGCCTACCAACCCGAGGAACTGCCGCACTTCTTTTACGCTGGAGGGGCTTGGCCATCCCTTAATTGCGGTGATCTTATCGGGGTCGGGAGCCACTCCGTCAGCGCTCACCACGTGTCCCAGGTACTGCACCTTTGGTTTCAGGAGGTGACACTTGGAGGGTTTCACCTTTAGGCCGTAACTCGCCAGAGCCTCGAACACTTCCGCCAGGTGTTTCAGGTGGTCCTCATACGTCTTGGAATATACGATGACATCGTCCAGGTACAACAGGACCGTCTCGAAGTTTCTGTGGCCCAGACAACACTCCATTAGGCGTTGGAAGGTTCCTGGTGCGTTGCAGAGTCCGAACGGCATGCAGGTGAACTCGCTAAGTCCCATCGGGGTGGTGAATGCGGTCTTCTCCCGGTCCGCCTCTGCTACAGGAACCTGCCAGTACCCGCTAGTGAGATCCAAGGTAGAGAAGAAGTTAGCAGATCTTAAAGCAGCCAATGACTCCTCTATCCTTGGTAAGGGGTACGCATCCTTGTGTGTGATACGGTTGATTTTCCGGTAATCTACACACATCCTCATGGTGTTGTCTTTCTTTTTGACTAAAACTAATGGGGCTGCCCAGGGGCTACAACTATCCCGGATTACCCCAGCCTCCTTCATATCTCTAAGCATCCCCTTGGCGTGTTGGTAATGTGCAGGGGGTACGGGTCGATACCTCTCTTTTATGGGAGGATGATCTCCCGTGGGGATGCGATGTTCTACCCCCTTGACTCGCCCGAAGTCTAACGGGTGTTTACTAAACACTCTCTCATACTCTTGAACCACCCGATAGACTCCTTGTTTCTGATGTGAGGGAGTGGAGTCAGTACCCAAATGTAGTTGCTGACACCAGTCCTCCATGTCTTTCTTAGAGCCGTTACCTTCCTCCGGGTGAGATGGAGGCAAGGGTTCCACAGATTGTATAGAACTTTGATTAGTGGTATATAATTTGGCTAGCGTGGCATACCGGGGCAGGTACACTTCCCTCTCCCCGATATTTATTATGCGAATGGGCACCCTCCCATGGCGTACATTGACCACCCCCCGTGCTGTCAAAATGGTGGGCCTACTGTCTGAGTAAACTGGTTCTACCATTGCCTGGTAATCTCTACCTCTCAGACCAATAGCTGCCCGGCACCAAATCATCATTTCACTTTTTGGGGGCACGGCAATAGGAACAGGGTCACACATTCTTACGCTACCAATCTCACCGCCGGAGAGTTCCACTTGTTGCCGTTGCATCAGTGCCCGGATCTCTTTCTGGAGCACCCGCTGCTCGCCGGAGCTGGCATTCTTGGCAACCTGCTGTAAAAGGAAAATCACCTCTGCAAGACAATTTTCAATTACATTAGTTCCTAGAGTTATTTTTGGGTGACTCTCATGTTTATCGATATCTACAATGATCAGTCCCTGTGCGGCCAGTTCGACTCTACCAATTTTGATGGTCACCTCTTTAAATCCGATCTGTGGCACGGGCTGACCATTGCTGGCGATGATACTCAAGTCGTCGTCGGGGTAGCGGGTAATATCCGAGTCATTCCAGTACTGCTTGAAGAGCACGTACGGGATGGTGGTGACCTGTGACCCGGTGTCCAGTAGGGCACTCATGGGAATGCCATCCAGTACCACAGGCAAGACTGGACGTCCTCCCACATATCTGTCGCGCCAGTTCGATGGGCCTGGTGATCTTTTTCCTGGGGGTTGGCCCTCTACCCCAGGTTGTGCCCGTTTAAAGAACAGTACCTTGCCATATGTCCGGGTTGATTGCAGCGGCGGCAGATGGGTCGTCCGTCCTCACTGTATCGGTCACTGGGTCTTCCTCTGGCCGGTGGGGTCCTCCTTGGTCGACGCCACGGGATGTCCTCCGGTCCGGATGCCAGCTGGATCTTCCCTGGGGTGGAAACCTGTAAAGACTGCACAGTTCGGGTTAGCGCAGCAACGCTCTTAGCTAGCTCTTGGACCTGATGGTGTAGGTCTGGAGCCGGGTCATTGTCCAAAGCCTGCGCATCAGCTCCCACAGGCCCTGCTGACAAGGGCGCCGCCTCCTGGTAGTAAGTGGTAGTGGGGCGTCTGTGGGTCACAACGCCACCTGGTGCCGGTTCTCGGAGCACCCGGATGGCTCTGTCTTTGAACTGTGCAAAGTCCAGATGGGGATCCTGTAAGGCCATTGCCCGCAACTGGGTTCGGTGGGCATTGCAATATAAACCCTCTAGAAATTGTTCAGTCAACAGCCTGTCCTCGTTTCCCACCCCATCAGGGTCGGTCTGCTTTATGGCCCTCAGGGCCTCTTGTAGGTTTAGTGCATAGTCCCTTATACTCTCATGCGCTCGCTGCTTGCACCCGTAGAATCTAAGCTTAATCTCGGCTGAGGTACGGGTATCAAAGGTGTCCTTCAGCCGGGTTAGTATCCCTGCGACAGTCTTCCTCCCAGGTGGCCAGGATTTTACTTCCCTTTTGGCTGCCCCGGTTAGTTGGGCCACCAGGATGCTCACTTTTTGCTCTTCTGTGAGGGGGTACACCTGGAAGAGGCTATCCAGCTTTTCTCTAAAGTCATGCAGGGTATGTGACTCCCCTGAGTACTGGGGTAGCCAAGCTGCTCCCGGGATATAGGGCATGGTGAAGGGCATAACTGCAGCAGCGGTAGCGCTGGCGGGGGTTGAGGCAGTGAAGCTCTCCTCCGTATCCGACATCTTCCTCCCCCCTAGTGGACCGTGGCCTACCTTGCGATGATCCTCTTCCGTAGGCCGCGGCTCCGCAGTGGATCGTCAGGGTTGAGGACCTTCCGTCGCGCTCCTGTGACGTCGGCGTCTGCTGGGCTCCTTCCAGGACCTTACGCAACGTCCGGACGTGAGGCGGGGCTTCAGTTCTCGCGCGCTTTCGGAGTCCACGCCCCTCTTCTTCCCGCGCGGCGTCCTCAAGATGGCGTCCAATGGCGGGAAAACTCCACGGATGGCGGGAAGAAGGTCGAAGATGGCGCCGGATGGCGGGAAAACTTCGCGGATGGCGGGAAGAAGGTAGAAGATGGCGCCGGATGGCGGGAAACCTTCACCACTGGTAAGTTTGAACAGTCTTTGCTTTTCAGGCACGCAGTACCCGGTGGTTGCGGGCACGAAATCCTGCCGACTACGCCAAAGTTGACGCGCCCCTGGGCCTGTGTCGCGCTGCGGTGCGCACGCGGGAGCTTACCCGGAGCCGGATCCGTGGAGGGTTGTAATCTCGTGGCGGTGACCCGGTCCGTGCCCAGGGAGTCAAACTAGACGGCAGTCTATTAGTAGTAAATAGTTGATGACTACGCCACCCGTTGAGTGCAGCCAGGAAGCTGCTGCTGCAGGGCAGACCGCTGAGGCCGGTGGTAGGATTGTGCAGCGTGATAGTATAACCCCCAACGGGAGGGGTATGGCCTCAGGGCAGCTGACGTGGATGATGGGGGTAGCAGGAACCACTCAGAGACGGTACGGTGTAGTTCAGGGTCTTTACTGGTAACAACGACAGACCCTCCCGGAGTACTTGCTAGCAAACGGGGCCTGGTCAGTCTTTGAGCAGATGGGATCTCCCCTGGCCAGGCGTAGTTGTAGGCCTCCCAAACTGACTGTACTCTTCTGGCTACCTTGCTAGAAGCTGATGTAAGTAGCCCACGTCCCTGAGTGTACCGTGTGGTGCTCACCCGTATGGCCGGTGACTCGGGGCCTTCTAATGGCTTCCGCTCCACGATGGCGGTGCTGGTCCCACGCGTGTGACCGTGCCTACGGGCTTCTGGGCCAGAGGACCTGAAATCCCCTGCCCGACGGATTCTGCTGCTGGGTAGGAGTTAGTCCCCACAGCCTCGGACTCCGGGTCCGGTAAAGAATCTTCTTAGTCAGGGCGAGCTCTGTAGCTGCCAGCCCCTGACTCCTTGTAACTCTGCTGTTTCCTATGCTGCTTCTCTTCTCCACTCTCCTTGTCTGACTCACCCTGCCTCAGCCCCGGGTTTTTACAGGGGAAGTTCTTCCCCTCCCAAGACTGGGCAGGAGGTGTGGCATGCACAGGATCCCTGACCAAAGGACCTCCCACCTGCTCTCAGACATAATATCTCTATCACTGTGGCAACCAGACCCCTGGGGTGTCACATATCCCCTATCTTGCTATTTGTCCCCCATTCTGAAGCTGTTTTTTAATGTATCTAAAAAAATAAACCATTACACTCACCAGGGGTGTACATAGAAGTCATGGGGCTCCATAGCAGAAGTATAATGTGCTCCCCATAGCCCTCTATATAGTATAATGCATCCCATAGTCCTCTATATATTATACTGCACAGCCCATAGTCATCCATGTAGTATAATGCACAGCTTTTTGTCATCCATATTAGTATAATACACAACCCATATCCTTCATATAATATAATGCACAGCCCATAGTCATCCATATAGTATAATGCATCCCATAGTCCTCTATATATTATACTGCACAGCCCATAGTCATCCATGTAGTATAATGCATTCCCCATAGTCATTCCATATTAGTATAATACACAGCCCAAATCCTTCATATAATATAATGCACAGCCCATAGTCCTTCATATAGTATAATGCACAGTCCATAGTCCTTCATATAATATAATGCACAGCCCATAGTCCTCCATATAGTATAATGCACAACACATAGTCATCCATTAAGTATAAAGCACAGAACATATAGTCATCCATAAAGTATAATGTACCCCATAGTCATCCATAAAATATAAAAGCACTCCCAAACTCATCCATAAAGTAGATTGCATCCCTTAGTCATCCATAAAGTATAATGAACCACCATAGTTATCCATAAAGTATAATTTATCCCCATAGTTATTCATAATGTATAATGCACACCCATAGTCATCCATAAAGTATAATGTATCCCATAGTCATCCATAAAGTATAATGCACAGCCCATAATTATCCTTAAAGTATAAATCACCCTATAGTCATCCATAAGGTGTAATACACTCCATAGTCGTCCATAAAGTATAATGCATCCCATAGTCCTCTATATATTATACTGCACAGCCCATAGTCATCCATGTAGTATAATGCACAGCCTATTGTCATCCATATTAATATAACACACAACCCATATCCTTCATATAATATAATGCACAGCCCATAGTCATCCATGTAGTATAATGCATCCCATAGTCCTCTATATATTATACTGCACAGCCCATAGTCATCCATATAGTATAATACATCCCATAGTCCTCTATATATTATACTGCACAGCCAATAGTCATCCATGTAGTATAATGCAATCCCATAGTCATTCCATATTAGTGTAATACACAGCCCAAATCCTTCATATAATATAATGCACAGCCCATAGTCCTTCATATAGTATATTGCACAGTCCATAGTCCTTCATATAATATAATGCACAGCCCATAGTCCTCAATATCGTATAATGCACAGCACATAGTTATCCATTAAGTATAAAGCACAGAACATAGTCATCCATAAAGTATAATGTACCCCACAGTCATCCATAAAATATAAAAGCACTCCCAAACTCATCCATAAAGTAGATTGCATCCCTTAGTCATCCATAAAGTATAATGCACCCCATAGCCATCCATAAAGTATAATGCACACCCATAGTCATCCATAAAGTATAATGCACCCCATAGTCATCCATAAAGTATAATGCACAGCCCATAATTATCCTTAAAGTATAAATCACCCTATAGTCATACATAAGTTATAATACACCCCATAGTCATCCAAAAAGTATAATGCATCCCTAGAGTCATCCATAAATTATAATGCAAAGCCCATAATCATCCATAAAGTATAATTCACAGCCCATAGTCATCCATATAGTATAATGCACACCCCAAATTCATCCAAAGTATAAGGCATCCCCCCATAGTCATCCATAAGGAATAATGCTCCTCATAGTCATCCATGAAATATAATGCACAGCCCATAGTCACCCATAAAGTATAATGCACTCCACAGTCATCCATAAAGTATAATGCACCCCATAGTCACTTCACTAGTGTGACAAAGTCACTAGTAAAGTGCTGGAGGGGAGATATATTACCCTGAGGCTATTGGCATCAGTGAATTAAAACCATTAAGTTTCTGCCAGCATGTTATATGCAAGGAGGGGTTAAGTCTCCATTTCCAAAGGGTGTGTTTTTATGAGAACAATCATAAAGCGGGTGGGAGGTTGTTCTTCATATCTCCTCCCCAGGGTGTGGTCTGGGGGAGGTTTAAATATTCGGCCAGCTGAGGCATTCAGCGTTCAGTAGGTCTGGAGTGAGGAACTCCAGATCTGTTTATGTGGAGCTATGCTGCACCACGCAGAGTATCTGCACTCTGAGCAAGTGGATCCCTGCTTCCACAAACTCAGTGCTTTTGTGTTGCCATTTTTCTTATCTTTTCCTGTTTGCCCAGCGGGCTGTGTTTTCTTTTGTGGACTCAGTGTTGGTTTATGCTGCACTACCACAGGTGGCGGTAGAAGTGCGAGCAAGATCCCCAGGAGGCACGTTTAACGGCTGAGGACAAACTGCATGTCCTGGGTAAAGGCGGCCATAAGCCAGGAAACGAAGACCGACAGTATGGAGGACCTGGTCAAGCATCTTGTGCTAGCTCAGCAGGAGACAAGCAAGCTACTATTGCAGCAGATCCACCAACAGTAGCAGCACCAACAGGACCAGCTCAAACAACTGTAGCAGAAGATGGAATTGCTCGCTGAGGCGGTTCGGGGAAGGTCGGCAGCCCCTCCCCCAACTCCAGGTGATGACTCGAGCGTCTGGAAAGTGGTAAGGCGAGCCATGCAAAAAATTACCCCAGGCGATGATTTGGAGGCATTTTTGACTTTGTTTGAGCGGGTGGCAGAGCGGGAGAAGCTACCGCCAGAACAGTGGTCCGGAGGTGCTGGCCCCCTATCTGACTGGTGAGCCCCAAAAGGCTTATTACGACCTGGCCTTGCAGGATGCCCAGGAGTATACTAAACTGAAAACTGAGATATTGGCATGTGCTGGAGTGACTATTTCAGTGAGAGCCCAAAGGGTCCGCCACTGGGCATATTGCGGTGATAAACCCCCTGGTTCCCAAATGTTCGATCTCCTCCATTTTGTGCAGAAATGGTTGCAGTCAGAGTCCTCCACCCCAGCCCAGATGGTAGAACGGGTCATGATGGACAGATTTATTCACTCCCTCCCTAGGCCCGTACAGACCTGGGTTGCCCAGGGAGACCCTCGGAATGCGAATGACCTGGTCGGCCTTGTAGAAAGATACCAGGTGGTCGAGAGGTCCCTAAGGAAGATGGGTGGTGCTGCATCCTCATACTGGGGAACTCAGAGGGAGCCCGAGTCCCAAAAGAGGGGTTTTAGAGCCACTGGGGGGAGTCCAAGGTCCCAAGGGATCCCTGAGGGTCTGCAGTAAGCCGCTGGGAAAGACTTTATCTGCAGGAAGTGCCCTGGGCCTGGACACATAGCTGCCCATTGTCCTATGACCTCTGAGCATATGGATTGCAGCATTGGGAGGCGCTGTTCATACTGCGCATACCCACCTGCAGTGTGGACTATCAGCCCGGTGAGGGGCCACAGTCATGTTCAGTGACCATAAATGGGTTACTGGTGTCGGGACTTTTGGACTTGGGGAGTTTGGTGACTCTGGTAACGGCCACACTTCCCCACCAGTTGATCCCTGGGAAATACGTGGGCGTCCACTGTATCCACAGAGATGCAAAGGACTACCCCGTCGCCCAAGTAACTATAAAAACGAGCCATTGTACTGAGTCCCATGAGGTTGGGGTAGTCAGAGACTTGTTTCACCCAGTTATAATCGGGCGGGACTTCCAGCTGTTCGGGGACTTGTGGGGAAAGGCGGGGGTACCCACTTGCTCAGACCAGAGCTGGGTCATCCACGAAGAATCCCCATTACAGCCAGCGACGGATGAGTTCCCCCTGTGTGTCATTGCTGGCAATGAGGATGAGACAGGGACTCATGAGGATGAGATTCCTGAACTGGGAGTTTCTGGGGGAAATTTTGGTACTGCACAAATGCAGGATCTTACTTTGAAAGCTCCATGGGACAATGTGACGGTGATAATTGGGGTAGCCCAGGAACCGGGGGCTGACACCAGGTTTCCTTATTTTTCAGTCAATGTGGATTTGCTTTATCGGGTCACTAAACAGAGTGGGTAAGTGTTAGAACAGCTGTTGGTACCAGGACCCTATAGACGTAGGGTGCTGGACCTAACTTATTCTCATGTCTTGGGGGGACATCTGGGCATAGACAAAACCCAAGAGCGGGTCCTTCAAAGGTTTTACTGGCTTGGGTGTCACCAGGAGGTGGTCAACTATTGTCGGTCCTGTCCTACGTGCCAGCTAGCTGCTCCCGTGTCCCACTTCCGTAGTCCCCTGGTCCCATTAACCATTAAAGTGGTACCGTTTGACCGCATTGCTATGGACCTGGTAGGGCCCTTAGTTAAGTCCGCCAGGGGTCACCAATACATCCTAGTGGTGCTGGACTACGCAACACGGTACACTGAGGCAGTACCATTGAGAAACTCCTCTTGCAGGAATATAGCCCTAGAGCTGGTACATATCTTCTCCCGGACGGGCCTGCCAAAGGAGATCCTGACAGACCAAGGAACTCCTTTCATGTCGAATGTGATGAGAAAGTTGTGTAAGGCTCTCCAGATTACACATTTCAGGACATCGGTGTACCATCCACAGATGGACGGCCTGGTGGAGAGGTTCAATAAGACACGGAAGGCCATGCTTAAAAAGGTCGTGCAGAAGGATGATCGAGACTGGGATTGCTTACTCCCCTACCTGCTATTCTCCGTTAGGGAAGTTCCCCAGGCCTCTATGGGGTTCTCAACCTTCGAGCTGCTTTATAGACGGAACCCTCGAGGACTGCTGGACATTGCAAAGGAGACCTGGGAAGCCGAGGTAACACCCCACCAGAGTATCATCGAGCATGTGGCCCAGATGCAAGACCGGATCACGAGAGTGATGCCGATTGTAAGAGAGAGCCTCCTTCAAACCCAAGAGGCCCAGGCAAGGGTCTACAATCGGTCAGCAAGACTGAGGCAGTTTAGTCCTGGAGACCGGGTTTGATGTTGATCCCTATGGTGGAAAGTAAATTCCTGGCAAAGTGGCAAGGGCCATATGAGGTGGTCGAAAAGTTGAGTGACGTCAACTACAAGGTCCACCAACCAGGAAGAAGGAAGCCGTATCAGGTTTACCACGTTAACCTTCTCAAACCTTGGCAAAACAGGGAGCTGGTGGTAGATACTTGCCTGGGGGCCGAGCCTGAAGCCCATATAGGGAATGTCACAGTGGCAGACACACTGTCACCGGCCCAGAAGCAACAGTGTCGAGAGCTGCTCCAGTGGAACCGGGACCTGTTTTCAGAGCTGTTAGGTTGTACACAGGTGGTCGAGCACAAAATCTTGACAGAGCCGCATGTGAGGGTGAATCAAAGACCGTATAGGATTCCGTAAGCCTGTCGCGAGGTGATCTCCAAACAGGTGAGGAGAATGTTGAGCCTAGGCATCATCAAGGAATCAAAAAGCTCAAAAATTTAGGCCGAAAGTTCAGGCTAGTGTCAGACCATGCACCCCTGAGATGGATGAGGGAAAGGAAGGGGAACAATGTCCGGGTAACTAGGTGGTTCCTAGCATTCCAAGATTTTAATTTTCATGTAGAGCACAGGAAACTACATGGAAACGCAGATGCCCTGTCCAGACTTCCCTGTTTAGCGAGTGAAGGTGCCAAAACCCCCGGCTTTGGGCAGGGAAGGGGGATATGTGACAAAGTCACTGGTAAAGTGCTGGAGGGGAGATAGGTTTCCCTGAAGCTATTGGTGTCAGTGAATTAAAACCATTAAGTTTCCTCCAGCATGTTATGTGCAAGTAGGGGTTAAGTCTCCATTTCCAAAGGGTGTGTTTTTATGAGAACAACCATAGAGCGGGTGGGAGGTTGTTCTCCATATCTCCTCCCCAGTGTGTTGTCTGGGGGAGGTTTAAATATTCGGCCAGCTGAGGCATTCAGCGTTCAGTAGGTCTGGCGTGAAACATCTGTTTATGTGGAGCTATCCTGCACCACACGGAGTATCTGCACTCTGAGCAAGCGGATGCCTGCTTCCACAAAGACTGCGCTTTTGTGTTGCCATTTTCTGCATTTTTTCCTGTTTGCCCAGCGGGCTGTGTTTTCTTTTGTGGACTCAGTGTTGGTTTATGCTGCACTTTTTAATAAACCAACCAGAAGTTTTAAAGAGACAGTGTACCTGTGTCTACCTCCGTGTGTAGCTGAGCGAGCCATCTACCACACTAGTCACACCCAGAGCCCCCTTACCCCACGAATAGAAACATCCAGCCTCTGCCTCCCCCACAGTAGTGACACCCAGAGCCCCCATTGATAGTATAATGACAGCCAAAACATCCCCACAGAAATCACACCAAAGCATTACACTTGCAACTAAGGGTCTAGCTTCAAGCACCCCCAAAACGCTATCGCATCCAGCATCAAGCATCCCCACTATCTGGCAGTATCATCCTATATCCAGCTTAGTACTTACTTAATTTATCTCTCCAACCCAAATTTGCTCTTCTATGCGAGACTAATCATAAAAGTCACCACCTGGAGACCTGTTCCACAGTCATGGCCAAAAGTATTGAGAATGAGACAAATAGTAATTTTTCCAAAGTTTACTGCTTCATTTTTTGTAATGGCAATTTGCATATACTCCTGAATGTCAAAGAGTGATCAGCTTAACAGCAATTACTGTACTTGCAAAGTCAATATTTGCCCAGAAAATGAACTTTAACCCCCAAAACACATTTCAACATCATTGCAGTCCTGCCTTAAAAGGAGCAGCTAACATCGTTTTAGTGATTGATCCATTAACACAGGTGTGGGTGTTGATGAGGACAGCGCTGGCGATCAATCAGTCATGATTAAGTAAGAATGACATCACTGGACACTTTAAAAGGATGCTGGTTCTTGGTATCATTGTTTCTCTTCAGTTAACCATGGTTATCTCTAAAGAAACACGTGCAGCCATCATTGCACTGCACAAAAATGGCCTAACAGGGAAGAGTATCGCAGCTACAAAGATTGCACCTCAGTCAACAATCTATCGCATCATCAAGAACTTCAAGGAGAGAGCTTCCATTGTTGTCAAAAAGGCTCCAGGGCCCAAGAAAGACCAGCAAGCGCCAGGACCGTATCTTAAAACTGTTTCGGACTACCAGCAGTGCCAAGCTTGCTCAGGAATGGCAGCAGGCTGGTGTGAGTGCTTCTGCACGCACTGTGAGGCGGAGACTCTTTGAGCAAGGGCTGGTTTCAAGGAGGGCAGCAAAGAAGCCACTTCTCTCCAGAAAAAACATCAGGGACCGACTGATATTCTGCAAAAGGTACAGGGAGTGGACTGCTGAGGACTGGGGCAAAGTCATTTTCTCTGATGAATCCCCTTTTCGATTGTTTGGGACATCTGGAAAACAGCTTATTCGGAGAAGAAGAGGTGAGCGCTACCACCAGTCTTGTCTCATGCCAACTGTAAAGCATCCAGAAACCATTCATGTGTGGGGTTGCTTCTCAGCCAAGGGAATCGGCTCACTCACAGTCTTGGCTAAAAACACAGCCATGAATAAAGAATGGTACCAGAATGTCCTCCAAGAGCAACTTCTCCCAACCGTCCAAGAGCAGTTTGGCGCCCAAAAATGCCTTTTCCAGCATGATGGAGCACCTTGCCATAAAGCAAAGGTGATAGCAAAATGGCTCATGGAACAAAACATAGAGATTTTGGGTCCATGGCCTGGAAACTCCCCAGATCTTAATCCCATTGAGAACTTATGGTCAATCATCAAGAGACGGGTGGACAAACAAAAACCAACAAATTCTGGCAAAATGCAAGCATTGATTATGCAAGAATGGACTGCTATCAGTCAGGATTTGGTCCAAAAGTTGATTGAGAGCATGCCAGGGAGAAATACAGAGGTCTTGAAGAAGAAGGGGCAACACTGCAAATATTGACTTGCTGCATTAACTCATTCTAACTGTCAATATAACCTATTGGTACTCATAATATGATTGCAATTATATTTCTGTATGTGATATAAACATCAGACAAACACTAATAAAAACCAGGGGCCAGCAGATCATGTGAAAATATAATTTTGGTGTCATTCTCAAAACTTTTGGCCATGACTGTACATAGCTATTTGCTAGAACTGGTGCTACTGCACCAAGTTAACAGATAGCCACGAACCACACATCATGGTCCCTCGAGCAATATGTTGCTCCAGAGCCACAGGTTGGGGATCCTTGATCTAGAGGAAAACATAAAAGAAAACCATTCACAATACCATCCATCCATCTTTTTGATAATGTGGGTGTTTCATTTGAGATATATTGTATATACTGTGTATCACACAAGTCTAATTTTGACCTAACAGTTCATACAATTTGATACAATCAGTACCAGCTAATGACATTCTTGAGCGCAAGAAGTGATTAGCCAAAGATTTTGGATGGAATTACAGTATCCAAATCTTAATATCTTTCGATTTTCCCAACAATTGCAGCAGAGACTAATAAAGATATATAAGTCCAAATACAAATACATGTTATTTACATTAAAATGCACAATGATGGACAGAGTCCAAGATCCCCTGCCAAAAGAGACCCAGCTCAAGATCACATAAAATGTTCTCATGATTGCCAGCTGGACTTACGGCAATAAAGTTAGTTTAAGGATTTCTAATGGACACTTTTCAAGACAATAAAGGTCATTTCAAGGGCAAATTAATGGCTATAAGACATGGTCAAAGCAGCTTTTGTACAATGTTAAAATTAGAGAAACTCGCCAAGCTCCGTTGATAGCAGCAGGATGAAGGGTTGTCCATATGTCTTCCCTGCATTATACAATCTGTAAGCAAGTTACTACTATGAGATGATTTTCATATCTAGGTAGTTTTACGGCAATGATTTATTCATCTCATTGGTTTGCAGTAGTAATGATGATCATCCCATTGCACATCCCAACATCTATCGGTGACCCAGATACTGTGCAATACATGGACCAGTTAAATTCCACCTTGCAACGAGCACATAATTCAGTGATACATAGCTCATATAATCTTTCAATTTTTTTCAGGATCAGACCACACCGGGAGAAGAGATGGTTCAGATGGCGCTCTGCTCCAGTGTGTGGTTGGTGTGTTGATTGAATGTGAAGTTTGTGCGCAACCTTGAAGTTAGAGCAGATTTGGTGGCAGAATCCAGCAGCTTAGAAGTGGAAGTGGCCAAAAGAAAGCCAAGTCAGGGAGAGGAAAGAAATAACCTACTGTAGATATTCATACTCTCATGTAGGCATTAGGTAGTTCATACAATATATACACTCCATTCTCCAGGAGCAAACTTCTTACACAGAAGAGGTATCGTCCTACCAGTCTCGGTATCCCCTTCAGCCCAAGGTCCAGCAGTCTCCAGCGCCAAACAGAAGTTTTCAGCACATGCACATTTCACACCGAACATCCTGCAGCTTCCACACATTACTCTGCAGGAACAACACACAGACTGTTCAGCCTTAACAGCTGATCTGTGCAGTCTCCATTTAGAGAGAAACTCTGGCTTGTGTCTTCCCCAGTTACAGCTCACATTTTGGCTGGTCACTCACCAGCTTCAACACACGCTATTCTGCCCATCATCCAGCAGACTGACAAGGTGAACCCATTTCCTGGTTCCTAGTCAAAGCTAGCCAGGTGCAACTAATTAAGTGCAGTGCTAAAATTTAACCCAGTCCTACCTGGCTATGCTTCAATACTACACACATTAGTGTTGCTGAGAACACCTGGAAGAGTAAAAAGCATATAATGAAAATGCTTTTAACTCTATACTCTATGCATGCTCCTACCTTTATGGAGGCTGCATACTTAATATTTCAGGGATGCACATTTATATTGGAGACCTATGGAGTATAGTGGGTATACTCCTTTAATTTTAAAAGTGGTGCTCCTGTTTGGAATCGTGGTTCTGTGCTCCCACCTGGGAATAGAGCAGGTCCAGTGCTGCGCTACTATGGTCACAGGTGCCACCATTGTCCTGATCCTGGAGGCGGAGCTACTACACGTGCATGGAGATTGTCCGAATCTTTTCGAGCATCACGTTCTGGTGTTGTAGGATGTGTGAGGATGCAGGACGCAGTGTCTCTCACTGATTTCACCAGTTGCTACGCAACACAGGACGCTGCTTTGTCTGGTACTAAGCAATGGTGCAATTGTGTTCATTTTGCTGTGCAGGCTAGCAGGGAGTGGCTATCAAAAATACAAAGTCCTCAGAACATATAAATATGCAGGGTCCCTTCATACCAAAACATATGACCTACAGAGCACCACGAAGGAGTACTAAACCCAAAAATAATGAAAAATATTGATTTTATTATGAAAATACAGTATATTAACTACATAAAATAAAAAAGCATACATAGACAAGACACAGATGGACAAAAAGATAGTACGGGGACTACTGTGGTGCAACCACTGTATATCATACATCAGTATAAACACCAACGGTAAGGTGCTGCGTAATGCAATTAGTCAAAGAGGTGCGCTTATATATACCATAATACCTGACCACCCATATAAATAACAATTACAAATGTTGCCACATTATAGAACTTATAGCGATAATATGCTTAAATGGAAAAGAGGCAATTTCACAACCCACATACATAGGTACCCATATATGCCTTATATCTATAGATACATACTGTAAGACACCCAAGCATTTCACATTTACCTGCAGCCATGGTGGAACTGTGTGTGGAGACACCAAGAGTCACGTCCCCCTACACCGGACGCGTTTCACTGCTCACAGCAGGTACCTCTGGACACAGCATTCCCCGTACTATCCGTATCGTGTCTATGTATGCTTTTTTATTCTATGTGGTTTGTACATTTTCATAATAAAATCATTCTTTTTGGGTCTAGTACTCCTTCGTGGTGCTCTATAGCAGGGAGTGGCTGTCTGGGAATGATTGGGAAGGATTCAACACCTGATCTTTAGGCGAGCTAATTAATCCTGCTCCCTGCTCAGTGCCTTGCTGTTCATTGCAGTTCTATGGACTGTGGTGGTGAGTGGTGCTAGCATTAGTGTTGCTATCTTTTCTAGAGTTTTCGCATTTTTCTTCTGGTTTCACTTCCTGGGGTTCTTGCAGAGGTACTCACCGGGTTCTTGACTAAGCACCAGCCGCGTCACCAGACGCCAGCAGTCCGGCGACAGTGGGCCTGGTAAGGGTTCTGTCAAAGTCCCCTTTCCATTTACTGGGAGCTGGGTGAAGAGTATTCCTAACCCTCAAGGGCTCACCTAGTATCTGTGCATCTGTGGCTGTGCATTTGCTGGTTTGGTGACGGTTTTGCTGGGTCCATCTGCAAAGAACATAACAGCACCCTCATTACACTGAGTGTCAATAGAATGTAGAGAGCATGCGATTCCCATTGCAGAAGCTGCACGATCTCATTTATGCATGTTACAAAGGCTAGGGATTATCATCTATATTCTTTGCTGAGTAGATCATGCCCACTATACTCTATTACAAGTGCTATACACTCTCATCTATACTGGCTGCTGAGAGGACCATAATCTAATATTAAGGCTGTTCACTATCATCTATACTGATTGATCAGAGAAGCATGCCCACCATAGTTTATTACAGGGGCTGTGAACCATCATCTGTACTGGTTTCTGAGATTAGAAGAGCATACCCACAATAGTCTATTACTGGGGCTGTGCACTATTATCTATACTGATTGCTCAGATGAGCATGCTCATCATACTCTATTACTGGATCTGTGCACCATCATCTATACTGATTACTGAGAGGAGCATGCCACCATAATCTAATACAAGGGCTGTGCACCATCATCTATACCGGTTGCTGAGATGAGAGGAGCATGCCCACTGTAGCGTCAGCGTCCCTGCCCTCTGCTAGGCAGGGACGCTGTTCCCCTCACCTCTCTGCTCCGAGCCCGGCATCCTCCTCCCGCTCTGCTGGCAGCGCGCGCTCCTTCCCGGCCACTGTGCTTAGGGCGCGCGCGCGCGCGCTCCCTCCCTCTTAAAGGGGCCGCGCGCGCCGTCCTAAGGAGTCCCCGGCCAATGGCCGGAGGACTTCACCATATATAAGGCACCTCCTCCAAAATGGAGGTGCCCGAGCAATGTTGTTGCACTGTTCACTACTCTGCTTCAGCCCTCAGGTCCCGTTGCCAGTTACCTGCCAGATACCTGCCAGATTCCTGCCAGATTCCTGCCAGCCTGATATTCTGCTACCTGCCTGCTAGCCTGAGGTCCGACGGTCTGCCTTACTACTCCTGTCAGTCTGTCTAAGGACCAGCTTGCCCGCTCACCTGGGAGCGCACATCTGCTACCTGCCTGCTAGCCTACCTGGAGGCTCTGCCGTCACGTGCTGTGACCACCTGCCTGTCCAGTGACTCCTGCCCGCTCACCTGGGAGCGCTCATCTGCCGCCTGTCTGTTGGTCTTCCTGGAGGCTCCGCCGTCACATGCTGTGACCACCCGTTTATCCAGAGACTCTCGCCCGCTCACCTGGGAGCTCACGTCTACCATCAGCCGCCACAGGTCGTACCAACCCTTTACCCAGAGACTGCCCCGGTCACTTGCCGTGACCATCTGCCCGTTCACCCAGAGACTGCCCCGGTCACTTGCCGTGACCATCTGCCCGTTCACCCAGAGACTGCCCCGGTCACTTGCCGTGACCATCTGCCCGTTCACCCAGAGACTGCCCCGGTCACTTGCCGTGACCATCTGCCCGTTCACCCAGAGACTGCCCCGGTCACTTGCCGTGACCATCTGCCCGTTCATCCAGAGACTGCCCCGGTCACTTGCCGTGACCTCCTGCCCGTTCTTCTAGAGACTGTCCCGGTCACCTGCTGTGACTGCCTGCCTGGTCGCCACCCGCTCCATTACAAGGACCGCCCCCTTGTATAGTAGCTCAGAGGTTCCGCCTCCCAGACCCGTTACAGTTTGCTCGGGCCATGGAACCCGGTGGCACCCAAGCTCCCTCACTCTCGGACCTCTGTCATGAACTGTCCCGTCAGAGGTCCCAACAGGAGTCCATCCTGGGTCACCTGCGGAATGTCAATTCTCGCCTGGACACTCTGACTGCTCCACCAGCAACCACCGCCAGTGCCATGACTCGCAACCCGGCAGCTCCGCTGCCCACCAATACCATGGTATCCTACCCCGGACCCCGGCTTTCTGCACCTCCTCGCTTCGGAGGCGACTCCGCTCAGGCTCGGGGCTTCATAAATCAGTGCACCCTGCACTTTGAACTCCTGTCCCACCAGTTTAACTCCGACCGGGCCAAAATTGCCTTCATCATGTCCCATCTCACCGGGGAGGCCCTGGCCTGGCTAAATCCTCTATGGGAGAGAGGAGACCCCCTGGTGTCCGACTTGCCTGCCTTTCTCACGGCTTTCCGGAAAGTCTTCGACGAACCCGGACGGAAGACCTCATCCGCATCATCTCTGCTACGCCTCCGTCAGGGAAATCTCACCGTGGGCCAATATGCCATACGGTTCCGTACCCTTGCCTTGGAGCTGGCCTGGGATAACGACGCTCTGGTATCCGTCTTCTGGGAGGGTCTGTCCGGCCGTATTAAAGATGAACTTGCCGGTCGGTACATTCCTACCACTCTCGATGACCTAATAACTCTTGCCACCCGGATTGACCTACGGTTCCAGGAGCGTGCCAAAGAGGTCACCCGTGAGAGGAGGTTTCCACGTCTAGCTCCTACTTTTCAGAAATCCGTCTCTCCCCAGGTACACTCTCCTGAGCCTATGCAGGTCGACCAGACCAACATGGTCAAAACCCGTCAGGACTTACGCCGTGCCGAAGGGAGCTGCTTCTACTGTGGCAGTAAGGATCCGTACCTGCCCGGAGAGGTCGGGAAACGCCTGTGTCTAGGTTCGCTCAGAGAGGTCAACCTAGACAAGAATAAATCCTCTCCATCTCTGTTACTGTCAGTCTCTATTATCTGCGGGGAGAATCGTTATTTCGAACTAGCCCAACTTGACTCTGGAGCGGCTGGGAATCTTATCTCACAGTCCCTGGTAGAAAAATACCGCATTCCCACCAAACCTCTGGCTGTACCATTATTTGTCGCTGCTGTGGATGGGGGCCTCTTACCACGTCCCATCCAACTCATCACCGAATCCGTAACTCTGCAGGTGGGAATGCTGCATTCTGAGAGCATCTCTTTTCATGTTCTGCCTGGACTCTCTCACGCCCTCTTACTAGGTCTACCTTGGCTCCAGAGACATGCACCCGTGCTTGACTGGCAGACCGGAGAAGTCCTTCGCTGGGGACAGGACTGTCATAAGACTTGTTTGGTTCCTGTTCATCCCGTCCGTCCTTCTCCTACCCCAACTAATCTACCTGGACTTCCGATTCCCTATTGGTCATTTGCTGATGTCTTTAATAAAAAGGAGGCAGAGACATTACCCCCTCATAGACCATACGATTGTCCTATCGACCTGTTACCCGGTACTACTCCTCCCCGTGGGCGTATTTACCCATTGTCCGCTGCTGAGACCCGGTCGATGTCCGAATATATTGAGGAGAATTTGGCCAGGGGATTCATCCGGAAATCTACCTCCCCGGCGGGAGCATTCTTCTTCTTCGTAAAAAGAAGGACGGCTCTCTCCGTCCCTGTATAGACTATAGAGGCCTTAACCAGATCACGGTGAAGAATAAGTACCCCCTTCCGCTCATTCCAGAATTATTTGATCGCCTGAGGGGGGCTAGAGTCTTCACCAAACTGGACCTCCTTGGGGCGTACAACCTGGTCCGTATCCGTCAAGGGGATGAATGGAAGACTGCATTCAACACCCGGGACGGCCACTATGAATATCTGGTAATGCCCTTTGGTCTCTGTAACGCTCCTGCCGTCTTTCAAGAGTTGGTCAATGACATCTTCCGGGACCTTCTCTACTCCTGCGTTGTGGTGTACCTGGACGACATCTTGGTCTACTCTCCGGATCTCCAGACTCACCGGAGGGACGTTCGTCAGGTCCTGCTCAGGCTCAGGCAGAACCACCTCTTCGCTAAATATGAGAAGTGCCTCTTTGAGCAGACCTCGCTTCCATTTTTGGGCTACATTATTTCTCAGACCGGCCTACGAATGGATCCAGAGAAACTGTCTGCCATCGAGAAATGGCCCCGACCGGAGGGGTTGAAGGCCATTCAGCGGTTCCTGGGCTTCGCCAACTACTACCGCCTCTTCATACCGCACTTCTCTTCCCGGACTGCCCCAATTTCCGCGCTCACCCGTAAGGGTACTAATCCCAAAGAGTGGCCGCCCGAAGCAGAGGAGGCCTTTCTTTCCTTAAAACAGGCCTTCTCTTCCGCCCCGGTGCTGCATCGTCCGGACGGCAACAAGCAGTTCTTTCTGGAGGTTGACGCCTCCTCCTCTGGAGCCGGAGCTGTACTTACTCAAAAATCTTCTTCCGGGAGGATGGTAACTTGCGGCTTCTTCTCCAAACTCTTCTCAGCGCAATTATTCCATAGGAGACCGAGAGTTATTGGCCATCAAGCTGGCATTGGAGGAGTGGCGTTACCTACTCGAGGGGGCTCTTCATCCGGTAATAATTTACACTGACCACAAGAACTTGGCTTATCTCCAGCATGCCCAGAGACTTAATCCGCGCCAAGCCCGGTGGTCCTTGTTTTTTGCTCGCTTTGATTTTGTTCTACATTTTCGCCCGGCTGACAAGAACATCAAAGCAGACGCCTTGTCCCGATCCTTTCTGGTATCTGATCTCGAGGAAGAACCTAAACATATCATCGATCCCGCCAGAGTAATGCAGGTGGCTCCCGTGAGTCTAAATCGTCTCCCTCCCGGTAAGACGTTCGTATCGGTACCTGATCGGGAGAAGATCCTACACTGGGGTCATTCGTCTAAACTAGCTGGCCACGCCGGTCAGAAAAAGACCCTCCAGCTTATTTCCCGGCACTACTGGTGGCCTAACCTGCGCAAGGATGTAATAGACTTTGTTTCTGCCTGTGTGTCCTGTGCCCGCAACAAAGTTCCGAGACACCTGCCAGCCGGTCGCCTTCTTCCTCTGCCAGTACCTGCTGCCCCCTGGCAGCATATAGCGATGGACTTCATAACTGATCTTCCCGTCTCTGCCGGTTGTACGGTCATTTGGGTGGTCGCTGACCGCTTTTCCAAGATGGCTCACTTCATTCCCCTGCCAGGCCTCCCGTCTGCACCCGAGCTGGCTAAAGACTTTATCCGCCACATCTTCCGTCTTCATGGCCTGCCCCGTCACATCGTGTCGGATCGTGGGGTACAGTTCACTTCTCGTTTCTGGAGAGCCACTTGTAAATTGCTAGACGTCACCCTGGACTTCTCCTCCGCTTACCACCCACAGTCTAATGGTCAAGTGGAGCGGATCAATCAGATCCTGACCAATTACCTCCGGCACTTCGTTAATGCCCACCATTCTGACTGGGTGGATCTCCTGCCATGGGCCGAATTTTCGTACAACAATCACGAGAGCGAATCTTCCTCCAAATCCCCGTTTTTTGTAGTCTTCGGTCAGCATCCTCGGATCCCGTTTCCCGTCTCCACCTCGGTGGACAATCCGGCTGCGGAATCTCTTGTTAACAAATTTTCCTCCACATGGGAGAGTACCCGGTCCGCACTCCTTCTGTCATCCGAGCGTATGAAAAGATATGCTGACAAAAAACGTCTGGATCCTCCTCAATTCCGTCCAGGGGATAAGGTCTGGCTCTCGTCCAAGTATGTCCGGCTCAAGATACCTTCCTATAAGTTAGGGCCTCGGTTCATCGGTCCTCTGGAGGTCATCAGTCAGATCAACCCGGTGGCCTATAAATTGAAACTCCCGGCCAACTTGCGGATCCCTAACTCCTTCCATGTATCTCTCCTCAAACCTGTGGTACTTAACTCTTTTTCCAAGTCTACAGGCACGCCTCCTGCTCCGGTTTCCGCTGAAAACGAATTTGAGGTAGAGAACATTCTGGCCACCAAAAGGGTAAGAGGGAAGACCTTTTTTCTAGTAGATTGGAAGGGGTTTGGTCCTGAAGAGAGAACGTGGGAGCCTCGGGAGAACATCCATGCCCCTCTCATCCTTGCTAAATTTCTGTCTGGCCTAAAAAAGGGGGGGCCTAAAGGGGGGGGTACTGTAGCGTCGGCGTCCCTGCCCTCTGCTAGGCAGGGACGCTGTTCCCCTCACCTCTCTGCTCCGAGCCCGGCATCCTCCTCCCGCTCTGCTGGCAGCGCGCGCTCCTTCCCGGCCACTGTGCTTAGGGCGCGCGCGCGCGCGCTCCCTCCCTCTTAAAGGGGCCGCGCGCGCCGTCCTAAGGAGTCCCCGGCCAATGGCCGGAGGACTTCACCATATATAAGGCACCTCCTCCAAAATGGAGGTGCCCGAGCAATGTTGTTGCACTGTTCACTACTCTGCTTCAGCCCTCAGGTCCCGTTGCCAGTTACCTGCCAGATACCTGCCAGATTCCTGCCAGATTCCTGCCAGCCTGATATTCTGCTACCTGCCTGCTAGCCTGAGGTCCGACGGTCTGCCTTACTACTCCTGTCAGTCTGTCTAAGGACCAGCTTGCCCGCTCACCTGGGAGCGCACATCAACTACCTGCCTGCTTGCCTGAGGTCCGACGGTCTGCCTTCCAACTCTTGTCAGTCTGTCTATGGACCAGCTTGCCCGCTCACCTGGGAGCGCACATCTGCTACCTGCCTGCTAGCCTACCTGGAGGCTCTGCCGTCACGTGCTGTGACCACCTGCCTGTCCAGTGACTCCTGCCCGCTCACCTGGGAGCGCTCATCTGCTGCCTGTCTGCTAGCCTACCTGGAGGCTCTGCCGTCACGTGCTGTGACCACCCGCCTGTCCAGAGACTTCTGCCCGCTCACCTGGGAGCGCTCATCTGCCGCCTGTCTGTTGGTCTTCCTGGAGGCTCCGCCGTCACATGCTGTGACCACCCGTTTATCCAGAGACTCTCGCCCGCTCACCTGGGAGCTCACGTCTACCATCAGCCGCCACAGGTCGTACCAACCCTTTACCCAGAGACTGCCCCGGTCACTTGCCGTGACCATCTGCCCGTTCACCCAGAGACTGCCCCGGTCACTTGCCGTGACCATCTGCCCGTTCACCCAGAGACTGCCCCGGTCACTTGCCGTGACCATCTGCCCGTTCACCCAGAGACTGCCCCGGTCACTTGCCGTGACCATCTGCCCGTTCATCCAGAGACTGCCCCGGTCACTTGCCGTGACCTCCTGCCCGTTCTTCTAGAGACTGTCCCAGTCACCTGCTGTGACTGCCTGCCTGGTCGCCACCCGCTCCATTACAAGGACCACCCCCTTGTATAGTAGCTCAGAGGTTCCGCCTCCCAGACCCGTTACACCCACCATACTCTATTCCTGGGTCTATTCACCCTCATCTATACTGATTGCTGAGAGGAGCATGCCCACCATACTCTATTACTGTGGCTGTGCACCCTCACCTATACTGATTGCTAAGAAAAGAGGGGCATGCCCAACATACTCTATTACTGTGGCTGTGCACCCTCATCTATACTAGTTGCTGAGAGGATCATGCCCACCATACTGTATTACTGTGCCTGTGCACCCTCATCTATACTAGTTGCTGAGAGGAGCATGCCCACCATACTGTATTACTGGGGCTGTGCACCCTCATCTATACTAGTTGCTGGAGAGGAGCATGCCCACCATACTCTATTTCTGTGGCTGTGCACCCTTATCTATACTAGTTGCTGAGAGGGGCATGCCCAACAAACTCTATTACTGTGGCTGTGCACCCTCATCTATACTAGTTGCTGAGAGGAGCATGCCCACCATACTCTATTTCTGTGGCTGTGCACCCTCATCTATACTAGTTGCTGAGAGGAGCATGCCCACCATACTCTATTTCTGTGGCTGTGCACCCTCATCTATACTAGTTGCTGAGAGGAGCATGCCCACCATACTATATTTCTGTGGCTGTGCACCCTCATCTATACTAGTTGCTGAGAGGGGCATGCCCGACAAACTGTATTACTGGGGCTTTGCACCCTCATCTATACTGGTTGGAGAGACTATACGGAACCTTAGACTTTCATTACTACTCACAAATATTAACATTTGCCTGGAAGTTGACTGACGTCGGCTGTAACAAACGGTAAATGTGAACATATGTTTTTCAACGTGCCGTCTGCCCAGATGTTTGTTAGATGTGCACTCATGTGTAGATGACAGGTACACTTTAAATGGAAATTTCTAAGAAAATCCTGTTCTCAATCTATACCAATAGCCTTTTTTTTCCTATCCCATGGGCCATATTGCTAAAAATACAATGTCAAACACATTAAATATCCTGCATTATTTATGCAATAACAGTCCATCATCCAGGGTCTGAAATCTGTTTGCATGCATTTATCTGTAGCATTCTGCAGACTTTTCAGGAAAACTTTTCAGAATCCTTGGAGCAAAGATCTGGTAATGTTACAGGAGTTAGTGCAATGTCACACAGTCTACAAAATGGTAACATGTTGTAGCTGCAGTAAATAAGCATTCAGTCGCTGCATTTACCTCCTATTATTATTTATGGGGATTCTGATTGGACTTTTTCCGGCTGTGCATTAGAGTTTTGCAGTTATACATAGATAATAATGGAGTAGGAGAAGCAGAAATGTATTGTAAATGAATTGAAAAGCCGGCGCTTCTGTTGTATGTGTGACATTACTTCTGGATTTACATTTATATTTGTTTTAATGCAGCCCTGAAGCTTACACAGTTAGGGGTCTTATATGGAAACCTTGCATTAAAATGGCAAAGGGGGATGTATTGCTTTATAACTACCTAGGAAATGTGAATGGGAGCTGTAATGGTAACTTTCTCAGTAACAGATAAATCTATACAGATTTTTTAAGACCTGGGCACAAGAAAATAACTTAAAGGGTATCAGTGAACAATTTCATGTTGCCCTAATAATGAGCACCATGACATTCCCTCATCACAAAAATGACATTGGGGCTCTATGCACTTCCATAGGAAGGCTAATGGCCGGAGGATCATGATCGGAAAGTCGAATAACTTCCAGAAAGTCTGGATTAGAAGCAGAAACGTCAGATGAACGGGTTTTCAACATACGGACCGATAGCAAAGAAATAGAATAAACCAAGCTGGATAAAGACTAGATCATGTGAAACCAGGTCTAGCAGATCTTATAACTGGCAAAGAGGAGTAGAAAGTCAGGAGATTAAATAGTGCGAGTCCTGCTTAGGGCCCACAGAAGGGAGTTAAGTACTGTGGATTACAATTGGGGGACGAAGGTTAAACTTGATGGACCTAGGTCTTTATTCAACCTACTTTACTATGTTACTATGGATAATTATTATTATTTCTTTTTAGAGAACTATTGATTCTGTACATGTAAAAAGGGGTTACATATAAAATACGAATATAGATTGTAGTGAACAAACTAACAGTGATAGACTGGTACAGAGGGGAGAGGACCATGCCCTTACGGGCTTACAGTCTACAGGGTAATGGGGAAGGAGACAGTAGGGTAGTTGGATTGTGGCAGCATTGGTGGTGGTGAGGTGGCAACGGGGTCATTGCAGGCTGTAGTTTTCTTGAGGAGATGGGTTTTCAAGTTCTGTTTCAAAGTTCCAAATGTGGTGAACAATTGGACATGTTGGTGCACAGAATTCCTTCAGGATTGGGGATACTAGGGAGAAATAACATAGTTAAGAGTTAACTCCCAAGCTCTCTTTGTGGACAGCACCATTAGTACCAGGATAACAACCCAAATTGTTGCACCGGTTGCCAGCAATGCCTGTAATAAAAGCCCAGACCGGCAACAGAAGCAGAACCAGAGGGAACGAACATAGAAATGGATGCAACAAAGAAAGCTATAATAGGAGTCCGTGCAATTGATGCAATTGTTTTTTTTCTTGAAAAAGATGCTAGTCCAGGGTTGAAACATATTGTGGAAAGAAAAACCATTCAAGTCATCTTGGACCTAAGGATTCTTCATTACAGCAGCGTAGCCTGACATTGATATTGTCCAAATTGGTCAACTATCCTGGAGGAGATCACCCCCCAGCCACGAGGCAGCAGCAGAGGATATCTTCAGGTGTTCTTAGGAGTTGAACCTTTATACAACCTGCTTAGGAGAGCACCTTCCTTTTATTTTCCTCCATCTTCCGAAGCTGCCGCGCATAACTCAGGAGACACACAGTTCGTATTAACCAACAACAGTTTACAGGACAGTTCAAGTTCATCAGCTTGAAATACGCAGTATCGGACTCAACACTTCTTGTTCCCTGTTTCCTTAACACAGCACATTTCCAGCATTGTTATTAGTTGATCCTGGGCTATTCCTACTTTGGCTATTCTTGTCTGCCACCAAGATTTCCTGTCCAGTCCCGTATTGCACCCAGGATCCGTTACCTTCCTTTCTCATGGTTCCGCATCCATTGTGCCCTGTATGCCAGAGGATAAGGCATTCCTCCCAGAACCTGTACCAAGGTCTGCAAGAGATTCTAGTAAGGAGTAGATGTTCGGGATCGTTGGGTTAGACCGAACTTTAGTCCAAAGTTCAGTTGGGGTACCAGAACTGTGCCCGAACTTAAACCTAAACCCCATAGAAATCAATGGTGACCGGAACTTTGGTGCTGGAAAATCTCTCTCTCCCTCTCTATCTCTCTCTCTTCCCCTCTCTCTCTCCTCCCCAAACTCTTGAACTATAAAATGTACTTCCAGGAGAAGTCCTTGTTCGAAGTTCAGCACAGGACCTAGCGTTCTGTATGAACCCCAAATTTTACAGTTCAGGTTTGCTCATCTCTACCAGTAAGGCCTCTTACTGCCATGGACGATAGTTCCTTGCTGCTGCCAGCAGCCCACTGCACTTGAACTTGACCTTGGCTACAGCACTTCCCTATCTGACTAACTATCAGGAAGTAGTCTGCTTTATACCATAATTTATCCCATCCCATAGTGGGCTAGTCCCAAACATTAACTTTAAATTATCCTATGTCCCTAGCTAACTGCAGTTACTATCTTATATCAGTATGTACTAAGCCTCTTGCCTTTATCTTAGGTCCTAGATTCTAATCTATATCTTACCCTATGCTGTACAGTACCATATCACAGTCTATTCACAGTATACATGTTACACACTTATGTATTACTTCTACATTACTCATACACTATACATCATCATATCACAACACTTTACATAAAATATCCAAAAGACGCATAATACAATATACATGACGCGATTGGTGACTTCAGGGGTGGGAACACAGTAGTACAGTCCACCACTATTACACATTTATTCCTGTTTGAAAGTGGGTTTTCTAAATCAGAGAGCCACCACTTTTTGTAGGTCCTGAGAACCCTGAAAAATCTGTTTCATGGGTTTCAGGACAAAAAACGAACATATGTTCAACAGGCAAGCATTTGAGAATTTCAAGTCGTACTTGTAGCAAAAGGTTAAAGAAGGTCTAGTTTCTAGAAAATGATAAAGAGAATGAGATTCCTTAAAGGGTTTCTCCTCCGAGATTTCCATGTTTATTGTATTTGATTATAATTCAAAATATTTTCCTAAAGAGATGAAGTCAGAGGAGGAGGAAAATGCACTCTAACTTCTGCCCTACAGCAACGGGCAATAAAAAAACCTTTCCACAAAGCCAACGCGTATGAGTTAACAGTGTATCTACTGCCTGGCATGTCTCCCAGCCCAAATCAAGCCTGCTTCATCTCATATGGATTCGAGACACAAACTGTACAGATTGGAAACATCTGTATCCCAACTGAACGAACCGCGCCGCAGCAGCAGTGACACGCAGGGATTTACTTAAAGACTGTCCCTTTTTGTTTGACTTAGCCGAACAGAGCAAATAAATACAGTAGGTTGTGTTTAAATAAGGTCCCTGATCAATAGGGGTTTGTATGGCTTTACGACCTTCAACTATAAACAGAGTGCAGACTGAAACTCGCACCCTCTATACACCAGGACACAAAATGACTTGTTTGCAGTCTGTGTTTGGGAACAGATGTAAATTCAATCTCGCCCTACTGTAAAACGACATAAGGTCCATTTAGACGCTAGAATTTTCCCCCATAAACAGACACCAATGGTTATATACCATTCGATCTGTCAAAACAAACTGTATACGGACAGAATGATTGTTAATAGGATTGTTCTGTCCTCATATAGCATGCAACCCCTTTTTACATTGGACAATGTACTGCCAACAACAATAATTTAAGGGGTTATCCAGGACTATTTTTTTTTTCCTTGGGCCTAAAACCTGCCTATTGTGCCCGGCTCCGATCTCTGCCGGCACAGATCTTTGCCGGCCATTTAGCGGCTTCCCCTGATGTCATGTTAACAGAAAAGCAACTTCTCTTCCACTCTTCTCTATTGATAGGGCATGACTGCCGATGTCATACTGATTGACAGCTGGCTCCCCGTTGCAGGGAGCCAGCGGTCATTTAGCATGACATCGGCAGTCATGCTATGTCGACAGCCCGGAAGAGGAAGACCTGTTCTGTTGACGTTGAGCAGGAGCTGTGTTAGCAATTACCTGACTGCTAGTTTTTAGGCCCATAGTAAAATTTTAAAAAATTGTCCTCAATAAAACCCTTTAATGACCTGAATGAGCAATCCAGATGGTCTAAAAATTATCACTTTGATAGTTCCATCAGCTGATCAGTGGCTTGTTTACATCAACCAATAATCTGGAATATGAATTCTTATGGAAGTTTGTTTGCCAATTATTGGCTTATGTTAAAGAGCCTTGACTTGTGGCCATGCTACCATGCCATAATTGGATGCTAATTGAAGATTTAGGGTCTACATGTCTACACTAGTAGCTATGGCAGGGGATAATTTTTTTAGTAAAAACTTTTGGGCAGCACTATTGTCTTACATCTCTGGGACTATGAGTTTCTATCTAACCAAAACAAAATAAAAAAATAGTAGTTGACCTATAGGTTAAATATAGTATATTGGAAACCACACAGTTATGATCCATGAGCACCCCAAGTTAAAGAAGAATCCACATTTTTAGACTTTGACAATGGACAGTGTGCTTTTGACAAATTGGCATCATTTTTTGCCATAGAGTCCTATTTCCCCCTGGTAGTTTGGAAGACCCACCAAATTAGGCAAGACCTGCCAACTATTAGATGTGAGGGCCTCTTAAACTCTCCCTTGACAGATAATTTCTGGAGAAAAAAGGATCGGAAGTTAGAATTTCAATACCTGATTCTTTTGTTTACAGGAAAAAAGGAGATCTGCAGTACTCCGACTTCATTGAAGATAGTCACCAGGCACGCAACGCATGGCGGAAAGAAGCAGAGAAGCTCATACTGGAATACAAATTCTTGGATCAGCTGCTGTTCAATCAGCTACTTTAAATGCATGAAAAAGGCAGTGAAAACAGCCCTTTCAGAATTATGTTTGGGAGAAAAGGAAGCAAAATAAGTTAATGGAGTATTTTACAAAGATTTGTAAGCTTGCAAAGACAGATCAATAATTAAATAAAAAAAAGTTTACTCTTACAAGTAAAGCAAATGAGGCGATGGCATGCGGACTTGGCCATCTTGCAGCTCCAAAATAGCTACCACGAAAAGGCTTGGCGCCAGCTACTCCGTTTTCCGTAACCCCTAGCCTTCAGCCTTTAATCCCTATACAGGGATCTGGACATACACAGGAGTCCTTGGGCTGGGCCACAAAGTTAGCTGCTGTTTGGTTTTGCAGACTGGCAAGAAGGATAGCCAGGTCAGAACCATAAGGTAACGTCAAGAACAAAATAGTAAAGAAAGAGGGAAGTTAAATATCAAACTGAGGTCAAAGATTGGGAAAATCAAGACAAAACACAGGAGCAGAGTACAGAGGTATACCAGGACAGAAGAGCTATTGACTGGCAGTGGAAACTGACTCTCAGGAGCTTAAATAGAGAGCAGCTCCACCCAGTGCTGACATAAGGAAGAAACCCAATCTAATAGAATTAACCCCCATAGCTTCTGGACTGGTACAGCCACAAGATCTAGGAATGAAACAGGAATACTGAATAGTCACTCTGCATTGGCCGAGAGCAAAGCAGGAGTAGATGGGACAGGAGTAGATGTCGCAATCTGGTCAAAATATGTCTGGAACTGCATACTGAGAGTACTGTTTCATCTGCCTTGTTCATGCTCTTAAAGTAGCAGATTTGAACTGATTTGAACTGCAGCTGTTCCAAAAATCTGTACAATATATTTTTTAAATGCGGAATTATAATAATTGTAAAGTGCTGCGGAATATGCTGGAGCTATATAAATAAAAATTATTATTATTATTATTGTCCCTTTAAGATTGATGGTGACCACTTGACTCAAAGGGATCATGTGCTTCCAAGGCCATTAGAATAAAGCTGCTAAGCATGGGGAAAAAAATGGGAAAAAAAATGATGCAAAATTTATTTTAAGGTCACTCCCCCGATCTGGGAAGTACAGATGTGCCCTAGTTGGCACACTCTGAAGTACCATGGTCAGTCAGGGCAGTGCCCATGTCCTTATTGAATTTGACTTTATACATGCAAAAACCATGTTATTTTACAAACAAGAACATTTACGAAAATGGAAACCAGGCAGCGTAAGTCATGAAATGTGGCTCTCGTTATATTTCACATTAGTTAAACAAAAAGTCAGAAATCACCTTCTAGAATATGACGACTTTAAAGTTTTGCCAACTGGCCGGGGAACACAACATTCTCATAGTTTGAGCTCAGAATGTTTTCTCAAATTGTACATGAATCCGCGATGGTGAGCTGGCTGCCTCAGCTGTGATGGAGATAACACATTTTAAAGAAAATTTACTAGGTCTCTTGTTTAAAATGTTTGCCCACTTTTTCACCTAGGCTTATTTTTGTTTGAGTGTGACATTCTTTTATGAATGCTCGATTTCCCTCGCTCGTGCTTCTATTTTCGAACAGAAATCTGACAGTTTCAAAAGTCTTGTAATAATAATAATAAAAAAAAGAAAATGCACATGCTAGGATTTCTGTACAGTTGATTGAAAAAGCAGAATCTGTTGGGGAAGTTATTATGTTAGAAGGGTTTTTTGGAACGTTAATATTGATGGGTTATCCTTAGGATAGATCGGTGATTGATCCCAGCTCCCCACCAGTACATCAGAAGTTGTCACCATTTATATATTGTGTAATGGCCTGTCAATGGTACTACAAATTCTCAACCATTAACTTTATTGAGTTGAGAACTTACAGTACCATTCATGGCCAGAATTTTACGTATATAGCACTATTAATTCCTCAGCTCTTTACAGACATCATCATCCCTGTCCCCACGGGGGCTCACAATCTACATCTCCTATCAATATGACTTTGGAATGAGGGAGGAAACCAGAGAAGCTGGAGAAAATCCACATAAACACAGGGAGAAGATAAAAACTCCTTGTAGATGTTGTTCTTTGTGGGATTTGAACCCAGGATGTTGGCAAAGTGCCACTGAACCACTGTGCTGCCCACACACCACCTACAGAGCTTTGAACCACCGTGCTGCCCACATACTACCTACAGAGCTTTGAACGACTGTGCTGCCCACACACTACCTACAGAGCTTTGAATGACTGTGCTGCCCACATACTACCTACAGAGCTTTGAACCACCGTGATGCCCACATACTACCTACAGAGCTTTGAATGACTGTGCTTCCCACACACTACCTACAGAGCTTTGAATGACTGTGCTGCCCACATACTACCTACAGAGCTTTGAACCACCGTGCTGCCCACACACTACCTACAGAGCTTTGAACAATAGATAGAATTAAATATGAGGCAGTACCCATTTAAATCCATGGGTTGTCTATGCAATGAAGGACAGGACAGGTCCTCCGAAATGAGAAACTGTCTACGTGACCATTTTCCACTCTTCAGGCCAACAGATAAGGATCCCAAAAAGTCCCTCTCACCTCACTACAACTTAGAATTCAGCAGAAATGATTGAATACTGTTTAGTATTTAGTTTAAAAAAATCTTAAAACATATAATAAAACTGGCATGTATGCCATGTTTTGGGGAGCAACAGCATGGAGGATATTATTCAGCAGTACTGAGTAGTGTAGCTGTGAATCAAGCTTTGGGATGAGCTATAACTCTAACAAGAAAGCAGACACATGGTCAGTGTGTGTCTCTGCCTCTCTTCTTCTCACTGTACTCCCCCCTCCTCTCCATAGAGATCAATAGGCAGCTGTAACCTGATCCTTCAGTGAGCTGATAGTATGTCTTGGTTTGATCAAGTTGAATTTTAGCTCCTTATCTAAACATACTAATAGATTATTTTTAAACCAAAACAGCTCTTTAAAAAAAAAATAAAGGGCCATTGTCCATTGCATATGTGTCACATGACTGTAGATCATACCCTACCCATAAATTGAAGGCAATAAGGGGGAGCTACCAGGGATTAACGAAGTGTTGTTGATGTTTTGCCTTAGGTGAGACAAGGTCCATTCATGACCAGATACCTCCACTTATGCAATCTGTGACCCTCACTTGATAAATTCTACATAGGAAGATACAATTTCCAGTTGGGCGTCTACATTCTCCACAGTTTGCCGGTTCTATCTTTGAGTGATAATGTATTTTCCACACACAGATTTAATTAACTCTGTCTGTGCCAGGATAGGAGCCAAACATTGCTTCAACGCTGAAGTTCAGGAGAAGTTGACAAAGCCTCACAAGTTCAATCGCTCCAGGCTTCTTAAATTCTAAATTCAGTCCTAGTCCCAGGTGACCAATGGAAGTAGCTATAATACAATAACAGTCTAGAAGGGTGGATAAAGTTCTTGGCCTTCACAGAAAGAACAGCTTATACATTACAACTATCTGGTAACTCCAGAGGTCTTTTGGCGAGAAAGGCAACATCCCAGCCCATTGATTCATTAACTGAAGGAGAAGTAAATTGTCTCATTAACTTCAGGATCTCTTAAGGCTCATGTCCGATATTAAGAAACGAGCAGCTTTCCGGAGGAGACATTATTTTGGTACAAACTTATTGTGCAGGGAATGTGCTAAAATCTGATTATGTTTCCAAGAAATAGAAGCTATATTTCTTTTGGGAAGATGTGACCCCACAAAAATAAGGTCAACTGCTTTAATGGGCAGAATCCCAGCATCTATTTAACAGTAATCATACTCCGTTCTAGAATATTGTAATATATTATAACAGCTTGTCATTATAGGAAGTAAATCAAACATGAAGACCGGTCTAGATTGTGGTAGACAGAACTTAAATATAGAGGGGTAGAGCAAGGAGCTGATTGGCTACCAAAAAGTTGTTGATGCCTATACTCATCCATCATATTTTAGGGTTTTTATGGTCTACAGAATAAGTATTATTTAGCCTTAGGGTAAGGAATGTTTACTAGGATAACTAGAATGGTATTCCAAAAAAGGTTGATATATGTTCACCAATTTATGAGATTTATCATTGTGGTTGAAACATGAGTATGGAACAGGCCACTGTAATGGGAGAACAGGCAAAACGCAAACTCCAGCGCCATTAACTCTTGATTTAAAAGGGGGAAAAGTGGAGACCGACCTGTGAAGTAACTAGACACCTTGTGTAATATGACTAATTGTGGCCCTTGTATGTATAGTATAGACTAATGAGTTCATACATCATTTAATTGTTCTATATGTTAAAGAGATTGTTCATACTGATCAACTTTTTAAAGTGGTTATCCAGGACTTTGTTTTTTTTTTACTATGGGGCTAGGAATATACTTGAAAATAATTGCTAATGACCTGCATTTTCTGTCCTGCAATGATATGTTACGGCTGAGGAAGCGATTTTCCAGATTCATTTGACCTCACATGAACAGAGAAGCTTCTTCTCTTCTTCTCTACTCTGTTGACTGGGCGTAACTGCTGTCATTCTGATTGACAACTGGCTCCCCGCAATAAGGCAGCGGGGAGCTGGCTGTCAATCAGCATGAACATGTCACTGACATGCTCGTTGACAAAGTAGAGTGGAAGAGAAGGAGCTGCTCATTCAACATGAAAGAAAGCAGGTGTCACAGGTGTGTCAGAAGTGACAGACAGTCACCCTGCAGTTGGTTGCAGGAGATCTCTACGTTTGGCATTACAGACACCTTCTTAGAGGCTGTCTCTAGGACCCACCGGCTACCTTTCTCTGGCTAATTTACACCCTGTCCTGGGTGTATAAATACCTGCTGTGTTCCAGAGGGAGGTACCGGTGATATTCATTACTCCTTGTGAAGGCTTGAGCAAGAGCAGTACTATTTCCTCTCTGCTCTTGCGACGTGTGCGCAGTTGTCTGGAGTTGTCTAAAGCTAAGCAATTCCCCTTTATTTGTCCCCCCTTGTTGTCTTTAGTGTCAGTGGGGATCGACTAGTGCTCATCTCCTCCCTTCCCTAGTATTAGCCAAACGCCAGGGAAAGACAGGGCGAAGAACGCGTGCGGCGATTGGTGAAGGGCCAATATAGGGACGTTAGGGGAGACAGGGTGATATTCTATTAGCCAGGAGGTCTCCACTCACCACTTTCCCTAGAGTCTGGGCTTCCTTTCCCTTTGTGGTGCACTAAGCCTTCCAACACCTTGCGTGACAGCAGGAGAATCATCGGCAGGAGCAGTCCGTGACTGCTCTGAGCCGGAAGACATCGGAGCAGGACAGAAAAGGCAGATAGTTAGCAACGTAAGTTCTTGGCCTCAAAGCCCAAAAAAAACAAAGTTCCAGATAACCGTTTTAATCACTTCAAGAACCCATAGAAGATAAAAAAAAATTCATACTCACATCACACAGTGGTGCCATTCCAGAGATGTCAGCACTGCCTTGCCTTGGAGGTTGCATGACATCATTCTTTCACCTGACTGCTGCAGCCAATAATCAACTGATGATCAGCTGCAGCTCATGAATTTTCCATCAAAGTGGATATGAGGGCACTGTGCTTTGGTGGGAATGTCAGCTGGAGTAAGTCACGTGTCACCTGTGCTGGATCCAAAAGCTGGGTCACGAGAATCCAATATTTGCTGCCATGTGGAATGGGGAGCAATTATGGCATCTATTATCTCTGTAATAGTTTTTTTTTTATAAAAGATCCATGCACCATCCCATACACCATATACAATAATGTCTACAGAGCGCCACTGTGGCGCCCTGCTGCGCATTGGTACCACAGACCCCAGAAGGGTGCATGGATGGACTTCTTCACAAGAGGCCCTCACACATTCACACACCTCCACCCTACAACCTCAGACCAGCAGAGGGAGCCAGTTAGGGACATATATAGGGAGGGTGGAGCCAGGCAGCTCAGATTAGTTCCTGCTTAGAGACAGAGAAGAACACAGCTCAGAGTTGAGCAGAGAGCGTGCTGACACTCAGAGAGCAGTGAAGAGGCAGCGAGCTGGCTGCTGTGCTTAGGCGAGCCAAGGCCTACAGCACGTGTGGAAGCCTAGTGAGGGCCTTGAGTGGGCCGAAGGCAAGAGGAGAAGGAAGAAGTAGTGAGGGGGCAGAGGAGCATACCAGGCTCACCCCGAGATATTTATACCAGACACCGGGTCCGCGCCTACAGGGACTATTTATACCCAGTAGGAACCACTGGAATCCCTGGAGGGCTACAGGTCCCAGGTTCACCAAATGCTGATTGTAGTACCAGGGCTAGGAGTCACGGAGGTCCCAGCGTCCAGGGAGAGTGATCTCCAAAGAGAAGGCCCTACCACCAGGTCAGCATGTGCAAAAGAGAGACAGTAACCATGCTAGGCCTAGCTCCAGGCAGGTCAGAAGCTGAGAGAATAAAGCAACGGATCAGGAGGCCCTATACCCGCTCACTGGGGAGAGTCCAGAAGTGCGCCCTTCACCTGGAGTACCCTGGACCGTGCCTGCAGCATCACCAGTAAAGGTACTGAAGCTTACCCCCGTGTGAGTGTCCGTCTTTCCTCCAGGACCGTCCTGCCGTCTCTCCCCTGCACCACCATCTAGTACACCCCCACGCTGCCCTGAGGCCCGCTTCACCTGTGGGGAGCCATTCCATCACAAGCTGCCCTACCATCTGCCTCAGAGGACTGCTCCGCAGCGGCGGCACCCCTTAGCCGCATTCCACAGGTGGCGTCACGAACTTTCCAAATCCCCTATATATATATCCCCTTTTTACTGACCGCCCTGAGTCAAGGACCGGACCAGCCACCGTGATATCCCCTATACCGGCATCCATAGGCCCGGCTCCCGAGTACCCCCCGGCCCTGGGGGCGCGTCAGCCTTGGCGTCACAAACAGGATTCCGTGCCCATTGCCACCGGATACTGTGCGCCTTAGGAGACTGTGATACTCACTGTGGTGAAGTTTTCCCGCCATTCCCGAGATTTCCCGCCATTGTCCGCCATCTTCCTGTCGCCGCGCGGGAAGAAAAGGGGCATAACCACAGGAATCGGAGAGGCATAACCGCTGGAAGTGCGCGAAGTGGAGGACACGCCCCGCCCCTGACATCGAACCAGGAAGCGTCAGGTCCTGGAAGGAGCCAGAGGACGCTCTGACGTCAGACGCAAGCGACGCAAGGTCCTGGAAGAAGACTGTCGCCCGCGGAGCTGCGGCCTACCTGGTAAAGAAAGTGAAGAAGGTAGGCTCCGGTACACTAGGGGGGCGCAACAATGGCCGACGACCAGCAAGCCGCCAAAGCACCGGTTAACGCTCCTGATGCCCAGCCTGCGCCTGGCGCTGCACGGGCCTCAACAGCCGCTCCACCAACAGGGGTCGTGACCTCGTTATTAGCTATGGCCCTGCCGTATATCCCTGGAGCGAAGTGGCTTCCCCAGTATAACGGCAAACCGGACACCCTGTCCGGATTCAAGAGAAGAATATGCGGTGTGCTAGACATGTATTCTATGACCGTTAAACAGAGAGCCGCTGTTGTGCTGGGACAATTGACTGCTGCCGCGGAGCGGGAAGTTGAAACCTGGCCAGTGTCCATCATCTTTAAGAGACTGCAAACTGTGTTTGAAAACCGCACTGAGACAGATCTCTGGATGAGGTTCTATCACTGCGTCCAGAAGCCTGAGGACAGTGTCCGGGACTACGCCTGGCGCTTACAGTAAGCCCTGCGGGCCCAGAAACAGGTTAGACCAACCAGCATACAAAATGAAAATAAAATGCTGACCGAACAGTTCATCCGGGGGCTGAGGTCCCAGGAGGAGAGCAGAACAGTACGGTGGTGGGCCTTAGATCATCCAGATGCCACCTTTGACACCCTTAAGGACATGGATATAAAGGGTCTGCAGCCCCTGGAAACATCAGATACTGCTATCCAGCGTTACCAGGGTGGGGCCACCCCAGTGCCCGCAGCACCAACTGCTCCTTCACTAATGGCCGAAGCAAAGATGCAAACAGTGCCTCCTAGCGAGCTGGACAGCCTATGCTCTTAAGTGCGCCAGTTAAGTAAAACCCTGGCCACTGTCCTGAGCAGCCTGCAGCTACAGGAGGAGCCCGAGCCGGAAGGAAGGATACTACTCACTGACAGCCCTGAGGATGTCCCCTGGATGAGAAGAAGGAGGAGGACAACGTCACCCCGGAGGACAACGCCACCCAGTGGGAGGACCCACGACCAACGTCGCCCTCCAGGAGAGTTCATCTGCTATCGCTGCCAGAAGGCAGGCCACACAGCGCGGAACTGTCCTTTACACGAGCAAACCCTGGGGCTGAGGGCCGACACCCAGGAGTAAATCAAGCAGGCCCATCAAACTGGTACCATCGGTTCGTGGGAGGAAGACCCTTCCTGTCCATTGTGCTGGATGGCATCGCGACACCTTCCCTGCTGGACATTGGATCTCAGGTAACCATCATACCTGATGTCCTCTACAAAAGGTTCTGGTCCATAGGTGAACTCCAGCCGCCAGCCCCGAACCCATCCGTGTATGCCTCTAACGGCCTTCCTCTTAACCTAGTAGGGGTTGAGAATGTGACAGTGAAAGTGGGTAGAGCGGAGCTAAAGGACCAAGGACTAATTGTAGTGGAGTCTAATCCTGGTGATACAGACTTGTATATGATACTTGGTACAAATATTGTCGGTAACTGTTTGGGAGAAGTGTTGTTTTTGCTCCAACAGATTGCTGACACCGCCAAACCAGGGGAGAGGAGGGTGCTCCAGAAAGAGATCTGAGCCCTTATGTACCAGCAACAGGTAAAGCTATCAGGTGCTGAAATTGGTAATGTACGGGTGACAGACCGAATACCCATTGTGATCCCCCCGATGAGTGAGATGCTGATTTGGTGTAGAGCAGCAATAGGTCTCAAAGGACAGAGCTACCAGGCGGTAGTAGAGCCCCTTAGCTCGGAGCATAGACCTACACTCTTGACTGCCAGAGGGGTAGTGGATGTACGCAATGGGAGGGTGCCCGTACGCCTCCTAAACTATGGGGAGGACGAGGTTAGATTACCACGCTACGCCACTGTTGCCAAACTGTACACAGTAGATAACAACTCCATACACATGGCGGAGTCCTTAACTTCACCAGACGAAGTGGAGGATAATGACCCGGGAACCCAGGTGGAGGATTGGTGTCAACAGCTCCATGTTGGGACAGACACCACTCCTGCCCATCAGAAACAGGGTGTACACCGGGTGGTTCAGGAATACGAGTGGGTATTCAGTAAACACCCACTTGATTTTGGGAGGATTAAAGGGGTACAACACTATATACCCACAGGTGACTATGCACCCATCAAAGAACGTTACAGGCCAATCCGACCAGCACACTACCAGAAAGCGAAGGAAATGTTGCATGACATGAGGAAGGCAGGGGTAATAAGAGATATCTGTAGCCCCTGGGCAGCTCCCCTGGTCCTAGTCAGGAAAAAGGATGGAAGCATGAGAATGTGTAGATTACAGACAAGTAAATCGCATAACACGCAAAGATGCATACCCTTTGCACCGTATAGAGGAATCCCTGGCTGCATTAAAGACTGCAAATTACTTCTCCACCCTTGACCTCACTAGTGGGTACTGGCAAGTAGCTGTTGCTGAGGAGGATCGGGAGAAGACAGCCTTTACTACCCCGATGGGACTCTGCGAGTTCAACAGTATGCCGTTCGGACTCTGCAACGCCCCCGGAGCGTTCCAGAGATTGATGGAGTGCTGCCTGGGACACCGCAACTTCGAGACTGTGCTGCTGTACCTGGATGACGTGATAGTGTACTCCAAAACGTACGAGGACCATTTGAAGCACCTGGCAGAGGTATTTGAGTCGCTATCCCGGTATGGGATGAAGCTGAAGCCCTCCAATTGCCACCTGCTCAAGCGAAAGTTACAGTACCTGGGGCACATCGTCAGTCCAGAAGGAGTAGCACCGGACCTGGAGAAGGTCACTGCCATCCAGAGATGGCTGGAGCCGAAGAGCCTCAAGGAGGTACGTCAGTTCCTGGGACTAGTCGGGTATCGGCGACTTTGCAAGATCTCCTGGTAGGACAGTCCGGGAGAGGCAGAAACCCCCCGTTCCAGTGGGGTAAGGAGCAAGCTGAATCCTTTGAGGTCATGAAGGAGATTCTGACTGGCGAAGAGATCCTAGCCTACCCTGACTACAGCCAACCGTTCCTGCTGTACACTGATGCCAGCAACAAGGGATTAGGAGCTGTGTTAAGTCAGAAGCAGAATGGCCGAGAGAAGGTGATCGCCTATGAAAGCAGTAAGCTCCGCCCGACCGAGAGGAACCCAGAGAACTATAGCAGCTTGAAGTTGGAGTTCCTGGCCCTGGTCTGGGCCATCATAGAGCAGTTCAAGCACTACCTAGCCTCCAATAAGTTCACTGCCTACACTGATAATTACCCCTTGACTCATCTAGAGACAGACAAGTTGGGAGCCATGGAACAACGATGGATGGCTCGGCTGTCAAACTACCAGTTCACCATTAAGTACCCGGCTGGCTGAAAGAATGCCAACGCCGATGCCCTGTCCAGGATGCCGCACCAGTCGGATACTGAAGAAGAAGTGGATGACCTGGAGGAGATTGAGCTACCTGCCTTCCATAGGAATGGGATGGTCCACGAGCAGCGCACCTCCAGGAGGTATCTGTTAGAACCCTCCTGTTCGTTTTTGCTATCTTGTGTTTTGCGGTCACGTGACCAGCTGCCTATATATTCCAGCTCTGCCCTTCTGGCTTTGCTGGACTTCAGTGTTTTTTGCCTGTCTCTCTAGCCAGGTGCTTCGGTGCCTATCTCTGTCTAGTTTGCTTGGTCCTCTGGGACCTCTAGTACTTTTTGTCAGTTTGTCTTTTTGCTCTGCAACAACTTCTGTTAGGAGGTGTCCCATTTTTGTCCCAGTCCTTAGCTCTTTAGGGACCCCTCCCTTTATTCTATAGGTCCCCGTTCAGACTAGCCGAGGACGAAGGCGGGTCTGTTCACAAGGAACAGGCTGTCCGTTACATCGTAGGGATTCAGCTTAGTCTTACTGTAGGGACAGCTTTTCCCATTCTTTCCTTAGTTTAAGTTGCAGATCATAACAGTATCGTGGTAAGACACTAAACCCTTTACCTCACCACAGTTGGAAGGAGACCCAGGACAGCGACCCGGTTGTCAGCCGTATTAAAGAACTGATAACCCAGGAGGGTTCCTCCCTGTAAAAGGACGTGTGACGCTCCCAGCCCTGCCCTGGGAAGATGGGGTACTCGGAGCCGGGTCAGATGTTGAGGGGGATGCAGCCGTGGCCTGGACCCGTTCCGTGCCCAGGGCCGTCACATTAAAAAGGATGTAAGGGCTTTCAGGGTTGAGTGGTATTATCGACTACGCCACCTGTGGTGTCTGATAATGCGCCACCAGCGCTGCAAGCAGTCCTCTGAGGCTGGATGTTGTGGCAGCAGGCGATGGTATAACTCCCCACAGGCGGAGCTGGGCCTCAGGGCAGATGGGACAGGAGGATGGGGAGAGTAGTCCTGGGTCACTCTGGTGCTGTGTGGTGCAGTGCAGAAATGAAGGAATCAGAGGCCATAGGGATAGTCTTCCAAGTCTTTTACTCACAGTTCTTTTAAGCAGCGGCAAGGCTTCTCCCTGCTCCTCACGGATCACTGCGGCCCCCAGGGATGAGGGTTCAGCGCACCCAAGGAATTCAGGTACTTCGATCAGGACCCTCCGAGTGTTCCTAACAGTCCTCTTTGAACCTCTCCTGTGTGTGTGCGTGCAAAGGCTGGGTCTCCCTCTGGACTATGCACAGATATAGGGTAAGGCGGCAATTCCGTTCTGCCTGTCACCCGACGGGATCCACTGTAGCCTACCGGGCTTCTCTGACAGAGACGTGAAGTAGCAATGTCAGATATCGGGGGCCGGTCACCCCTCTTGCAGCAGTAGTCCCTCTGAATAGATCAGGTAGGCGAGGAGAGGTGGCGTGCTCCGCTCCGTCTGCATCCTCCCTGGGATCCTTTTGCTTGTGGAGCTGTCACTAAAGCTCCCAACCTTCTCAAGCAAGGGAACTTGACCGGGGTAGAGACTCTGTTAACTCCTTCCCGCTCCTCCTGTCAAGGTCAGGGCACGAGGACCGTGTATCTTCAGCACACTGCAGGCTCCTACACAAGGCCACTGTCAGCTGCAAAGACCACAATCAAATAACCTTGTGCTTAAGATGGCTGGCTATTATATATGAAACTATGTGTGCAACCTAAAACTGTGTTCTACCCTTCACCCACTACATGGTTCCCCTATCTTTTGGTTCCCCTCACTTGTGATCCTGCAGAGGCAGCACTATGCTGCATACTTGCCTCCCATAGGTCAGGAGTGTGTAGTGTTGAATGTAGATTCAGGGTCCTGACCAGTGCACCTTCCTTACCTGGGTGAGGAGACACTACACATGCTGACAGGCTGCAGTATCCCCCCTTGTGGCGACCGAACCCTCAGGGGCGCCACAGACGCGTCTTCACAAGCCAAGCAACTGTGGAATGAGAGAAGCCGGCTGTTCATCTATAGAGAGAAGCTGTGCCGAAGGTATGTCAACCCAAGGACCCATGAGATGGTATGGCAGATCGTAGTGCCCAGGACAGACATCCAGATGGTGTTGGAGGCCTACCACGATCAACCAGGGCACTTTGGCTGGAAGAAGCTGGAAACCCTCCTGAAGAATCGGTTTTATTGGGTTGGAATGCGGAGTTTCATAGAGAGATGGTGCCGGGATTGTGGACCCTGTAGCCTCAGAAGAAAGGACTACAGCAGCCAGAAGGCACCCCTGCAGTCCATCAAGACAACCCAGCCCCTGGATATCGTTGCACCGGATCACGTCAAGTTGTCACTAGAGATGAGCGGTGTTCGACTAGAACTGTTCGCCAATCTCAAATTCGAGCTGTTTTGGGTGGTGTTCGAGTTGTTCCACGAACCCGAACGATTTGCAAAAAATTCGGCTGTTCGAGGTTATGTTCGATAACTGTTCGTGCACCAAAAGCGTGTCCTGCATGTCTGGCGCTATTTAGAGCACCAATCATGCAGGGATTGTCTGCCACTCACTGTAATGCCACAGCCATGGTGGTTGTGGCATTACAGTGATTGCCCAAATCGATGGGAACAGTGCCAACAGTGAAACATGAAAAGCCGGCAATTCAGCAGCGGCATACACCGGTACCCGACAATTTAGAATAGAAAGAATAGAGAATCACACATAGATTAGATAGATAGAAACATGTCAGTCACATATATAAGAAGTATAGTGACAGTGTTGGTTACTGTACTAGTCATTTAGCGTAAAGGATTTATCAAAAAAAATAATAGTGTTTTCATGCACCGTCTCTTTAAAAAAGCCGGCCGGCAATTCAGCAGCGGTACCCGACAATTTATAACAGACAGAATAGAGCTTCACACATAGATTAGATAGATAGAAACATGTCAGTCACATATATATGAAGTACAGTGATAGTGTTGGTTACTGTACTTGTCATTTAGTATTAAAACAAAGGATTTATTATTAAAAAAATTGGCGTGGGGTTCCCCTTAATTTTAGGCTCTAGCGGAGGTTAAGCAGACGGCTGGGGCAGATGTTTGAAGCCTGGGAAGGGGGTAATACCCACGGAGCTTCCCAGGCTACTAATATCAGCCCCCAGCTGAATACATAGCCTTTACTAGCTATTAAAATGGGGGACCCCCCCAAAAAAATGACGTGGGGTCCCCCCTAATTTAATAGCTAGCAAAGGCTAGGCAGACAGCTGGGGGCTGATATTAATAGCCCAGGAAGGGAGCCATGAATATTGGCCCCCTCCCAGGCTAGAAACACCAGCCGTCAGCCGCCCCAGAAATGGCGCATTCATAGGATGCGCCAATTCTGGCACTTAGCCTCGCTCTTCCACGCTGCCCTGGTGCGGTGGCAGGGGGTAATAGGGTTGGGGTTGATGTCAGCTTATAATGCCAGCTGACATCAAGCCCAGGTTAGTAATGGAGAGGCGTCTATAAGACACCCCCATTACTAACCCCATAGTCAAAGTTAAAAAAAACACAAACACCCAGAATAAAGTCCTTTAATTGAAATAAAGACACAATCCTTTATTGTTCTAAATTAAACCATACTTACCGTCACGCCCATTCCAGCTGAAGCCAACGATCTCCTGCAATAAAAGAAAAATAATAAAGCAACCTCATCCTTACCTTTCCATGGTTCCCACGACAGCTTCAGCTCTGCTACATCGAGATGACAGGCTGGACCGCAGCAGAACGCTGCCATCCAGCCTCTCATCCCGCAGACACTGAGAAGCGCAGGCTTGCTTGCGCTGCTCAGCGTCTCTCTGTGACGACATCCAGATGAGCCGAGTTCATGTCCAATGAACTCGGCTCACCTCATGCACGTCACTGACAGCGTGGGAAAATTCTCACGCTGAAGCGGTGAGTGCAGGAGAATTCTCCCACGCTGTCAGTGACTTGCATAAGGTGAGCTCATGTCCAATGAACTCAGCTCACCTCCTGCACGTCACTGACAGCGTGGGAGAATTCTCCTGCACTCAGCGCTTCAGCGTGAGAATTCTCCCACGCTGAAGCGCTGAGTGCAGGAGAATTTTCCCACGCTGTCAGTGACGTGCATAAGGTGAGCTCATGTCCAATGAACTCAGCTCACCTCCTGCACGTCACTGACAGCGTGGGAGAATTCTCCTGCACTCAGCGCTTCAGTGTGAGAATTCTCCCACGCTGAAGCGCTGAGTGCAGGAGAATTTTCCCACGCTGTCAGTGACGTGCATGAGGTGAGCCGAGTTCATTGGACATTAACTCGGCTCATCTGGATGCCCTCACAGAGAGACACTGTGGAGCGCAAGCAAGCCTGCGCTTCTCAGTGTCTGCGGGATGACAGGCTGGATGGCAGCGTTCTGCTGCGGTCCAGCCTGTCATCTCGATGTAGCAGAGCTGAAGCTGTCATGGGAACCATGGAAAGGTAAGGATGATGTTGCTTTATTATTTTTCTTTTATTGCAGGAGATCGTTGGCTTCAGCTGGAATGGGTGTGATGGTAAGTATGGTTTAATTTAGAACAATAAAGAATTGTGTGTTTATTTCAATTAAAGGACTTTTTTCTGGGTGTTGTGTTTTTTTTAAATACTTTACTAGAAATTCATGGTGGTCATGTCTAATATTGGTGTGACCCCATGAATTTCGGGCTTAGGGCCAGCTGATAATGCCAAGCTGGCCCTAACCCCTTTATTACCCAGTGAGCCACCGCATCAGGGCCCTGGATGAGTTGGGTACAGCGCCAGAAGATGGCGCTTCTATGAACGCGCCATTTTCCGGGGTGGCTGCGGACTGCAATTTGCAGCGGGGGTGGCCCAGAAAGCTTGGGCCTCCCTGCGCTGCGGATTCCAGCCCCCAGCTGCCTAGTTGTACCTGGCTGGACACAAAAACAGGGCGAAGCCCCACGTCAATTTTCTTTAAATTATTTCATGAAATAATTAAGAAAAAAAGGGCTTCCCTATATTGTTGTGTCCGGCCAGGTACAAATAGGCAGCTGGTGGTTGGGGGCAGCCCGTTCCTGCCTGCTGTACCTGGCTGGACACAAATATAGTGCGAAGCCCCACGTCAATTTTTTTTAAATTATTTCATGAATTTCCTGAAATAATTTAAAAAAATTGAAGTGGGGCTTCGCACTATATTTGTGTCCAGCCAGGTACAGCAGGCAGGAACGGGCTGCCCCCATCCACCAGCTGCCTATTTGTACCTGGCCGGACACAACAATATAGGGAAGGCCTTTTTTTCTTAATTATTTCATGAATTTCATGAAATAATTAAAAAAAATTGAAGTGGGGCTTCGCACTATATTTGTGTCCAGCCAGGTACAGCAGGCAGGAACGGGCTGCCCCCAACCACAAGCTGCCTATTTGTACCTGGCCGGACACAACAATATAGGGAAGGCCTTTTTTTCTTAATTATTTCATGAAATTCATGAAATAATTAAAAAAAAAGTACGTGGGGCTTCGCCCTATTTTTGTGTCCAGCCAGGTACAACTAGGCAGCTGGGGGCTGGAATCTGCAGCGCAGGGAGGCCCAAGCTTTCTGGGCCCCCCCCCCGCTACAAATTGCAGTCCGCAGCCACCCCGGAAAATGGCGCGTTCATAGAAGCGCCATCTTCTGGCGCTGTACCCAACTCATCCAGGGCCCTGGTGCGGTGGCTCACTGGGTAATAAAGGGGTTAGGGCCAGCTTGGTATTATCAGCTGGCCCCAAGCCCAAAATTCATGGGGTCACGCCAGTATTAGACATGACCGCCATGAATTTCTAGTAAAGTATTTAAAAAAAACACAACACCCAGAATAAAGTCCTTTAATTGAAATAAAGACACAATTCTTTATTGTTCTAAATTAAACCATACTTACCATCACGCCCATTCCAGCTGAAGCCAACGATCTCCTGCAATAAAAGAAAAATAATAAAGCAACCTCATCCTTACCTTTCCATGGTTCCCATGACAGCTTCACCTCTGCTACATCGAGATGACAGGCTGAACCGCAGCAGAACGCTGCCATCCAGTCTGTCATCCCGCAGACACTGAGAAGAGCAGGCATGCTTGCGCTCCTCACTGTCTCGCTGTGACGGCATCCAGATGAGCCGAGGTCATGTCCAATGAACTCGGCTCACCTCATGCACGTCACTGACAGCGTGGGAAAATTCTCACGCTGAAGTGCTGAGTGCAGGAGAATTCTCCCACGCTGTCAGTGATGTGCATGAGGTGAGCTCATGTCCAATGAACTCAGCTCACCTCCTGCACGTCACTGACAGCGTGGGAAAATTCTCCTGCAATCAGCGCTTCAGCATGAGAATTTTCCCACGCTGTCAGTGACGTGCATGAGGTGAGCCGAGTTCATTGGACATGAACTCGGCTCATCTGGATGTCGTCACAGAGAGACGCTGAGCAGCGCAAGCATGCCTGCGCTTCTCAGTGTCTGCGGGATGACAGGCTGGATGGCGGCGTTCTGCTGCGGTCCAGCCTGTCATCTCGATGTAGCAGAGCTGAAGCTGTCGTGGGAACCATGGAAAGGTAAGGATGAGGTTGCTTTATTATTTTTCTTTTATTGCAGGAGATCGTTGGCTTCAGCTGGAATGGGCGTGATGGTAGGTATGGTTTAATTTAGAACAATAAAGGATTGTGTCTTTATTTCAATTAAAGGACTTTATTCTGGGTGTTTGTGTTTTTTTTAACTTTGACTATGGGGTTAGTAATGGGGGTGTCTTATAGACGCCTCTCCATTACTAACCTGGGCTTGATGTCAGCTGGCATTATAAGCTGACATCAACCCCAACCCTATTACCCCCTGCCACCGCACCAGGGCAGCGTGGAAGAGCGAGGCTAAGTGCCAGAATTGGCGCATCCTATGAATGCGCCATTTCTGGGGCGGCTGACGGCTGGTGTTTCTAGCCTGGGAGGGGGCTAATATTCATGGCTCCCTTCCTGGGCTATTAATATCAGCCCCCAGCTGTCTGCCTAGCCTTTGCTAGCTATTAAATTAGGGGGGACCCCACGTCATTTTTTTGGGGGGGTCCCCCATTTTAATAGCTAGTAAAGGCTATGTATTCAGCTGGGGGCTGATATTAGTAGCCTGGGAAGCTCCGTGGGTATTACCCCCTTCCCAGGCTTCAAACATCTGCCCCAGCCGTCTGCTTAACCTCCGCTAGAGCCTAAAATTAAGGGGAACCCCACGCCAATTTTTTTAATAATAAATCCTTTATTTTAATACTAAATGACAAGTACAGTAACCAACACTATCACTGTACTTCATATATATGTGACTGACATGTTTCTATCTATCTAATCTATGTGTGATGCTCTATCTTTCTGTTCTAAATTGTCGGGTTCCGCTGCTGAATTGCCGGCCGGCTTTTTTAAAGAGACAGTGCATGAAAACACTATTATTTTTTTAAATAAATCCTTTACACTAAATGACAAGTACAGTAAGCAACACTATCACTGTACTTATTATATATGTGACTGACATGTTTCTATCTATCTAATCTATGTGTGAAGCTCTATTCTTTCTGTTCTAAATTGTCGGGTACAGATGCTGAATTGCCGGCCGGCTTTTTTAAAGAGACGGTGCATGAAAACACTAATATTTTTTTTAATAAATCCTTTACACTAAATGACAAATGCAGTAACCAACACTGTCACTGTGCTTCTTATATGTGTGACTGACATGTTTCTATCTATCTAATCTATGTGTGATGCTCTATTCCTTCTTGTCTAAATTGTCGGGTACCGGTGAATGCTGCTGCTGAATTGCCGGCCGGCTTTTTTAAAGAGAGCGTCTTCTGAGCAGTTTGTCAGCTTTTGGACACCTTTGCAGGTGTTTTCTATGTGTTTCTATGTGTTTTTGTTTGCCTGCCATTGGTTTTAACGGTGTTCGACGGTGTTCTAAGGTGTTCGACGAACAGTTCGACGAACAGTTCCTCGAACATCCCGGTGTTCGACGAACCGAACCGAACCCGAACACTACGGGGGTGGCTCAACACTAGTTGTCACCCAGCAGGTCAGGCTACTCCTATGCCCTGACCATGGTGGATCACTATTTCCGGTTCCTGGTGGTAGCCCCCGTCAAGGATCTGACGGCAGAAACTGCAGCAAGGACATTTCAGGCGTACTTCTGCAGGCCCCATGGATACCCGAATAAGATGCTGATGGATCAAGGCCCTGCCTTTGAAGCCAAATTGTTCAAGGAGTTCTGCCATCTGTACAGGTGTAAGGAGATCCGGACTACACCGTACCACCCCCAAACCAATGGGTTATGTGAAAAGATGAATAACATCGTCATCGACCTGTTGAAGACCTTACCGATAGAAGAAAGAAACCAGTGGCCAGACAAGCTACCTGACCTGGTAGATCTGTGCAACCACATACCTGTGAGTTCCACCAATTGTATTCCAGCATATCTCACGCGAGCTAGACCCGGAAAGTTGCCCATGGACCTGGAGCTTGGTGTAGTAGAACCCGAAGCAGATATGTCCACTGAAGGCTGGGACACGACGCGACAGGAACAGTACAGGAGAGTACAAGCCTGTGTCGAAGACAGTCTGAATAGGGTAAGAAACAAGCAGGAAGCACAGTACAACAAGAGTGTGTGGCACCCCAGGGGTCTGGTTGCCACAGTGATAGAAATATTAAGTCTGAGAGCAAGTGGGAGGTTCCCTGGTCAGGAGCCCTTGAACATGCAACACCTCCTGTCCCAGACCAGATAGGGGAGGAACTTGCCCTATATAAACTGGATCTGGGGCGGGGTTAGTCAGTCAGAGCCTGGAGTTAGTTCCAGACACAGGGAAAGTAAGAGCTAGGAGCTCTGTAGGAGCCAGGAGCCGAAGACCAGGGACTTGAGCTAAGCAGAGTTCGTCCTGGCAGAAGACGCTAAGAACCGGACACAGGAGTCCGAGGCTGTGGGGACTTATATATATCCAGCAGCAGAAACCAGCCGACAGGGGATTCCAGGTCCTCTGGCCATAGAAGCCCAGAGGCTCAGTCACAAGCAAGGGACCGGCACCGCCGTCGTGGAGCGGAGGCTATCAGAAGGCCCCAAGTCACCAGCAACACGGGTGAGCACTACACGGTATACTCAGGGACGTGAGCTACTTCCACTCGCTTACAGCAAGGTAGCCAGAAAGAGTGCAGACAGACGGGGAGGCCTACAACTCCACCTGGCCAGGGGAACTCCTGTTTGCTCACAGACTGACCAGGCCTCTTATGCTAGCCAGTACTCCCGGGAGGGTCTGCCTTATCATCATCAGTAAAGACCCTGAACTGCACTGCAAAGACTCTGAGTCGTTTCTGCTGCGCTCGTGCACCATCACTCCCATCATCCACACTCACTGCCCTGAGGCTATACTCCTCCCGTGGGGAGTTATCTCATTCTCTGCTGCGCACACAACACCAGCCTCAGCGGTCTGCCTTGCAGCGGCGGTACACCTTGACCGCAATCCACGGGTGGCATAGTCGGACAATTAACCTAAAACCTATAAAAGGCTGCCACTGGTCTGACCACCCTGAGCCACGGGACCGGGTCGCCACTACTACTCCCAGCATTGCCCTGAAGACCGGTCCCGAGTGCCCCACGGCCCAGGGGGTGAGTCAGCTTTGGCGTAGTCGGCAGGATTGTGACCAACCAGCCACAAACGGGTATTGCGTGCCTGAAAAAGACTGTACACGTACCTGAAGAAGAGTTTTCCCGCCATCTTCCGTCGGTTCCCGCCATTTTCAGCCGTCTCCCGCCATTTTCCGTCGGTTCCCGCCATCTTCAGCTGTTTTCCCGCCATCGGACGCCATCTTCAGGACGCCGCGCGGGAAGAAAAGGGGCGTAGACGTCCAAACCGTGTGAGACCCAAAGCTCTGCCCCACGCACCGACGCTGCGCAAGGTCCTGGAAGGGAGAGAGAGCGACGCTGACGTCACCAGGACGCGACGCAAGATCCTCGTCCGGAGCAGCACCAGCGGAGCCGCAGCCTACAGAAGAGGATCGTCGGAAGGTAGGCCACGCTTAACTAAGGGGGAGGAGGATGACGGACGCGGAGGGACCTTCTACCACCAGCGTCGCAGCAGCAGCGGTGATGCCATTTACAATGCCTTACATCCCTGGAGCGGCCTGGCTGCCCCAATACTCAGGGGAGTCGCATACCCTAAGCGACTTTAAAGAGAAACTGTACAGCCTATTTAAAGTGTACCCCCTTGACCGAGGGACAAAAAGTGAGCATACTGGTAGGCCAGCTAACCGGTGCAGCCCAACGTGAAGTAAAGTCCTGGTCAGTCAGGGACAAGGAGACTGTGAAGGAGATCTTAGCCCGTCTGAAGGACACCTTTGATACCCATTCCTCAGCAGAGATCAAAATGAGATTTTATGGGTGCAAGCAGCGGGCCCAAGACAGTATAAGAGACTATGCCTTGAATTTGCAGGAGGCCCTGGGAGCCATTAAACAGGCAGACCCTGACAGTGTGCGGAATGCAGATGAACTGTTATCTGAACAATTCATTGAGGGTCTGCTGTCCAACGCCCACCGAACCCAGTTACGTGCAATGGCCTTGCAGAACCCTGGGTTAGACTTTGCAAAGTTCAAAGACAGGGCCATCCGGGTGCTCCGAGAACCGGCACCGGGTAGCGCTGTAACCCACCAGTGCCCTGCTATTACCTATCACCAGGAGGCGGCGCCCTTGTTTGCAGAGCCTGTGGGAGCTGGTGCGCAGGCTTTGGATAAAGACCTGGCTGCAGACCTGCACCATCAGGTCCAAGAACTGACCAAAAGCGTTGCCGCATTAACCAGGACTGTGCAGTCGTTACAGGTATCCTCTCCAGGAAGGATCAAGCTGGCCACCAGTCCGGAGAACGTCCCGTGGCGCCGATAGAGGAGGATCCCATCGTCCAGAGGAAGACCCAGCGACAGATACAACGAGGACGGACAACCCATCTGCCGCCGCTGCAATCAACCCGGACATATGGCAAGGTACTGTCATTTAAACGGGCACAACCTGGGGCAGAGGGCCAATCCCCAGGCATAAGATCATCAGGCCCATCGAACTGGCGTGATAAATACGTAGGGGGACATCCAGTCTTGCCTGTGGTACTGGATGGCATTCCTATGAGTGCCCTACTAGACACCGGGTCACAGGTAACTACCATCCCTTCTGTGCTCTTTAAGCGGTACTGGAATGACACGGACATAACCCGCTACCCAGATGACGACCTGAGTATCATCGCCAGGAATGGTCAGCCCTTGCTGCAGGTGGGATTCAAAGAGGTGACCATTAAAATCGGTAAAGTTGAACTGGCGGCACAAGGACTGATTATTGTGGACATTGACCGTCGTGAGAATCACCCTAAAATAACCTTGGGTACTAACGTGATTGAAAATTGTCTTGCAGAGATAATTGTTATATTACAGCAGGTTGCCATGAACGCCAGTTCCCGCCAGCAGCATGTCCTACAAAAGGAGATCCGGGCACTGATGAAACGGCAACAGGTGGAACTATCTGGTGGTGAGATTGGTAGCGTGAGAATGCGTGACCCGTTCCCTATTGCCATGCCCCCAAAAAGTGAGATGATGATATGGTGCCGGTTTGCTATTGGTCTAAGAGGTAGAGACTACCAAGCAATGGTCGAACAAATCTACTCGGACAGTAGGCCCACCATTTTGACAGCACCGGGGTTGGTCGATGTACGCCATGGGAGGGTGCCCGTCCGCATCATAAATATCGGGGAGAGAGAAGTATACCTGCCCCGGTATGCCACGCTAGCCAAATTGTTCACCATTAACCAAAATTCTGTAAAGGCCGTAGAACCCTTGCCTCCATCTCAACCAGAGGAAGGTAACGGCTCTAAGAAACAAATGGAGGACTGGTGTCAGCAGCTGCATTTGGGTACTGACTCCACTCCCTCACACCAAAAACAGGGAGTCTACCGGGTGGTTCAGGAGTATAAAAGAGTCTTTAGTAAATACCCGCTAGACTTCAGGCGAGTAAAAGGGGTAGAACATCACATCCCCACAGGAGACCATCCACCCATAAAGGAAAGATACCGACCTGTACCCCCTGCACACTATCAGCATGCATAGGGGATGTTGCGAGACATGAAGGAGGCTGGGGTAATCAGGGACAGCTGTAGCCCCTGGTCAGCTCCACTAGTTCTAGTGAAAAAGAAAGACAACACCATGAGAATGTGTGTAGACTACAGAAAGGTCAACCGAATCACACACAAAGATGCGTACCCGTTACCTAGGATAGAAGAATCTTTAGCTGCATTAAAATCTGCTAACTTCTTCTCCACTTTGGATCTTACTAGCGGGTACTGGCAGGTTCCTGTAGCAGAGGCGGACAAGGAGAAGACTGCGTTCACCACCCCGATAGGTCTCAGCGAATTCAACTGTATGCCGTTCAGGCTCTGCAACGCACCAGGAACCTTCCAGCGGTTGATGGAATGCTGTCTGGGACACCGGAATTTTGAGACGGTCCTGTTATACCTGGACGATGTCATCGTTTATTCCAAGACCTACGAGGACCATCTGAAACACCTGGCAGAAGTGTTTGACGCCCTGGCAAACTACGGCCTAAAGTGAAACCCTCCAAGAGTCATCTACTGAAACCAAAAGTACAGTACCTGGGACACGTGGTGAGTGCTGACGGAGTGGCTCCCGACCCCGATAAGATCACCGTGATTAAGGACTGGCCAAGACCCTCCAGCATAAAGGAAGTGCGGCAGTTCCTCGGGTTGGTAGGCTACTACCGAAGATTCATTCCCGGTTTCACCAGAATGGCAGCTCCTATGCAGGACCTCCTGATAGGCCAGTCCAGGAAGGCCAAAAACCAGAAGCCACCCTTCAGGTGGGAAAAGCTGGAAGAGGAGTCCTTCCGCCAGCTGAAGATGGCCCTCACGGGGGATGAAATCCTGGCGTACCCTGACTACGGCCAGCCCTTTATCCTTCACACGGACGCAAGCAACATCAGGCTAGGAGCCGTACTGTCCCAGATCCAGCAGGGGAGAGAACGGGTAATCGCTTATGCCAGCCAAAAACTACGGCCCACAGAGAGAAACCCTGAGAATTATAGCTCATTCAAGCTAGAGTTCCTGGCAGTGGTGTGGGCAGTGACGGAACTTTTCAAGCATTACCTTGCCTCCTCCAAGTTCACCGTGTACACGGACAACAACCCGTTGACACATCTGGACACTGCAAAACTTGGTGCCCTGGAGCAGAGATGGATGGCCCGCCTGTCCAACTATGAATTTACCACCAAATACCGGGCGGGACGCTCAAATGCCAACACGGATGCCCTGTCCAGGAAGCCGAACTTACCGAACGGAGGGGAAGATCCAGAGGAACTGGAAGAGATCGAACTCCCTGCATTCCACTGTCATGGGATTACCCAGTATTCGCACCGTGTAAGGGACAGGCACTCTGCTACGTTCAATCCCTTACCCCACTACAGCTGGGCAGAGACTCAAGACAGTGACCCCGCAGTCCATCTGGTGAAGGAAATGCTGACACAGGTTGATGCCCGCCTTGACCCAGACGCTCCGGAGGAGACCAAGCAACTGTGGAAGGAGAAAAGTAAGCTGTTTCTTTACAAAGAGAAGCTGTGCCGGAGAATGGTCAACTCCCGAACACATGACCTGGCCTGGCAGGTAGTGGTCCCGAGACGAGACGCGGCTATGGTTCTGGAGGCATACCACGACGGAGCAGGGCACTTCGGATGGAAGAAGCTGGAGTTCCTGTTGCGTGAACGGTTCTTCTGGGTAGGCATGAGAGGAGCCATCGAGAGATGGTGCAGAGACTGTGGCCCGTGCAACCTAAAAAGGAAGGACCGTGCCAGCCAGAAGCCTCCTCTGCAGCCCATCATCACCAGGCAGCCACTGGAGCTGGTAGCTCTGGACCATGTGAAACTGGCTCCAAGCAGATCTGGGTACATCTACGCCCTCACAATCGTAGATCACTACTCCCGGTTCCTGGTGGTGGTCCCTGTCAAAGACTTAACGGCTCAAACAGCAGCCAGAGCCTTCCAGCTGCACTTCTGCCTTCCACACGGGTATCCGGAGCAAGTGTTGACGGACCAAGGACCAGCCTTCGAAGCGGAGGTCTTCCTGGAGTTCTGCAACCTGTATGGCTGCAGGAAGATAAGAACAACGCCCTATCACCCTCAGACTAACGGACTCTGTGAGAAAATGAACCAGGTGGTGATAAACTTGCTAAAAACGTTGCCCCTGGAAGAACGTAATCTGTGGCCTGAGAAACTTCCTGATCTGGTGGACCTGTATAGCCACATCCCGGTGAGTTCCACCAACAGTACCCCGGGTTACCTAATGAGAGCAAGACCTGGTAAGCTGCCTATTGACCTGGATATGGGAGTCCTGACACCCGAGGACACCTCGCCAGAGGCAGACTGGGATACAGACCGGCAGCAGCAGTACCGAAAAGTACAAGAGAGCGTCGAGCGAAGTCTGTTTCAAGCAAGAGAAAGGCAAGAGAAGACTTATAACCAGCATGCTCCTGCTGCTCCCCTGGTACCTGGAGAGCAGGTCTTGAAGAGAAAGAGGCGGCTCCATAAGTTGGATGACCAGTGGGAGGAGGACCCGTACACCGTACTGCCTTCACGCCATGAGAATCCAAAAGTTTGTATAATCAGTAAGGATGGAGGAGAAACCACAGCCATTGTTTCCAGAGACCACCTGAAAAAGTGTCCCGAGCAGCTGCAAAGCACTGACGAAGATCAAGATCCTCAACCCGCAGAGGAAAGGGAAGAAATGATCAGTACCGTACTCGGAGACTTTCCCCGGTCCTGGACTCAAATTAACAACGCGGTCGTGGTACCCGTCCTCACCTTTCTCCAGCCTGCCCCTCAAGGGCCTACAGAAGAACAGGTAGTGTCGGAAGAGCAGCCGGCCCAGGAGGCAGAAGAATCCATACCAGCAGCCCAGGAGAATCAACCCTCTGCTAGTAGTGAGCCTGCCGTGCCCCTAGTAAGCCAAAGAGTACGCAGAAAGCTGCCAGGCCTACCTGCAACACCTCCTACACCCTGTAGTGCAGAACCAGACAGTGGGTTACGTAGGTCCACCAGGAGCACTAGAGGACAGATGCCCGCTCGCTGGAGAATCTAAAATGTAATGTGAATTTACCTGTAAATTGCAAATGCTGAAAATGGTTTATGTTTTTGTTGCCTGGTTATTGATTATGTTTCTCTAGTTACCCGACAGGTTTATTTGGACTGACAGGTTATGGACGCTGAATAACTGGAACTACATTGTAAATAGTTGCACTTTGTGCTCTTGCGAAGACGGCCACGGAAGAAAAACCTGTCTGGCGTGGTCCCGTGTGGTCCAAAGTAATTAGCTTCGCCTTGCAGCCACGCCCAGGGCCAACGTTTGGGGATTGCATTGTACAGGTCCCCTACTCTGTTCTAAGACTTCACCTTGGGTGATATGGACACCCGGTTACGGAAATGCCGTGACCATCAAGACAAAATGTACTTTTTCCTGTTATTGTTTATACCCTTGTATTTGTGTTTTTCTTAAAAATGTGTTTAGTCCCGGAGTACTAAATTTCACTAGGGGGGAATGTGTCACCCCAGGGGTCTGGTTGCCACAGTGATAGAAATATTACGTCTGAGAGCAAGTGGGAGGTTCCCTGGTCAGGAGCCCTTGAACATGCAACACCTCCTGTCCCAGACCAGATAGGGGAGGAACCTGCCCTATATAAACTGGATCTGGGGCGGACTTAGTCAGTCAGAGTCTGGAGTTAGTTCCAGACACAGGGAAAGTAACAGCTAGGAGCTCTGTAGGAGCCAGGAGCCGAAGACCAGGGACTTGAGCTAAGCAGAGTTCGTCCTGGCAGAAGACGCTAAGAACCGGACCCAGGAGTCCGAGGCTGTGGGAACTTATATATATCCAGCAGCAGAAACCAGCCGGCAGGGGATTCCAGGTCCTCTGGCCATAGAAGCCCGGAGGCTCAGTCACAAGCAAGGGACCGGCACCGCCGTCGTGGAGCGGAGGCTATCAGAAGGCCCCAAGTCACCAGCCATACGGGTGAGCACTACACGGTATACTCAGGGACGTGGGCTACTTCCACTCGCTTACAGCAAGGTAGCCAGAAAGAGTGCAGACAGACGGGGAGGCCTACAACTCCACCTGGCCAGGGGAACTCCTGTTTGCTCACAGACTGACCAGGCCTCTTATGCTAGCCAGTACTCCCAGGAGGGTCTGCCTTATCATCATCAGTAAAGACCCTGAACTGCACTGCAAAGACTCTGAGTCGTTCCTGCTGCACTCGTGCACCATCACTCCCATCATCCACTCTCACTGCCCTGAGGCTATACTCCTCCCGTGGGGAGTTATCCCATTCTCTGCTGCGCACACAACACCAGCCTCATCGGTCTGCCTTGCAGCGGCGGTACACCCTGACCGCAATCCACGGGTGGCGTAGTCGGACAATTAACCTAAAACCTATAAAAGGCTGCCACTGGTCTGACCACCCTGAGCCACGGGACCGGGTCGCCACTACTACTCCCAGCATTGCCCTGAAGACCGGTCCCGATTGCCCCACGGCCCAGGGGGTGAGTCAAGTGCACCAGCAGAACCCTTTTCAACTGGAGAAGTTGTGCTTAAGGGAAAAAGAAGAAACCGCAAACTTGATGACCAGTGGGAGAGGGAACCCTACACTATGTTAAATTCAAGATTTGATAACAGGAAGACCTGTTTAATTACCAAGGACGGAGGAAGAACGACTGCAATGGTATCTAGAGACCATCTGAAGTTGTGTCCAGGTCTGCTAAAGCCCCAGGAAGAAGTGCCTCTCATCGTACCGGAGGAGCCTAAGAAGCAGTAATACATACTGAATTAGGAGATTTCCCGGCAGATTGGCCCCAACTAGGAGGAGCAGTGATAATACCTGTGATCCACTTCTACCAACAGCCAGAAGACCCTCCACAGCTAGTAGAACCTGTAGGTGCCCCAGAAGAGCCTGCTCAGGAGGAATCCCCAGGAGAAGGATCACCAGTAGAAGCAGAGCAGGAAGGCCCAGCCAATGGTACACTTGCCAGTCCCGTAGGGAGGTTAAGGCAGTCTTGCAGTCTCTACACACCTAGAACTGACAGAATTGGAGGTAGTACAAACACCAGTACCACACGCATCCCAGTACTACGTAGGTCAACACGTAGCACGCAAGGTCAGACCCCTGTCAGATACTGAGAGTAGAAAGAGAAACTCTGATAGTATAAATAGTTGCACCTTGGGGTATGTTGTTCTTGTGTAATTTTCATGTATGTATTGATGTATTTTTGCCTTACAATGGACAATTTAGGTGACATGGACACTTTTCTTGTTGCATTTAGTTACCTGTAAGGGTATATATAAAGGACTTGGTGGCTGAGTACTGTGTGCAGCCCAAAAACTGTTTATTTGTACATAATTGCACTCCCTGGAGTGCCCCTTTTAGGTAACCACTGAACAAAAACCTGTTTGGCGTGGCGGAAGACGTGGTCCAACTCCGGATCACCTATGCCCTGCAGCCACGCCCAGGGCCTATGTGGAGGGTTTACGGACAGGTCCCTCAAGCTCCCTTGTGCTTTGCAGTGAAATAGACACCCTGTTAGGGGACTCACTGACAATTGCTCAAAAACTCTAACTATTGTACATATATTTATTGCGTTTTTGTTACCTGTAACGTTCAAAAAAAGTGCCTCCCATAAAGGGAAGAAATGTTGTTATTGTTAACCTGTTTTGAGAAAAATGCTTCAGTCCAGGAGTACTAAGTTTTACTAGGGGGGAATGTGGCGCCCTGCTGCGCATTGGTGCCACAGAACCCAGAAGGGTGCATGGATGGACTTCTCCACAAGAGGCCCTAGCACATTCACACACCTCCACCCTACCACCTCAGACCAGCAGAGGGAGCCCGTTAGGGACATATATAGGGAGGGTGGAGCCAGGCAGCTCAGATTAGTTCCTGCTTAGAGACAGAGAGGAACACAGCTCAGAGTTGAGCAGAGAGCGTGCTGACGCTCAGAGAGCAGTGAAGAGGCAGCGAACTGGCTGCTGTGCTTAGGCGAGCCAAGGCCTACAGCACGTGTGGAAGCCTAGTGAGGGCCTTGAGTGGGCTGAAGGCGAGAGGAGAAGGAAGAAGTAGTGAGGGGGCAGAGGAGCATACCAGGCTCACCCCGAGATATTTATACCGGACACCGGGTCCGCGCCTACAGGGACTATTTATACCCAGTAGGAACCACCGGAACCCCTGGAGGACTACAGGTCCCAGGTTCACCAAATGCTGATTGTAGTACCAAGGCTAGGAGTCACGGAGGTCCCAGCGTCCAGGGAGAGTGATCTCCAAAGAGAAGGCCCTACCACCAGGTCAGCAGGTGCAAAAGAGAGACAGTAACCAAGCTAGGCCTAGCTCCAGGCAGGTCAGAAGCTGAGAGAATAAAGCAACAGATCAGGAGGCCCTATAACCGCTCACTGGGGAGAGTCCAGAAGTGCGCCCTTCACCTGGAGTACCCTGGACCATGCCTGCAGCATCACCAATAAAGGTACTGAAGCTTACCCCCGTGCGAGTGTCTGTCTTTCCGCCGGGACCGTCCTGCCGTCTCTCCCCTGCACCACCATCCAGTACACCCCAACTCTGCCCTGAGGCCCGCTCCACCTGTGGGGAGCCATTCCATCACAAGCTGCCCTACCATCTGCCTCAGAGGACTGCTCCGCAGCGGCGGCACCCCTTAGCCGCATTCCACAGGTGGCGTCACAAACTTTCCAAATCCCCTATATATATATCCCCTTTTTACTGACCGCCCTGGGTCACGGACCGGGCCAGCCACCGTGATCTCCCCTATACCGGCATCCATATGCCCGGCTCCCGAGTACCCCACGGCCCTGGGGGCGCGTCACCACCTATTTGGAGTTCTCCAGCTTATATCACTACCTATAGGACCTAAAAGCATGGCATTACACAAGCTCCATTCATGTGGGCCTGTAGTATATAGCAGAGGAGCTAAGACCACTGGTGTCCAGATACAGTTGATGATAGCTAGATGGATTATACACCTGAGCACAGCCAACTGAGTTCACGTCTGCCAGTTAGTAATTGTAACGTGTGGCCAAAACACCTGCTGGAACTGCTGGGACTATAAAGACAGCTGAGAGAGAGATGGAGAGCGGGGTGGCTCTGGAGATATTGAGATGCAACCAACAAGAGCTGTGCCAAAGATGTTGTGCAACCATTAAATTTTTGCCATCAGAAAGATACAGTGACTGTTATCCTTATTGACCGCACATTAAAGAAGCACTCCTCCTCCCATCAAAGTTTTTATCCTCTTAATATATTGCAATCATCATATTATACAGCACAGTGCACTTACAATTGTTCATTTTGCCTTTCTACCCAGGTAATTCTTTTCTTTTCTCTGCTCTATGTAGAACCAGAAAGTATCTTGTCCTTGCAGAAATCATTCCCCTCCAACTACTGACACAACTGCGACCTCGCCCCCCTACCATTGACTTTTCCTGTGACCTATGAGTCATACAGGGAAAATTGACCTTTTGTTTCTACATTATTATTTATTATTATAGCGCCATTTTTTCTATGGCGCTTTACATGTAAAAAGGGGTATAAATAATAAAAACAAGTACAATAATTATGAACAATGCAGGTCACTGACTGGTACAGAAGGAGACAGAGCCCTGCCAACGAGGGCTCACAGTCTACAAGGGATCAGTGTGGATGCAGTAGGTGAGGGTAGAGCTTGTCATGCAGAGGTATAATGGAGCGAGGGTTACTGAAGGTTGCACGCTTGTCGGAAGAGGTATAGTAGGTCTTAAGATTTCTTTTGAAGGTTTCCACGGAGAGTTCCAGAGTATGGGGAATAAACGGGAGAAATCTTGTATACGATTGTTGGAAGAGGAGGTAAGAGGGGAGTGGAGAAGGAGATCTTATGATGATTGTAGGTTGCATGCAGGTAAGTACCGGGAGACTAGGTGACAGTTGTATGGAGGAAGACAGGTTGTGGATGGATTTGTATGTCATGGTTAGGATTTTGAGCTGGAGTATTTTGGTGGACGAGTGAAGGGTTTGGCAGAGAGGAAAAGCCAGGAAATAGTGGGGACGGACAGGTGGATTAGTCGGGCAGCAAAGTTTAGGATAGATTGGAGGGGCGCGAGAATGTTAGAAGGGAGGCCACAGAGCAGGGGGTTGCAGTGGTTGAGGCGAGAGATGATGAGGGCATGCACTAGATGTTTTGCAGATTCTTGTTTGAGGAATGTGCAGATCCGGGAAATATTTTTGATTTGGAGTCAGAAGGAGGTGGAAAGGGCTTGGATATGTGGTTTGAACAAGAGAGCAGAGTCTAGGGTTACCCCGAGGTATCAAGTTTTTGGGACTGGGGAGAGTGAGCAGCCATTGACTTTGATGGATAGGTCTGTTGTGGGGGGGTTGAGTGAAATGGGGGAAAAATTATGAATTCTGTTTTCTCCATGTTAACTTTTAGAAATCAAGCAAAGAAGCTGTGTCATCAGCATAGAGGTGATACTGACAGCCGTGGAACTCTATATGCTGTCCCAGGCCGAAGGTGTAGATGAAGAACAGCAAGGATCCAAGAACTGAACCTTGGGGGACACGGACAGATAGGGGGCAAGATGAAGTGGAATGTGAGTGGGAGACACTGAATGTTCAGTCTGTTAGTTATGAAGAGATCCAAGATAGGGCCATGTCTGTGATGCCAAGAGAAGAGAGAGTCTGTAGTAAGAGGGTATGATTCACTGTGTTGAAGGAAGAGGACAGGTCCAGGAGGAGGACAGACTAGTGTTACTTGGCTTTGGCGGTTAGTAGGTCAATGGTGACTTTAATTAGGGCATTTGCAATTGAATGATGCAGTCGGAAGCCAGATTGTAACTGGTAAAAGAGGGAGCAGGAGGATGACAGTTCAAGATGGACATGTTGTTCCAGTAGTTTTGGGGCATAGAGGAGAAGTGATATTGGGCACTAACTAGACACAGAGAATGGGTAAAGGGAGGGACTTTTGAGGATGTGTATGATCGAGTAATGTTTAAAACATGAGGTGAAGACACCAATTGTTAGTGATAGGTTGAAGAGATGGGTAGGTTTGGATGAAGACTGTGGTGAGGTTTGGGATGAGGTGTGACAGGATCGGGTCAAGTGCACAGGTGGTGAAATGTGATCTGGAGAGTAGAGAGCAAAGTTTATCTTCTGTAATGGCTGAGAAGGTGGTTTTGAATGAAAAGGGCTGAGTAATTATGATGAGGGGCTCTCGAAATTGTTGTCCAAATCTTTCTCTGATGTAGTCAAACTTCTGCTTGAAGAATGAGATGCAGTCTTCAGCGGACATGAGAGGAGAGGGGGGAAGTGCTAAGGGACGCAGGACAGGAATGAAAATGTTGAATAGCTGTTTAGGGTTGTGAGACAGGGAGGATATGAGAGATGAGAAGTATGTTTGTTTTTCAGCAGCGAGTGTGGAGATGAAATTGGTCAGGGACTATTTGTATGTGATGAAGTGCTCATTGGAATGAGTTCTCTTTCATCTCCGGTTAGCAACCCTGCAAACTTGCCTCAGTTCTTTAGTGAGGCTGGTGTGCCAGGGTTGCTGTTGACTGTTCAAGCTTTGGTACTGTATGTGTGATGGGGACAATAGATTCGAGAGCTGCGGCTATTGTGATGTATGTTACATAATGTGGCAGCAGCATCTGCATTGTGTAAGAAACCTATGTCTGCAAGAGGGAGAGGGAACTCAGAAAGTGAGTGTGAATCAAGGTGTTTGAGATTTCTATGAGGGTGTGCAAGTTTGTGGAGTGGAGATTGCGCACTTGGAAAAAAAGGGAAGATGTCAGTAGGTTGTGGTCAGACAGGGAGAGAGGTGGGTTAGAGAGGTTAGATAGGGAGAGGCAGGTGAATATGAGGTCCAGTGTGTGACGATCTTTGTGAATGGCTGTGGAGGACCATTGAGTGAGGTCGAAGGAGGAAGTGTTAGAAGCTTAGAGACAGCTGAGTGGGATGTGTCAATGGGGATGTTGAAATCACCCATGATAGTGGGAATGTCAGTGGAAAGGAAATGAAGTAGCCAGGTGGTGCAGTGGTCAAAAAAAGTAGTGGCTGGCCCTGGGGGGTGGTAAATGACAGCCAATTGGATGTTGGAGTGGGATGTATGTGGACAGAGTGCAGCTCAAAAGAAGGGAAAGTAACAGAGGGTGGCAGTGGAATTGGGGTGAAGTAGCAGTTATCTGACAGAAGAATATTATATTATAGGCAGAGTAGACAAGGGTGTTGTAAAGAAAAGTTTAGTGGGCAGTTTCAAACATAGATTTGACAAGGAACGCTGGATAAAGTTTGAAACGCATCGCTTTTGCCTTCCACCTACGTCTTTTTGCTATGTTTTAAAAATGCTTCAATGAAAAAAAGAAAACTTTTTTTAACCTGCACTCAAGAGCTCCTGCATCTTTTTTTCCAGTTTCAAACATACCAGATACAAGCAGCAGGGACAAGGAATATAAGATGTTGGAAAAGCTGTTTAGCAGTTTCAAACATAACAGATACAAGCAGCAGAGACAAGGAACATCAGACATTGGAAAAGCTGGGTAGCAGTTTCAAACATACCTGAGGGAAGAGTAGACAAATAGAGATGATGATTAAAGAGCAGCGGTGATAGATGACCAAGTGCATTCCATATACATACAGTACATAGAGCTTAGAAAGATTCAACTGGTCTGATTTTAATCACGTGATGTCATAGACCTGATGGAAAAGAGAAGAATTAGCTGGGTAGAAAGGCAGAATGAGCAATTATAAGTACACAGCGCTATATAATATGATGACTGCAATATATTCAGAGGATAAAAATTTTAATGGGAGGAGGAGTGCTTCTTTAAGTAAAATGGTTTCAAGTATGCCCCACCATGTCGGTGTCCATACCTGAGATGGGAGCTATGTTTGGGGTCCAAGAGTAACAGAAATTCTGACCTGCTCATATGTCTAAAAAAAATTCTAGACATTCAACCACTAATGGTTAATATACCACACAGTAATGTCCAAGTGTATTGACAAGAGAATACTTGATCTTTCATGAAATTTGGAGTCAAATACATATTCTAAAAATGGCATCAACCAGCAGATGACATGTAAAAAAGTCAAAAAAACTAATGTTTAGTCTTTAGTCGTCTTCTCCGGGCTACGATACGGCCAGCACTGCTCTACAAACCCGTCATGCCATCATCTGTCGCACTTTTCAAAGCTTTTCCCTATAAAATATAAGGTAGAAAAAAATTAGTGACAACAGGTGCATAAAACAATTCAGGTAGAAAAAAACATATCAAGAATCATTAAATGATAAAAATAATTTGAAGTTAGTAACTCAAAAAAGAATCTTCGGCCATTAATTTTATGGCAGAAGCAGACACTAATATTTTATGGGATTTGGAAGTATCGTGTATAATGTAATATCCAGTTTGTCTTCCTGGATTTCTTTTTGCTCTTTTTATGTTAAGACAACAATAAAACTAAGACAATAGCACATCATTATACCACTTTATTGACATGATGCTTAACAACCCTATGCTTTATGGGGAAAATTTTATTTTTCCCTGATGGTAAATATTTTTTTTACTTAATGTTGGCATACTAGTTGCTTTTACTAACTCTTGTAATATTTAAAGGGCTTGTCTGGTGAGTTTTTGACTTATTCACTACTCTTTCTTTACTTTCATTTTTCCACTTTGCATCTTCTTTTTTCTCTTCTTTTTTTTCTCTTCTCTTTTCATCCCATTGTTATCCTCTCCTCTTCTCTGTCTCCATCTCTTTCCACTTTTTCTTCTTTTTCTTTCTCCTATACTAATGTTCTTTTCATAATTTCTTTCCTCTCTCTTTGATCAGTTTTCATCTCCTGCTACAAATGCTAGAAAGGTGAACGGTGCAACCCCCCCCCTTTCTCATCCTATGGATTCCCGATGTATCCTTGCCTTTTTTACCTATTCCCTTGGTGTATTTGCCTGACAAAAGGAACAGTTCATTCCTAAAATGCCTTGTGTGACTGATCTAGTTCCAGGAAATCCTTTATTTTCCTTTCCACTGACACTGATGACGGTTAGTGTAAATTTTTCACGGGTGTCAGGTGTGACAGACAGTCATTCTGGATCCGGTTGTAGAAGGTCGCTGCGCTTGGCCTTGCAGACACCTTCTTGATCCTTTCATCATCCCTCCCTCTCTAGTACCCTGTGGTGATATCCACCTTCTGCTGCTAATTAACACACCCTTGTTGGATCTTTAAATACACTCAGCTTCTAAAGAGAATCACTGGTGATAGAGTAAATTCCTCTGTTCAGGTTTGGAGTTCTAGCAGTCGGCTAGATTCTTCTTGGAGTACCTTTGTGGATTGTAGTCGTGATCTCTATGGTGCCAACTCAAAGCTAAGCGTATCACCTTTTCTGTTTCCAGTGTTTATCTTTAGTTGTGACTAGCCCAGGGGATGGGGATGACTCGGTACCCGGGCCTTTGCCTGGCCTTGGGGATGTCGCGGTGGTCGGCTCCCGGGCCCGTACCCTGGGGTCGCTCTTTAAAAAGGGGATAATAGGTTTCTTAGTTTTATAACAGTTCGTGATGCCACCTGTGGTATCTGGTGAGAAGCACCAGCACTGCAGCAGCCCACTGAGGCCAGTGATAAGGCAGCTCAATGGTATAGCTCCCCACAGGGGGAGCTAGGCCTCAGGGCAGCATATGAGGGGAGGATGCAGGACAGGCGAGACCCAGCCGGGTCAGAGCAAGAACAGGGATGGACACGATAGTCACTTCAGTACCTTTTACTGGTGGAAATTCAGGCACATCCCGGAACACTGTAGGGTGAAGGGTGCATATCAGGATCCTCTCCAATGAGCGGGTGTAGGGCCTCCTGTTTCTTGCCCCTGCGTAGTACGTTTCTGACCTGCCTGGAGCTAGGCCTAACTTTGTCTCTGTCCTGCGCTGGCTGACTTTGTGGTAGGGCCTTCTCTTGGAGCACACGCTCCTCAGCTTGCGGGGCCTATGTGTCTCCCGGATCTGTTACGTATCAGCACTTTAGCGATCCTGGGACTTGTAGTTCTGTAGGGATTCCGGTTATGCCTTACTGGGTCATAGAGATCCATGTAAGCTTCGGACCCGGTGTCCGGTAAATTATTGACGGTGAGCTGGTTAAGCTCCTCTGCCCTCTATGTACTAACTCTCCACTCGCCTTCGGCCTACTTGGGCCCTCACTAGGCTATACACACTAACGGCAGCTTGCCGCGCTTCACCGATCTTATGGCGCCGGCACACCTAAAGCTCACTATTCTGAGCTACAACTCAACTGAGCTCAACTCTGCATTCAGACCTGTACTTGCTGAACTCTCCAGAGGAACTGAACTGCCTGGCTCCACCTTCCCTATTTATATCCCTAACGGGCTCCCTCTGCTGGTCTGAGGTGGAAGGTGGAGATGTGTGAATGTTTATGGGGGCCTCTTGTGGAGGATTCCATCAATGCACTCTTCTAGGATCTGTGATACCAAGTGTCACAGTTACAGTGGGGCTGACTAGTGCTCATCCCTCCACTTCCCAACCTAGGGCCAAGCTCTAGGGTTAGCCAGGGCTAGGATATCCTACTCGGCGATACGTGAGGAACCTATTTAGGGACGATAGGGGAGTCAGGGTGTTGTTAGATCTGCCTATGGGTCTCCAGTCTGCCTTTGCCTAGTTGCTGGGCTTCCCCCCTTTTCCCATCATCGTAAGCAGGGTTCTTCCCATATGTGGCGCCACTGCGGGTTCAGTCGCCACCGAGGTACGGTATCTCACCCAGAGATGCGGTATCCCACTCTCAGGTAAGGATGGAGTACTGCCCGGGACCCAAACACCTGAATCCAACACTACACTACTCCAGACCAGCAGGAGGGGCAAGATGCGCTGCTCCTCTGCTGAGCCCTGTCCCTGGCTGGAGTGGGGGAAACCAAGAGAGGGGGAGCCATGTAGTGCGTGTGGGTGGAGGAAGAAGTTCAGGGGAGCACTTCAGCAGGTGTATAAAAATGGATGGAACCATCTAGAAGGGTTACAGTCAAAGGAGGACAGTGAGTGGGAGCAGGAGCTCTACAGGAGCTCTGCTCAGAAGAGGGGGCTTAGTGAGAGGCCCAGGAGGTGAGACTGACTGGAGAGAGGAGAGGAGGAGGGAGGAAGGCTCCAAGAAGGGAAGAGAGGATCCTAGGGGTACGGGAAGTGCTGGAGGCCACCCGTGCGCCTGAATCTACCCGGAGTGGAAGGATCAGGCTGCAGAGGGGACCGGCCCCTAACTAGTGAGTATTGCAACATTCAGCTAGAAACCGGAGGCTTCTGTACTCTTAGGGTGCAGTTGCCACAGCCACAATTACATCGCCGAAAAGGTGGCCACAGAGGGTCCAGGGGACTGCAGGTCGCCCGACAAGATCCGAGGCTACCGGTTCGGGACACTGATTGTGAAGCACAGGGCAGGAGGGTGAGAGCCAGCGCAGGAAGACGACTGAGAAAGGCACACAGAAGGGGGTCCCGTTAGGTACTCTTGAATTATCTGAGGGATGGCTGAACCCCTTCCTTGGTGAACACAGGACGACATGGGTGGTTATAATCTGGAAAGTGTAACCTTAGGAACTTAACAACTGTGAGTAAACCCTGAAGACTGAACCCCACTGTCTCTGTGAATTATTGCTGCGCCATCATCCCCTGCACCACACTGCACAACAACATCTACCTCATCTAAAACCACCACAGGAACGCCCTGGAGCTTAGCTCTATCTGTGGAAAGCTGAACCAACTCTGCTGCATTAACAACAGCTCCAGAGGACCTGCTCCCCTTCGGCGGCTCCATATAGCCGCATACCACAGGTGGCGTCACAAACATTATATAAAAACTATAATCCCCTTTCAATAATCCCCTTTTATTGACCGCCCTGTGTCACGGACCGGGTCACTGCCACTGTGACATCTCCCCTAGCAACGACCGGCCCAGCTACCGAGTACCCCACAGCCCAGAGGGCGCGTCACATACCTAGCATGACAAAACCTCAACTCAACTCGGTAGTCTGACGTCATGCCAAATTTACCACAGGGGCGTAGAATGGGATTAATTTGGCACACATATCTGTTCTTTTTGGTGCAAATCAATAATGAATTTGTCTAAAAAAAGGTTATTAAAGACTGTTGTTGTGAAGGCAGTGAACTAGAGGTTGGGAATTGTGACGGAGACTTGTGAGGAGCCTAAGAGATCAAAGGAGTAGAGTTGTTTTTAGAGCGAGGCTTGGAGCCTAGTGACCACTAGTAGTCTGAGGTCTGATAAGGTCTGGCGGTAGAGGAGACAGGCCTAAAAGTGTTCTTTGAGGGCCCTCAACAACAGTACTAGTGGTTGAGTGCATTGTCAGCCCAAGTGATTATATCTGGAGAGTCGGCCAAGAAAATCAATAGCTCAGTGAGGAAACTAGTGGTGGGTTACGGTGACATGCTCAAAACTGTTGGAGACTGTAGTTGGGTCTCGTTGAAAGGCTGAAGAAGATTTCTGTATCTCCGAGTTGTTAGATGGCTATAATGAGGTGTAATTGTACTTCTTGCAAAGGGGGGTGCCCACTTTGGAAGAAGCTTAGGCGAAACGGCGTTGTCGGGTTGGTAGCCCTGATATGCACAGACCTTGCACTTTACTAATTGTAAGTACATCTCTCTTTTGGTAACGGCACACTGCCACTATGAGCAACCTATTACACTTAACACCTGTATCTAATGCTTGAGTTTACATGAAATATAGAGCACTTGCACTTTAACTCAGTTTATGTATAAAACTCTGCTGTGAGAAAAAAAGAAAAAAATGTGACTATTGAAACCTCATAGACATCTGCTTATTGGGTTGTTGTTATCTGATCTGTATGTACTGCTATAGCCATCCTATTACATATTAACACGTGTCTGGGTATTATCAGTTGGCTACACTTTGGAAAGTCCCTGTTTATTCTTTTAAATTGATTTTAGTTTTTCTCTATAATAAATAAAAATTAAATATTTAAAAGTTGATTATTACATGAGTGCCTTCTTAATCTGAGTGTGGACATCTCAGACTGTGTTGTTACATATACTGACCTGAAGGTCGATGCGTTTATCCCTTTGACATAATATGTATACTTTCATGCCTTTATCTGTTTTTTTATTTCTTTTCCCTTTTCAAACACTTCTGCTTACTTCTTTGTCTTCCTTTTCTATCCCGTCCTCTTCTACTTCCGTTCTTCTTTGGCTTCATCCTCTCCTACCTTGCTCTTCTCCTTTTACCCTCTTCTGTTCAACGTTTATTATCTTCCTTAATCTTTTTCTTCCTTTCCCTACCCTTCTCATCATATCCATTCATTCAATTCCTTTTAGTATTTATACTTTTCTTTCCCTTCCTTTCTCTTTTTATACTCTATAGTATATTTTTTTCTATTTCTTAAACCTTTACCTCCTCTACTTCTGCAATCTTCCTTTATTTTGTACTTAATCTTCTCTTCTCACTCTTTTCTAATTCCATTCTTTTAGCTTTATCCTTTCTTTCCTCATCCGCTTCTCTTCCACTTTTTACTTATCTCCTTCCTATCTTTTCCTCTTACCTGTCCATCATGGTCTTTCTCATTTCTTCCTTTATTTTCTTCTTTTCTCTTCTTTTCCCACTCTCTTCTACGTTCATTCTTTTTTTTACGTTCCTTATAATCACATTCTCTTTTCTATTTTCTTTTTTTCCCTTTTATTTCCTCTTCTGTTATCTCTTCCCTTTAATCTTCCCTCCTCTCATCTCACTGCTTTCCCCTTATATTCTCCTCCCTTTCTCATCCTTTTTTGCTTTCTTTTTCTTCCCTTCTCATTCCCCTCCTTTTCTTTATATTCTTTTTTTTAAACCTTCTTTGCTCTTCTCCCTTTTATTTCGCCTTCCCTTTTTCCTCCTTTCCTATTTCTTCCCTCCCTTCTACTACAATGCAGATCGGATTCATTTGTTACACTTGATTTTTATTCTATTTCCTTCATCATTCACGAATTATAAATCCGGGCCACTCCTTTACATTCTCCATCCCTTCTCATCTTTTTTTTTGCTTTAATTAACTTTTTTAATGTTTCCTTCCTTTTTCTTCCCTTTAGATTCCCTTCCTTTTGTGTAGTTTCTTTCCTTCTTTCTTCTTTTTTGCTTTTCTCCCTTTAATTTTTGCCTTCCTTTTTTCCTCCTTTCCTATTTTTCCCTCCCTTCTATTATAATGCAGATTGTATTAAACTTGATTGTTATTCTCATTCATGAATTATAACTTCTCTCTTTAATTTTGTCTTTCCTTTTTCCTCCTTTTTCTATTTTTTCCTCCCTTTTATTATTATGCAGATCGTATTAATTTATCAAACTTGATTGTTATTCTATTTCCTTTCTCATTCATGAATTATAAATCCAGGCCACTCCTTTACATTCTCCATCCCTTCTCATCCTTTTTTTTTTTGCTTTAACTAACTTCTTTTATGTTTCCTTTCTTTTTCTTCCCTTTGCATTACCTTCCTTATGTGTATAGTTTCTTTTTCTTTCTCTCTCTCTTTTTTGCTCTCCTCCCTTTTATTTCACCTTCCCTTTTTCCTCCATTTCTATTTTTTCCCTCCCTTCTACTACAATGCAGATCGGATTCAGTTGTTACACTTGATTTTTATTCTATTTCCTTTCTCATTCATGAATTATAAATCCAGGCCACTACGAACCTTATTGATGAAAAGTATTTGAACATATAATATTACTGAGATCACATCCATTGACCATTGATGTTTGAGCATGCGGCGCGCAGTTGCTATTCATTTAGAGTGCACTGATCCTCGCATGCATATTTATGGGTCGACCAGTAGAGCCTCTCTGGAAATGGAATGACATGCAAATACGTTGACATATCATGATTTGTATAAATAATTGAGTAACTTTCCAATTGTTATCCCAGACTCTCAAATATTGTGAGAAACAAATGGGAGCTGTGTGACAATGAGCAAATAACCCCGGTGTGTACATCAATCTGCTCCGCCGCCGTAGTGATAAGTATTTAAGAGGAAGAACACTTCCCTTGTATTAAATGGATATTTTATCATCTGAGAGGTGGACATTTAATTAGGGTGAAAACGCTGCAGAAAATGAGATCGCAAATAATTTTTGGCATTAGCCCCTGAAAACCACGAGTATGTCAGATCCTCTCTAAAGTCTGCCAGTTGGATTGCTTTCCTCGGCAAACGTTGCTGTGTAGAAATAGCGATCAGCTCTCAATACACTTAGCACCAGTGAAACTAAGATGATTAGTAATTGGATGGAAGCCCAACACAGTAAGAGGATATCAGCAGTGCACGTCTTCCCTCGTAGAAATCCCTTCTGCAAATTCATAGAGAAATAATTGCAACTGGGTTATTGTCCAGGCAAATGTATATATCTAGTAACAATAGCCAGGAATATATTACTGCCAGTAAATTTCCCCCCTAGGCCTTCAACGCTCTACACCGCCAAGGCCCTGAATGTTTTATTACTGCTAAGATGGTCTTTTATTATTATATGATTTTATCTAATATGAGTTTCAGGTTAAGGTTTCGAAAGAGGTCCTGGTTAAACTCTTCTTAAAAAAAAAGTTGTAGATGCAAGGGAATGTAAACATTTCCAAATCATTTTTTACCAGTAGATATTTTTGTTCCAAAATTAAAGGGGTTGGTCACAATTTTTTTTATTGATGGCGCATCCTTAGGGAAGAGTTAGATGGCTGTATAATTTGGACGAGGATCGCAATGCAATGCTCGAACTGGTCATTTGCTCTACTGACGTAAGCGTGACAGCTGCATAGAAATAGATAAAAATTAAAGGCGTTGGTCACAATTTTTTTATTGATGGCCCATCCTTAGGGAAGAGTCAGACGGCCATATAACTTGGACAAGGATCGCAACGCAATGCTTGGACTGGTCATTGGCTCTACTGACCTGAGCATGACAGCTGCATAGAAATACATGCTGTCACTCTAGGTCTGAACATTGAGATGCCATCCTTATCCAATTTATACGGCCGACTGACTCTTCTCTTAGGATAGGCAATCAATATCTGATGGGTCGGAGTCCGACATCTAAAACCACTGCCAATCGTCTGTTACAGGTTCCGGAAAAAGTTCTTGGATGCTGCCAGAACACAGCAGCTCCATCAAAACTAAAGTGGCGGTGACCAGATACTATAGATCCACTCATTATTTTATTTGAATTGGGTACACGGCCGCGGCCACTGTAGAAATTATGAAGCTGCTGTGTTCCAGCAGCATTTGAGAATTTCCAGCGGTAACTGCTGATCGGCGGGAGTGTTGAGTGTCGCGCATCAACCGATGAAATATTGATGGAGTATCCCATGGATAGACCATCAATAAAAAACAGTGACCAACCTCTTTAAGTACTAGATTATTAGCCATTTCATTTGCTAATGGGCCAAAGGCTGAGTGGTCCGATCAGTTATTATCTAGCCACTCTCTACATTTGAGGTCTACGTGTAACATGGTAATGCTAAAATAATTATGAAGCTGACAACTATGGCTTGAAGCCTCATGCCAGACATTGTTATGGGGCCTTTAACAATCTAGATACATCCTGAAGCTAGCCAACGTTTGATAGTTGACATAAGCACAGTTCTTAGTTTTGCAGCCCATATTTTTGGCCACAGACATGATCTCTTCTAGAGGTCCCTCTTTACACTCATTCAACACCCATTCTCCTCCCCTATACTCCATCTCCCAGTAATTCCCTGGCGCAAAAAAAAAATGTCTGGAATGGCTGGTTTCCAAAAAGGTTCACTGCCACTGCAAGATTAACCAAATTTTTTGCCAGTTCGACTCTAAAGCACCACTGGCAAGTATAATCTAAGTTATCCCATTTCACATAAGGAGTGTAACAGGAGGGGTCTAGACGACTACTATCTCCATAGCTGCGATATCATTACCAAAAAACATTGAGGGCTCCCAGCCCAAAACCAACATCAGGAGAAGAAGCTCTTGTGGGCATCAAAATGAGAAAGAGAGTAGTTAAATATTTGTATCGCTTTCTTTTCTTTATAACCCAACTGTCTTTCTTCCACCAGGATAACAATTCAGTTTTCTGCCCTAGCCCTGGTCTCTCAGTACTCTGCCATGGCCATGGGGACTTGTTGGTACCCCTTCTAGCACCCAGAAGCTGGGATGCATGCCCCAATTTATCCCTCTTCTTAGCCAAGCCCCAGATTTCCTTCTCTAAACACATTGACAGATTCAGTTTTACTCAGAAAGAGAATAAAAACAAAATCTACAATTTGTTGTTGGAAATATATTAATAATGTTAACTTTCACAGCTACTATGGCATCAGATATCTATCAACACCAAATTTGTTAGCTTCACCTTTCATTGTTACACCCTTTTCCAAAAATTTTCTCATAGTCAAAGAGCCATTTTAATGTCAGTGGCTACCAAGGAACATGAAGAGAAAATCACTGAAATCTGAAATGAAGGCAATAAAATTGCTTTTGAGAGTGGGTATACAGTAATTGTTTTTTTAGTGACTTTCAGCTTGATCTAGAGCCATGGCGACTTGATGGATGAATGATCTGTAGGAAGATCAATCTTGTTCAAGTCTAGGTAGGTCCACCAAGGTCTTCTCCACCATAATTTTGATGATATCAAGTCATCAAGTTGCTGGTCTTCCTCTTCGCCTTGTTCTTTCCATTCTTCCGACCATGATGTCCTTCTCCAGTGATTGCTCTCTTCGTATGATGTGTCCAAAGGAGGCAAGTGGTAGCTTGGTGATTCTTGCTTCGAGTGACATGTCTGGCATAAATACTGCCCCCCATCATACAAAAAAAATAAAAAACTGCTTGACTCACCAATGGACTCCTTCCAAACAGTTTAGATGCCCCTGTTTGCCAGGACAATCATTGAAAATGTGATGGACTCACAACGGCAGGACTACTATGTCTATGTAAGTGTATCAGTTGTGTATCTTATAATGAGTCATGCCCTTCAGAGTTAACATTGATGATTGGAATTGAATAACAGCAAGCAAAGATTGTAAAAATCATGGAAAAATAATAAATAAAAAACATCAGAAAATTTTATATTTTTGCACGATAGAAAATGATCATTTATTTTCTAAAGCTACAATGCTGCTTACGTAGTGCTGCCCATTAATGCAATATAGAGTGAACAGCTAAGCACAGGGGATCATGAGGTCTACCGGGGATGATGTGGACCCATTGGGTTGCTACAGATTCGACGTTGGAGTAAACCAGAGAGTGAAGTGTAAGAAAATTTGTGGGTTCTTCATCCTGAAGCCCTGCAAGGAGGTGTGGACTTCTCATAGTGAATCCAAAAGAGTAGTCTCTGTTACCAGTGGCTGAAATGAAACTTAACCTGGAGACACCGATTCATGGTACCAAGAGATAGTCAGATGGGCAGAGGTTAGGGAAAATGGAGTTCCTACACAATAGTGGATATTCTAACGTTATGGCCAAGAAATTATCAGTCATTATGAACATCAGTCGGAAGGTCAGGATGATCAGCAGATGGGTAAATGAGGTTAGAAGACAGGTCAGGTCAATGGCAAAAAAAATGGAACAGAATAACACCATGATGCTTTATGGAATGTAACATACCTTATTTCTCATGCACAGAGAAATAGGGTCTTTATAAAACTTGTGGCAATTGGGCAGTTGCAAAAGGTCAGATGTATTGATGCATGGTGGCCCTTTAAAAAGACCTGGCATGTGAGCAGATGAAAAAAAGTTGTGACTTTGAGCCACAGGTGCAGTGAGATGACCAGGAGTACTAGAAGTAGCAAGGAAAAACATGCAGGAGGAGGAGGATGGAGCAGTAGAAATAACATGGAGATGCCCAGAAATGGGAGAGCCCTGGAGGATAACGCCATGTGGTAACTAGGTGTTGACACTGATGACATCACCAGACTCATATATTGATATACAATGTATTATATAATTTATATAAATATAATAAATATTAAATTGATATAAATGACCTAATATATTGGTGTAAGGAAAAGTGCTGTCCTAATCCCATTTAAGAGGGGGATCTAGTGTTTTAGAGTGGTTTTCCAAGTATTTTGGCCAAAACAAATAACAAAGTAAAAATGCCCCTTGAGTGCCCCCTTAAAACAAATAATACCCTGTAAGTGCCCTTTTAAGGAAAGTATTAATACCCTTCTTATTTCCTATTAAATCCACCTTTGTGACACCCTCTTCAAAATAGCTAAAGTTTATACTCATCTAATCTGAGTCCCCAAGTCCTCTCCTTGTGTGCACAAAGAACCATCACAAGTGGCACAATGCAGTGACGTCATTGCAACAACTGCCCTGGGACGCTGACGTCTTGAAGGCTATACTTTCCTGCTCTAACACACTATCCAACGGTCTTCGCCGTCAAGTTGATGCCGATAGAGTTGAAAGCGGCACTCATCCAAAAATCTTTGGCAGCTGACTAAAATTTTGCACTTCTAAGAATTTTGCCTCCAGGTCAACTGCATCTGTGGCTTCTCCCCACACACCACCGTGGAAAGTCAAAGATCAAACGAGACCCTCATTATTTCACTGATGTGAATGTACCACCTACAAGAGAAGGGTCTGCTGACAATCTATGCGCCAATCCTAATTCCCTTGTTTGTATGTAATTCCTCTGGAAAGAGCTTTTTATTTTTCCACCGAAAGAGGATGAGACCTACAAAACTTTCATAGATCCCCCTGTCCACATATTCTCTACTTATGCATATAATATTATTAGTATTATTAATAAGGTCGGTGATAATATACGAAGTGTCTGATTTTCCATTTCATCATCATATAATGGATCTTGCAGATTAGAAAACAGTTTTTATGAAAAGACAATTAAAACCCAACATGTTACTTATGTGAGTGCAAAACTCAGAGGCTACGAAGGAATTGGCAGAAGTAGGGATTTTAAAGCCAAAACTCTTGACCTTTGTCCTGGCTGAGGAAAATATTCTCGATTAAGTGCGATACAAAAACACTTTATTTCATATGGACTTCTAACCAGAATGATGATGTATTTTAATATAAATGTACAATGAATGGATTTCACATACCTTGGACGGTGTAGACCCATGCTGTAATGAACAATTTGTCTGCCGAGCCTCTCATACCTAATAGGTTTCACAGGGGTTTTGTTTATTATTATTAGAATGAATTTCCTTTGTGTAAGAATGAATACAGGCAATTTTCACATTTTAAGACTTAATGTATGGTGAGTAGAAATCAGCAAATTGATTTGCAGGTCCATGGCCAGTATTCCGTGCCGGCATCCCTGCCTCTACTGTCAGATGCAGAAGTAGTCCTGTTGCTTCAAAAGCATCCAGCAACTATTAGAAATAACACAAGCACAGGAGACAGGAAGTGTTGTGCTCCAGAAGCATCCAGCAACTATAGGGGTTAACACAGTCACAGGAGACAGGGAGGGTTTTAGCAGAGCCCCAGGGGGATTGTGGGGAACTTGTTATTGTAGTCTGGCTGAAGCCAAAGAGAGAGGTGGTGTGTTATCTGTATCTGACAAAAGGCAACTGAACAGGATTCAGATCAGGAGACAAACTAAACACAGGTCAGATAAACTCCCTGAACTAACAGTGCAGAGTATTATCGGGCAGGAAGATAAGGGCTGGAAGGAATTGTGTCACAGGGATAATCTCCCTCATCAAACCCTCCCCCACTCCATCTCCAGGCAGAATAAAGAATGCTGTGTACTATTGAGTCCTTGTGAAGGAAAAGCCTGTGGTTGTGTATGCATAGAAGTGTGCTGCTAAGAGATCTAATCTGTGCTGAATTATGCTACTGAAGAGACTGCCGTTATGGTACCTGAATTAATAGACTGTACTGTGTTGAAGCCTGTTTCTTCAAAGAGTTAAGTGGTACTGGTCGTACTTGAATAAACTCCACTGTTAAACTGTTGAAAAAGACTCTTGTCAGATGTGTCTGGTCAGCAATTGAATCTATGTCATGTGACGGAGAGTAGCTGCAGCCTATGGTCACCCTGAGTAACGTTTCCCCAGGATTCCAAAGAATTCATGAAATCCGTCTCGCCCCTATCTGAACTTAGGCGGCATGCGTGTAAGGCTATGTGCCAACGATGCAGAAATGCTCTGGATTTTTCCTGAGCATTTCTGCATCTCCCTGGCAGAAAAAACGCATGCGGATTTTACATGCGTTTTTCCTACCAGGGACAAGCGGAAGTGAAGCGTTTTTCACATGCGATTTCGCATTCGGGAGGTCAAGCGCTTTCCAAACGATTTTAGCATCACTTGGAAAGTGCTTGACAACTTGGTCACACTATATAAATCCATGCAACCAGCATGGATTTTATATAGTGTGACCAAGTTATAGTAAAAGAATGGTAAAAAATAAACATTATACTCACCTTCCGATGGCCCCCGGTCTCCTTCTCCGGTCCGTGTTGGATGGCTCACGGTGGTCTAAAAGGACCTTCCATGACGTCATTTAGTCATGTGACAGGTCACGTGACCGCCAACGTCAGCGGTCGCGTGACCCGTCACATGACTAAATGACATCACTGCAGGTCCTTTTAGACCATCGCAATCTGCCGGGGAGCCAGGACGCATCACTAAGGAGACCGGAGGCCATCAGAAGGTAAGTATAATGTATTTTTTTATTTTAAATTCTTTCTTTTTACAGGTACTATGGTACCCGGGTCGGGAGGACAGTCTCCTCTTCTCCAGACCCGGGTACCATCTGCACATTGAATCGCTTAATATCCGCATGTGCACATGTAGTCATGCGGATATTAAGCGATTCAATAAAACTCAATGGCGGTGAAAATGCCGTGATTACGCAAAATAATTGGAAGTGCTGCGGATTTTTCCGCAATGATAATCCGCAGCGGAAATTTCCGCAGCATGTGCACAGTACATGCGGATTATCATTGGGGAACATGGCAGACCTTCTACCAAGCGGTTTTTAAGCATTTCTGAGGCGGAATTGCCGCTGCGGAAACGCTTAAAAAACGCATAGTGGGCACATAACCTAACACAACAATTAGCCAAACTAGTGGGACATCGTCTTTGTGGCAATGTCGCACCAAGATGGCTAATCAAAAGAGGAGCCTCTAATGTTAGCAGGTAGGAGGCAGTTCACATATATTTGCTCATGTATACTGGTAAACATATAAAATCATGGTGACACTATATAACAACATGTAAAAGAAACAAATACTAGGCACACTCTCTAGAATGTATACAGACCTATATAAAAAAAAGTAACTGGATATACATTTATTCAACTCCAATGGAGAAACAACATAATAAAAAGGAGTGTTGGATGTACTATATAGTCATGTTTTATTGTGTTATAACTAAGTATTTTTGACCTGCCTCAGATAAGCTAACAAGCTGTGACATATTTTTGGACTGCATTATTTTTAGACTTATATCCAAAAAAGAACAAATAAAAAGTAAAAGGAAAAATAGAAACCTCCAGACCAGTAAAATCAAAATATTCCATGTTGCAGTGTTTTATGTTTCTCTCACATTTTGTTTCAGGATATCAACAGTATGTGAAATGAAACAGCTGACTTAAAGGCAACAGAACAGCCAGTATTAGCCAATGATTTCGCCTGCCATATGGATCTCTGTCTAAATGCATCGTTGCTTGTTGATGCAACATCGGTTTTTAGCATCTGTCGTTGCCAAATGACACTGTTTAATATCACGTATCACGAAGATTCTCCAGCCAAAATACTTTAAAGTGTATAAATAAAAGCGGCAGTCCATAAAATTCTAGAGAGAAGAACACATTGAGAACCCTTGGTGGGTTTCAAGAATGAAATTAACCCCTGGTATATACCTGACATGGCCTACAGCATACATAAAATACTGTAGATCTGTCAGGGATATTGGAGAGAAATAACTTTTTTATAAGTTAGTATTAAACACATGGAAGAGGCACTAACGTCATCCAACTCGCCACCGGTATGAAGAGCTGGATGTAGTTTTCCTGTGTAGTTAATAAAGAGGCCTCTTTAAGGAGTCCAAAAATGATCAAGAGCATATGGATTGGGGTCAAGATGTGATGCCAAAATGATGGGGTCAGGGCATCTCCGAAATGGCATGTCTTGTGAAGCGTTACTGGTCTGAAGTGGTTAGCACCTACCAAAAGTGGTCCAAGGAAGGACAACTAGTGAAGCAGCGGCAGAGTCATGGGTACTCAAGGCTTATTTCTTTGTGGGAGTTGCCGCCAGCCCGGCTTGTATGATATACAGACAAGCTACTGTAGTTGGTTATAATAGAAAGGTATAAGAACACACAAGGAATCAAAGCTTCTTGTGTATGGAGCTGTTTAGCTAAAGATTGGTCACTGAGCCAATGCTCTCCACTGTCCACTGACGAAGGCACTTACATAAGCACCAAATTTGTACCTTGAAGCAATGGAAGAAGGCATGGTCTGATGAATCACATTTTCTTTTACATCATGTGCACATCCTGGGGAAGAGATGGCACAAGCATGAACTCTGGGAAGATGACCAGCAATGTGTGGTTCTGGGAATGTTGTACTCGGACACCTTGGGTCCTAGCATTCATGTTGAAGCCACTATGACAAATGCCACCTATCTAGCATTGTATCCCATTATAGCAGCAGTATTTCCTTTAAGGGAACTTGACAGCTGATACATGTTGCCCGATCCACCGACAGCATGTATCAGACCCCGGCTGTATGATTTTAGCCGTGTATTTTTTACTTGGAAGCGTTTCGGAGAAAAAAATACTTTAAAAGCAGCTGTGGACCATGTCGCATGGGAGTCTGGTCAGAAAGGCAGATACATGGCAACTTCTCTTTGCCCATTGCCAATGACTGACAGATCTTTCCCTATACACACACGCTTAAGGTCATTCAAGCAGACGGCATGGCTTGGCTACAATGCTGTTTATCTGACATCAGGCAAACGCCAAAGACAAGGGCAGGGGCAAAAAGGTGGTGTGGCGTCCCTGAGGGTTCAGTCGCCACAGAGGTACTGCACCTCACCCAGAGGTGTGGTGTCTCCTTCTCTCAGGTAAGGAGGGAGTGCTGCCCGGAACCCCAACACCTGCATCCAACACTACACTGCTCCAGGCAGGCTGGAGGGGTAACATGCATGAGCGCAGCTGCTGAGCCCTGTTCCTGGCTGGAGTGGGGGGAACCCAGAGGTAGGGGGAACCAGTAGTGGGTGTGGGTGGAGGAAACAGTTTGAGGGACCACTATAGAAGGAGGCATATAATGGGAAGCCATCTTAGGGTGGCAGAGAGAACAGACGTGCAGTCAGTGAAGAACAGTCAGGGAGCAGAGGCTCTTTAGGAGCTCTGCTCCACAAGTAGGGCCCAGCCCTAGAGGCCAAGGTGGGGAGCAGAGGAGTAGGCCCCGTTCTAAAGAAGGGATCCTAGGGGGTACGGCGAGTGCAGGATGGCACCCGTACGCCCCGCATCTGTCAGAAGACAGAGGGATCGTAGGCCACAAGAAGGGGACCGGCCCTTGGTCCAGCCTTGCTACTCTACGTCTCGGCAGGGAAAAGCGGAGGCTTCTGGCTTCTATAGCCAGTTGCTGAAGCCTCATTCTAATCCCCGTAAGGGTCAAGCAGGTCCGGGAACTCCGACGAGACAGGAGGGACTTCAGAGCACCCGAGCGGGATTGAGAGTGGGAAGCGCAGGGCAGGAGGATGAAAGACCCAGCGTGAAGACGGTCTAGCTAGGAACACAAGAAAGTGGGGTTCTGCCAGGTACTCCTGATCTGCCTGAGGAAGTGCTGAATCCCTGCCTGGTGAACGCAGCGCGACGTGGGAGGCTGACACCTGTACAGTGCACCAGTGGAACTATCATAAGAACTGTGAGTAAAAACTCGGATGACTGCACCGCACTGCCTCCGTCCCTTCTTTCATCTGCGCCATCTTTCCTTCCCGGCATTACAGCGCCCAGCGCAACCTACACTTTCTATACTGCCCTGGAGCCAGCTCTACCTGTGCAGAGCCACACCATCCCTGCTGCCGTAACACCAGCTCCAGAGGACTGCTCCGCAGCGGCGGCTCCCTTTAGCCGCATTCCACAGGTGGCGTCACGAACACTATTCCAAAAACCCCGTATAAATAGAAATCCCCCCTTTTTACTGACCGCCCTGGGTCACGGACCGGGCCAGCCACCGTGATATCCCCCACCGCCATCCGCAGAGGCCCGGCTGCCGAGTACACCACGGCCCAGGGGGCGCGTCAGCTCTGGCGTCACGAACAGGATCCCGTGCCCGTTGCCACCGGGTACTGTGCGCCTTAAAAGACTGTAACACTCACTGTGGTGAAATTTCCCGCCAATTGCCGCTGTTTCCCACCATTGTCCACCATTTTCCTGTCGCCGCGTGGGAAGAAGAGGGGCGTAACCGCGGGAACCTGAGAGGCGTGACTGTGAAAAGCGCGCGAAGCCCAGGACACGGCCCGCCCCTGACGTCGAAGCGTCAGGTCGTGGAAGGAGTCCAGTGGACGCTCTGATGTCAAACGCGAGCAACGCAAGGTCCTGGAAGAAGACCGTCGCCCGCGGAGCTGCGGCCTACCTGATAAAAAGTGAAAAAGGTAGGCTACGGTTTACTGGGGGGCGCAACCATGGCTAACGACCAGCTAGCCACCGGAGCACTGGTTAACGCTCCTGATGCCCAACTTGCACCCGGCACTGCACAGGCCGGAGCGGCCGCCCCACCAGCAGGGGTCATGACTCCGTTGATACCCATGGCCCTGCCGTACATCCCCGGAGCAAAATGGCTTCCCCAGTTCGACAGAGACATTTTTGTAAATCGGCAGGATGTTGAGCCCGAGCTGGAACAGGGCCATCCCGACCGGAATCTATACCCCGGTGACCGTGTCACCTACACACGTCACCACGGGGAACACGAGTGGTACGCCCTACAAGTGTACCGTGTAATCGAGGACACACCCCCGCAGGACATAGCTTATGACCCGGCTGGGTCAGGTAAAAACCAGCAGTACCCCAGGCGGGGACCCCACTACTAGGCCAGTAGTTGGGAATAACTGTAAATAGTCACCCGTAAGGGTACCACCAGTTGTTTTATGTGTGCCTAATTACCCGTCAGGGTATATAGACTTCAGGCTGGGGACTGTGAACAGCCAAAGACTGACCTTGTAAATAGTTCTGCACTTCTTAAAGTGCACCCTATTGGTTTTATACACTGTGTGCAGAATTATTAGGCAAGTTGTATTTTAGAGGATTATTTTTATTATTGATCAACAACTATGTTCTCAATCAACCCAAAAGACTCATAAATATCCAAGCTTAATATTTTTGGAAGTTGGAGTGAGGTTTTTTAGATTTGGCTATCTTAGGAGGATATCTGTTTGTGCAGGTAACTATTACTGTGCAGAATTATTAGGCAACTTAATAAAAAACAAATATAATCTTATCTCACTTGTTTATTTTCACCAGGTAAACCAATATCAGTACACAAAATTTAGAAATAAACATTTCTGACATGCAAAAACAAAAAACAAAAAAATTAGTGGTCAATATAGCCACCTTTCTTTATGATGACACTCAACAGCCTTCCATCCATAGATTCTGTCAGTTGCTTGATCTGTTTTCGATCAACATTGCGTGCAGCAGCCACCATAGCCTCCCAGAAACTGTTCCGAGAGGTGTACTGTTTTCCCTCCCTGTAGATCTCACATTTTATGATGGACCACATTTTCTCTATGAGGTTCAGATCAGGTGAACAAGGGCGCCATGTCATTATTTTTTCTTCTTTTAGACCTTTACTGGCCAGCCACACTGTGGAGTAGTTGGCTGCATGTGATGGAGCATTGTCCTGCATGAAAATCATGTTTTTCTTGAACGATACCGACTTCTTCCTTTACCACTGCTTGAAGAAGTTGTCTTCCAGAAACTGGCAGTAGGTCTGGGAGTTGAGCTTCACTCCATCCTCAACCTGAAAAGGTCCCACAAGTTCATCTTTGATGATACCAGCCGATATCAGTACCCCACCTCCACCTTGCTGGCGTCTGAGTCGGAGTGGAGCTCTCTGCCCTTTATTGATCCAGCCTCTGGCCCATCCATCAGGCCTATCAAGAGTCACGCTTATTTCATCAGTCCATAAAACCTTTGAAAAATCAGTCTTAAGATATTTCTTGACCCATTCTTGACGTTTTATCTTATGTTTCTTGTTCAAAGGTGGTCGTTTTTCAGCCTTCCTTACCTTGGCCATGTCCCTGAGTATCGCACACCTTGTGCTTTTTGATACTCCAGTAACGTTACAGCTCTGAAATATGGCAAAACTGGTGGCGAATGGCATCTTGGCAGCTTCATGTTTGATTTTGCTCAATTCATGGGCAGTTATTTTGTGCCTTTTTTGGCCAACACGCTTCCTGTTGGCTATTTGCCATGAAACGCTTGATTGTTCAGTGATCATGCTTCAAAAGTTTGAAAATTTCAAGACTGCTGCATCCCTCTGCAAGACATCTCACAATTTTGGACTTTTCAGAGCCCGTCAAATCTCTCTTCTGACCCATTTTGCCAAAGGAAAGGAAGTTGCCTAATAATTAAGCACACCTTATATAGGGTGTTGATGTCATTAGTCAACACCCCTCCTCATTACAGAGATGCACATCACCAGTTTTACTTAATTGGTAGTTGGCTCTCAAGCCTATGCAGCTTTGAGTAGGACAACATGTATAAAAAGTATCAAAGTGATCAAAATACGCATTTGCCTAATAATTCTGCACGCGGTGTATTGGCAACCATGACCTCAGAAGAAAAACCCGTTTGGCGTGGCGGAAGACGTGGTCCAACCCCAGGATCACCTATGCCCTGCAGCCACGCCCAGGGCCTACGTTGAGGGTTTGCGGACGGGTCCCTCATGCTGCTACTGTTATAACCTGTTGCAGAAATGTTATTAAAAAGTGCTCTTATGATGTTTGATAAATATACCCTGTAACGTTTAAAGTGATGTGCCTCCCATAAAGGGAAGAAAGTTTTATAATCTTATATGCGAATGCATTCTTAAAAATTTTCATGTCAATAATATCCCTGTTTTGCTCTGTTCCAGCCCGCGGACGTGCTGTGTTTTACCAGGGGGGGAGTGTGGCGCCCCTGAGGGTTCAGTCGCCACAGAGGTACTGCACCTCATCCAGAGGTGTGGTGTCTCCTTCTCTCAGGTAAGGAGGGAGTGCTGCCCGGAACCCCAACACCTGCATCCAACACTACACTGCTCCAGGCCGGCTGGAGGGGCAACATGCATGAGCGCAGCTGCTGAGCCCTGTCCCTGGCTGGAGTGGGGGGAACCCAGAGGTAGGGGGAACCAGTAGTGGGTGTGGGTGGAGGAAGTAGTTTGAGGGACCACTATAGAAGGAGTCATATAATGGGAAGCCATCTTAGGGTGGCAGAGAGAACAGACGTTCAGTCAGTGAAGAACAGTCAGGGAGCACAGGCTTTTTAGGAGCTCTGCTCCACAAGTAGGGCCCAGCCCTAGAGGCCCAGGTGGGGAGCAGAGGAGTAGGCCCCATTCTAAAGAAGGGATCCTAGGGGGTACGGCGAGTGCAGGACGGCACCCGTACGCCCCGCATCTGTCAGAAGACAGAGGAATAGTAGGCCGCAAGAAGGGGACCGGCCCCTGGTCCATCCGTGCCACTCTACGTCTCGGCAGGGAAAACCGGAGGCTTCTGGCTCCTATAGCCAGTTGCTGAAGCCTCATTCTAATCCCCGTAAGGGTCAAGCAGGTCCGGGAACTCCGACGAGAAAGGAGGGACTTCAGAGCACCCGAGCGGGATTGAGAGTGGGAAGCGCAGGGCAGGAGGATGAAAGACCCAGCGTGAAGACGGTCTAGCTAGGAACACAAGAAAGTGGGGTTCTGCCAGGTACTCCTGATCTGCCTGAGGAAGTGCTGAACCCCTGCCTGGTGAACGCAGCGCGACGTGGCAGGCTGACATCAGTACAGTGCACCAGTGGAACTGTCATAAGAACTGTGAGTAAAAACTCGGATGACTGCACCGCACTGCCCCGTCCCTTCTTTCATCTGCGCCATCTTTCCCTCCCGGCACTACAGCGCCCAGCGCAACCTACTCTTTCTACACTGCCCTGGAGCCAGCTTTACCTGTGGAGAGCCATACCATCCCTGCTGCCGTAACACCAGCTCCAGAGGACTGCTCCGCAGCGGCGGCTCCCTTTAGCCGCATTCCACAGGTGGTGTCACGAACACTATTCCAAAAACCCCATATAAATAGAAATCCCGCCTTTTTACTGACCGCCCTGGGTCACGGACCGGGCCAGCCACCGTGATATCCCCCACCGGCATCCGCAGAGGCCCGGCTGCCGAGTACCCCACGGCCCAGGGGGCGCGTCAGTGGCGCTCAATGAAGTGGAGGATAAGTAATATTCAGTATGGATTTTTTTTTATAACTTACTAAGCTTATATGCAAAAGTTTTCAAAAAAGGGAACAATCACTGGAGGTGATGTGTGAAACTTTTAATTGAGCACTGTATGGCAGTATGCATACTGTATGGTGATGTTAACTGAGCAATGTCTACTGATTTTATAAAGGTTTTCAAGACTCGTGAGATATTATCTTTAGGATCGGTCATCAATAGCAGATCGGTGAGGTTCCAACTAGAGATGGACGGATTGATTCACGGGACTACGATCAATCGGCCAGGTCAGTAAGCACTGGCCACCAAATGGGTGGCTTGCGAATATTTTACCGTCTGGGATCCCTGGCTCAATTTCATTATTACAGCATGACACACAGATGATGTCGTGCCAGCTCGGTTAATCAAAATCAATTCCGGGGATCTCAGAAAGGTAAGAGAATCGTGAGCCTCCTGTCCAGTGGCCAGAGCCTACTGACATGACCGGTGGGCTGGTGTTCTGCGAAGCGACCTGCCAATCTTCAGTTTTGACACTTTCACGGAATAACTGTTTGCAGCTCCTTCGGTGACTGGATGACCGGAACACCACTGTATAGTGGTTGTTCCCAGGTATTGCACATGAGCGTCCATTCATTTCAATAGCACAGGACACCAATAGTTAATTTAGTGTAGTTTAGTCTGTAGTGCGAAAAGGAGATCCATGTAGAAGTTTCGCTCTGAGGCCCAGGAGCCTTTAGTTTTGTGACTGTATCAGGCAAAGTGCTAGACATAAAATTACCTGGCATCATCCCTTATGTGTTATTTTAGGGAAACTGGAGATTTACCACTAAGCAAGGCCTGCAAAAGTCTTTGTAGCCTCTTAGGTTTTCTGCAAGGACAAAGAACATTTCTTCCAAGGGGAAGAATGCATTTCACACTGTGAAACTAAATCTGTTCTTCTCCCTATAAGCACAATCATGTACGGGATATTAAAATGTGATCCATTATGTGTTTTAAAACAAATTGGTTTATAAGGGAAATGACTTTTGCAGACGCACCACTGAAATCTTTTACTCTTCATAAAAAGAAAATATCGCATACTGGAGAACACGCGTGACTTTCATATACGTATCACATAAGAATTTTGTATTTTTGTAAGGTTTTCATTTTTTATTTTCTTTTTTTGGGGGGTAGCCATATTTAAGACTTGCTTGAGATTCTGATTTTATGACTAGCATGTTGAAACTGCTTGTTTTATTGTGTATGGCAGCTATTTATTAGCTCAACTTTTTCTGGAAAAAGAGAGAATTATTCAGAAAGTATTCACAGCAAATTAACTTTCCATTTCTATTTTTAGGGATCCAACAAAGTTCCATGGGAGATCTACAAAAAAAGTAATCGAGATCTTTTAAATTATCTCATATGTGTGATATAATATCTGAAACAGTGGATGTAATTTTACCCACTCAATGGACCCTCAAAGTGCCAAATTTGTGGCCTGAAGGAGCACTATGACTAAAGCAACATGAAAGTAGTGGACTACCATGATCAGGGTGGGTAATTGGAGAAATGGCCTACATGTAGGCTGAATATGACTGTCTGGGACAAGAAGCAAAATCGCAATCCATATACCGTGATCAGCATTTGGTTTTCAGGAACAGGTGGACTTTGTTTGATGCAGAGATGCAAGTGAGAGGTCAGGGTAGGCGGAAGACAAAAATCACGGTGAAGAACACAAGATGGGTCAATAACAGGAATTCAAACTTAAAAGTAGGTGCCTTTGGAAATTTCCAGGAAGTGTAGAAATCTTTTTTGCTTAGGCAAGGAAATGTTGAGGTACTGTATGTGACTCGCCCCCTGGGCCGTGGGGCACTCGGAACCGGGCAATAGGGAGACGATGGGGGTAGTAGTGGCGACCCGGTCCCGTGGCTCAGGGTGGTCAGACCAGTGGTAGTCTTTTAGATGTTTTAGATAATGTCCGACTACGCCACCCGTGGATTGCGGTTATTAGGAACCGCCGCTGCAGGGCAGACCGCTGGGGCCGATGATGTATGCAGCTGGGATGGCGTGACTCCCCACGGGAAGAGTGCGGCCCCAGGCCAGTGTGGTGGATGGTGGGAGTGATGGTGGTGAGAGTCCCAGTACCGGTAATGCCGGAGGAGCGAAAAAGCACACAGACAACGTACTGCAGTCCAGGGTCTTTACTCACGGTTAATATCCAAGTCACTTCTGCACGGAATGACTGCCCGAGCCGTGCTGCGTTCACCAGGTGAGGGGCTCGGTCAACTCCCAGACAGCTCAGGAGTATGGCTCAAGATCCCCTTTTGTCCTTTCTCTGGCCTGCCTCACCAGTGACCCACTTTTGTCCAGCTGCCGCGGACTTGTGCGGTTAAACGTGGGCCCCGTCCTCCGCTGTACTATATGGTGCCTTCCTAGCAGGTTTGATGAGGTGCTGCACCAATAAATGGTCACAGCCTCCGGTCTTTGGCTGAGGGTTGTTTCTCCTCCACCAACTTGGGATCCGGTACCCTTAATCTGCCTGACCCTTCACCCTGGATTCTCGTGGGTTCTTAGGGTCCCTTCCACCTTCTTGTTCCTGAGCCCTTCTGTTTCTTCCTCTCTTTCTTTGCTGTTCCTTTCTGTTTCTGTTCCTTTCTGTTCTTGTTCCTTTCTGCTCTTGGCCCTCTCCTCAGGCCTGCCTCATGGAGCTGGGCCCAGACTGAGCCACAGCTCCCTGTCAGCCCTCTCTGGCCGAACTCCTCTCTCTTCTCCTCCTGCTTGAACTGACCCAGAACTAAGATGGTGCCCACCTTTTATACCTCCCTCTAGAAACATGAGCCCAGGTGACCAGCAACCAATGGGCTCCTTCCTACGCTCAGGAACCAACCCCTATCTGCCCCTACAGCGCTGGGTGTTCCACCCCCCTCCCCACTCCAGACAAGGACATAGTCGGTCGTGCCTGCACTTCTGTCTAGTGGGAGCACCGTTGAGCTGTCCCTCGGAAATGGGGTGTGTTTGCTGTATGCAGCTAACTGAGCCCTGGTCCATACTCCATCCTTACCTGGGAGTGGAATACCACACCCCTGGCAGAGGTGCAATACCCCTGTAGCGGCCGAACCCTCGGGGCGCTACATATGTGACGTGCCCCCTGGGCCGTGGGGTACTCAGTGCAGGGCCGGTTGTTGCTAGGGGAGATCTCACAGTGGCGGTGACCCCGTCCATGACCCAGGGCGGTCAGTAAAAAGGGGATATTTACAGGTTCTTATATACAGTTCGTGACGCCACCTGTGGTATGCGGCTATGTGCAGCCGCCGCTGCAGAGCAGGTCCTCTGGAGCTCTTGTTAATGCAGCAGAGTTGGTTTAGCTCTCCACAGGTAGAGCTTAGCTCCACGGCAGTGTAGACATTGCTGTTATGGTGTAGTGCAGAGGATGGCGCAGTTAATAATCAGTCCACAACTTAATGGCGGTTTCCTCTTATCTTTACTTGCGGTGGTTAGGCAAACTGGGGCATGGGTACTAACTGGTAGTAGAGGTCCGGGCGGCCTGGAAGCAAGTTCAGGGATCCACCTAGCCAGGTGGAGCTGTAGGCCTTCCCTTTGCGCTACCTCTTTGGCCCTGCTGCTTATAGCTGTGCTGCGGCCCTCGTCCCTGAGTAAAACGTCTTTGTGCTCACCAGTACGGCAGGCAGCTCGGGCCTTCCTGGAGTGTCGCTCCCATGTGGCGGTCCTGGGCCCTATCGTGCTGCTGAGCCTCCGGGCGTCTGGTGGGGCCAGGAGACCTGCAGTCTCCTGCCCTCCGGTTTCTGCTGCTGGGCCTTCGGTGCCCCACAACCTTGGACTCCAGTGTCTGGTTCTTCTGCGCTTTCCTCTGGGGTGAACTGCCGTGCAGCTCCACTCCCTAGGTCTTTCCTCGTCGACCTCCTGACTTCAACTCCTGTCTGTTCTCCTCACACTAACTAACCCCGCCTCCAGATCCCAGTTGCTAAGGGGAGGAGCTCCCCTTGCTGGTCTGGAGCCAGGAAAGTGTTGCATGCTAGCAAAACCTGATTAGGGGACCCCTCCTTGCTTCCAGGCATGGCATCACCCCCTTGTGAGGGAGGCAATGCCACTGTGGCAACTGGACTCCTGGGGTGCCACATATGTCCCTGCCTGGGCCTACTCACAACTCGCTGGGGAAAAAGAACATTTTAATCGGAGAACAACTTCAGCGACAGGCAGGAGAGCACACCAGGCTGGCAGTACAGGCAGCTAGATGGGGAACACAGTGCAGGTCTGAGGACGGGAGTACTCTAATCACGGGAGGAGTGGTGGCCGGTTAGGACTACAACATCAACGCAGGGGGATTTTATCGAATATTCTTCATCACTTCATTGGTGGTAAAAAGTAAAAAATTACAGAACATATCATGTTTGCGCAATAATTTTTCAGTTTACAATTGGCCCAAATTGTAGATCAAACCCAGATTCCATGAAGCATGCATGTCCTAAAAAATTTGGCTCCCACAAATTTTAGATTAAGACTGGCATATTAAATGTCAGACTTAGCAAATCTGTTCCATAACTTTTCACAAATATTAGGACTGAAGAGAAGTCTGTCAAAATTCCAAGAAAAACAAAAGTAGATCCAGAACATGACAAATGAGGTTATGGTATATGTCCTTCTTAGGGTACTAAGGTAACCAACTCACTAAGAGATTTGGGGTTATTTTCAGAAATTTAACTTTCAAATATCTTTTAGACATATGGAGGTGCATCTTTAGAGGGAACTCAAATAAAATCTCCAAGATTTAGAATTCAGATGAAGGGTGGGACTCAGTTTTTTAGCTTTTTCCTCTCCATATCTCAACAAAGTCAAATATGGAGACCCATTAACCAAAATACAGTCACATTTTCTCAGATCACGACTAAACTTCTCTACATTGGATTTCAAGCCTTAAGGCCAGTTTCACATCTTGCTTTATACTCACATTGGGACTTAGGTTTAAAGTACTGTAAATGGGATTCAGGCACATCCATCAATGGGATCACTGTGTTCCTTGCCGGACATCATTTTGAGCCATATCCACCTATTTGAGGCTAGCTCCAAGACGCAGTCGACCACATCTTGGTGCCCACCTCAAATATAACTGAAAATTATGTCCAACATAGTACACAGTAACTCTGTGTGCATCATTACAGTCAATGGCCCTGTCAGCTGCTTACACCTGAATCCAATTTTCCATGGCTTCAGACATAAGCCCCAATGGAGCCACTGATATGAGGGTAAAATAAGGACATACCCTAAGTCTTCCAATACATTAGAGCTGGACGGCAATGAACTGGAAGTTGTAAACGATTTCAACCTACTTGGATCGATGATCACTCGAGATGCAGTGACGACACCGGAAGTCAATAGGAGAATAGCTCTGGGCAAATAAAAAATGAAGTCACTGGACAAGGTCTTCAAATCAAAGAACATTTCATTGGCGAGGAAGACACAGCTCGTACATAGTTTGGTCTTTTCTGTGGTAACATAAGGATGTGAAATCTTGACGATAAAGAAATGAGACAGGATAAAAATCCACGCCTTCGAAATGTGGTGCTGGAGAAGGATGCAATCAATACCATGGATGGCAAGAAGAACAAACAAGACATGTCACTGGAAGCAAGAATCACCAAGCTGCGACTTGCCTACTTTGGACACATCATACGAAAAGAGCAATCACTGGAGAAGGACATCATGGTTGGAAGAATAGAAGGAACAAGGCGAAGAGGAAGACCAGCAACACAATGCTTGATACTATCAAGATAACGATGGAAAAGACCTTGTTGGATCTATCTAGGCTTGCACAAGACCGATTTTCCAACAGTGCATTCATCCATCAAGTCACCATGGCTTGAGATCAAGCCGAAGACCATTAAAATAGAAAAATAAATGTCTTCTGTATATATTAAACTAATTTTGCTAAAACCCAATGATATCTGAGGATTTTGGCCTACAGCCGAATTTGTGTGGGGGCCCTAGGCTCTCCCCCACCAGATGATGTTGGGGAAGATAAGGATCAGACAAGATCGATTTCAGAGTGCTGATTCTTTTGTTCTTGGCAAGATAAGCCGCCAGATGAGTATGGCAGCGGCAGACTGCTAAGCGCTCCTGTATGGAGGAGTCAGGAGAGATGCCTTTCGGACGAACAGTTGACCATCGTTTGGGCAACAGCTTACTATTATGTATGTGGTGCCTGCCTTATACATTGCAGATCAACTCCCTAATGTTTCAGTTTCCGACATAAAATGCATCCATATTACATCCACACAAGCCTAGCTAGGTAAGACTTCAGGAAAATCAGCCAGAGAACTCGAATAGTAGTTTATTATGAGCAGTCAACAAGACACTCATGCAGAAGTGACAAGCCTATTTTAATTGCCACATTATGAAATTATTAGTGTACTGCGACAGCGAGCTGAATCTTCTCACATCTTCAACCCTAGGCTCCAAAGACATCGATAAAACCAGCAAAATATATCCAAATAGATATTCAATGAAATGAAATAGGAGACCCAGCGGGTTGCGGCAACAAGCGGCAAACAAAGTAAATTAAACCTTGTTCAATTACTGATACAGCATTAATCACACCCAGTATTGAATTATACCAATTTTATAAAAGCCTATGAACAGTAATATAACTACTTTATATCGTGTCAAGATATGAGAAATATAATAATAAGAAGCTACATTTCATTTAGCTAAAAGAGCCATATTGTAAAGTATAAAGCCATATAAAGCAACGGCTGTAATAAATATCTACTGGCTGTAAAAGTAGTGCTATGTATACATGTGTATAAATAACAGATAAAAACATTAAAAAAGGCACGATAATCGGCAATATATGTACTAGCACAAAGTAAATGACAGTTTTGGACGACAGTTTCTTGGGCTCAACCTTCATAACAAATATGGTGGACATTTTGGGGACTGATTTCTGGAGGATCTTCCTAACCCTGTAGAAAACTATCTTTGTGTCTCCTTGACTTTAAAACTAGGTACAATGGATCAGGCTTTTCCATGTGTGATATTTTTCACCATATATGTTTGTGTCTAACACTTTTTAGTATAACGGGCATTGTGATATAGGTGACTCCAGCTTAGCGGTAATGGCTATGGCTCTCCAAGATTTACATTGTCTTTTACTGTAGAGAAAACAATTTGGTGCCCAAAAATAATACAGCTGCCACACAATAATGTCATATATTGACCATATAAAAGTGCAGTTCAATCACTACATACCTGCCCTGTATGATTCCTAACCTATGGTTACCTTTAGTTAATAAAATTGAACTAAGTTTCTGTTTGTAATCATCATTCCTGCTTTCATTTTCAGACCCCCGATGTTCAGTTTACAGCCCGATCCAAGTTTCATATTTTTGTTTTGTGGGAGTGTCCCTCCCAGTAATATAGGCTGGATGTGAGTCTTGTGTGGTATACATTGTGCTGCTGTCTTCATTAACTGTAGGTTAGTGCAGCTTCTATCTTGCACTAATTTCTTCTTCATGTGCTTTCCTCCTTATCTGTAGACTATTTTGTATGCTCTCCCTGGTTCTGTATATGCTTTCTCCCCTCTCCACATTACAAATCTGTGTTCAACTCTCTCCCTGCTACTATCTGTAAGGATAGGGTCATAAGACCGTATTTTCTCTCATCCAAGAAAATCGGTCCAATTATACTAATCACACAATGATTAGATTCTGATCAGAGTTTGATCATAATGTTATCCAATTTACTCGGATGTGGAGAGAATGATAAAAAAAGGTTTCCTTTTCTCCATTCTGTCAGTCTGTGAAAATTATGCTGCACTGGGATATCATCTGAGTGCAGTTCAATTTTTTTGGACTGACCCTTTGACTTTCTTGGTCAAATGTGATAAGATTTACTGATGCAAATCATGCATGCTGCATTTTTTTCTTCAAACACATTGGTACCGAGGAAAAAATTGGACATGGGCATGACCCCATAAAATAACATTGGTCCAAGTCCGATCTGATGTTTTGTTGGATCGCACTCAGACTGAACATAAGGTCATCTGCACGAGCCTAAACACTTAGATAAGGGAGAAGGAGCAGAGAGAGCCTTCAGAACTAGGAGCAGATCTGGAAGATTTATAACATTTTTGCAGAATGCTCCATTAGATGGATAACTTACTCTGCATCCGCAAAATGTTAGACATTTTTAGACGACTTTTAGAAAGGTGCACTGCTGAATTTTATATTTAGGAAGCATATTAATAATAAAAAAATAGGTAAAGTTGTACTTAAGCGTTTAAGGAAACCTATCTATAGATTCATTTAAGGAAACCTATCAATAGATTCATTTAAGGAAACCTATCAATAGATTCATTGTTGATGAACCAAAGGCAGGGCCTGGCTGCACAATTGCAGGTATATCAAATCAGAAATAAAAGAAGTCGGGTTTTCTGCTCCTTTTGTTTTTGATTTGATATATGTCTTTTGGGAGTACCCCTATAGGATCATGATCCTTTTCCTTATCCATGTATCTAGCTATGTGTACACAATTTCAGGTATGTTTTGCTTGGCAGCACTTTAGTGGACCAGCGACCACATGGTAGTCAATGTAGCTCTATAAACCTACTACTACATGAGGCATCTCTTCTGTTTAGTTAGTCTGTTAGAACCCTCCTGTTTGTTCTTTCTATCTTGTGGTTTGCGGTCACGTGACCATCTGCCTATATATTCCAGCTCCGCCCTTCTGGCTGTGCTGGACTTCAGTGTTGTTTGCCTGTCTCTCTAGCCAGGTGCTTCTGTGCCTTTCTCTGTCAAGTTTGTTTGGTCCTCTGGGACCTCTAGTACTTTTTGTCAGTTTGTCTTTTTGTGTTCTGCATCAACTTATGTTTAGAAGGTGTCCCATTTTTGTTCCAGTCCTTAGTTCTTTTAGGGACCCCTCCCTTAATTCTATAGGTCTTCGTTCAGACTAGCCAAGGACTAAGGCGGGTCAGTTCACTAGGAACAGGCAGCCCGATACATCGTAGGGATTCAGCTTAGTCTTACTGTAGGGATAGCTTTCCCCTATCTTTCCTTAGTACTTGTTGCAGATCATAACATTAAGTCCAGCCCAAAAAACTAAAAGGAAAGAAATTCGGGGATCAGTATGGTTTCCGTCCAGGATTTGGCTCAATGCCTGCAGGGATTGTCTCTGGAGGTGGCCGAGCTTCAGCAACACGTGAGTAGCTGTCCTGGAGCGCATTTTGTCAAACCCAAGGTAGGACTGCCTGATGTTTTTATGGTAAACAGCAAGATTTTTTTTCCTTTAAAAATGCTTGTTTGTTATATTTTTGTTTGAGACCATGATCCTCTGGCATTGGTTTTATTATGTCACTTTTGAGCAATGAACCACAGGGGTGGGCCTTTTCTCTCCAGCCTAATGATCCGTGTTTAAGGTCTGTTGAAGAATTTTTTTCTGCTATGGGGCTATTATATGACGATCCTGATCGAGTCTCATCTGCTGAATCAGAACTTAAACATTTGAATCAGGGGTCAGATGATGTTGAAAATTATTGCACACACTTCAGGAGATGGGCTTCAGAAGTTAAGTGGAATGATTCTGTGCTGAGATGTTTATTTTTTGCTAGTTTGAGTGAAAGGGTTAAGGATTTGCTAATTGCATTCCCTGCACCTGAGACTCTGCAGGAAGCTATGCAGTTAGCTGTTCATATGGACAGGAGACTGAGGTGCAGGCTCAATGAGGTAAAGACTCCTGTAATGTCACGTCCCAGTCCCCAGAAAATCTGCTCTGACGGCGGGGAAACGATGGAGGTTGGGGGGATGTCACTCCGCTCTCAGGAAAAAGACCAGAGATTCGCCGAGGGATTGTGTCTTTATTGTGGTAAAGCTGACCATTTGATTAAGTATTGTGAGCGTCGTTTAAGTAAAGAAAAAAAGAAGGTCAGTTACACCTGTATAGCTTGTTTACGCTCTGCAGGAGTGTTTCTTTCTGGGAGTACTACTCTGCAGGGAGATTTGATTGAATTTCAGGTATTTGTGGATTGTGGTTCAACACTTAATGTGATTGATAAAGCGTTTTTGGAAAACCTTAAATTGAAATCCAAACCTTTGTCATCACCTATTTCTGTGGTTGCAATTGATAACACTCCTTTGAAATGTATTACTCACAAGACTGCTGCATTTCCCCTCACTATCAATGGAGTTCACCAAGAAATTTTCGACTTGGTTGTTTTGGATAATTTGCCCTCTCCAGTTGTTCTAGGATTGCCTTGGTTAAGACTGCACAATCCTTTATTGGACTGGTCTACTAATGTGATTAAGTCTTGGAGTCCGAAGTGCTATGATAAATGTTGTAATGGTCGCATTTTTTCAGAACCTTATTAATGACATGCTGAGACCTTTGATTGGTAAGAATGTGGTTGTGTATATGGATGACATTTTGATTTATTCACCAGATCTAGAGTCCCATTGGCAGAGTGTACGTGAAGTTTTGCAGTTATTGAGTAACATATAGTAACATAGTTTTTAAGGTTGAGGGAAGACTAAGTCCAGCTAGTTCAACCCATAGCCAACATGTTGATCCAGAGGAAGGCAAAAAAAAACATGTGGCAAACACTAAGCTCCACATTGGGGAAAAAAATTCCTTCCCGACTCCATACGACAATCAGACTAGTTCCCTGGATCAACGCTCTATCAAGGAATCTAGTATATATAACCTGTAATATTATACTTTTCAAGAAAGGCATCCATGCCCTTCTTAAATTTTAATAGTGAATCACTCATTACAACATCATGCGGCAGAGAGTTCCATAGTCTCACTGCTCTTACAGTAAAGAATCCGCGTCTGTGATTATGATTATACCTTCTTTCCTCAAGACATATGTAGAAGATGCCCCCTTGTCCCCGTCTCTGGCCTCAGAGTAAAAAGATCAGTAGAAAGGTCTTTGTACTGTCCCCTCATATACTTGTACATAGTAATAAGATCACCCCTAAGTCTTCTTTTTTCCACAGTAAATAACCCCAAGTGTAATAACCTGTCTTGGTATTGCAGACCCACCAGTCCTCTAATACCCTTGGTCGCTCTTCTCTGCACCCTCTCTAGTTCAGCTATGTCTTTCTTATACACCGGAGACCAAAACTGTACACAGTATTCTAAGTGTGGTCGCACTAATGACTTGTATAGAGGTAAAATTATGTTCTCCTCATGAGTATCTATGCCTCTTTTAATGCATCCCATTATTTTATTTGCCTTTGCAGCAGCTGCCTGACACTGGCCACTAAATGTGAGCTTGTCGTCCACCAATACACCCAGGTCTTTTTCAGTTACAGTTTTGCCCAGTGTTTTACAATTAAGCATATAATTATACATTTTATTTCCTCTGCCCAAGTGCATTACCTTACATTTATCCCCATTAAAGCTCATTTGCCATTTATCAGCCCAAGCTTCTAGTTTACATAGATCCTCCTGTAATATAAAATTGTCCTCCTCTGTATTGAATACCCTGCAGAGTTTAGTGTCATCTGCAAATATTGAAATATTACTCTGTATGCCCCCTACAAGGTTATTAATAAATATGTTAAAAAGAAGGTCGGCCCAATACTGACCCCTGTGGTACCCCACTGTTAACTGAGACCCAGTCTGAGTGTTTTCCATTAATAACCACCCTTTGTTTCCTATCACTGAGCCAGTTCTTAACCCACATACATATATTTTCCCCTATCCCCATTGTTCTCATTTTATGTATCAACCTTTTGTGTGGAACCGTATCAAAAGCTTTTGAAAAGTCCATATACACAACATTCACTGCATTTCCTTGGTCCAGGCCAGAACTTACCTCCTCATAAAAACTGAACAGATTAGTTTGACAGGAACAGTCCCTCGTAAACCCATGTTGATATTAGGTCATGAGGTTATTCTTCTTCAGATACTCTATTATAGCATCTCTTGGGAAACCCTCCAGGATTTTACCCTTAGTAGAGGTTAAGCTTACTGGCCCATAATTTCCAAGTTCAGTTTTTGTCCCCCTTTTGAATATTGGCACCACATTTGCTATACGCCAGTCGTGTGGTACAGACCCTGTTATTATGGAATCTTTAAAAATTAAAAATAATGGTCTATCTATGACGTTACTTAATTCCTGCAGTACTCGTGGGTGTATCCCATCCGGGCCCGGGGATTTGTCAACTTTAGTGGTTTTTAGACGCCGCCGTACTTCCTGCTGGGTTAAGCAAGTGACATTTAATGGAGAATTTTTGTTATCACTAATCATGTTTTCTGTCATGCGATTTTCTTGTGTAAATACGGTTGAAAAAAAATCATTTAGTATATTGGCTTTTTCCTCATCCTCATCCACCATTTCATCCAGACTATTTTTAAGGGGGCCAACACTATCATTTTTTAGTTTTTTTACTATTTATGTAGTTAAAGAATATTTTGGGGTTATTTTTACTTTCTCTGGCAATGATTCTCTCTGCCTCAATCTTTGCTGCCTTGATTTGTTTTTTACATAATTTATTTAATTTTCTATATTTATTTAATGCCTCATCACTACCTACTTGCTTTAGTTCCCTAAATGCTTTATTTTTGTCACTTATTGCGCCCCTTACAGCTCTATTTAGCCATAGTTGTTTCCTCCTATTTCTAGCATGTTTATTCCCAAAGGGTATATATTGTGCACAGGTCCTATTCAGGATGTTAATAAATGTCTCCCATTTGCTTTGTGTAGCTTTATGTCTCAGGATATCATCCCAGTTTATTGCACTAAGATCATCTCTCAACCGTTGGAAATTTGCCTTCCTGAAGTTTAGTGTCCTTGTAACCCCTCTACTACACATCTTATTAAATGTTACATGAAAACGTATTATTTTGTGATCACTATTACCCAAGTGACCCACAACTCGTATATTTGATATGCGGTCTGGCCTATTGGTTAATATTAGGTCTAGCAGTGCCCCCCTTCTTGTTGAGTCCTGAACCAGTTGTGAAAGGTAATTGTCTCTCATAGTTGTCAAAAACCTATTACCTTTGCTTGAACTACATGTTTCTGTCCCCCAATGTATTTCAGGGTAGTTGAAGTCTCCCATAATAAAGACTTCTCCTTGAGTCACTGCTTCATCTATTTGCTTTACGAGGATATTCTCCGTTACTTCCATTATTTTTGGAGACTTATAACAAACCCCTATCAGTAATTTATTATTTTTTCTCCCTCCCCTTATCTCCACCAACAGGGACTCTACATTTTCATTAGATTCACCTATATCCTCCCGCAAGACGGGTTTTAAGGATGATTTTACATATAAACACACACCCCCCCTCGCTTGTTTGTACGGTCATTTCTGAACAGACTATAGCCCTGTAAATTAACTGCCCCGTCATGGCTCTCGTCCAGCCATGTCTCAGATATCCCTACCATGTCATAATTATTTTCCAACAAAATTAATTCTAATTCCTCCATTTTGTTGGTGAGGCTTCTGGCATTATTGTACATGCATTCTATGTATCTCTCTGTACCTCTATTCCTTCTTACTTTATTGACTGTTCTAACCCCACCCCCAATTTCTTTATTTGTGCCCAGGTCACTATCTGCACTATCTTCCCCACCTATAAAATGAATACCCTCCCCCCCAATCCCTAGTTTAAACACTCCTCCAACCTTCTAGCCATTTTCTCCCCCAGCACAGCTGCACCCTCCCCATTGAGGTGCAGCCGGTCCCTAGCGTAGAGTCTGTAGCCAACTGAGAAGTCGACCCAGTTCTCCAGAAACCCAAATCCCTCCTTCCTACACCAGTTCTTGAGCCACTTATTTATCTCCCTAATCTCCCGTTGCCTCTCTGGCGTGGCATGTGGTACCGGTAGTATTTCAGAGAATACCACCTTGGAGGTCCTTGCTTTCAGCTTGCAGCCTAATTCCCTGAAATCATCTTTAAGGACCTTCCACCTACCTTTAACTTTGTCATTTGTGCCAATGTGCACCATGACTGCTGGGTCCTCACCAGCCCCTCCCAGTAATCTGTCAACCCGATCAGCGATGTGCCTGACTCGAGCGCCAGGTAGGCAGAACACTGTTCGACGATCCCTGTCTTTGTGACAGATTGCCCTATCTGTTCCCCTAATAATTGAGTCCCCCACTACCAGCACCTGCCTGGCCTGCCCTGCTCTCCTATTTCCTTCTTTACTGGAGCTGACACTCCTCCGGCTTTCAGGGGACATGCCTTGCTGCAGCAGTGCTACCCCTGGACCGTCACTCCCCTCATCTGCCAACTTTGCAAACTTATTGGGGTGTGCCAGATCAGGACTAGCCTCCCTGGCACTCTTCCCTCTACCCCCCCTTCTAACTGTCACCCAACTAATGGCCTCACTGTCCTGCAGCTCCCGACTACCACCCTCCCCCACATCTACCCTAGTGAGCTGCTGCTCAGTGAGCAGCAGACTCCTTTCCATATTGTCAATGGATCTCAGTGTTGCCAGCTGCTCATTTAGCTCCAGTACCTGGGCTTCCAAACGCACAACGTGCACACATCTCGCACAGCAGTAAGCAACCCCGACCGGCTGTTCAAGGAATGCATGCATGTGGCAAGATGTACACTGGATAGCATTGTCAATAATGGAGCTCATTTCCTAATGGGGATTGCAATAGACAGAATGTTAAGCAAAAAGAAAAGTAAAGAGTTAATAAAATACAGACAGCAATTCAGTCCAAAGTCCTCCCTTCGAAACTCCCTGAATCCAAAGTCACTGAAAAACAAGTCACACACTTACTTTCGTTCGCACTTACGCTCCGGTCCCACTCAGCTCGTTCACACTCACAAACTAAGAGATTTAAAGAGTTTTTTATTTTTTTTTCCCCTTTTCCAGCAATGCACCCTACAGCTCAATGCACTTCCAAATTCACTCTTTGCTAAGCTGGAGAAATGCAAGTTCGCTGTGCAGAAAATTAGTTTTTTGGGCTACATTGTCTCCAGCGAGGGCTTTGAGATGGACCCTGTGAAGGTTCAGGCTGTGGAGGAATGGCCTAGGCCTATTGGTTTGAAATCTATACAGAGATTTTTGGGTTTTGCCAATTATTACAGGAAATTCATTAAGAATTTTTCTGTAATTGTTAAACCTCTAACCGATCTCACCAGGAAAGGTGCGAATACGGCCCAGTGGACTACTGAGGCCATTGAAGCGTTTGAGTATCTCAAAGAGAGGTTCAGTTCTGCCCCTATCCTTTTGCAGCTTGATGAGACCAAGCCTTTTTTGGTCGAGGTCGATGCTTCATCGGTGGGGGTCGGAGCAGTTTTGTCTCAGGAGAACAAGGGTGGAGTACATCCTTGTGCCTTCTTTTCGAAAAATTTTCGGAAACCGAACTGAATTATGATGTTGGAAATTGGGAGTTGCTGGCTATTAAACTCGCGTTTGAACATTGGCGTCATTCTTTGTAAGGCGCCAGATTTCCTATTCAGGTTTTCACAGATCATAAGAATTTGATCTATCTAGATGCTGCCAAGCGCTTGAATGCCCGTCAAGCTAGGTGGGCACTTTTTTTTTCTCGGTTCCATTTTTCTGTTACCTATATCTCTGGTACTAAGAATGTTAAAGCCGATGCTTTATCTCGCAGCTTCTCTCCTACAGTTGGTGCCCAGGAGGAGGAGAGCATTTTACAGAAAGGAGTTGTGGTGGCGGCTTTGGACTCCATTTTGGAGAATGGGATTCTGAATGCTCAAGATGATGCTCCATCTAACACTCCCCATGGGAGGTTGTTCGTGCCTATAGCCTTTAGGAGAGATTTGTTTGTGGAGTGTCATGAGTCTCGGTTGGCAGGTCATCCAGGAGTTTCGGAGACTAAGAGACTTATCAGTCGCAGTTTTTGGTGGCCTTGATGGCAGAAGGAAGTTATCAAGTGGGTGCGTCAGTGTACTGTGTGTGCTAGGTCAAAGGCTTCACATACTCCTGCTGCGGGGTTGCTTTGCCCTCTGGAGGTTCCTAGTGCACCTTGGATGCATCTCACTATGGATTTTATTACTGATCTTCCTGTGTCCAAGGGTTTTACTGTCATCTGGGTGGTCGTGGACCGTTTTAGTAAGATGTGTCATTTGGTTCCATTCATTAAGTTGCCCTGCGCCAAGACACTCACTAAGGCATTTGTTAAGGAGATTGTCAAGCTCCATGGCGTTCCCACGGATATTGTTTCTAATAGAGGACCTCAGTTTGAGGCTCGCTTTTGGCGTGCTTTTTGTGACAGGTTGGGAGTCCATTTGTCATTTTCGTCTGGTTATCATCCTGAGTCGAATGGACAGACTGAAAGAAAGAACCAGGATGTTGAACAGTTTTTGCGTTGTTTTGTGGCGGACAATGAAGAGGAGTAGTCTGAGTTTCTGCCTCTTGCAGAATTTGCTCTTAACAATCATACATCCTCCTCTGCTGGGTGTTCTCCTTTTTTTTGTTGTACTGTGAGACATCCGTCTTTTGGTTCGTTCTCCAAATTGGGGTCGGCGGTGCCGGAGGAGGAGAATTTGGGAGTTTGGACTAATGTATGTCGTAACCTTCAAGAGGCTAACAAGAAGTCCAAGAAGTATTTTGACAGGAAACATAAAGAGGTTTTGTTTACTGTGGGTGACATGGTTTGGTTGGCCTCAAAGAACCTGCGGTTGAGGATTCCCTTTAAAAAACTGGGTCCTAAGCTTGTGTGTCCATTTAAAGTGCTTCAGGTTGTTAACCCGTCTGCTGTTAGGTTGGATGTCCCTACTTCCTGGAAGATTAATCCTGTGTTTCATGTTTCCTTGTTGAAAAAAGCTGACGTATCTGATAGGGATGCCACTGTCACAGTTCCTCCTGTGGTGGAAGACGGCAAATATGAAATTTCTCGCATCTTGAATTCTAGATGGCATAGAGGGAGATTACAGTGTCTTGTCTCCTGGAAGGGTTTCGGTCCCAAAGACAACTCCTGGGTAAGGACGGATGATGTCTCTGCTCCTAGGCTTGTTAAAGCTTTCCACAGGAGGTTTTCGGATAGGCCTGGGCCTGGAGGATCCAGAGGATCCTCATAAAAGAGGCGGTACTGTTAGAACCCTCCTGTTTGTTCTTTCTATCTTGTGGTTTGCGGTCATGTGAGCATCTGCCTTTATATTCCAGCTCCACCCTTCTGGCTGTGCTGGACTTCAGTGTTCTACTGTCTCTCTAGCCTGGTGCTTCTGTACCTTTCTCTGTCAAGTTCGCTTGTTTCTCTGGGACCTCTAGTACTATTTGTCAGTTTGTCTTTTTGTGTTCTGCAACAACTTCTGTTTAGGAGGTGTCCCATTTTTGTTCCAGTCCTTAGTTCTTTTAGGGACCCCTCCCTTAATTCTATAGGTCTTCGTTCAGACTAGCCGAGGACTAAGGCGGGTCAGTTCACTAGGAACAGGCAGCCCGCTACATCGTAGGGATTCAGCTTAGTCTTACTGTAGGGACAGCTTTCCCCTATCTTTCCTTAGTACTTGTTGCAGATCATAACATAGTCCATATGTAATTGACTCACCCCTTGGGCCGTGGGGCACTTGAGACCGGACTTCAGGGCAATGCTGGGAGTAGTAGTGGTGACCCGGTCCCGTGGCTCCGGGTGGTCAGACCAGTGGTAGTCTATGATGTGTTTTTAGGTAATGTCCGACTACGCCACCCGTGGATTGCGGTCAGGGAGGACCGCCGCTGCAAGGCAGACCGCTGAGGCTGGTGTTGGGGATGCAGCAGGGAATAGTACAACACCCCACGGGAGGAGTGTAGTGTGATAGGATGCTGAGGGTGATGGTGCAGGCGCAGCAGTAACCACACAGAGTCAAATAATGCAGTCCAGGGTCTTTTACTGGTCTTATCATAGACCCAACAGGAGTACAGGGTAGGAATGGACCTGGGTGTCTGAGGGCATTCGGGCGAGCTCCGCTGGTCAGGGTGAGTGGGTAGGCCTACCGTTCTCTCTCTGCCCTTCCTGACTATCTCCCCCTTTAGTGGTATGATAGCCCACGTCCCTGAGCTTGCCGTGTACTATGCCTGTATGGCTTGCGACTCGGGCCTTAGGTACCTGTAGCTTCTCCGTGCTGTACCGGTCCCTCTGTGTGGCGGAACCTCCAGGCTCTTGGCCAAGGGACCTAAAATCCCTCGCAGGTAGATGATCTGCTGCAGGACTTGCAATCCTGACAGCCTCGGACCCCAGTGTCCGTTATGTAGTTTCTCTTTCAACCAGGACCGGCTCTCGTCGCCTCTGTCCCTGGCTTTCTGCTCCTACTTTGCCTCCTGGACTCCTCAGCTGCAGCTGACCTGTCCCTCTGCTTCTGTGAACCCTTCTGGATTCTTCAGAAGTGGGTCCTGGTCTCTCTAACCCTGCCCTCAGTACCAGTTTTTATAGGGGCAGCCTGCTCCCCCTACTGGCCTGGGACAGGAGGCGCTGCATGCACATGGTCCATGACCAGAGAACCTCCCTCCTGCTCTCAGACACAGCCTTACAAGTTTGTGGCATCCAGGCCTGGGGTGACACATAATGGTGTTGGGAGGTCACCTAATCATGAGAGGCACAAAGGATGCAGCAAATAATAGATGGTTCGCAGTGCTGTGGTTCGGTGACAATGGACTACTTGACCATGGCTGCCTGACCAGTATATCTTTGGCTACGTAGCCAGGGTTGGACTGGCCCACTAGTGAACCTGAGAATCCTCCGGTTGGCCCTGGTTTGTCCTTCAGGAGAGTCCATAGCACAAACCATGCAGCTGCTACGGGACTCTTGAGCGGGGGAGAAAGATGGGCCCTCGTAATAAAATCCTCTGGTGGGCCCAGTGTTCTTCAGTCTGACTTGCCCTAAAGTCATGGGCACAGTTGTCTCCCACATGCAATATGAAGATTGTCTCTATTAGCAAATGCATTGAAACTACCAGCTAGTCGTGTGTCTAAGAGAACCCGATTTGGGATTTTAAAGACTGACTCCAACGTCAAAGTGGTGACTCTTAACAGTTCTCCATCTGACAAAGGCTTCCACCACACATGGTGCAAGAGTTTTTTAACTCCAAGTTCAACAGGGTGTAATTGAACCCGATTTAAACTGTCCTAAATGAAAAGAGATCTCCTTAAAGCAACCTATAGCTCTTCAGGGGGCGGTAGAGGCACGTTCCATCACATCTTTGCCGAGTACAACTCAATTCAATCCAGGTATTAGAAAATGCAAAGGAATATAATTAATAAAGTGATTCAATAAGCATCAAATTGGCACATAGGAAGTTCTCCTGACTCAATTAAATAGCATCATAATCTTTACCACTCTATTAAAGCCTATTGCTATTTAATCGTGTTAGTTATCTTCTGGAAATCCAATTAAATATTCTTAATGAAATAGCTGTGAACTGTTACATATTAGTTAGCATACGTTACAATCTGTTGCAGTTCAATTACATTTTAATAAGTAATTGGTTATAGATCAATTGAAAGCATCCAGCAAGAAAGAAGATGTTCTTTGTCTTTTCTCTCCTTCACGGAGATCAGACCTGTCCTTTAACGTTTTTTACATTAGTTCGTTGACTTGTGGCTTCTTGCTCATTGGGGTGGGGAGGGTTGGGGGAAAATGGTTTTAAATGCATGTTCACGAAGATAAAGGTCCTACTCTGTTAGTAATGGCACTGTCCCTTTCTCTTTTTTGACTGTCAGAGAATGAGGCATACTTTACTGGAGGAGAGTAGGTCCATTAGCATTGTCCTAAGAAGGTCCTAAAGCACCAGAGTCTCTCCAGCTCCCCTTCTCGTAAGGTAAAAGTATAGTCAGAAAGACTCTCTTCCAATTTGTTTTGGTTTGATTTATTCGAAAGAATTGTTTGATTTTTTGGCCGAAAAAAACTTGATTTTAACAGAATGGATTCATCATGAGCTGGAAGTACCCCAAAGCCTCCACCGCCCTTACAAGACGACATTAACCCGCTGAGGTCTTCTAGGATTTTATCAAAGCCCTTTCACACTATTTTAGGGTTCGTTCACATGACTATATTTTTGGTCCGAGTGTCGTCTGAGGAAGCAACAGACAGCGCACGGACCAATGTTATACAATGGGGCAGTGCAGATGAGCGTTTTTTTTTCACTGACCAAATTGGCTTCTGAAAAAAATGGCAGTGTGCACTAATTTCTTCCGTAAATTGGATGATACTTACTTACCCATTCACGTTTGAGGGTGTGTAAAAAAAATCGTATGCCTTACGGAGCCACAGTAAAGCATCCGATTTTTATGGATACATTGCAATTCTGTAATATAGGAAATTGTAAATGGTCTTGTAAATAATTAATAGCTGCTGCTGTAAAAACAGAATGACAACTGAGAAAAAAAATCATCCCACTTTTCTGGGTTAAACTCTGAGCGATTTTTTTATACGCTCATGTGAACCTACCTTAATGCAAACACCGTTTTAGTAATGTCAAAGTGACCTCAACATATATGACTATGGGTAAGCAAATGGTAATCAACCACCTGTTTAGTAACGCACCACACTGTAATAACACACAACACTTTTTATGTTATTTTAAATTAAAACATTTCCAAAAATTATCCCTTTTCACAGACTAAAATATAATTAATAAGAGTAATGGACAACCCCTTTAAGTAAAATAGGTTTCTTGCATTTTTCAAGAATATGCAGCATAAAAAAAACTAAACAATAATTCATTGTGGGAACGTAGCCTTAAAGTTTTTCCTCCACAGTAGCACTACCGGCTAGTGATTGTACAGGGAACTTTATCCAGCCCCATTCACTGAAATAGAACCATGCAGCCTCAGTTCTTGCACAATCAGTGGCTGGAAGTGCCGTCAAGCAAGAAAAAGAAGTAAAAGCACTCATTTTCAGAGGTCAGATCCCACCATCAGAAAGTGCTGACATATCTTAATGAGATCCCTTCAGTAGCGTAGCTATCGGATGGGCAGAGGGGGCTGTGGCCCCGGGCCCCGCGCTCTGAGGGAACCCACCCGGAGCTACACTAGTGCAACTGTATCAGTGTGCACAGTTATCTCATGGAGACTCGATGTCCCTGCACTGCCACGGCCGCTTTGGGGCCACTGAGCAGGAGGAGGGGTCCCCCTGTGCCAGCATCGGGCACCCGCCCGTCACCGCAAGTTGACGCACGACGCTCCCTCTCCCATCAATCCCCTGATGCAGACACTGACCGAGCGTGATGACGTCATCATTTGGTGCCCTCTGTTTTGAGATGTGCGGGTGCTCAGCGCAGCGTGGGGAGCGAGGAGGAGAGGTGAATATTATAATTGCTTATTTTTTATGGGGGTGCATCATACTATATACCGTGCCTATGGGGGTGCATCACACTATAGACTCTGCCTATGGGGGTGCATTATATTATGTAGAGTCTGCCTATGGGGGTGCATTATACTATATATTCTGCCTATGGTGGTGCATCATACTATATATTCTGCCTATGGGGGTGCATCATACTATATACTCTGCCTATGGGGGTGCATCATTCTATTTACTCTGCCTATGGGGGTGCATTATATTATATACTCTGCCTATGGGGGTGCATCATACTATATACTCTGCCTATGGGGGTGCATTATACTATATACTCTTCTATTGGGGGTGCATCATACTATAGACTCTGCCTATGGGGGTGCATCATACTATATACTCTGCCTATGGGAGTGCATCATTCTATATACTCTGCCTATGGGGGTGCATTATACTATATACTCCACCTATGGGGGTGTGGGGGTGCATCATACTACATATTCTGCCTATGGGGGTGCATCATACTATATACTCTGCCTATGGTGGTGCATTATACTATAGACTCTGCCTATGGGGGTGCATCATACTATAGACTCTGCCTATGGGGGTGCATCATACTATATATTCTGCCTATGGGGGTGCATCATACTATATACTCTGCCTATGGGGGTGCATCATACTATATACTCTGCCTATGGGGGTGCATTATACCATATACTCTGCCTATGGGGGTGCATTATACTATAGACTCTGCCTCTGGGGGTGCATCATACTATATACTCTGACTATGGGGGCGCATCATACCATATACTCTGCTTATGGGGGTTCATTATACTATATAGGCTCTGCCTATGGTGGTGCATCATTCTATATACTCTGCCTATGGGGGTGCATTATACTATATAGGCTCTGCCTAATGGGTGCATCATTCTATATACTCTGCATATGGATGTGCATTATACTATAAAGGCTCTGCCTATGGGGGTGCATCATTCTATATACTCTGCCTATGGGGGTGCATTATATTATATATAGTCTGCCTATGGGGGTGTATCATTCTATATACTCTGCCTATGGGGGTGCAACATTCTATATACTATGCTTATGGGGGTGCATCATTCTATATACTCTGCCTATGGGGGTGCATTATACTATATATGCTCTGCCTATGGGGGTGAAACATACTATATACTCTGCCTATGGTGGTGCATTATACTATATTCTCTGCCTATGGAGGTGCATCATTCTATATACTCTGCCTATGGGGGTGTATTATACTATATAGACTCTGCCTATGGGAGTGCATCATACTATATAGACTCTGCTTATGGGGGTGCATTATACTATAGACTCCGCCTATGGGGGTGCATTATACTATAGACTCTGCCTATGGGGGTGCACCATACTATATAGACGGCCTATGGGGGTGCATTATACTATATACTCTGCCTATGGGGGTACATTTTACTATATACTCTGCCTATGGGGGTACATTAAACTATAGATTCTGCCTATGTGGGTGCATTATACTATATGGAGGTCTATGGGGGTGTATTATACTATATGAAAGCCTATGGGGAGTGCATGGTACTATATGGAGGACTATGGGGTGCATTTTACTATATAGAGTCTGCCTATGGGGGTGCATTATACTATATAGAGTCTGCCTATGGGGAGTGTATAATGCTATAGAGGCCTATGGGTTGTGCATTATACTATATCGGGGACTATCTGGTACATTATACTATATATAGGCTATTTAGGGGGCCATCATACAGTGTGGGAGATAATGTGGGGTCTTTGTATAGTGTGGGGGCCGTCATACAGTGATGGAGCCATCAGTTTGGAGGCTACTAAGGGGTCAGTATACTGTGTGGGGGGTACTATACAGTGAGGGGGCATTATACTGTGTATAAGAGAACATCATACTGTGTAGAAGGGAGTTGTACATGGGGGGATTCAGGACATTATTAAATGTTAAGTGGGCACCTATCGTTATAGGGGAACTCAGGTTGTTGTGACTGTCAATGGGGCAAACAGAGGACACTATTACTTTCTAGGGGGCAAAATGTGGGCTTTGTTTTCTAGGGCATTTCTATAGTCTAGAGGTTTGTTTTACCATTTAGAGGGCACACAGTACCACACAGCAGGTGCAGTAATAGGGACATGGCAGGACCGGCTCAGTATTGGGGTATCAGCAGGAAGAGGAGTTTGTGCAGTTTGGAAATAGATGGGGACGGGGCCTGAAATGTAAGAAGGCAAACGTGTCTTTGTTGTGATCTCTGTAGATGAGTTATGGATGGAGAAGTTGTCGTGTCGGTCGGGGCCAGATGGAAAATACGGGAAAAGTGAACTATTTCATCAGAAAGAACATCATCTGTAAGGTATTATATATAACTGTACTGTAATCTATTTAGTTTTCTTCAGGACTAGTATCTACCACTATATGGTCACCATATAGCAGTAATATCAGTGTTAGTCTTTGTAAAGAGATTAGAGGTAATTTTCAGTAACAGCGCGGTCATCTGCTGAGGTTCTCCTACATCCACTATTAGGGTGCTCCACCATAGTTGTAATCAGGGTTACCTGGTTAAGGGCCCGCTCAGAAGTTTCGCCCCCATGAACCAAAACCCTAGCTACGCCTCTGGATCCCTTTATACCACTCCAGAAAATTGTACTGTTTTCGGGAGTTTTGGGATGATTTTTTTTTTCTCTGAAGCGGTTTTGATGAAGTTTTGAAGATTTCTTTTTCCTAGAGCACAGTGTCAAGTGTGGAGAGGTTTCCTTCAGGATCCACTTCATAGAAGTGATGTGTTTCCACCAGATATTTTCAAAACCCCATCAGTAGAGATGATCAAACTCGATCTGAGCGATAGAGAGAGATTTTTTTTTCTCCTTTCTTCCTACGGGCACCTTTTATTTTCAGTAGGGTTCAGGTTCTGCTTGAAGTTTGGGTAATGTTCTGGTACCCCAACAGAACTTTTACATAAAGTTCGGGTCGGGTACCAGAACCCGAATTTCCAGTGGTCCGCCCATCCCTACCCATCAGGAAATAAAAAAGGTAAAAGAAAGAAAAAAGCTAAAAAAAAATCTTCATAAAAACAGCAAAGTAGATTTATTATAAAAATGAATTAGGCTATGCAAATGTAAGGATTGTGGACAGGACTGTTGCATTCCTTCCCTTGAAAACACCAATCATGTTATGTGTATTATGTCCTGCCTCTTTGTATATATTGTGTATTGTGAATTGTGTTGTAATGTATTGGGATATGGTTATGCATAGTGTATAAGATAGTTAATGTGGTAACGTATAGTTTAGGGCTTAGTACATAAGGTACGTAGTATAAGATAGCTGACTGTAGTTAAGGTAGTGACATTAGGGTAAGTTAGAAGTTAATGTTTGGGACTAGCCTGTTGTGGGATGGATTAGTGTTAGGGCTAGTGACTGCTTCCTGTAGGTAGTTAGATAGGGTTTGGAGAGTGATAAGTGAACAGTGCTGCCATTGGGGTGATCCACAGAAGGAAAGGATACTTAAGGACAGGGATAGTGAGATCCTGAAGTAACCAATGAGACACAGTGGCCTTCTGGAAAGGGGTCCTTGAATAGGATGATGAGTCACTAGAAACCCTGAGCTTGCAAATCCCAAAGGTAACGGGTCAAAACAGCACTGAATTCATGGGACTAGTGGGGGTCCCGAGAAATAGATCCAGGGCACCAGCAGTGGAAGAAATAGGATGCGAAACCAATGAGCAAGTAGAATAACTTAGTCAACAGGACTGTGGCATAGAAGCTGGTTGTGATGAAGTAGGGTGAAACAGTGTGTTACGAGCCCTGGAGTAGACTACTATATTGTGAAAAAGATTTGTACTGCAAAGGAAACGACCAGAAGACTTTGTACCGGCTATCCCTTCTACATAACCCTTTCCAAACTACCGTACAGTAAAGACTGGGTTGTTGAACAGGAGTCTCCTTTATTGAACTGTGGAACCTACGGTCCTGGCCAGTCAACGCCACCGGCTGCAGGCGACCTACACTGGCGCAAAGCCCTCAAAACACGAATATCAACACCCATCCAGGACCTACATTTTCATGTAGCGCGCTTGGGTGTAAAAGAGGAGATGAGTGCCTTTCCCGGGGATACCACCCACGAGCCGCACTACACACATACAGAGTTTTTTTCAGTTTTTGCAGCAAAAACTATGTGGAAACTGAGCAGAAAGTCTCCAAATTATCCTCCAAATCTCAAAACTCCTCAAAAACTTTCAGTTTAGTTTCTGCTCAGAAAACTCTGCAAAAATACTGCGTCTGCACATAGATTTAGGGCTCATGCAGACATCTATGCATCTCAGGACTGCAATGCACAACTGGCAGCAGGTTTTTCCACCTAATCATGACAGTCACTTAGAAATATATGACGCTACCATGCTCCGGTCAGGAGACCTGCAGCCAGTCGGGGATTGCGGTCTGTTATCAGACCGAGACCGTATGTTCAAACACCGTCTTTTTCAAGTGGATTCCACCCGGAATCCACCTGAAAAAGCGCCCCAAAGGCTCAGGGTTCAGAAACCCCTAAGTGATTAAAATAAGTGATATTTTCATTCTTCTGCTCTGATGCTACCAGCTTCACCAGTATCTAAATATAGCCTTAAGAGTTTTTGGAGCAGATTTTGAGTAGGATTTTGAAGAGGATCTGCACCAAAAAACTCAGCATTAACATAGACTTGCAAACATTCTTGTACTTTATTACTTGAGTACCCAATAAAAGCATAGATTAACAAAAGAAAGGTTCAGTCCTTCTGTGTAACAAAATGCATTAATCCAAAAACATGCAAAATTCCTTAATTTATTAATTTTCTCTTCATTTATTGAGAACATTGACTACATGCATTTCCTTTCCTGCCTATTATACAATCTGAAGCAACCCTGACATAACATAAGGGAGCTTCTGCCTTGAATCTTACACAATACAGCAGTGTTTAGTGCTGCAGAGGACAAACATTAACCCTGTCCCCAACCCAGCGGGGCGTCCAACAGACAAAGTTTTGTTGGTAAAACTTTGCTTCCTGTTTGTCTTACGCTGAGCAAATATGAACTGTTTTTCCATCTCTTTGCTGGGATTAAAGGTTTCGTGCCAGACAGCAAGGGTTAAGGAGTGCACACTCATCGCTAACCCTTTCCGGGCCGGTACGCTGCGGAAAATGTATTAATTCTACTTTTTTTATATATATATTTAGAATTTGGAACAGAGTGGCAAGTGGAAGACAAGAGCATAAAAAAGGGAGAAGAAGTAAACTCCAAAGTTTTTTAAAAGTGCCCTGTTTTGTTCTTTGGCACAGGTTTCTGACTCTTGGCTCGCGTCGTCTGGAATTTGGCCCAGTTACACAAGCGTGGCCATTGGTTCTTTTTACACTGTTACTAAGGGTCTGGACCAATGGTATTTCAGGCATTTCCTAAAAACCTGCCCCCTTAAATCTGGTCTGATCAGACTGTTTTAAAAACTTACACGCTCTTTCCTCCTTGATTTTAAAAAGGAAAAAGAAAACAAAATTCTCAAAGTTTATAAAAGCAACATAGAACACAGAACAGCTGAAGGGAAAGTGCCCCGGAGGCTATTTTCATTGGAAAATCATAGTTTTGGATGACATCAATCACTTTACCGAATATTGTACTGAGAAAGGAGCAAAAAAATATATATTTATTTTTTTAAGTATTGAAAAAAAACAAAAAATAAAATGCATTTTGATTTTTTTTTCACTTTATGACATTTAACGTATGCATTAATTTTGTATTCTAATAGACTGGAGTTTTATGAACGTGGCAATACCAAATATGCATTTATTTTTATTTAGCAGGAAAAGGGGGTGATTTAATTTTTTATAGTTAATTTTTTTTTATATTTAAAAATATATATATTTATTTTTTTATTTTATTCCCCTTAGGTCACACAAACCTGTGATTCCTTGATGTATATACTGCAATACATTTGCTTTTTAGTATATAGAGAAAATGATGTTGTCCTATAAAGAAAACTCTGGTCGCTGCTGTTCCAGGCAGATGATGCATGCTGGGTATGGTGCAGGCTCAGCTCCCGAGCCCGCACCATTAAATGGGAACCCAACAAAGTTGTTTGTCGGGAAAGACTTAAAGTAGTTGCCTTGTTTGGAAAACCTAGAATTAAAGGTGTTGTTCAGCAGCAAATATATTGTCCCGGATTGACAAAAAGATGGTCCAAAATGGGGAAAAGCAATTTTTTTTCAGTGTCACAAAGTGGATCAACCTTATTTTTCAAAGGGGTCAGACTAGTTTGCAAAAATAAAAGTAGTGATAATCACCCACGCCCATCACTTGCGGCTCCTGTTCTGGCACTTACCTTGATACTGTAGCGCCCCGAGGGTTCGGTCGCTACAGAGGTATTGCATCTCAATCAGATGTGCGATATCTCACTTCCAGGTAAGGAAGGAGTGTGGGTCAGGACCCTGACACCTGCATGCATTACACCACATTTCCGGGGGGCAGGGCGACCGATATGCTCCAAGTAGAGCACGACAGTCCCTGTCCCTGGCGAACACCGAGGAAGCGGGACCCTGTAGTGCATAGGAGGGAGAGGGCAGTTCCTGGGTGCACTTAGAGGGAGGTATAAAAGGTGGGCACCATCTTAGATCAGGAGGGAGAGTCCAGTCAGAGGAGGAGACAGGGAGAGAGCGGCCGGAGCCTGGAGGAAGGAGAAGGAAGAAGAGGAGCGGAGGAGGCTCCAGGAACAAGGAACGAAGGGACCCCAGGGGTGTGGACTGGTGAGTCGCCACCGCACGCCCGAATCTACCTGCGTAGGGGGGTCAGGCCAAAGGGGGAGACCGGTCCCCGAAGCTAGTGGAGGCGGGGAACTACCCTCAGCTAGAAACCGGAGGCTGTGACATTTTATGTGGCGCAGCCCCTCGCTACACCCACTAGGAAGGCACCACATAGGGTCAGGGAAACGGCACCAAGGTTTACCAGAGAAGGCCCGAGGCAGCCGGACAGAAGCGAGGTCACTGGCGGGGTATGACAGGCCAGAGAAAGGACACACAAAGGGGGTCCTGTGAAACGCTCCAAAGTTATCTGGGAGTAGGCCGAGCCCCTCACCTGGTGAACACAGTGCGACGTGGGACGTTATGACCAGCTGTAGTAACATGGATAAAGAACTGTGAGTAAATACCCTTGGACTGCATTACAGGACTCTGTGTCGTTACTGCTGCTCCCGCGCGCCATCACCCCCAGCATCCACACTTGCTGCCCTGAGGCTATACTCCTCCCGTGGGGAGTTATACTATCCTCTGCTGCGCCAACAACATCAGCCTCAGCGGTCTGCCCTGCAGCGGCGGTTCGCCCTGACCGCAATCCACGGGTGGCGTAGTCGGACATTTAATTTCATCAAAAGCACATAAATAGACTGCCACTTGTTTGACCGCCCTGGGCACGGACCGGGTCGCCGCCACGGAGACTACAACCCCCAGCATCCACAAAAGATCCGGTTCCGGGTATCCCCACACACACACGGCCCAGGGGGCGCGTCAATACCGCTGGTCTTTACTTCCTGATCCCATCTCAACACGCCAGAAATGGATGGATAGTCCACACAGCCAATCACTGGCAGACGCAGATCAACCATGTGGCCCGTGATTGGCTGAATGATAATTTTTTACTATTTCCAGCGTGCTAAGACAGAACCTACGATGTGAAGACCCGTGGAAATCAGGTAGATGTCGGAACGGTGATTGGTGAGGGTACCATTATCTTTTATATACATTTGCTGTTTTACTAGCTATTCTCTGTACAACTTGTTTTTTTTTCTCATCATATATAATGGGAAAGATTGCAAAGTGCATGTAAAAACAAGCAAATTTGCAATTTATCTTTTATTAAAAATAATATCCATTCTCAAGAATTTTGAATTCAATTGTGTACTGCTTGACGCCTAGGTTACCAGCCAACTCTACTGTCTATCAGAGGTGCCCGTACCCCTACGTAAGGAGCACAGTGCTTGCAAGCTCTTTTCTATGCAGTGTGTAAGGAGCTTCAGTGCTAGGTATGAGCGGACCTGTGGATTTTTGGGTTCATCGTGTTCGACCAAACTTTAGTCCAAAGTTTGATTCGGGTACCAGAACTCTACCCAAACTTGAACCTGAACCCCATAGAAGTCAATTGAGACCCGAACTTTGGTTGCTCTCTCACTCTCTCTCTCAAGAAGTTCATGTTCGGAGTTCATCACTAGGTGTCTGGTACGAACCCCGAACTTTACCTTTCGGGTTCGCTCATCTCTATTCAGTGCCTCCTCCGATGCTGCTCAGGCGAAGCTGCTTTTTTCTAACCACATTTGAGTTCATGACACTTGCCCAAATGGTCAATCTTCAGGAGCCCATAGCCCTCCATCAAGCAGTTAGCTAGGAAGTAGGGTAGCTTTGCACTTCTGGAGACAAAAGATGTGAGCATTTAAGGATAGAAGATAGAAAAGCTAATAAGCTATAGAACAACCTGCTCTGTATCTAATGGGTTGCCAACAGGGATGGACATATCATTGGTTCAACCTGTGTAGCCCCACAGGAGTCCAAGAGCTAAGGGGATCCATTTCCACCTCCAGAGCAGTGGAATTGTGCATTACGATGAGTTATTGGACTAAAGGGCCCATATATTGTTCTTGCATCGGGGCCCTCTTCTGTCTGTTTCCCCCAGTGGTGGCCAAGTAGAGGAACGATAGTCATATTCAGAGATTGCCTGCTACTTGTTGACAAGGGCACCATTGCTGTAGTCAGTGATGACAGAAAAGGAGAATTTTGACATGCGAGAAGTATGAGAATTGAATTTTTCTTGGGCATCAAAATATTTTTTACCTTGATTTACCATTGTCGAATGTCTGTTTTACTTGTGTAACCTCTCACTTGTTTATAGACGGTCTCTAGTCCTCTCCCCCACTCTCTATCCCACCCTCCTGCACTATCTATCTCTCCCTGACTCCCCCTTGGAATTTGGATCCTTTCCACTTCTCTCTGAAAACTTGTTTTGTTTGTAGTTTTGATTTGAAGGACATTCTTAACTCCTTCCAAATTCTGCCTTCTTGTTACAACCACTTGTAGGTTAAAAGTAGCAGAACAATAGTCACACAGATAAAATGACCAACGCTAAGAAGAAAAATCACATCATAAAAAATATACATTATTCAGTATGGTGGACAGGAGATCTGACCTTGTCCTCGTCACTAGGGTTTTCTGAGATATGTTCTACAAGATACATTTTTTAAGTCTAAGGAGAAGAAATGTCGGCATGGGGAGAAGAAATGAAATTACAGAATATGATAATGTTTATTGGTTTCGCACATCAATGTAGCCCAGCATCTTCTCCAACATTGATGGCAAGGTGACCCAGCAAGGACATCTAGAGGTATCATTCAAGAATGGATTCATTTAGCAATCAAGGTTATCAATTACATCCAAAATGTTTCATTCTTGTCAACCACTATAGATTAATATTATAATATACAAAGATATACATTATACTATGTCACTGAAGGACTTCATGTATGGTCCTTCTTTCATAGAGACCTCTGTAGAGGAAAAGCAGTTCACATGGGGTTTGTGTGCCATTATGTCTCCTGCAAGGATAGTTTTGTTCAGAAAAATGGATTTTGTATTGTCACTATCTATATGGATAGTATATACAACTTATTGTATTCTAATTCAACAGACACAGGCTGCCAGTAATGTCTGGGTTTCTCAAGTGGTTTCGCTTAATGGTCATGGCTTTATCAGGAGGTACAATAAACTTGATGGTTACAACTCTTAGATAAGGAAACTGTTTGAGTACAGGCATGTTCTATAACATGACAACACCAAACTATGTAGGATATTAAAATGTGATCTTGACATTACGATATTGCAGAACGATCTGGATAAGATGACTGTATGGGCTAACACTGGCAGAAGAGGTTTAATGTAGATAAATGTAGAGTAAAGCACCTAGGACGGAGAAATCCTATTGCTGCACATACATTAAATGGGAGTGTACTCGGGACTACAGAACAGGAGAAGGATTTGGGTATTCTGGTTACAATTAAGCTGAGCAGCAGTACTCAATGTCAAGCAGCAGCCGCAAAAGCAAACAAGATATTATGATGCATAAAAAGAGAGAGAAAATCCCACTAACCAAACGTACTGTTGCCCCTTTATAAATCACTGGTGAGGCCACATCTAGAATATGGGATCAAGTTTTGGGCTCCACATTTTAAAAAAGGTTATTCAGAAGTTAGAATCAGTTCAAAGACGGCAACTAAATTATTACAGGAGATGGAGGCCTCTCATATGATGGGAGGTTGGAAAAGTTGAGCTTGTTTAGCTTAGAAAAATGACGCTTCAGAGTAGATCTCATTTACATGAATAAATATATGTGGGGTCAATACAAAGGACTAGCCCATGACTTATTCCTTCAAAAGACCATACTGAGGACCAGGGGGAAGAAAGGCGATTCCGGCAGCTAAACAGGAAAGGGTTCTTTCCAGTTAGAGCAGACAGAATGTGGAATGCCAACCACAAGAGGTAGTGATGGCAGACAGGGCCGGCTCCAGGTTTTTCTGGGCCCCAGGCGAAAGAGTCTCAGTGGGCCCCTTTAACACATACCACGATTCATGATGCACAGATACCGCAGAGAAATATAGGTATAGTACAATGCAAAGATTTCACTTCTTACATTACATGAGATATATCTATTGTTAATTCTACAATATCTCAGAAACCACTCCACACAGTATACTGGCCCCCATAAAATGCTCCATACAGAATACTGGCCCCCATAAAACGCTCCGTACAGGATACTGGCCACCATATAATGCTCCATACGGAATACTGGCCCCCATATAATGCTCCATACAGAATACTGGTCTCCTTATAACGCTCCATACAGGATACGGGCCCCCATATAACGCTCCATACAGAATACTGGCCCCCATAAAACGCTCGATACAGGATACTGGCCCCCATATAACGCTCCATACGGAATACTGGTCCCCATATAATGCTCCATAAAGGATACTGGTCTCCTTATAACGCTCCATACAGGATACTGGCCCCCATATAATGCTCCATGCAGGCTGTTCCCCTCCTTATAATGCCCCATGCAGGATGCTACCCCTCATATAATGCCCCATGCAGGATGTCACCCCCCATATAATGCCCCATGCAGGATGTCACTTCTCCCTCCCCCATATAATGCCCTATTCAGGATGTCCCTTTACACCCCATATAATGCCTCATGCAGGATGTCCCTTCCCCCCCCATATAATGCCCCATGCAGGATGTCCCTTTCCCCCCATATAATGCCCCATGCAGAATGTCGCTTTCCCCCACCATATAATGCCCCATGCAGGATGTCACCTCCCCTCTTTATAATGCCCCATGCAGGATATCACCCCCCTCTCTTTAAAATACGCCATGCAGGATATCACCCCACCTCTTTATAATGCCCCATGCAGGATGTCACCCTCCCATATAATGCCCCATGCATGATGTCACCCCTCCATATAATGCCCCATGCCTCCATACATTAAAAAAAAAAAATCAAATACTCACCTCACTCCTCCTCACCTGCTGCCGCTGCTCAGGTCCGGACTCCAGCGTCGCCGGCATCGTCCCGCTCTGTGCTGCCTGTGATGGCTCAGGGGAGGACGCAGTGGAAAGACGTCACCGCACCCTCTGACCTGAGACGTCACAGGGAGCGCACAGCAGGAAGACAGCGGATCAGCGGAGGCACGGGGAGAGGTAAGTATCTGGCTGCCGGGGCCCTGAGAAAGCGGGGGAGAAGGGCGGGCGCTGGCACCGCTCTCCTCCGCCCATAGCCCGACGGGGTGCCCGACCACGAGTGGGCCCCCCGCCTGCTCAGGGCCCCGGCACTTGTCCGGGTGCGCCGGGTGCTGACGCCAGCCCTGATGGCAGATACTATGACAGCTTTTATACAAGGGCTGGATGATTACCTCAGTACACATAACATTGTGGGTTATAGATAATTTAGTGACAAAAAATGTATAATTGGTGGAGGAAGGTTGAACTTGATGGACCTATGTCTTTTCAACCTTTGTACCTATGGAAAGTAAAAAGAAAACAATGTCAAGGGGTTGTCCACTACTGAACAACCCCTTATTAATGGGGGGTTTCCATTCTTAAAAAAAAGTGGACCCTAAAAGTTTCTTGTACTGTCAAATAACAAAATCACATAGTACTCAGCTTTCCCGGGGGTCCAGCACCAACACTCTGCCTCTGCTTTGGCCTCAGTGTTTTGGTTGCAGCAGTGATGTTACAGTTGCAGCCAATCAGTGGCTGCTGAAAGGCTTCAGCCTTTACTATTCCATCAGATAGGAATTCTGCTCTGATGGAATGCTGAAAGCAGCAGCTGATTGGCAGCAGAAATTATGTCAGGTGATCAGCGGGACTCAGAGGAGCTGCAGTAAATATGTCAGGTGATCAGTGGGAGGAGCAGCAGTAAATATGTCAGGTGATCAGCGGGACTCAGAGGAGCAGCAGTAATTATGTCAGGTGATCAGTAGGATTCAGAGGAGTAGCAGTAATTATGTCAGGTGATCAGTGGAACTCAGAGGAGCAGCAGTAATTATGTCAGGTGATCAGTAGGATTCAGAGGAGCAGCAGTAATTATGTCAGGTGATCAGTGGGACTCAGAGGAGCAGCAGTAAATATGTCAGGTGATCAGCTTGACTCAGAGGAGCAGCAGTAATTATGTCAGGTGATCAGTAGGATTCAGAGGAGCAGCAGTAATTATGTCAGGTGATCAGTGGGACTCAGAGGAGCAGCAGTAATTATGTCAGGTGATCAGCAGGACTCAGAGGAGAAGCAGTAAATATGTCAGGTGATCAGTGGGAGGAGCAGCACTGCTCCAATAGGTAAGCATGCCGGGTTTTTTTATTATAAGATGGACAGTGGCGCCGTTAAGCAGTGGACGCCCTCTTTAAGACTTGTATAAAGCTCTAAATCAGGTTCTTACTTTTTTTTCTTATCAGACATACCCCAAAAGTGTGTTATTTCCCACAGGCCTCCATTAAAAATACACTACCTATCGAACTTTCAATTGACGTTCCTTCCTAGCCCAGGTCCTACCCTCTAGTGCCCTTGTCATACTACCTCCTTCCTCCTCTATCCTCTAAAAATATGAAAAATTGCTTATATATGCATACCTATATGAATATATATGTATATATATATATGTATACATAGATAATTTTCCCCAAAAATTCCAAAAAAATGAAGGCAGCATATCATTTAGGAAAAAGTAGAAATTGTAATTTATAGTTCATTGGGGCTTGGTGACGTTTCAGTTCAACTGAGAATCTTTTTCAAGCTTTCTTGAACCCCCCAAAAGAATGGCAAGACAATAATATTAATTTTTCTGCGTAAAAACATCCACAGTAAGGTTAAAAAAATAAGCATTATGCCTGCAGAAAAGTGAAAAGGCAAAATAAAAATAAAAATGAATAAATCAATTAAATTAAAAAAAGCTAAATAAAATAAAAACAAAAAAATTAAAATAAAAAGATAAATAAAATAAAAATAAATAAATTAAATAAAAAAAAGATAGATACAAATAAATAGATTCAATAAAAAATATAAATAAAAAAAGAAATACTAAATTAAATTAAAAAAATAAATAAAATAAAAGAAAAGTAAATTAATTAAATTAAAAAAGGATAAATAAAATAAAAACAAAAAAAAATTTAAATAAAAAAGATAAATAAAATAAAAATAAATAAATTAAATTAAAAAAATATATAAATAAAAATAAATAAATTCAATAAAAAATATAAATAAAAAAATAAATACTAAATTAAATTTTAAAAAAAGATAAATAAAATAAAAATAAATTCATTAAATTAAAAAAGGATAAATAAAATAAAAATACATAAAATGAAAAAAAAAATAGCTGTTTATGAAAGAGTTAAATGGCAATATTCCAGTGCTGTGTATCTTGTAGGTGCAGTGAAGGAATGCAATGTAGCTCCATGCAATGTGCTGCTAGTCCCTCTGACTGTACTGGAGCCTCCCAATCAGGAGGGAGTTTTTGGAATGTATACTTGTGAAACAATTAGCCCACGCCTGGAGAGCCGCCAGCCTGGTTTTATGTTATGCTTTCTTATAAGATTATAACTTTTATGAGACCTGTAGCCATTATTTAAGAAAGCAAGATAGCATTCTGCAAATGGGTAAACTGCCTGTCGTATCTATCAATTGTTACTTATGTCTCAATATAAATCACACTCAACAAATCTCATCCCGACGTGAGTTATCGTCCATCTGTTTCCAGCTAGGAGAAAAACATGTCCATGTGTTTGGAGACAGTGGTTGCGCAAGCGACTTTCTAGCTGTAAATATTCGAGCAGTTAATGGAATAATATATCTATATAAGTGTGTGAAATCTGGACTGGCGGATTTTGCACGCTTCAGCTGGAGAGCGCAGACTCCATACTGGAAACCAGAACGTTGGTTATTATTTTGTATTTAAGTTATAGGGAAAATTCTGGGTTTATGGAGCGTTTTATTGGTATGTTCTAACTCGGTGAAGAAAATCCAGTAAAGTTCACAAAGTCTTAAAGGGGAATTATAACCAAAAGGATAAGCGTCTTATTCATTTTAATGTCTGAATCCCTATATTTAAGAATTGCTCAAATGCCAATTACCTAACAAATGCCTATTGCAAGGTTTCGCCTCTTTACAAGTGTGACAATAAAAACCATTCATGAAATTAACGTTTTCTACTGTTTCACTTTAAATCTGTCGTTAGTCTGAATGATTCCTACTAAAAAATCGTCACTTCTCTACACTGGAGCAGAGGTGAAGCCTGAGACTCCTTGTAAAGGGTTTGACTCGCCCAGGGGGATGGGGATGACTCGGTACCCGGGCCTTTAGCCTGGCCTTTAGGGATGTCGCGGTGGTCGGCTCCCGGGCCCGTATCCTGGGCCTCTCCTTTAAAAAGGGGTTGGTGATTTGTTAAGTTTATAAAAGAGTTTGTGACGCCACCTGTGGCTTCTGGTGATGATCACCAGTGCTGCACAGTCCACTGAGGCTGGTGGTAAGGCAACTGGATGGTATAGCTCCCCACAGGTGGAGCTAGGCCTCAGGGCAGTGTATGAACGGGGAAAGCAGGACGAAGAGACCCCGCCGGGTCAGAGCAAGAACAGGGACAGACACGATAGTCACTTCAGTACCTTTTACTGATGGAAATTCAGGCACTCCCCGGAGCACTGTAGGGTGAAGGGTGTATGTCCGGATCCTCCCCAATGAGCGGGTTTTGGGCCTCCTGCTTCTTGACTCTGCGTAGTAAGTTTCTGACCTGCCTGGAGCTAGGCCTAACTTTATCTCTGTCCTGCGCTGGCTGACCTTGTGGTAGGGCCTTCTCTTCGAGTGCACGCTCCCGACTTACGGGGCCTATGTGTCTCCTGACTCTGGTACGTATCAGCACTCTAGCGATCCTGGGACTTGTAGTTCTCCAGGGATTCCGGTTTATCTTACTGGGTCATGGAGATCCCGGTAAGCTTCGGACCCGGTGTCCGGTAACTGCTTCTTCGGGGTGAGCTAGTTAAGCTCCTCTGCCCCTATGAACTAACTCTCTCTACTCGCCTTCGGCCTACTCGGACCCTCAATAGGCTACTCACACTAACGGCAGCTTGCCGTGCTTCACCAATCTTATGGCGCCGGCACACCTAAAGCTCACCTCTCTGAGCTACAACTGAGTCTAGAACACGCTCCACTGCAGACTGACCTCTCTCAGGCTTCTACTGCAGGAACTCTCTCAACAGGTTTGCTTTCTGTCGACTCCAGTCTAGACTAACTGAGCTCGACTCTGCATTCAGGTTTGCACTAACTGAACTCTCCAGAGGAACTCAAACTGCCTGGCTCCACCTTCCCTATTTATATCCCTAACGGGCTCCCTCTGGTGGTCTGAGGTGGAAGGTGGAGATGTGTGAATGGTTATGGGGGCCTCTTGTGGAGGAATCCTTCAATACACCCTTCTAGGATTTGTGATACCAAGCACAGCTGGGCTTCACAGGTTCACCAGGTGGAGTGGATGACTCCAAGATATACTGCTGCCATTTGCAATGGGGTGGTTTCACTTCTCGTGAAGCACTGGCTTTTTCAAAGGCTTAACTTTCTCATAATACGAGAGACAAAAACTTGAATATTTCATCAATAACTTGCATACAGTCCCTCGCTCTTGTACGCTAGACCTCAAACCACTGGCGGACAGACAGAAGACTGCCTCTGTACAAGAAGAGTATATGGGCCATCTGCAGTCCAACAGCTCATCATAATGCACAATTCCACCTGCCTTTGAGGTGGTAGTGGCCACCTTACTTCTTAGGCCCTTGTATGACCGTACAAGTTGTGCCAATGATATGTCCTCCCTTGCCTCAGGCAGGACACGCTAAGTTCTCTCTCACAGGTGTTTTTCCCCTTGTCCTCGGCTATCTAGCACACTCACTTCACACAACAGAGGCCTTCATCCCTGTAGTGTCACTTACAGTAGGTCCTCCATGGTCTTATAAAGTTCAACTGGCCCTTACGCTCATCAGTTTGTTTCAGGTGGTGGCCATACCTCACTCATTGGGGTCAAGTTCTTCTCACCCTCCCTCGCAGCTTTAAGACGTCTTTTTGGATCTCTTCCCTTTCCATAGCTCTTGTCTTGCTACATGGGCAGGGGGTGGCCATACCTCACTTATTGGGGTCAAGTTCTTCTCACCCTCCCTCGCAGCTCTGAGACATCCCATTGGATCTCTTCCCTTTCCACAGCTCTTGTCTTACTACGTGGCCAACAATTTTTCTCCTCTTTTTATGGGGGATCCAAACTCCACTGCTACAGAACCAAAATCTCCTTCATAGTTAGCCTGAGGCACCACACACACTTGACTGATTTACCCATGCCCTACCACTGGGTACACAGTAACAACCTGTTGCTCAAGCCTTCTGCAATTGACACCAAGTGGTGGAAATTTGATCTAGTGCTGGCTTGGGCTCCAAAAAATGAATCAAAAATTGCATTGATATTTTTCCCAAAAAACACTGTTTGTACAACAAACCTAAGGGCACGTTTAGATAAGTGTATTGAATGGGCGGTGAGTTCCCCTTCAATGGACGTCTTCAAACAGAGGCTGGACAGACATCAGTCTGAGATGATTTAGTGAATCCTGCTTTGAGCAGGGGGTTGGACCAGATGACCCAGGAGGTCCCCTCCAACTCTACCATTCTATGATTCTATGGGCGAGTGTTAAAATCTGATTGCACACTGACCAAGAAGGCTGTACACATGACAGCAGCATGCACTATTCTCTTCCATATTTTGGGTCAGGTTTGTCTACCCAAGTCCATGGCTGAACACAAAAAAAATGGATCCTATATGGATCATCCTTATTGCATCTGATTTTTATAGATGCATTTCCAATATTAACATGTACATGTTGATAAATAAATTCGGATGCCACAAGGATGTAAAAAAACGGACACACGAATGATAATATTGATGATAGCCGTTCAATTTTTCTGCCTGCAAATAGGATTTTTAATGCTCTCGTCTGTACCCGGCCTGAAGCTCATCATTTCAGAGGCAAAACATTCATCTAAAAACCATAGCTTCCTCCCTAATACTGGACTGTGTCTCATTTGTTTTGCACATGGATATAAATATACTGATAATTCCTTTGCAAATAGAGGTTTTTCTTAGAATCCTTTATCTTCTCTCAGTTTTTCACAATATAGACTTTGAGTTGTTAGAGAAGGTCAGAATCCTTCAGCCTTGGATGGAGGTGGGAAATTAAAATCTACACCCAAGCTTTTGGAGACAATTTCTAAACCTGTCATTTAAAGTGAAGCTTCCATAAAAAACACTAAAAATTACTGGGACCCTCAGTGAAGGGGGAGTAACCACAGTGGATACCGTGGGTGCAGAGTTTTTTTTGCACTTTGGCCTTGGTCTCTTCTTCTAGTGCACAAGCAGTAGGCACATATTACTGTGCCATCTGTGTGGTGGTCAAGGAAGTATCTACCATGGCCACTAAATGTGGCACCAGAGAAATGACCATAGAAGTCAACTGCATGGAAGTTTTATCCTGTTCTTAGCCCACTCGCCTGGTCACCTTGTGAGATATAGAGCTGTCTCCATGTTTCCTGGGATGGGCCACAGGTATCAGAGTAAAAAAATGCAAAGCAGAGAGTGACAGACCCTGCACTACACATGGAGGACAGGCAGAGAGTGATAGGCCATGCGCCACACATGGAGGAAAGGTAGGGAGTGACAGACCCCACACTACACATGTAGGACAGGTAGGGAGTGACAGACCCCACACTACACATGGAGGACAGGTAGGGAGTGACAGACCCCACACTACACATGGAGGATGGGTAGAGAGTGACAGACCATGGGAAGACCCCTGAAAGCATCTCTGACTCCCAGCTCACTGCTGTGAACAATGTGGTCAGAGTACTACGCCACTTTTACAGGCTCACAATAAAACATACGAAAACAAAACCAAAATGGAAAAATGTTAAGGAACATCCATTCCAGGGTAATGACTTGTATATAAGGCAAGATAAATAGCCAAAAACAAAAATAATCCTCCACACCTTGGGCTATGTTCACACGTAGCATTTTGATGCTTTTTTGCACTTTTGTATTGCTTTCAACCGTGAAAAATATATTCACCGGTAAATGTAATTTTAACATTTTACTACCTTATCTGGCCATGTGGTGTGTGACACATCATCAGACACATGCATACAGTGCTGAAAAGACATGGGAACAGCGTGGGGAAGACCCCTGGTAGCATCTCTGACTCCCAGGTCACTACCTAAACTGCGGTCATCTCACCAGACGTGATCCTATATTACTGCGGTAATAATACAGACATTTTTGGCAACGTGACAGGGAAGTGGACTTATGGTGATGGTGATAGTGCACGCAGAGGCCATGGGCAAGATGAATCTGTGCCTGCTGAGGGAGCACAACAAGCTCCCACATCTTATCACCCTACCTTCCTGTCCCAATTTCTAGGGGGTCGCGGAACACCACTATTGAAGCCAGAGCAGTGTGAAAAGGTTGTTGGCTGGATAGAAGATAAAGCATCCAGTCAGTTTGCTACCACCACCACCCTGTCTTCCACATGGTCTAGTCTCAGTAGCCGTGAGTCTGGACCACATTATTATCATTAATATAGCGCTATTTATTCCATGGCGCTTTACATGTGAAAAAGGGGTTTACATCGCAAAAACAAATGTATGGAGGAGACAGGTTGTGGATGGCTTTGCATGCCAAGGTTAGGGTTTTGAACTGGAGTCTCTGGGCAATAGGGAGCCAGTGAAGGGATTGACAGAGAGGACAGGCCGGGGAATAGCGTGGGGACAGGTGGATTAGTCGGGCAGCAGAGTTTAGGATAGATTGGATGGGTGCAAGAGTGCTGGAAGGGAGGCCACAGAGCAGGAGCTTGCAGTAGTCGAGGCGGGAGATGATGAGGGCATGCCCAAGTGTTTTTGCAGATTCGTGGTTGAGGAAGGTGCGGATCCAGAAGATATTTTTTGCTTGAAATTGGCATATTCCTCAACCTGATCCTCCTTCCTCCCACCATTCCGAGTGCCCTGACACAACTGATCCCACACTTGGACACTCCGAAGATCTGTTTTGTTCATCTTTACATTTATAGATTCTGGCCTCTAGCTCGGTCTGCTCAGAATTGGAAAGAGCTTGGATATGTGATTTGAAGGAGAGATTAGAGTCCAGGGTTATCCCAAGAGCTGTTAACTTTTCCATTTATAGATTCAGGCCTCTAGCCCGGCCCGCTTCAAGCATGGCAACAGAAGATCGCATGTAGCGATGCCCAAATATTTGAGCAGCCATGGTCACCCGAAGGTGACGGTGGGAAAGTGCAATTACTGTCACAAGAGGTGGATGATGATGAGACACAATAGACAGAAAGTCAGGAGGAGGACCAGGGTGCGGAAGCGGAAGACAAGGTGGTGGACGATGAAGTCGATGAGCCGAACACCAGGGTCCAGAAACAGTGTCTGCGGGAGACACTACTGCCTCTTACTCTGTTGTACATGCACGCCAAGCCTCCGTCCATGATGCAGGTGAAAATGCCTCCCACCCTGCACCTGTCGTTGCACACTTGCAACCATCACCATTGTAACATACCTTGCGGCATCCTTGCATAGTGGTCCATCTCCCACTGTGCAAGAGAGCGCACTTGATCTCCAATTCAGAATGTCTCTCTGGCTTCCCTCCATGCTGTTTTTTGTCTCTGTTTCTGCTGCTTAAGGGCGGCGCCCGATCACTTCCTGCTTTTTGTACCTGCTGCAGGCACACCCCTTGTGCGTCCTCAGCCTATTGCTGTCTGTCATCTGGTATTTAAACCAGCTGCTCCAATTAACCCATGCCTGAGCATCTTGCCCTGTCAGTTGGCTTTTTGTCTCTGATATGCCAGGTCCTGTGTATGTTACCTGTCTTGCAGTATTTGTTCCCGTGTCTGTACTGTGTCCTACCTGTGTACTCTAACCTGCAGCCTGTACACGCTCTCTAGCCTGTTGTCTTCTGCCTATCCTGGAGGCTGTATTTCCAGGCCAGTGTGAACACGCTCCTAGCCTGTTCTTTCCGCCTTCTAGGGGCCGCATACTTAGACCCGTTCCTGTATCTTGCCTGCTCTTGTTTGTATACTCTTCTAGCCTGTTATCTGTTTTTCTCTATGTCCGTACCTTCCCTTTTCTTGCAGAATCTGATCTCGTACCTATCTCCTACTCGCTGTCTTTGTACTCCCGTTTGTGAGTTTGGAGTCCACTCTTTACTTCATTGCAAGTATTCTGTGTGTATCTGGTTCTGCCTTTCCCTTCCAGTCTGTTCCGTGTGAACAGAGCTCTGTCCCCTCCGCGTCTGCGGTTTCGCTTTGCTCAGCCCTGTCCACCGCGTCTGCGGTTTCGCTTTGCCCAGCCCTGTCCACCGCGTCTGCGGTTTCGTTTTGCTCAGCCCTGTCCACCGCGTCTGCGGTTTCGCTTTGCTCAGCCCTGTCCACCGCGTCTGCGGTTTCGCTTTGCTCAGCCCTGTCCACCGCGTCTGCAGTTTCGCTTTGCTCTGCCCTGTCCACCGCGTCTGCGGTTTCGCTTTGCTCAGCCCTGTCCACCGCGTCTGCGGTTTCGCTTTGCTCAGCCCTGTCCACCGCGTCTGCGGTTTCGCTTTGCTCAGCCCTGTCCACTTCGTCTGCGGTTTCGCTTTGCTCAGCCCTGTCCACCGCGTCTGCGGTTTCGCTTTGCTCAGCCCTGTCCACCGCGTCTGCGGTTTCACTTTGCTCAGCCCTGTCCACCGCGTCTGCGGTTTCGCTTTGCTCAGCCCTGTCCACCACGTCTGCGGTTTCGCTTTGCTCAGCCCTGTCCACCGCGTCTGCGTTTTCGCTTTGCTCAGCCCTGTCCACCGCGTCTGCGGTTTCGCTTTGCTCAGCCCTGTCCACCGCGTCTGCGGTTTCGCTTTGCTCAGCCCTGTCCACCGCGTCTGCGGTTTCGCTTTGCTCAGCCTTGTCCACCGCGTCTGCGGTTTCGCTTTGCTCTGCCCTGTCCACCGCGTCTGCGGTTTCGAATTTGTCTCCCAGTCTGTACTGGACCCTACCCAGCCCGCGCTCTAGTCTGCCTGTTCCTGTATTCCCCGGTGTGGGTCAACAGCCGTGTCCGGAGTCTGACCTGGAGTAGACCCTGGTCCCTCTGCTCGGTTCCTCCCTGGTGCACTGGCGTCGTATGCCATCGTGCGACCTTGGTCGGATCGGGCAGATACTTAGTTACGCCCCTCCAGGTACTCTCCGGCTCATGGCACAGTGGAATCACTACATACACACGCACACACCACTCAGCCCGGTCGTGTGCATTACAACCATCAGCAACCACGCACATGTCCTTGTCCCAGTGCAGCGTTCAGTTGTTCCTACCCCAGTCCTCTAAATGCAAGTGCAAATACGTAGCCAACCAACCACAGGCCACAATGCTAAACTGCTACATTTCTTGACTCTTGCACTAGAAATTTTGCCTTTTAGGCTAGTGGAGGGGGAAGCTTTCCAAAAACTCATGGCGGTGGCTGGCCCTCAGTCCTTAGCCGCCACTATTTCTCCCAGTGTGGCATCCCCACCTTACACAAGCACATGTCCCAGAACATTTCCCATGCCCTCACCAACGCAGTTATCGGAAAGGACAGCCTAACCACAAACACGTGGACAAGTGAATGTGGCCAGGGACGGTACATCTCACTGACGCATCACTGGATTAATATTGTGGAAGCCGGGACTCAGTTGGACCCTGTCTTCCCAATGCATAGGATTGCGGGCCCTGGGCCAATCAAGCATCAACACAATGTTCACAAGGTAGACAGCAGCAGTAATCAGTCTCCTAGCTCCTAGTCAAGGAGAAAATTATTCATGATGATGGAGGCTACCATTTCCTTAGCTTTCTGGTACTTTTCTGTGGGAATGAGCTTGTCTCCAACCAGCCAGGAATATTTCCAGTGAATTATGGCACGATGCCATGGTATTAGCAGTGCACCCAGTACCAGAAGCGAAGCCATCCACAATTTCCTTCTCAGGAATTTTATTTGGTAGACTGAGTGGCTGCTCAAATACATTAATTTCTCACAAATTTGCTGAAGATACTGAGTGGCAGTAGGTGCAAGTTTCTCCAGCTGTTAGATATCAGAGTAAGACACTGCTTCTCGGTGAGATTTGTATTTCACAACAGCCTTATTCTTTAGCTCGGTGAAAGGACTTTCATAGAGGGAAACCGTATCTACTCCGGCTGTCATTTCTCCACCACCAGGTTCCGGACAATGTCACACACGACCATGCCTGGCTGTATGTTCATCGGTGAGATCCACAGATCTGCCTGCTGTGTTACAGCTTTCAACAACTCTGCAGTGGTGTGCGGTTTGTCACCTAAGCATAAGCATATTATCTTCAGCACAGCCTGTTGCCGCTTGGCCGAGGCAGTGCTGCAGTGCTTCCAGCTTGTGACTGATGTGGTCATTTTGAAGATTGAGGCTGAAGAGGAGGAGGAGGTGCAGGAGCTGTACAATGTGACTACATTGAGGTTACATTGGCGAGTCTGGTTTTTATAGTAAAGATCCTGCTGTGTTTTTAGATTTTTTTTTGTTTTTTACGTCTCACTCTCTACAAATACGTATTGGAGTGTGTCTTAATTTTTGCTAGCCCTTCTAATTGCTGCATATATTGAATAACAGTATAGGAGACACACTCTTTAATAATGGTTGCTGCTGGTGCTGCAAAAAAAAATAAAATCTATTCTATTCCCTATCGATAACGCAGTTAGATGCATTTACAATAGGGACAGGTGCAAGGTTGCATCATCACCTCCAGATGAGTGTTCATTCTGGTCGCATAAATCTCTTCCACAGTCCATAACTTTTTTTTATTATTTCTTTGGCCTTATATACAATCTATTACCCTGGAAAGAATGTTTCTTAACATTTTTTCCATTTTTGCTTGTTTTTTGTATGTTTTATTGTCAGTCCGTAAAAATGTCATAATTCTCTGACAACATTGTTCGTGGATATGCAGTTTGTCAGCGACCAACTGTGAATAGGTTTGAACACACAACTGCCATACTTTAAATGTAGTATGATATCTGACATCTTCCCAAATATTTTTTTATTATTACGGCATCCATATGGGATCACGTCTGATGGCCACGGTTTCAGGCAATCGCCTAATAGTATGGTATTTGTCAGAGACCACCTGTGAATAGGTTTGAACACACAACTGCCATACTTTAAATGTAGTATGATATCTGACACGTTCCCCAAACTTTCTGTATTATTATGGTAGCCATATGGGATCACGTCTGATGGCCACGGTTTCAGGCAGTCGCCTAATAGTATGGTATTTGTCAGCAACCAAGTGTGAATAGGTTCAACAAAACACAGCTGGCTGATTTTAAATGGCCTGAGTTCCCGCCCGAGCATCCCGGAAATACTCACCGAGCTCGTCGAGCAGTGAGATGATTGGGCGAGTACCGAGCAGTGGCGAGCACGCTCGCTCATCACTAGTAGAGAGCGACAGACCCCACACTACACATGGTTGACAGGTAAGGCTTGGTAAGAGGGCTAAACAAAGTTATTACAAAGGTGAATGGGCTGTTTAGGTCAGTTTTACCATTTATGTGAAAAGTTTCAGATTTTCTTCACTTCTTCTGTATGCTGTAGGTCTGTCATTCAGAAGATATTTATTGGTGTAGCAATCCTCCCATGACTTTATTACATCTTATCTAAAAATAAAACATTGGAGAGTTTGACCCTGAAAACTGAAATGTCAGAATTCCCTTTGCTGACCCATCATCATGTTCTCACCCCTTGTCACAGAAGATATATGCAGGATGTAGTTGATTTCCTTAACAGACTATGGAAGTTCTTTGTGATAGGATATGGTGACTTTTGATAGTAAAATCCTCAAAGAAAAGTTCTATCCCAATACGACCTGAGGATTTTACAGCCATTCTGATATGTATTTTCAAAGTAAATACACCAGCCTCATCGTAGCCAAAAGATTTATTGTATCTAATGATGCATGCTGTTCATATTGCGAAATCTGGAGACAGATCCACCTGAAGAGCTTTTAAATCTTCTCCTCATTTATGGCCAATGTTCTTTGCTAGAATTCTAACTTTTATGAATGTAATAACATTTCCAATTCTGGGAGGAAAAGAACCTTAGAACTGTAGCTGTAATAAGTATCCAACAAATATTCAGTTTTATTAGCGTATACAACAGTTGCAGGCTTGTGCGGCTGAGGGACTGTGTTGAGTAGACAGCAGATGACACTGTATTAACTGTTATAATTCGTTTATGTGCACCTATTACCTCTCTGAATTACTTGTGTGTGTCATTTCCCATCCTGGATTCCTCGATGTTGATGATGATGCAGATAATGGTTGCTTTGTTTCCCAAGAAAACTACTCAGTCACCGGATACAATTTAAGCTCTTCGGTAGAGCAAGGAGACATGATCTCCCTGTACCACCACTCTCTGCTCTGTAGACCTCAGGATCCTTTAAGTCTGCGGTCTGCAAAACGGCCAAGGCGTCGACACACACGTAGGATGTCATCGGGCCTCGCTGGGACTCTGGCATCCTGTGCATGCGCCTGCATTGTGACATCAGCGCGTTGATCCGCCTTGCCGGAGGACTTGTCAGGATCCTGGACTAGGTGATTATATGATATTTTTTATTTTATTTTCATTAAAACTTGTGGGGGAATCAAAACAATGATGGACCCTGATACAGTGGGAGACTTATACATTGCAGGGACTACTGTGGGGGCCATTGTGCAGTTTAGGGACTACTATGGGGCCCATTACACAGTTTGGGGGCTAATGTGGGTCCCATTATACAGTGTAGGAACTAATATGTGGCCGATTATACAGTGTAGGAGCTATTGTATGGCCCATTATACACTGTAGGAGATAATGTGTGGCCCATTATGCAGTTTGGGGAACACTGTGGGGGCCATTATACAGCATGGGAGCGAATGTTGGGGCTATAATATAGTTTGGCGCTTACTGTGGGGGCCATTATACAGTGTGGGAGCTAATGCAAGGACCATTATTCAGTTTGAGGGCTAGTGTGGGGACTACTGTGGAGAACTTTATACAGCATGGGGACCATTTTACACTGTGAGGGCTTCTGTGCGGGTCATTATACTGTGTTTTTGGGGAGCAATTGTCACGCAAGGTGAGGGAAAGACTAAGTTCAAGACGAAGGGAAGAGGGGAAGGAATCTCAAACACCAGGGAAAGGGGGAGTGGAGACCCCTAGGCAGATCTAATATCAGCCTTATTACCCTACCTTCCCTATATAGGTTCCACACCTATCGCCGAGCAGGAGCCTAAGCCCTGAATGTTCCTAGAGCTTGGCCCTAGATAGGAAGGGGACAGGGTGAGCACTAGTCAAGCCCCACTACAGACTAAAGAAAACGAGGTAGACAAACAAAGGGGATACACTTAGCTTGAGCAGACACCAGAGAGATAACGCCAACTGTCCTCCAAGGGCACCAGAGAAGAAACTAGCCAACTGCTAGTGTTCCAAGCCAACACAGAGGTAAATAGAACTATCACCGGCGCCTCTCTGGAGAAACTGAGAGTTTTTAACTACCAAGCAAGGCTGTGTCAATCAGCAGAGCAGACGGTGGAGGTAGCTGCTGGGTCATAAAGGAAGAAGGATATAACAAATCTAAAAAGATGAGAGGATCAAGAAGTCGTCTACAATGCCAAGCGCAGTGACCTTCTGCAGCCGGCTCCAGAGTGACTGTCTGTCACACCTGACACATCCGTGACAGCAATGGAGGCATCATACTATGAATACAGGAGCTGTGGGTTCAACATACTGTGTAGAGGGAGCTGTGGGGACATCAAACTCTGTATACGGGAGCTGTGGACCCACAGTATTGTGCATAGGAGAGCTGGGGACATCATACCATGTATACGGGACCTGTGGGCCAACAATACTGTGTATAGTGGTGCTATGGGGACATCATACTCTGTATAAGGGAGCTGCGAGCCCACCATACTGTGTATAGGGAAGCTGTACACTGGGAGACTCAGTAGACATTATTAAATGTTAAATGGGCACTTAAGAAGCATTATTGCTTCTGGGGCCCATCAGAGTATTGTGGCTGTCAAAGGGGCAAAATGTGGACACTGTTTTCTAGGGCACTTGCATGGGGCATTAATATTTTTTAAGGAGAAATTTTACCATCTAGAGGGCACAAAATAGAAATTATTACTATGTAAGGGGCATAGTGGTGGTCATTGTTATGTGGGGTAGTAAGAGGAGCAGTTATTGTGCCACACAGCAGGTGCAGTAATAGGGACATCAGCTGTAAGTCCCTGTACTGTAATCACTTGTATGTTCTACAGGACTGATATCTACCACTATATGTCACCATATGGCAGTAATATCAGTGTGCCACCATAGTTGTAATCAGGGTAACCGGTTAGGGGCCCACTCAGATGTTTCACTCCCCCTGACCTGAACACCTAGCTATACCTCTGATGTTAAGGTTAGCACGGTGGCTCAGTAGTTAACACTGTAGCGCTGGGGTCCTGGGTTCAAATCCCACCAAGTATAACATCTGTAAGGAGTTTGTATGCTCTCCGGGTTCTCTGGTTTCCTCCCACACCCCAAAGACATACTGATAGTGAATGTAGATTATGAGCCCCAATAGGAACAGTGCCGATAATGTCTGTAAAGCGCGGTGGAATATGATGGTGCTACATAAGGGAGTAAAATACCCAAATTTGCAAATACAAGATCATTGTGTCATCTCGACTTTCAATGTCTAACATGATACAAAGATCTATTTTCCCGCAATAAAATAATATATATAATAATAAAAATCTGTTTTTAATAATAGGCAATATATTCTAATTCTCTTGAAGATTTCCTCTTCTATTAGATGAGATGCACGGGAAAGAACGATTTTTACCCAACCTCATCTGTAGAAAGTCAGTGACTGTAAAACTCATCAGGAATAATTATTAAACACTTGAACTCATTAACCATCTATTGATGATGTTGGACGAGGTGGTCAGAGAGTAACATGTGACCTTCACAAACAACAGGGACCTTAGAAACATAATATAATCTTATGTATTGTGGATGCAGCATTTTCTCACTTTTTCCTTTGCTTTTTTTTTCCACTTTGAATTTTTTTATTCTTTTTTTGTTTTGTTTTGTTTGACAAAGTAGATAAAGCCCTGACCATGAACCGTTGCGTCCGTCTCCCTCTACCAAAATACTCTTCGGTATCTTCTATTTCCTGACAATATCCAGTTATCTTCTACTGGACTTCTGCTCATCCTGATTCTAATTCGGCTCATCTTGTTTTCCAATCGCGCAATGTCATGTGAAAAGTTTTAATATTAATCATACAGGAAAACAATATACAACCGCAGGAGCTTATCTGCGGCCTGATACAATGTTCCGGACAGGGGATGAATCATTTACAACACATGATTGTTTTTTTATTGCATGTTAAAAAAAGAAGAAGAAGAAGAAAGGCAAACATCTTGGTTTTGTTTTTCTTAAAAATGAAGGATAAGATAAGGAACAGAATGACTTTGATTAGGATTAGGTAGAAAATGAGGGATTCATTTGGACTATTTGCACAATTAAGCAATTCTAACACCAAGTGTCTTAGAGAGACCGAAATTGGCCTTGCAAAAATAAGATCATTGGGATTAAGGTCTCATTCAGACATCGGTGATTTAGGAAAATCAGTCCGAGGTTCAACAGTGTTTTTTTTTATCCAAGTTTCATCAGAGTTGGGTCAGTGTACAAATAGATAGAACTAAGCCGTAATACCGAGACACAGATGTGTTTCTTGGTGGGTCTCATATAGGCCTAGGAAGAAGAGCACACTTGCAAAACCAGAGTGGAGCACAACTCAAGGCAGCGGCCATAGGGGAAGATGATGAAGCCCTGCCAAGCCGAGGCAAATGCACACCAGAATATTGATTGCTTTTTGTTAGGATAGGACAACAATGTTAGATTTGTTTGGAATTTTTAGACCTCCTTTTTGGACCTCCTCATGCGAGTCATGAGTACGGGTGCAGAATGCACCAGAAATGTGTTTATCTTCTATTTTATAGACTTCAGATACATGTGAAGATGTTTTAATAACTCACCAATAAAGCTCAAGATGCACCAAACTTGATAAGAAATGCTTTTACTAAATTTAGCACATTTATAGTCAGTCCATGCTTCAAAAAAATAATAAAAGCAGGCATTAACTTAAGTTAATTTTCTGTAGTAAATATCCCTTCAAGGTTGAGTGTGCCGCGAAAGATGAATTTCCTCAGAGCTGTCCGTCATTTGTGATAGGAGACTGACACCTATTGTCCAACACGGACCCTGCGGAACCAATAAGAAGGGGAATCGTTTTGAGTAGGAAAAGTTTGGATGAAACACCAGGTCAAGTGGCATCCATGACGCAGTTCACCAATATAAAATACCAGAGAGCCAAGGCAGGAAAGCAGCAGAACGTATGCTTGGGGGTACGTCATGGCCGAGGTACCAGGACGCACTTGAGAGACCAGACCGGTGGGCAGCTGTGCACCCGCCAGTGAGATCCAGACTGTACCAGGCAAGATCAGTGGACTAGACCACACTGGTCAAGACCTCAGGCCCGGTCGTGCGCCAGTCAAGATCCAGAGACCAGACTAAGCCAGGCAAAACCCCAGGCCTAGCCCTAATCCGTCCAGACCCCACAGATGTCCATCATAGGTCAAGCCCCGAAGATCTGGCGAAGACTCTAATCCGGAGCTGAACGTCTGCGTCAGTGACCAAGAGGCGAAAGTGAACTGGGCCTTTACTTCCGACATTGATGTACAGTACAGGAAACAGTCTGGGGTGGTGCAACAGATGGGGTGGGGACCCCGGCCAGAGTGCGGGAAGCCGAGAGAGCATTGATCGACTTTGTCAAAAGGACTTGTGGTCTAGAGAGTAGAATCGGAGAGCCGAGATAGAGCCTGGAAGAAAAAAGAGATCGTTAAAGAGATATCCTATGTTGCATCCAATGACCTGCTTACAGTTGGGTGACTTGTAGGCGCCCCATCGGCACCCATGCACCAAAGACTAGGCTTTACCTTTTTCATCCAAGTGCCCAATGGTTTCCAACAAGGTGAATACTCAAAAGCATTAAACTCTGTAAAATTCGTCTATTTGTAATAATACATTTTTAGATTAATAATGGTTCACATAAGGCAGGACATTGGCAAACCCATTTCTTAAGAATCCCCACCTCCTAGCTTTTAAAATAGGGCTGGTTGATGGTAAAACGTAGCTGGCTACAATCAAAGAGGAATCATATGGGAGTACTAATCATAAAATGATATCGTCCCATCGGAGATAATAAACAAGATTTTATACGGAACGTTAAGTAGTTATGTTCATTACTGTTTGTAACAGTAAATTAAAAAAATCCGTCATATCCCTGCTTAGTTTTCTGGAATCTGGTTCAGAATCAAGTTTTAATGAACTCGAATCATTCATCTCTCAAAGAAACATTAACATACTGCACTATATAATCATCCTATCCAAGAAGACGGACTTCAAAGTGGGTTATGAAACATGAAATACTGCGTCCCCAGTTCCGATGATTAATTCAGAAGTTCCTGCCCTATAATGTCCACCCAAATGCCTGGACCCTTACTAATTCTTACATATAGATATTAAAAAGGAAATCCTAAACGTTTGGTATTTAAATAAATATATTCTAAAACAATTTCTGCAAAAAGTGACGTTTCACTTCTTTGTAGTACAGTATATGGGTGCACAAAATAAAATCGGATGTCATATGGAGCCACAGTATGGCACCCGATTTTTCCAGATACATTGCAATTCTGTAACATAGGAAGCTGTAAATGATCTTGTAAATGACTAATGTAAAAAAAAAAAACAGATTGCACACGGGTGACAAGTGAGAAAAAGAAATGTACTTTTCTGGATGGAACTCTGAACGATTTTTTTTTACGGTTTTGTAAACCTATCCTAAATATATGGATACAAAACAATTTTTTTTACCAATATTGCCAAATAATAGTTGTACACAGTGCTCACATAATATGACCATTAAGTGACAAAATAAAGCACCATAAAATTAAAGATAAGCTTTTTTTTTTTTTTTTTACATATCACAATTTGGATTAAAATTACAAATGAGAAATCTTGCAATTCTCACATTGACAACTAGGGCTTTTTCAGACTCATACTTCCTTTTGTTTCAGGAAATGCACATGTACATTAGCCACAATGGTCGGATCCTGACCCCACCTTTCTATTGAAGCATCTAATGAGCGTGTGAAAGGAGAGGCAGCTGTGACTTCACCTATTGTGATTGGTGGATCCTGTGTTATCAACTGTGTATACTGGTGTTTTGCCTGACTTTGTAGAAAGAGATGGGCAGCATCGCATCAATGCTAAATAGTGATTAAAGTATATGGCACATGAAGTCTGAGGATAACAGACATTCTTTAAAGCAGGGCTAATTCTCACTAGGTTTACAAACCATTGACTCTTCTCAAAGGGTTTGGTTAAGACAAGGTTTCCCAAAACCCCAGTAGATGCTTCTAGACAAGGATTACAAGACAAATTTTGTGGGTACCTTAGGTTAAATAAGTCAAACATTTACTGGCGACTCAACTCGTTTTTTTCAAGATCTTTGGTTCCTACACTGGTCTCAGTATTAGGTCTTGCAAGGATAGGTGGACCACCATATCTAGAGCCAACCTCAATAAAGAGTGACCCAAGAATGAATTCTGGAATACTTCAACTCCCAGACAAAACCAAAAGATTTTTGCTGACATTATGCTATATATGGACTGGCAGACTCTTAGCCAGGTTCATATTATGTCCGAGAAGCTCAGCCAAAGTCAAAAAGGTATATATTTTGGAGTAAATATTGAGATAGAAAGGAGAAAAATCCAGCACCCAAGGTTTCCATAAAAATAAATTCTTTAATGAATAATTTTAAAATCCATACAGAAAATCCATATGTATTTCAAATAGTGAAAAGTCGCAACCCCTACATAGGGATCAGATAGACGGGCGAACGTGTTTCGGAATAAGATCCTTAATCATTGCATTTACATTATATGACATTTTGTCTACAATTTTAGTTCATTTCATGAGATCTGATTTAGTCGTACAATAGGTGGACATACCACTGGTGTAACCTGTTGTTACGCACCTGTCCCAGATCCAGGCTTTGCTTTCCTCACCCCAGTCCGCTGAGCACTGTTGTGCTCCATGTTGAGCTTTCCAGATGGCCCAGTATAATCCCATATGATCATCTGCTTGGGATTATAAAGGGCCCACCAAGACACACACTTGGGTTTTGGTATAAAACTTTATAGTTGCTGAAGAGTTCTGTCTGCTACCTGTTCCCTGTCTTCTGTTACATGTCCGCCTGTGGCTTCCAGGATGTCTCCTGGCTGCCTGCGGCTTTCAGTACCTCTGCTACCTGATCTTAGTCTTCCAGGAACTCTGCTACCTGTTTTCCGCATGCCTTATCTGCCTGCTGCACTGACGCCCATAGCCCTTGTGTTCAATCAGACCTTGAGTTTGAGAATCTACCTCACCTCGTGAGCCTAACACCTTGGCAGCTGCCCAAGAGGTAAGGAGGTCATTACCACCACCAAAGCAGATGGATTTGTACATTATGATAAGTTGTTGGACTGTTCTTTCACAGGGGCCTTCTTCTGTCTGTGTACACCCCTGGCTTGTACCATAGTCATTTAGTATTGCAGCGATATTGTTACCATGATTGCCCCTTAATACATACTTTCAAGAGTAAGGCTTCCCTGAGGGATATCCATAGAGAGCTGGGAAGCTCAACTGATTGTAGTCATGTATTTTCTCTGTCTTTAGGGAATCCCATCTGTAGCTATAAATCTTTCATATTTGTTAAGAGAATGGAAAAGTGCAAAGTGCCATGACTCAACAGTTTTGTGATTTCCACCCTCTTTCCTGCACTTTTATGGGTTTAAAGGAAATAAATGGCAAAAATTAGCTTTGTGTGAATTTGAGTCCTGCAGAATGCCTCACTGATATGTATCTCAATATCTCTATAATTATGGATGCTGCATGGTCCTGACGCTTTCATACATAATTCTATAATACTTTAATAAATCTAAATTCCCCCGATTGCTCGTTGTTTGTAATGTATTTAGAGCAGTGGTCCCCAACTTTTTGACCTTGAGAGCCACATTCAGCTTTGAGAGAGGGTCGTGAGCCACATTTAGGTCTAAGAGAGAGTGTGTCATCCTGGCCTGGATGCCACAAATATAATAAAGCTGTGTCTGAGAGCAAGGGGGAGGTTCTCTAGTCAGGGGAACATTAGCATGCAATACCTCCTGTCTCAGGCCAGTAGGGGGAGTAGGCTGCCCCTATAAAAGCTGGAACTGGGGGCAGGGTTAGGGAGAACTGGACGACCTGTCTCAGTACTGAGACTTGTCCCAGAGCAGAGCAGGGACAGAAAGTTGTATTGCACCTAAGAGGAAGTGTGGCAGGAGGAGAGCCACAAGCCAGAGACAAGAGGCGGAGTGAGCCTGTCTTGGCAGATAAAGGACTTAATTTACCAGACTTTGGTGTCTGAGGCTGGGAGGATTCCACATCCTACAGCAGATAACCAGTCTGCAGGGGACTGTATATTCCTTGGCCTAAGAAGCCTGGAGGCTCTGCCACAACAGAAGGGACCAGCACAGCCGTACTAGGCCGGGAGCAGAAAGGAACCCACGTTGCAGGCCATACATGCCAGAATACACGGAATCGTGGGCTGTTACCCTATAAGGAGGAGATAGCCAGAAGGAGCACAGAAAGTACGGTAGGCCTACACCCTCACCCTGACCAGGGCCAATTTCCCCATTGCTCTCAGACATCCAGGTCCCCTCCTAGCCGGGACTGCTTGTGGGTCAGTTTACCTGTTCTAGTAAAGATGTGGCACCCCAGGGATCTGGTTGCCACAGTAATAGAAATATTATGTCTGAGAGCAAGTGGAAGGTTTCTCTGGTCAGGAGCCCTAAGCATGCAACATGGCCCACCCAGACCTGGGAGGGGAGGAATCTGCCCTTAAAAACTGGGTCTGGGGCGGGATTAAGTTGGTTCCAGACACAGGGAGAGTTACAACAGGAGCTCTGTAGGAGCAGGAGCAAGTGCCAGAGGCTGGAAGCTAGAAAGCTCGCCTTGGCTGAAGACACTAAACCCGGACACGGAGTCCGAGGCTGTGGGGACATCTAGGTCCAGCAGCGGAATCCAACCGGCAGGGGATTCCATGTCCTCTGGCCTTAGAAGCCCGGAGGCACGGTCACAAGCAAGGGACCAGCACCGCTATCGTGAAGCGGAGGCTAATGGAAGGCCCCAAGTCACCGGCCATACGGGTGAGCACCACACGGTATACTCAGGGACGTGGGCTACTTCTACCCGCATAGAGCAAGGTAGCCAGGAAAGAGTGCAGAGAGACGGGGAGGCCTACAACTCCACCTGGCCAGGGGAGATCCTACTTGCTTACAGACTGACCAGGCCCCTACTGCTAACCAGTACTCCCGGGAGGGTCTGCGTTATTCCATCAGTAAAGACCCTGAACTGCACCACACGTCTCTGTGTTTCATCGCCGCACCAGCACCATTACTACTGGGACGCTCAGACCATCACTCCCATCTTCCACACTAGCTGCCCTGAGGCAATACTTCTCGCGTGGGGAGTTATCCCATACTCGGCTGCGCAAACAACATCAGCCTCAGCAGTCTGCAGCGCAGCGGCGGTCCCCACTGACCGCAATTCACGGGTGGCATAGTTGGACATTGTTATTACCTAAGACTGCCACTGGTTTGACCGCCCTGGGCACGGACCGGGTCACCGCCACACTGAGACTACAAACCCCAGCGATCCGGCTCCGGGTATCCCCTGCACAGCACAGGCCCAGGGGGCACGTCAAAGACCCTGGACTGCAACCTGTCGTCTGTGTGCTCCTTGCTCCTCCAGCACTATCAGCACTGGGACTCTCACCACCATCACTCCCACCATCCATTATACTGCCCTGGGGCCGCACTCTTCCCGTGGGGAGTCACACAATCCCAGCTGCATACATCATCAGCCCCAGTGGTCTGCCTTGCAGCAGCAGTCCCTGATAACCGCAATCCACGGGTGGCGTAGTCGGACATCACTTAAAACTTATAAAGGGACTACCACTGGTCTGACCACCCTGAGACACGGACCGGGTCGCCACTACTACCCCCATCGTTCCCCTATTGCCCGGATCCGAGTGCCCCACGGCCCAGGGGGCAAGTCAAGAGTCGCAAGCCACATTCGGTTCCCCCACCCACCCTTCAAAGTAGTGACACACAGAGCCCCCACTACTGGTATAATGATAGCCAAAGTTTTTCCACAGAAATCGCACCGAGGCAGTATACCAAGAACCAGGGGTTCCCATAATATCGCCATTCCGTATTCTCCCATCAATCACTCCCGTCACATTGTTGCATCCAGCTTCAAGCGCCTCCTATGACAGGTAGTATCATCCTGTCTCCAGCTTACCATGCTTAAATTATCTACAAAGCCCCAAGACCAGAATATGCACATTCAGATCTGCTCTTCTGTGCAGGGCTACTCACAGAATTCACCATCTGGAGACCTGTTCTTCATAGATGTTTCGTAGACTTTGCGCTAATGCACCAAGTTGGCAGGCAACCGCTACCCACACATCATGGGCCCACGAGCCACATGTGGCTCCTAATCCACAGATTGGTGACCCTTGATCTAGAGGATGAAGGTCACAAAACCATAATCAAAATAGGTGTCCATCACAACCACATATCCTACCATAATACATGACAGCCTGGTATTTGGTAAATCATTTCTGCGTTCAGGTGGCAATTTTTATAGAAATGTGTCCCTGGGCAAGAAACTAACAACTTCCCAAAACCCTGTTTTGAAATCCTTGGTGGTCTGTGAGGTCGGTGAGATAAAACTGCGACTATGCGTTCCTTTACCCAGGGCAAGTCTTTAGTTTGCCTCCCTAGCCCAATATCTGACATCCACAAGCGAGAGAAATAACGGGCACCACAAAATTTGAGCAAAGTCTAGCGTTCCAATATCTGATACCCCGGCCAAGACAAAGTATACTCTTGGCTCCCACCCCACCCCAGGATACCCAGCATTCAGGGTACATGTTTAGTAATCCTCTTTTTTCCTAGCTTTCTGTGAGAAAAGGGCTAATTATATAATCCCTGGTGGTCTACGGTAGTAGAAGTAGGTCAGGTTGATCCTGGTGGTCAAGCACTCACGGGAAGGTAGAGAAGATAGGGGCCCTACTAGTTGCTCAGTTAGCCGCACCTTAAAGAGCACCTGTCATTTTCCATGAATATGTAATATTTTTTTTACCTTGTGTACAAAAATACCGCCATTCTTCTGAATCCAGCGTTGTTGTTTTTTTGTTCCTGCTCCTCCCTGTTCCTGAGATACGAGCTTCTATTCCCTGTATGTTTATCCAGTCCTTTTAGCCAACTGGGCTTGGTTCTCAAAGCTACTGCATGGGCGTGTTCTTGAATACCACACCTAGTTGGCTGAAAAGAGTACATTTATGTACAGGAAAGAAGAGGCCATATCTCAGGAACGTAAAGGAGCAGGAACAAAAGAAAAAATATGCCAGATTCAGGAGAACAGCGGCATTTACACCAGGTAAAAAAATTACATGTTTATGGCAAGTAACAGTTTTTTTAAAAAAAAAACTGGTTCAGAGGGCAGTCTAAGCCTGTGTTCCATTTTTACTGCTACTGTAGCGGCTATCAACAGGAGGACAATCAAGTCATTCATGAATGTTTAGAGGTGGGAATTCACTCTTCTTGAACTCAACAGAATCCAAAGGGGTTTAACCCTTTCCAATCCGATTTTTTTTCTGATTTTTCAAAACCACATAAAGAGTACAACCTGAGCAATCCACTGGCTAAAGGCAGTACTAAGCAGAAGAAACGCAACACAAAAACGTGTCGGATTTCTTCCAGAGCGGAACGGGAAAATCATGATGACATATGAGGTCAGACGTTGGATCAGATTCGGAAAGAGTAAATTTCTACTATGTGCCCCAATGAATAACGTTGGTCTCCATTTTTTCATGGACAGCACTCAGATCGAGAATGTGGTTGTCTGAACTTTGCCTATAATTCAGCTCTATAATACATTCATTTGCACAGGTGAGATGCGATATGACTTGCATTTGCAAAGTCTTCGCTTGCCTACCTCATCTCTGCACCATTCCCATGACGGGATGATATTACAATGCACTGGCACGAAATTTAATTGAATAATCCGAGAACCCTGTGCCCAGCAATGGGCATAAAGGCGTCACTTTTTATTTTGCCAAGTGCACCAGTCTATGCGAAGTGATTTACAATCAATAGAAAGTGATTGCGCATTGTCTGTCATCGATAAACAGGAGGAATCCTTGACGAAATAATAAGCTGCAGCTGATGACAATCAAAGTGCGTTGAATGCCGTTCATGGAGTCTGATTGCACATCCTCCAGCCGACGTGTATGCAAACCATCGCTGCATCCAAATACAGCAAATAATATTAGGATACAAAAGTCATTCTGAACACTGAGCGGTGGGAGAACGGAGAAAAACATTGAATTTCCGTCATTACCAGATAAAAGAAAAAAACTTCTGGCTAAACTGAAGAAAAAGACTATCAATTTGTAGGTTTAAAAGCAAAAATTATCAAAATGCAGAACAATGTTAAAAGGTTCCTCCGGTGCCACTAAATTCTGCTTGTGAAGGTGAGTAGTATGGATGACGCCACGTTGACAGGTAGGCAGCTGTTAAACTAACGCAACCACTTCTTGATGCAGAAGAGGAATTCTTTAAATTAGGGAAAAAAATAATCCAGATTTCCCTGGTGGTCTAGAGGAGTTTAGGACTTAATGTCAGGTTCCATAATGGTCTAAAAATAATCCAGATTTCCCTGGTGGTCTAGAGGAGTTTAGGAGTTAATGTCAGGTTCCCTAATGGTCTAAAAATAATCCAGATTTCCCTGGTAGTCTAGAGGAGTTTAGGAGTTAATGTCAGGTTCCCTAATGGTGTAAAAATAATCCAGATTTCCCTGGTGATCTAGAGGAGTTTAGGAGTTAATGTCAGGTTCCCTAATGGTCTAAAAATAATCCAGATTTCCCTGGTGGTCTAGAGGAGTTTAGGAGTTAATGCCAGGTTCCATAATTGTCTAAAAATAATCTAGATTTCCCTGGTGGTCTAGAGGAGATTATGAGTTAATGTCAGGTTCCCTAATGGTCTAAAAATAATCCAGATTTTCCTGGTGGTCTAGAGGAGTTTAGGAGTTAATGTCAGGTTACCTAATGGTCTAAGGTAAAGAACTGAAATAATGCCAGGGTGATAAAAGGGGTTAATGCCATCTTTGGTGGTCTAGGGTAGAGAATAAGATAAAGCTAGCTTTCCTGGTGGTCTAGAGGTAATAAAAGTATTAATAGCAACTTATCTGATAGCATAGGGCAGTGAAGGGTTTAAAGGAGATATTTTAACCAAAAATATTTATCACCTATCCACTGGACGGGTGGAAAGTAGTAGCTCAGTGCTGATTTCAGGTAGTGGAAACACCATGGAAAGAGGAGCCTAAGAGGAGCAAAAGCACAAATACTCAATCACTGCTCCTCTTTGATGTGATGATGCCACTGGAATGTGGGAGAGGGGACAGATATCACTCATTCCTGTGATATAACATTTGTGGTTGGATGTTTTTGACTGTTTTGGCTCTCAGCTACCCTGATGGTTTAGGGTAGTAAAATGATTATACAGCACCATTAACAGAATCATGACAGAGTTCCTGGTGGGCTAGGGTAGTGAAGGGGTAAATGTTAGCTTCCCTGGCGGAATAGAGTAGTAGAAGGGCCAATGTATCCATCAACTGAGTTTTAATTCCTGGTGTTGAGAAGTTTAACCACTTCGCGCCAGAGCCTGTTTTTGCCTTCGTGACCGGGCCAATTTTTTCAATTCTGACCACTGCCAGTTTATGAAGTAATTACTCTGGAACGCTTCAACGTATTCCCCTGATTCTGAGACTGTTTTTTCGTGACATATTGTACTTCATGATAGTGGTAAAATTTCTTCGATATAACTTGTGTTTATTTGTGAAAAAATCAGAAATTTGGCGAAAATTTTGAAAATTTTGCAATTTTCAAACTTTGAATTTTCATGCCCTTAAATCAGAAAGATATGTCACACAAAATAGTTAATAAATAACATTTCCCACATGTCTACTTTACATCAGCACAATTTTGTAACCAAAATTTTTTTTTGTCATGGAGCTATAAGGGTTAAAAGTTGACCAGCGATTTCTCATTTTTCCAACAAAATTTACAAAAACATTTTTTTAGGGACCACATCATATTTGAAGTCACTTTGAGGGGTCTTTATGACAGAAAATACCCAAAAGTGACACCATTCTAAAAACTGCACCCCTCAAGGTGCTCAAAACCACATTCAAGAACTTTATTAACCCTTCAGGTGCTTCACAGGAATTTTTGGAATGTGGAAGAAAAAAATTAACATTTAACTTTTTTCACAAAAATGTTACTTTAGACCCAATTTTTTTTATTTTTACAGGGGTAACATGAAAAAATGGACCCCAAATTTTTTTGTGCAATTTCTCTTGAGCGTGCTGATACCCCATATGTGAGGGAAAACCACTGTTTGGGCGCACTGCAGGGTTCGGAAGGGAAGGAGTGCCATTAGACTTTTTGAATGTAAAATTTGTCTGAATAATTAGCAGACGCTATGTTGCGTTTGGAGAGCTCCTGATGTGCCTAAACAGTGGAAACCCACCACAAGTGACACCATTTTGGAAACTAGACCCCTTAGGGAACTTATCTAGATGTGTGGTGAGCACCTTGAACCCCAAGGTGCTTCACAGAAGTTTATAATATTGAGCTGTAAAAATAAAATTTTCACATTTTTCCCACAAAACCGTTTTTCATCCCTTAATTTTGCATTATCATAAGGGTAATAGGATAAATTGCACCATGAAATTTGTCATGCAATTTCTCCTGAACACGCTGATACCCCATATGTGGAGGCAAATTACTGTTTGGGCACATGGCAGGGTTTGAAAGGGAAGGAGCGCCATTTGACTTTTTGAATGTAAAATTTGTTTGAATAATTAGCGGACGCCATGTCACATTTGGGGAGCCCCTAATGTGCCTAAACAGTGGAAACCCCCCACAAGTGCCACCATTTTGGAAACTAGACCCCTTAGGGAACTTATCTAGATGTGTGGTGAGCACCTTGCACCCCCAGCTGCTTCACAGAAGTTTATAATATTGAGCCGTAAAAATAAAATTTTCACATTTTTCCCTCAAAAAATGTTTTTCATTCCCTAATTTTGTATTATCATAAGGGTAATAGGATAAATTGCACCATGAAATTTGTTGTGCAATTTCTCCTGAACACGCCGATACCCCATATGTGGAGGCAAATTACTGTTTGGGCACATGGCAGGGTTTGAAAGGGAAGGAGTGCCATTTGACTTTTTGAATGTAAAATTTGTTTGAATAATTAGCGGACACCATGTCGCATTTGGAGAGCCCCTAATGTGCCTAAACAGTGGTAACCCCCCACAAGTGCCACCATTTTGGAAACTATACCCCTTAGGGAACTTATCTAGATGTGTGGTGAGCACCTTGCACCCCCAGCTGCTTCACAGAAGTTTATAATATTGAGCCGTAAAAATAAAATTTTCACATTTTTCCCATAAAAAATGTTTTTCATTCCCTAATTTTGCATTATCATAAGGGTAACGGGATAAATTGCACCATGAAATTTGTTGTACAATTTCTCCTGAGTACACCGATACCCCATATGTGGGGGAAAACCACTGCTTTGGTGTATGGCAGGGTCCGGAAGAGAAAGGATCGCTATGTTGGCTGGGATAGGCAGCAGACGCCATGTCACATTTGAAGAGTCGCTGACATGCCAAAACAGCAGAAACCCCCACAAGTGACCCCATTTTGTAAACTACACCTCTCAAGGAATTCATCTAGGGAAGTAGTGAGCATTTTTTAATTTTTAAATTTATACCATTGGGCAGTGAAAAAAGCATAATTACAGTCATATGAAAAAGTTTGGGCACCCCTATTAATCTTAAGCTTAATGTTCTATAAAAATTGGTGTTTTTGCAACAGCTATTTCAGTTTGATATATGTAATAACTGTTGGATACAGTAATGTTTCTGCCTTGAAATGAGGTTCATTGTACTAACAGAAAATGTGCAATCTGCATTCAAACAAAATTTGACAGGTGCATAAGTATGGGCACCTCACCAGAAAAGTGACATTAATAGTTAGTAGATCCTCCTTTTGCAAAAATAACAGCCTCTAGTCGCTTCCTGTAGCTTTTAATGAGTTCCTGGATCCTGGATGAAGGTATTTTTGACCATTCCTCTTTACAAAACAATTCCAGTTCAGTTAAGTTTGATGGTCGTCGAGCATGGACAGCCCTCTTCAAATGATCCCACAGATGTTCAATGATATTCAGGTCTGGGGACTGGGATGGCCATTCCAGAACATTGTAGTTGTTCCTCTGCATGAATGCCTGAGTAGATTTGGAGCGGTGTTTTGGATCATTGTCTTGCTGAAAGATCCATCCACTTTGTAACTTCATATTTATCACTGATTCTTGAACACTATTGTCAAGAATCTGCTGATACTGAGTGGAATCCATGGGTCCCTCAACTTTAACAAGATTCCCAGTGCCAGCATTGACCACACAGCCCCAAAGCATGATGGAACCTCCACCAAATTTTACTGTGGGTAGCAAGTGTTTTTCTTGGAATGCTGTGTTTTTTTGCCACCATGCATAACGCCTTTTTGTATGACCAAATAACTCAATCTTGATTTCATCAGTCCACAGGACCTTCTTCCAAAAAGAAATTGGCTTCTCCAAATGTGCTTTTGCATACCTCAGCCGACTCTGTTTGTGGGGTGCTTGCAGAAACGGCTTCTTTCGCATCACTCTCCCATACAGCTTCTCCTTGTGCAAAGTGCCTTGTATAGTTGACCGATGCACAGTGACACCATCTGCAGCAAGTTGATGCTGCAGCTCTCTGGAGGTGGTCTGAGGATTGTCCTTGACTGATCTCACCATTCTTCTTCTCTGCCTTTCTGATGTTTTTCTTGGCCTGCCACTTCTGGCCTTAACAAGAACTGTCCCTGTGTTCTTCTATTTCCTTACTATGTTCCTCACAGTGGAAACTGACAGGTTAAATCTCTGAGACAGCTTTTTGTATCCTTCCCCTGAACAACTATGTTGGATAATCTTTGTTTTCAGATCATTTGACAGTTGTTTTGAGGAGCACATGATGCCACTCTTCAGAGGAGATTCAAACAGGAGAACAACTTGCAAGTGGCCACTTTAAGTAGCTTTTCTCATGATTGCATACACCTGGCTATAAAGTTCAAAGCTCCATGAGGTTACAAAACCAAAAAAAGTGCTTTAGTAAGTCAGTAAAAAGTAGGTAGGAGTATTTAAAACAAGAAAATGATAAGGGTGCCCATACTTATGCACCTTTCAAATTTTGTTTGAATGCAGATTGCACATTTTCTGTTAGTACAATAAACCTCATTTCAAGGCAGAAACATTACTGTGTCCAACAGTTATTACATATATCAAACTGAAATAGCTGTTGCAAAAACACCAATTTTTATAAAACATTAAGCTTAAGATTAATAGGGGTGCCCAAACTTTTTCATATGACTGTATATTTTTACCACAAAAAAATGTTTTACCCTCAGATTTTACATTTTCACACAGGGCAATGGGTAAAAATGGTGCCGAAATGTGTCACTCAATTTCTTCTAAAAGTGGCAATACCCCATATGTGGCTGTATCGTACCGCTCAGCCATATGGCGAGATCTGGGGGGGACGGAGTGCTATTTGACAATTGGAGAACAAATTATTGTAGAATAGGCATTTGGATTTGGGAGCACAAAATTTTCTGAATTTCTTTTGGGGGGCAAGGACCATTTTGCTTTTGCAGAGCCTTTCTGCTACCAGTAACTTGGAAGTCCCTTATATTTTTAACAGATGATGGACCTGAGTGGGGACTAGCTTTTTTTGAGGACTGAGTTGAAGCTTTTATTGGGAACATTTTACGTAACATTTATCCGGCGCTCTAGGCTGAGCACTTACATCGGGGTTTCCATCTAAATTTCCAAGTGATGTAATTCAGATGAAACCCCTCCAGGATCCATTCACTATAATGAGGCAGCAGAGTTACTCTGGACTCCGTCTGGCCTCTGTTTAGAGGTGTCCTTTTTTTCAGAAGTGCACAAAACTGTGGCCAACCGCACTTTTATGCACGCCTAAAACAAATGACACCGTGGGATCCCAGGCTAGACGGCGTCCACAGTGGCCTATATCTGCCTCATTACAGGAAATCTTCCATCATGGGTTCTGGCTGAATCACGTATTTCAGAGATTTACACGGAAACTCTGGTGTAAGTGCTCAGCGCAGAGCGGAGGATAAATGTGGGCAGAGCCTTACTGGGATCTTTGGGAGACATAATAAACAAATCAGTAGCAGGTGAATAATATTTGTTTTATTTATTTTTTATGCCGTTCCTAGTGTGATATAACTGATTAGATTACTTTATTCTTCGGGTCAGTGCGATTACAGAGATACCAGATTTATATCGGGTTTTTATGTTTGGCAGCTGTCACACACTAAAATACGCTTTTTTTGCAAAATCTAGTTTTTGCATCACCATATTTTGAGAGCTATAATTTTTCCATATTTCGGCCGATAGAGTCATGTGACGGCTTGTTTTTTGCGGGACGAGTTGACATTTTTATTGGAACCTTTTTTGGGTACGTGACATTTTTTGATCGCTTTCTATTCCGTTTTTTGGGAGGTAAAGTTAACAAAAACAAACACTTCAGGAATTGTTTTTTGAGTTTTTTTTTATGCCGTTCTGCGTGTGGTAAAAGTGATCAGGCAGCGTTATTCTTCGGGTCAGTACGTTTACAGCGATACTACACTTACTGTATTTTTTTGATGTTTTGGCGCTTTTACACAATAAAACAATTTTATAGAAAAAAAAATATTTTTTTTGCATTGCTTTATTCTGAGCGCTATAACTTTTTTATTTTTCGGCTGATGGAGCTGTATGGCGGCTTTTTTTTGTGGAACAAGATGAAGTTTTCAGTGGTACCATTTTTATTTCTATTCTGCTTTTTGATCGCATTTTTTTCCACTTTTTATTTGGCGATATGATGAAAAAGCATATTTTTTTGCTCCGTTTTTTATTTATTTTTATTACGGTGTGCACAGAAAGAGTTAATTAGTGTGACAGTTTTATAGCTCGGGTTGTTTCGGACGCGGCGATACCAAATATGTGTACTTTTTTTGGTTTTGTAATAATATGCGGATTTATTGGTTTATTATTTTATTTATTTATTTTTATTTATTTTGTGATTTTTTTTTTTAATAGTTTAAAAACTTTTTTTTTACTTTTTTTTACATTTTTATTTAGTCCCTGTATGGGACATTAATTTTTATTTTTCTGATCACTGATCTCATGTAATGTAATAGACATATATTACATTACATGAGATCTTCACTGACTGTTTCAGTCTCCTGTCTGGAATCAGCTACATACAGGCTGAAGCCAGACAGGAAGGACACCATATATGGCAGAGCTGGAGGCGGTCATGTGACCTCCAGCTGCCATAGCAACCCCAGGTCCTGGAAGGAAACGGAGGTCTTCGGAGGTAAGTAAGACGACCCCCTCTCCTCTTGCTGTCTCCTATATGCCGCAATCACTATAGATCGCAGCATATAGAAGACAGCAAAGGGTTAACATCACTGGGACCTGATCTAATCAGGTCCCGATGATGTACCCTGTCAGAGCTAACGCTCTGCACCGGAATCGCAGTGCTTGCAGGACCCTGGGGGTCCTGAGCACTGCGAGACCACCCACCGTTTTTAAACGTCGGCGCTGCACAGAGCCCGGCAAGCGCCGACGTTTATCTACAGTGGGCGGTCGGGAACCGGTTAAAGTGAGTCTGTCAACAAGTTTTTGTTATGTGATCTGAGGTAGGGGCTGAGACACTGATTTCAGTGATGTGTCACTTATTGGGCTGTTTCAATACAGTGTTTTATCAGCAGAAGGTTATCACTGTCAGACTAGCTCTCATGTGCAAACTGGTCTAACCACACCCCCAGCACTGATTAGCAGCTTACAGTGAATATACAATGTACATTGAGAGCCTGGCATGGGCGGGGTCAGCCTTCTGCTATATCAAAAAACTGGAATTGTGTCACAACTGCTGCACCCAGTAAACAAAGTGATACATCATTGGAATCAGGGTCTCTGTCTCTATATTATGCTGCTCTCAGATGAGGTAGCTAAAACCTGGTGACAAATTCCCTTTATTACCACCATATACAGTACAGACCAAAAGTTTGGACACATCTTCTCATTTAAAGATTTTTCTGTATTTTCATGACTATGAAAATTGTACATTCACACTGAAGGCATCAAAACTATGAATTAACACATGTGGAATTATATACTTAACAAAAAAGTGTGAAACAACTGAAAATATGTCTTATATTCTAGGTTCTTCAAAGTAGCCACCTTTTGCTTTGATGACTGCTTTGCACACTCTTGGCATTCTCTTGATGAGCTTCAAGAGGTAGTCACCGGAAATGGTTTTCACTTCACAGGTGTGCCCTGTCAGGTTTAATAAGTGGGATTTCTTGCCTTATAAATGGGGTTGGGACCATCAGTTGTGTTGTGCAGAAGTCAGGTGGATACACAGCTGATAGTCCTACTGAATAGACTGTTAGAATTTGTATTACGGCAAGAAAAAAGCAGCTAAGTAAAGAAAAACGAGAGGCCATCATTACTTTAAGAAATGAAGGTCAGTCAGTGCGAAAAATTGGGAAAACTTTGAAAGTGTCCCCAAGTGCAGTTGCAAAAACCATCAATCGCTACAAAGAAACTGGCTCACATGAGGACCGCCCCAGGAAAGGAAGACCAAGAGTCACCTCTGCTTCTGAGGATAAGTTTATCCGAGTCACCAGCGTCAGAAATCGCTGGTTAACAGCAGCTCAGATTAGAGACCAGGTCAATGTCACACAGAGTTCTAGCAGCAGACACATCTCTACAACAACTGTTAAGAGGAGCCTTTGTGCAGCAGGCCTTCATGGTAAAATAGCTGCTAGGAAACCACTGCTAAGGACAGGCAACAAGCAGAAGAGACTTGTTTGGGCTAAACAACACAAGGAATGGACATTAGACCAGTGGAAATCTGTGCTTTGGTCTGATGAGTCCAAATTTGAGATATCTGGTTCCAACCACCGTGTCTTTGTGCAACGCAGAAAAGGTGAACGGATGGACTCTACATGCCTGGTTCCCACCATGAAGCATGGAGGAGGAGGTGTGATGGTGTGGGGGTGCTTTGCTGGTGACACTGTTGGGGATTTATTCAAAATTGAAGGCATACTGAACCAGCATGGCTACCACAGCATCTTGCAGCGGCATGCTATTCCATCCGGTTTGCGTTTAGTTGGACCATCATTTATTTTTCAACAGGACAATGACCCCAAACACACCTCCAGGCTGTGTAAGGGCTATTTGATCAAGAGGGAGAGTGATGGGGTGCTACGCCAGATGACCTGGCCTCCACAGTCACCAGACCTGAACCCAATCGAGATGGTTTGGGGTGAGCTGGACCACAGAGTGAAGGCAAAAGGGCCAACAAGTGCTAAGCATCTCTGGGAACTCCTTCAAGATTGTTGGAAGACCATTTCCGGTGACTACCTCTTGAAGCTCATCAAGAGAATGCCAAGAGTGTGCAAAGCAGTCATCAAAGCAAAAGGTGGCTACTTTGAAGAACCTAGAATATAAGACATATTTTCAGTTGTTTCACACTTTTTTTGTTAAGTATATAATTCCACATGTGTTAATTCATAGTTTTGATGCCTTCAGTGTGAACGTACAATTTTCATAGTCATGAAAATACAGAAAAATCTTTAAATGAGAAGGTGTGTCAAAACTTTTGGTCTGTACTGTACATTAGATGAACCTGCTGACTTTGGCGGTCCCAGCCAACCATCAACCACCTCCTGACTCTCCTCTGACGTCATCTGTCGGGAGAGAGTCAGGGTTGGCTGGGTCCACAGACGTCAATGGTTTTGAGGGATCAGACAGTTGGAATTTCAAGGGCCCTTTCTTTTGCTTTCGGGGGATGATAGCCAGCTGCCATGGGGGTCTACTAGTGGCTCTTTTATGCTGCTCTCAGATGAGGTAGCTAAAACCTGATGACAGATTCCCTTTAATACCACCATATTCATTAGATGAAGCTGCTGACTTTGGCGGTCTCAGCCAACCATCAGCCACCTCCTGACTCTTCTCTGACATCATCTATCGGGGGAGAGTCAGGATTGGCTGGGTCCACCGACGTCAATGGTTTTGAGGGATCAGACAGTTGGAATTTCAAGGGCCCATTCTTTTGCTTTCGGGGCAAGATAACCAGCTGTCATGAGGGTCTACTAGTGGCTCCTAAGTGAAAAAACAGATGAACATTTGGCTTAGTCAAGAGCTCATGGGTGTAGGGGAGCCAGGGCAACCAAACCAACATTTGGCCAACAGTTACTCCCCATTCTCGTCTCGCTTCTGTGACATGGCTAGGGAAATATACCATTAATTGGCAACCATACAAATGACTGGGCTTCCATATAATCTATAGAATAGACTGGGTCTGTAAGAATAAGAACGGCTCTACAAGTGTCTCTTCGTTACGGGCAACGGATGGGAGTTCCCAAGACGGGCTCCCACTCTATGATGTCTATGGATTGTGTTAATGAGACCAACCCTTGAAGCTACTAGTGTTGCGAAAATTATCAACACATCATTGCAGATGGTGATCTTATTAGATATATCCACTGGAAGCTTGAATATTCCAAAACTGATTTAATGTCCATGATCTGTTGTCAACGCGTTTCTGTTCTTCCACTGGTCCAACCTTTCTAAGTCTACAATCTCCATCTCAGTGGTGATATCACTGATCCTAACACGGTTCTTTTGTGATATGGCAGACTATAGTTGTTTTTTTTTCTCTATTTTATTATTTCTCTATACATAAATTCAGTTTATTCAGAAAACGTTAAGAAATGTAATTACAATCACACAAGAAAGAAAATAAATCAAAATTTATCAGCATTAAATGGATAAGGCCGGTGACAACCGTTGCATACTAAGCCAATTTATCTGTAAATGGATTAGTGCAACGATTCTTGGTGCCGCATATAAACTCAATTTTATGCTGATATTAGCTTTTTTTAATAAAATTATGCATGTTTTACAGAAGTTTTATTATGTTACTTTTACATTACTGGAATCTGTGTTGTTGGAATCCCCTTAAGTTATCAAAACAGTTTTGTTAAGGCTTATGGGTCATTAATTAAAAAAAGGGATATTTTTGTTATATTGGTTATTGTTAGGGATGAGCAGACCCGTGGAAGTTCAGGTTCTTGTACCCGACCCGAACTATTCCAGTGTTTGGTTTGGGTACCAGAACTGTACCCGAACTTGAACCAGAATCCGAACCCCATTGAAAAGTATGGGGAGCCGAACTTTTGATCTGGAAAATATTCTCTCTCTCTCCCCGGACTCCGAACAGTGCAACAGACTTCCGGGAGAAGTCCGTGTTGGGGATTTAACACCGGACACTAACTGTCTGGTGTGAACCCCGAACTTTTAAGTGCGGGTTTCCTCACCTCTAGTTATTGTATAAACCAGTTCCAGTTGGGTGATGTCTTTGGATACATCTTGAAACAAGGTGTAGATTGGACATTTGAGGGGCATGTACATGTCTAGTGGAGGCCCACATCTCATGGACATGAAGACAAGAGCTCTGTTCACTAGGCACTGGCTAGGTAATTATGCCTGCCAACTGTCCTGGAAAATCCAGGAGGTTTCCAGAATAAGGGGAGAGCTCTTAGAAGAGTTCTGCAAATCTCCCGAACAGCAATTCCTATGGAAGATTTCTCAAACGATGGGGCGTAGAGGAGGAAGGAGCAGTGAAAATATTTTGGGCAATGCACTTTGCAACTGCATACACTCTCCTCCTTACCCTCATAGTTGCCAAGAATGCTTTACATATATATGCAACCTCAGCCTGCAGGACAGCTTGAATTTCTTTGGAACTTGATTGGAGCTGCTTATCCACCATCCAGACTATCCTGCGTTGCAACCTTTTATCAGTTTTTCTTTGCCGTTCACGTCCAGGGGGATTAGCTACAGTGTCATGGGTTTCAAACTTCTTGATTATGTTGCGTACCGTGGACAAGGGAACATCAAGATCTCTAAAGATGGACTTGTAACTTTGAGATTATTGATATTTTTCAACAATTCTGGTTCTCAAGTCCTCAGACAGTTCTCTTCTCCTCTTCCTGTTCTCCGTGCTTAGTGTGGCACACACAGACACACAATGCAAAGATTGAGTCAACTTCTCCCTATTTTATCTGGTTTCAGGTGTGATTTTCATATTGCCCTCACCTGTTACTTGCCACGGGTGAGTATGAACAAGCATCCCATTTTTAGGGTTTAGGGTGAAATTATGTCCAATTTGTCTTTTTTTTCTCTTTTTTTGTGTTGTTCCAATAAACACAAAGGAAATAAACGTGTGTATAACAAAACATGTGTAATTGCAATAATTTTCTGGGAGAGATACTTCATTTTCTGGAACAATTTCAAGGGTGCCAACACTTTCTGACATGACTGTGTATGTATGTATATATATATATATATATATATATATATATATATATATATATATATATATATATACTATGCCTTTATACTGTTGTACATTTAGATTGCTCAATCATTAGATACAAATAGTTAATAATAATATTAGTAATTATAAATATAAATGACTCACTATTTAATTAAAAGAAGACATTTCATAAATGAATGCATTTGGTAAAAGTTGCTGGATGACGCAAATGTCAGCAACGATTACATTTTATGAAGCGCATGCATGTGTTTATACCGATGGGTTTTGTATCTTTGCTTTCCCTTTTTTTTTATACAACATACATAAAATATCTGGTGTTTATCTACTTCACTATAAACAGATGTTACGCTCAGTTTTAAAGATTTACTGGTGTAGAAAACAGCGTATTAGATCTCATACAGTAAATCAATATCAACATTTTAAAGGTGACATTTTAACAACTGCGGTAAATTGAATCCAGTAAATATGGGTCTTATATTACTCTTTGCAATAGATTATGGGCATAAATGGGGGTATTCGATTAACTCCTTATCTCCTGAACTCAATTTTCTCTGCTAGTTACCGTAGATCACCAATGTGTCTAGAAGATCAGAGTTTCTCCACAGTAAGTAGAGGTCATCCACAGTCGGGAATTAATAAATAAGGGCAATAACTGACTGAATTCCAGGGGAAAACCATTTTTTACTGCATGAAAAACACAGAACGTAAGTCCTAAATTGACATTTGTGAATTGTCCCGCAAGATTGGCTCCAAAAGTTAGTTTCCAATGGGGTTGTCTTCTGCTAGACCTTTGGGGTCTAGAATAGTGTCAAGTTGCCAAATTTATTGGTAAGTCAGAATATGAAGAAACTAAGGACGTCCTTACTTTTTTATACTCTGCCTTATGAATTTGTTAACTTGCAACTTAGACCCACACTTACAGGAGTAATGGAGTTGTTCTACTAGTATCTTGATGTCTGAGCCCACTGAGCACCAACATCTCTAAGCTACAAGTGCCCAACAGGATTTATCTCAAAACTTGGAGGAATCCACAACTCTTCTTGTCCAATCCAACCCCGGCTAGTGAGGAATTGGAAAAAAGGCCCCCAAAGTATTTTAATATGCTATCTATAATACTGTTGCCCTGACTTTGGCCACCTGAGGACAAGGGTTTGGACACAACTGTGTCTTTAGCACCCCCAAAAGCTTTGATTCTGTGTGGTCATTATTATGGTCTCACCTTGTAAGGTGGATCCTCTAAGCCCCAGGTCTGGGTGGACACACGGGCCACAGACAGGACACAGGTATGGAGCAGGTCGTGGTGCACAGTCAAACTAAGTGTCTTAATACCGAGACACAGGTGTGTGTCTTGGTGGGCCTTATATAGGTCTAGGTAGATGATCACATGGGAGCACGCCCGGCTGCTTGCAAACCCTGATGTGGAGCACAAGAAAGTTTAGCAGACCGGGTTGAAGGGGGCAGAGTCTAGACCCAGGACAGGTGTGTAACAGTCATTCTGTATAGACAAAATTGGCTTGTAACTACCACCCTTCTGAGCAAGCAACACTCTCAGTGTAGTTGTCAGATCTCTACCATGTTCCTTTGACATTACTCAGCATTGGATGCCAACAAGAAAACAAGGGTTTTCTGGTTTCAGAAAATTTCTGTTCCCCAGCTACAGTTTGTTTTAAAAATACATATTATTCTTTGCTCACCCTCCTCAGGTCCAGTGCTGAGTCTCTTTTCTCTCTGCTCCCTGTGTCTGGTATTATCTGCAGCACTGATGGTGTCAAAAGGGTTGCAGCCAATCAGTGAGCTCAGCAGCTCTGAGTGGCTCATGCCGTGAACTTCCTGTTGTCTGAGATTAGCGGTGGAGACTCAGCACTAGACCTGGGGAGAGTGAGTAAAGAAAGTTTGCTTGTTTTGTTTTTTTTTTTAAAAAACTGCAGCCAGAAAACACGGGTTTTCCGAAACAAGAAAACCCCTTTTAAGTCAGGGTCACATGAAAAATTAGAACAGTGACACCTGCATATTGCAGACATGATTGGATCTGTATGCAGCTCCATGTGCTCATTCACATTGATGTTGGATTCAGGAGTTGCCTTCTACAGCATACACCGTTCTGGTCCTTGTAGAAAACCATTGGCCACCAATGGTCTGTGTGTGAAGTGAAAACACACTCATCTAAAGAGTTTTTTGATTGTAGCACTCTGGCCTCTAATGGCTAGCGCTGTGTTAAAATAATAAAATCAGATGCTACCCGCATCTGCTGTGCCAAAGTAGACAGCACAAGGTGCTGAGATCAGCAACTGGTAACAGTGATAATGTGCGCTGTAGTCGTGATATCACAACTGCATCCAGTAAGCAAAGACTGGAGCAGAGGCAGAGAGCTGGTGCTGGACCACCTGGAGATGGTGAGCAACATCTGGTTTTATTATTTTAATCCTAAGCTATAACCCGAAAACCATTTTTAGAACCTCGAAAGTTTGAGCAGAACTACTCTTGACGGATATAAATGAGAATGTTACATGGAATCACTGAGATGTACAGGATTAGGACAGATCAGCTGATAACTTTGGCACCTTCTCTTATGATATGATGGATGATTTACTAAATTTGGTCCTCACAGCAACACCATTGGCTCAGGAGAACGGGGGCCATCGTCAATGTCATGCTCTCTCCTAGGCAGCCATCATACAGGTAGATCATTGAAGTGCGGAGGAAGCCACCTGGAGCATTCCCAGATGTGAGCTGCTACTTGAGTTTTCCAAGTAATAGAGACATCAACTGTTTTCGGTTCCGGGGTCCGTGTAGCGAGCATCACGTTTCCACCTTCAATTAGAAAGTTTTGAAGTGTTTTTGTAATTAGTCTGAAAAATATCAAATTTAAATGTCATGGTGGTTCCTTGTAGCAGGGAATAGGTTATTGCGATTTTACTAATTAACTGATCTTGTTAAGCATGCACACTTCATGGATCACTGGATGACAAAAATAAGAACAAGAGGAAGCGAAGCATAGTCGTTAAAGATAAAGCAAATCTGGAAGAATTTTGGAATTTTGCAAATCAGAAGAGATGGGGTTTAAAATGGAAATGTTACACACCTGTCCCGGATCCAGGATCTGCTTCCTTCACCTGCTGCCCTCTGTTGGGCTCCACATCGGGCTTTGCAGGTTGCCCGGTGTGTGACATTTTCCGACTAGGTCAGTTAAGGCCCACTAAGACACACACATGTGTCTAGTGTTTGGTGTGCTATATCATTTGTGCTCTAACTCTGATCTTTCTTCATAAATTGAACGTGGTTCCAGCATCCACAAGAACAGGTAGAAAAAATGTTAAAACTTCACATAAATTGTCATTAGAATCAGGGAAAATGTGAAATCATGAAAAAAGGGAGGGGAGAGAAAAGCCGGGTATACGCGTTTTGAGCTCACCGCTTTAAGTCCTGACTACTAAGGACTTGAACCCCATAGAAAAAATTTGGGGAGATTTGAAGAACGCGGTTGCAGCAAGGAAATCCAAGAATATTAGTGACCTGGAGGCCATTGCCCATGAGGAATGGCGAAGATTCCCCAGAAATTCTGTCAGGAGCTGGTGTCTGGTTATGCATTGCATTCACAGCAGGTCATAACAGCCCTAGCTGCAGCAGGTTATAAAAGCCAGAGGCACAGCAGTTCATAACAGCCAGAAGTGCAGCAGATCATAACAGCCAGGGGTGCAGCAAGTCATAACAGCCAGGAGTGCAGTAGATCATAACAGTCAGGGGTGCAGCAAGGCACATCAGCCAGAGGGGCCATAGGTCATAACAGCCAGAGGTGCAGCAAGTCATAATAGCTAGAGTTGCAGGTCATAACAGACAGAGGGGCAGCAGGTCATAACAGCCAGAGGTGCAGTAGGTCATAACAACCAGAGGTGCAGGAAGTCATAACAGACAGAGGAGCAACAAGTCATAACAGACACAGGGGCCGTAGGTCATAACAGCCAGAGGTGCAGTAGGTCATAACAGCCAGAGGTGCAGTAAGTCATAACATAGAAGCAGCAGGTTATAACAGTCGAAGGGGCAGCTGGTCACAGCAGTCAGAGGTGCAGGAAATCATATCAGCCAGAGGTGCAGCAGATCATAACAGCCAGAAGGGCTCTACTAAGTAAGAAAGATGCCTGTCAGGAATGGTTGACTAATTTTGAGACTGTAGTAGTCATTAAAAGCAGCATTTTGCGCTGAATTTGGAGAAACCACTTGTTATATTAGTTGTGTTACATAGTTCTTGCTTTTATTGGTTTATTGCAAACAGCAGGAGGTTTGTAAACTTTATTAATAACCGTAATTTACAATTAATAATTTTAATTGCATCTGTACATGTTATGTAAGGACTGTGGCTGACACATTTATGGGGATCTTTTAGCAGTCACGGACGTGCATTTGACACCATTATGAGGACACTGGAGCGTTCAAAAAACATGATGACAAGCAAAAAAAAAACTTCTAAAATAAAAATGGTGGGAAATGCGAAAGCTTCAAAATTCTGCGGATATTAAAAGCTCACGTTGTTCCAGTGTAGCCGCAATTGTTACTTAACGCCACCGCTATAAAATCTGTAAATAGGGTTTATTATCATAAGACCCTCAAATAAACTGCCGGAAAACATCTTCCATCAAGAACAAATCCTATCTGATGGGTTACAGAAATGCCAGATGTCAGTCAGGTGTTTACTGTACAGAATTAGTGTAGAGGCGGGCGGACTGCGAGCAGATTGCCAGGGCTGGAAATAGACTCCGATAGGAAATCTTTGAAATAAGTGTAAGTAACAGTGTACTGTTCTTGATTTACCATTCATGTGCGCACAGCTGCTACTGGGGAAAGAAAGGAAGCACGTGACCAGGCACACAAACACCACAATCCGGGACTTGTTGCAGATGAGATACTTAAAGGTGCCGTTCCACCTAACGACATTGTCCGCAACGATGAGAAAATGGAAATTTCGCACCGTTTTGGGTCATGTGACATCATCAGAAGTGTCGTGGCCACATGGAATGAAAGTTTCGGAAGAAGGATAAGATCATGTCTTACGTTCTTTATTTGGATCATCTTTGCTAAAATTTGGATATAGACCCTGCTATTAATAAACGCCACGATCGATTGCTATAAGTTCCAGATTTTTATAATCAGGGGTAGTTTAGAATTAGCGGGTAAAAATAAGGGTGGATACAATGCAATGGAAATGTGGAAAATTTGCAAAACAGCAAAGAATCAGCAGCGTAAAGTGATCTGCGGTGAGGATTTTCCACGAGAAAAATTTGCAGCATTTCTGCAACGAAAAAATTCACGATTTGGTGAATTTCGCAAATCTGCCTGCAAATAAAAAAAGTACTGAATCACTGATTGTATAAAAAGGCGGATTTACCAACTAAAGTGAAGGGGCCACATTGCTCCTGCTCACGAGGCTTGCATAGAGGTGAAGGGGTCCTTAAAGGGGTTGTCGCCTTTCAAAAAATCCCTGTCCCCAGGTGAAGTTTGTTATTTAAAAAAAAAAAAGTGCTTTAAGAACCCGGGTCCATCACTGAGTCTCCGCTGGTGTTTGTTATTAGCTGTAGCACTACAGCTCTGAAGCCAATAAGTGAGCTCATGCCCATGTAGAGGGAACAACTCGCACAGAGTCACTGAACTCACTGATTGGCTGCACACTGTCAATGCAGACAATACACGACACTGGGAGCAGCGGTGGAGACTTAGCATTGAACCTGGGGAGGGTGAGTATGAATGCCTTGAGTGCCCCTTTATTAAACAATAATTGGCTGAGTACCGCCTAAAAGGTAATAATGCCCTAAGTGCCCCCTTATAGAACAGTAATATCATGAGTGTCCCCTTATTAATCAGTAATACCTGAGTGCCCCTTTATTAATTAGTAATACCTGAGTGCCCCCTTATTAAGCAATAATTAGAGGAGTACTCCTAAAAAGTAATAATACCTGGAGGGTCCCCTTATAAAGCAGTCATACCCTAAATGCCCCCTTATTAATCAGTCATACCTGAGAGCCCTTATTAACCAGTAATACCTGAGGACCCCCTTATTAATCAGTAATGCCTTACTACCCCCTTATTAAGCAATAATTAGAGGAGTACCCCCTAAAAAGTAATAATACCCTGAGTGCCCCATTATTAAGAAGTAATACCCTGAGTGTGCCCCCTTATTAATCAGTAATACCTGGGTGCGCCCTTATTAATCAGTAATGCCTGAGTACTTCCTTATTAAGCAATAATTAGAGGAGTCCCCCCTAAAAAATAATAATACTCTGAGTGCCCCCTTATTAAGAAGTAATACCCGGAGTGCCCCTTTATTAAGCAGTAATACCCAAGTGCCCCCTTATTAAGCAATAATTAGAGGAGTAACCCCTAAAAGTAATAATGCCCTGAGTGCCCCTTTATAAAGAAGTAATACCCTGAGTGTCCCCTTATTAATTAGTAATACCTTAATGCCCCCTTATTAATTAGTAATACCTTGAGTGCCCTCTTTTTAGGCAATCATTGGCTGAGTACCCCCAAATGAAGTAATGATGATCCAAGTGCCCCTTTATAAAGTAGTTATACCCCAAATGCCCCCATATTAAGCAGTAATGCCCCTACAGTAACCCCTTAAAACGTAATGATGCCCCTTTCACAAGTAATAATGCCGGGAGTGCCCTTTTTCATTAACATTGTCCAAGGTGCCCATTGAAATGTAATAATGCCTCTTTAGTGCCCTCTTAACAACTAATACCTGGAGTGCCCCGTGTTAATTAATATTGTCCAGAATGCCCCCTGAGTGCCCTACTCAACAGATAATAATGCCCCTGTGGACACCAATATGACTAAGAGTGGCACGAGACAGCTGCGACCACTGGTTTGGGACCCCTGTCCTGGAGCAATGGGAGCTCCCCGCAGCACAGGTTGGGGATCCAGTCATATAGTGTCCGGTGGACAACACTTGCTATCCTGTATGATATGTGATACATGATAGGACGTATAACGTTACGTGTGATACGATATAATACGATACTACTGGTATGGCACTATGATATATCACTATGCTGTACATGTCAGACCTTGGCATGCGGTATGTGATGCCTCCTCTACTTTTCATTCCCTATTAATGGGTCACTCATGTTCCCTTTACAAAGTTTTGTCCTGGGAGATATTTCCATAAATCTGGGTCTTTTTATATATGTAAATGCCAGGAATGGAGAATGCGATCGCACAGGACAAAGGCTGGGTATATATGATGGCGGCTTTTATGTATATTTAATATGTATATGCCAAAGGCAGTGCGCTCCATGACTGTGTATTAAAGATTTATGGACGCCTCTGTACCTGGACAATGCTACGCAGTCCCTGCCAAGTTTATATTGGAGGAACCCGGAGAGATCTGTCTTATGGCCAGTGATTTATTTATGGCTGCAGCCTGGCCCTCATCAGTCTAGGATAACTTAGCTGGTCCTTAGTATTATATATTACTAAACCTAAAATAGAAACAAAATGAGCATCTACCCTGCTGTAAGTGAATAAAAAGCATATAAATAACATAGGGTACTTAGTAAATACTGTTTTTGATTTAAAAAAAAGTGTAAAAGCCATCCCACCATGACAAGGTGAACCCAGTCTGGATGGTTCTAATACTGTAAGTTAGGATCGTCCAGATTGGGTCACCTTGGCGCTGTAAGGATGGCTTTTACACTTTTTTTGATCAAAAATATTGTTTACTAAGTAGTGTTGAGCGATACCTTCCGATATCGGGAAATATCGGATCGGATTGGATCGGACCGATACCGAAAAAGTATCGGATATCGCCGATTCCGATACCGGAAACCAATGCAAGTCAATGGGACATAAATATCGGAATTAAAATAAACCCTTTCTTTCCTTGTAGGTTATTTCTACATGAAGGAAAACAAGTAAGAATAATGTAGAATGTATTGGGGGAGGTGGGGGAGACAATAAAGGCATAGAGGTTTAGCCCAGTCAAATGGAATAGCAGGAATTAATATTTTTTTATTATGTTCTGAGTTACGGAAATATTAACTATGTTAAGTATTTTTATATTTTGTCAGATATTTATGTTTCACTACTTCCATGCTCTTCACCTTCTTTTTTACTTCTCCCACACTTTCTCCTTCATCATCCTCAGCATCTTTTTCATCCACTTCTTCTTCACCTTCTTCTTCTTCACCTTCTTCGTATTATTCTTTTTTTTACATTCTTCATATTCTACTTCTTCATCTTCTTCATATTCTTCTTCTTCATCATATTCTTATTTGTGACAGGCATTCCTGTAGTTGTTATCTATAAAAGGTTGGACATTACACCTTTCGTTCTGCCCGTCACAAAAGATTTACAACAGGATTTGTCCGCGTTCAGTTTGGCCTGCAGCAGCAGGTCTTTTCCAGGGGCACCACGAGGAGGAACGGACTCACCCCCATACACTGCTTAGTCATCTTCTGCTTATAATTTAGATATTATCTTTTGCTCTGATTTTTAGTCTTATGCTTAATGTTCTTCCGCTTTTTGTTCTGCAGCTTCTTGTATTTCTGCTTCTTGGTTTTCTGTCTCTTGTTTTTCTGTATCTTGGTGCTTGTCTTCTCTTCTTTGTCTTCTTGGTCAACTTCTTCAGGGTCATCTTCTTGGTCTTCTTCGGGGTGGTCTTCAGGGTCGTCGTCTTCGGGGGTCCTCGTCTTCGGGGTCCTCGTCTTCTTCGGGTTGGTCTTCTGGGTCCTCGTCTTCGGGGTCCTCGTCTTCTTCGGGGTGGTCTTCAGGGTCCTCGTCTTCTTCGGGGTGGTCTTCAGGGTCGTCGTCTTCGGGGGTCCTCGTCTTCGGGGTCCTCGTCTTCTTCGGGTTGGTCTTCTGGGTCCTCGTCTTCGGGGTCCTCGTCTTCTTCGGGGTGGTCTTCAGGGTCCTCGTCTTCTTCGGGGTGGTCTTCAGGGTCCTCGTCTTCTTCGGGGTGGTCTTCAGGGTCCTCGTCTTCAGGGTCATTGTCTTCGGGGTCCTCGTCTTCTTAGGGTTGGTCTTCAGGGTCCTCGTCTTCAGGGTCCTCGTCAGGGAGATCCAGAGTGATTACCAAGAACCATTTCAAAAAGCTTGAACTTGGAAATGTAGCAGAAGGTACAAGAAAGCTGAGGAACTACCGAGGACCAGCTGACGGTACTGGAACCCGGATGGATAGCAGAAGGTACAAGAGCCAATGGAACTACCGAGGACCAGCTGATGTTACTGGAACTCGGTTACTAAGCAGGAGGTACCTGTGCCAGAAAGCACTACCAAGGACCAGCAGACGTTGGTGGAACTTGGATACCGAGAAGGAGGCACCTAATCCAAAGGCACTGCCGAGAACCAGCTGACGGTACTGGAACCCGGATGGGTAGCAGAAGGTACCCATGTAAAAAAAAAGTTCAAGGCCGCGAGCCGGCCGCAGTTACCAAAACCCACAGTCCTACAGAGGGTGCTTGTCCTATTGGCACTATGGAACCAGCCTTCATTGCCAGATCCCGCAGCCCACATAGGAGTCACCTAAACTGCAGGCACCATAGAGTCGGCTAACCGACCGCAACACGACAGGACAACGCATTGGAGGCAAAGTGACGTTGACACTACCCGGAAACAGCTGGCGTGCTGGAACCAGGCTGGGCAGGAGGGAGTACCCGTGCCAAAGACACTGCCGAGAACCAGCTGACGGTACTGGAACCCGGATGGGTAGCAGAAGATACAAGAGCAAATGGAACTACCGAGGACCAGCTGACGGTACTGGAACCCGGATGGGTAGCAGAAGGTACAAGAGCCAATGGAACTACCGAGGACCAGCTGATGTTACTGGAACTCGGTTACTAAGCAGGAGGTACCTGTGCCAGAAAGCACTACCAAGGACCAGCAGACGTTGGTGGAACTTGGATACCGAGAAGGAGGCACCTAATCCAAAGGCACTGCCGAGAACCAGCTGACGGTACTGGAACCCGGATGGGTAGCAGAAGGTACCCATGTAAAAAAAAAGTTCAAGGCCGCGAGCCGGCCGCAGTTACCAAAACCCACAGTCCTACAGAGGGTGCTTGTCCTATTGGCACTATGGAACCAGCCTTCATTGCCAGATCCCGCAGCCCACATAGGAGTCACCTAAACTGCAGGCACCATAGAGTCGGCTAACCCGACCGCAACACGACAGGACAACGCATTGGAGGCAAAGTGACGTTGACACTACCCGGAAACAGCTGGCGTGCTGGAACCAGGCTGGGCAGGAGGGAGTACCCGTGCCAAAGACACTGCCGAGAACCAGCTGACGGTACTGGAACCCGGATGGGTAGCAGAAGATACAAGAGCAAATGGAACTACCGAGGACCAGCTGACGGTACTGGAACCCGGATGGGTAGCAGAAGGTACAAGAGCCAATGGAACTACCGAGGACCAGCTGATGTTACTGGAACTCGGTTACTAAGCAGGAGGTACCTGTGCCAGAAAGCACTACCAAGGACCAGCAGACGTTGGTGGAACTTGGATACCGAGAAGGAGGCACCTAATCCAAAGGCACTGCCGAGAACCAGCTGACGGTACTGGAACCCGGATGGGTAGCAGAAGGTACCCATGTAAAAAAAAAGTTCAAGGCCGCGAGCCGGCCGCAGTTACCAAAACCCACAGTCCTACAGAGGGTGCTTGTCCTATTGGCACTATGGAACCAGCCTTCATTGCCAGATCCCGCAGCCCACATAGGAGTCACCTAAACTGCAGGCACCATAGAGTCGGCTAACCCGACCGCAACACGACAGGACAACGCATTGGAGGCAAAGTGACGTTGACACTACCCGGAAACAGCTGGCGTGCTGGAACCAGGCTGGGCAGGAGGGAGTACCCGTGCCAAAGACACTGCCGAGAACCAGCTGACGGTACTGGAACCCGGATGGGTAGCAGAAGATACAAGAGCAAATGGAACTACCGAGGACCAGCTGACGGTACTGGAACCCGGATGGGTAGCAGAAGGTACAAGAGCCAATGGAACTACCGAGGACCAGCTGATGTTACTGGAACTCGGTTACTAAGCAGGAGGTACCTCTGCCAGAAAGCACTACCAAGGACCAGCAGACGTTGGTGGAACTTGGATACCGAGAAGGAGGCACCTAATCCAAAGGCACTGCCGAGAACCAGCTGACGGTACTGGAACCCGGATGGGTAGCAGAAGGTACCCATGTAAAAAAAAAGTTCAAGGCCGCGAGCCGGCCGCAGTTACCAAAACCCACAGTCCTACAGAGGGTGCTTGTCCTATTGGCACTATGGAACCAGCCTTCATTGCCAGATCCCGCAGCCCACATAGGAGTCACCTAAACTGCAGGCACCATAGAGTCGGCTAACCCGACCGCAACACGACAGGACAACGCATTGGAGGCAAAGTGACGTTGACACTACCCGGAAACAGCTGGCGTGCTGGAACCAGGCTGGGCAGGAGGGAGTACCCGTGCCAAAGACACTGCCGAGAACCAGCTGACGGTACTGGAACCCGGATGGGTAGCAGAAGATACAAGAGCAAATGGAACTACCGAGGACCAGCTGACGGTACTGGAACCCGGATGGGTAGCAGAAGGTACAAGAGCCAATGGAACTACCGAGGACCAGCTGATGTTACTGGAACTCGGTTACTAAGCAGGAGGTACCTGTGCCAGAAAGCACTACCAAGGACCAGCAGACGTTGGTGGAACTTGGATACCGAGAAGGAGGCACCTAATCCAAAGGCACTGCTGAGAACCAGCTGACGGTACTGGAACCCGGATGGGTAGCAGAAGGTACCCATGTAAAAAAAAAGTTCAAGGCCGCGAGCCGGCCGCAGTTACCAAAACCCACAGTCCTACAGAGGGTGCTTGTCCTATTGGCACTATGGAACCAGCCTTCATTGCCAGATCCCGCAGCCCACATAGGAGTCACCTAAACTGCAGGCACCATAGAGTCGGCTAACCCGACCGCAACACGACAGGACAACGCATTGGAGGCAAAGTGACGTTGACACTACCCGGAAACAGCTGGCGTGCTGGAACCAGGCTGGGCAGGAGGGAGTACCCGTGCCAAAGACACTGCCGAGAACCAGCTGACGGTACTGGAACCCGGATGGGTAGCAGAAGGTACAAGAGCCAATGGAACTGCCGAGAACCAGCTGGCGGTGCTGGAGCCCAGGGTAAATACTAAAAACAGAAGAGCCAGAGGTGTATTTGGAGGAGGTTTTAAATCCGTACTACAGTGGATGTGGACAAAGCAGGAGAATTTGCCGGACACACAGCTGGGGATCAGCTGACGTTACTGAATCCCAATAACACTGGAGCAAGCGTTGACTGTGCAGACGGCACTTCTGAGCAGCAACTAGCGGTATTGGAGCCCAGGGTAAATACTAAAAACGGAGGAGCCAGAGGTGTAATTGGAGCAAGTTTTAAATAAGTAGCACAGTGAATATGGACAGAGCAGGAGAAATTGCCGTGAACACAGCAGGGGAACAGCTGACGTTACCGAACCCCAATAACATGGTAGCAAGTGTTGACTGTGCAGACGGCACTTCCGAGCGCCAACTGGCGGTGCTGGAGCCCAGGGATAAGAATGAAAACAGAGGAGCCAGAGGTGTAATTCGAGCAACTTTAAAATGTGTAGTACAGTGGATGTGGACAAAGCAGGAGAAATTGCCGTCCGCACAGCAGGAGAACAGCTGACGTTACTGAACCCCAATAACACGGCAGCAAGTGTTGACTGTGCAGACGGCACTTCCGAGCGCCAACTGGCGGTGCTGGAGCCCAGGGATAAGAATGAAAACAGAGGAGCCAGAGGTGTAATTCGAGCAACTTTAAAATGTGTAGTACAGTGGATTTGGACAAAGCAGGAGAAATTGCCGTCCGCACAGCAGGAGAACAGCTGACGTTACTGAACCCCAATAACACGGCAGCAAGTGTTGACTGTGCAGACGGCACTTCCGTGCGCCAACTGGCGGTGTTGGAGCTCAGGGATAATACTGAAAACAGAGGAGCCAGAGGTGTAATTGGAGCAACTTTAAAATCTGTAGTAGTGAGAATGTGGACAGAGCAGGAGAAATTGCCGTCCGCACAGCAGGGGAACAGCTGACGTTACTGAACCCCAATAACATGGTAGCAAGTGTTGACTGTGCAGACGGCACTTCCGAGCGCCAACTGGCGGTGCTGGAGCCCAGGGATAAGAATGAAAACAGAGGAGCCAGAGGTGTAATTCGAGCAACTTTAAAATGTGTAGTACAGTGGATGTGGACAAAGCAGGAGAAATTGCCGTCCGCACAGCAGGAGAACAGCTGACGTTACTGAACCCCAATAACACGGCAGCAAGTGTTGACTGTGCAGACGGCACTTCCGAGCGCCAACTGGCGGTGCTGGAGCCCAGGGATAAGAATGAAAACAGAGGAGCCAGAGGAGTAATTGGAGCAACTTTAAAATGTGTAGTACAGTGGATGTGGACAAATCAGGAGAAATTGCCGTCCGCACAGCAGGAGAACAGCTGACGTTACTGAACCCCAATAACACGGCAGCAAGTGTTGACTGTGCAGACGGCACTTCCGAGCGCCAACTGGCGGTGCTGGAGCCCAGGGATAAGAATGAAAACAGAGGAGCCAGAGGTGTAATTGGAGCAACTTTAAAATCTGTAGTAGTGAGAATGTGGACAGAGCAGGAGAAATTGCCGTCCGCACAGCAGGGGAACAGCTGACGTTACTGAACCCCAATAACATGGTAGCAAGTGTTGACTGTGCAGACGGCACTTCCGAGCGCCAACTGGCGGTGCTGGAGCCCAGGGATAAGAATGAAAACAGAGGAGCCAGAGGTGTAATTCGAGCAACTTTAAAATGTGTAGTACAGTGGATGTGGACAAAGCAGGAGAAATTGCCGTCCGCACAGCAGGAGAACAGCTGACGTTACTGAACCCCAATAACACGGCAGCAAGTGTTGACTGTGCAGACGGCACTTCCGAGCGCCAACTGGCGGTGCTGGAGCCCAGGGATAAGAATGAAAACAGAGGAGCCAGAGGTGTAATTCGAGCAACTTTAAAATGTGTAGTACAGTGGATTTGGACAAAGCAGGAGAAATTGCCGTCCGCACAGCAGGAGAACAGCTGACGTTACTGAACCCCAATAACACGGCAGCAAGTGTTGACTGTGCAGACGGCACTTCCGAGCGCCAACTGGCGGTGCTGGAGCCCAGGGATAAGAATGAAAACAGAGAAGCCAGAGGAGTAATTGGAGCAACTTTAAAATGTGTAGTACAGTGGATGTGGACAAATCAGGAGAAATTGCCGTCCGCACAGCAGGAGAACAGCTGACGTTACTGAACCCCAATAACACGGCAGCAAGTGTTGACTGTGCAGACGGCACTTCCGAGCGCCAACTGGCGGTGCTGGAGCCCAGGGATAAGAATGAAAACAGAGGAGCCAGAGGTGTAATTGGAGCAACTTTAAAATCTGTAGTAGTGAGAATGTGGACAGAGCAGGAGAAATTGCCGTCCGCACAGCAGGGGAACAGCTGACGTTACTGAACCCCAATAACATGGTAGCAAGTGTTGACTGTGCAGACAGCACTTCCGAGCGCCAACTGGCGGTGCTGGAGCCCAGGGATAAGAATGAAAACAGAGGAGCCAGAGGTGTAATTCGAGCAACTTTAAAATCTGTAGTAGTGAGAATGTGGACAGAGCAGGAGAAATTGCCGTCCGCACAGCAGGGGAACAGCTGACGTTACTGAACCCCAATAACACGGCAGCAAGTGTTGACTGTGCAGACAGCACTTCCGAGCGCCAACTGGCGGTGTTGGAGCCCAGGGTAAATACTAAAAACGGAGGAGCCAGAGGTGTAATTGGAGCAAGTTTTAAATAAGTAGCACAGTGAATATGGACAGAGCAGGAGAAATTGCCGTGAACACAGCAGGGGAACAGCTGACGTTACTGAACCCCAATAACATGGTAGCAAGTGTTGACTGTGCAGACGGCACTTCCGAGCGCCAACTGGCGGTGCTGGAGCCCAGGGATAAGAATGAAAACAGAGGAGCCAGAGGTGTAATTCGAGCAACTTTAAAATGTGTAGTACAGTGGATGTGGACAAAGCAGGAGAAATTGCCGTCCGCACAGCAGGAGAACAGCTGACGTTACTGAACCCCAATAACACGGCAGCAAGTGTTGACTGTGCAGACGGCACTTCCGAGCGCCAACTGGCGGTGCTGGAGCCCAGGGATAAGAATGAAAACAGAGGAGCCAGAGGTGTAATTCGAGCAACTTTAAAATGTGTAGTACAGTGGATTTGGACAAAGCAGGAGAAATTGCCGTCCGCACAGCAGGAGAACAGCTGACGTTACTGAACCCCAATAACACAGCAGCAAGTGTTGACTGTGCAGACGGCACTTCCGTGCGCCAACTGGCGGTGTTGGAGCTCAGGGATAATACTGAAAACAGAGGAGCCAGAGGTGTAATTGGAGCAACTTTAAAATCTGTAGTAGTGAGAATGTGGACAGAGCAGGAGAAATTGCCGTCCGCACAGCAGGGGAACAGCTGACGTTACTGAACCCCAATAACATGGTAGCAAGTGTTGACTGTGCAGACAGCACTTCCGAGCGCCAACTGGCGGTGCTGGAGCCCAGGGATAAGAATGAAAACAGAGGAGCCAGAGGAGTAATTGGAGCAACTTTAAAATGTGTAGTACAGTGGATGTGGACAAATCAGGAGAAATTGCCGTCCGCACAGCAGGAGAACAGCTGACGTTACTGAACCCCAATAACACGGCAGCAAGTGTTGACTGTGCAGACGGCACTTCCGAGCGCCAACTGGCGGTGTTGGAGCTCAGGGATTACAGTTCAGGTGGTAGAAACATGAACAGAACAGGAGACCTGGATACTGTTGCCAACCAATTATTTATTCTGGAAGAGGACTGGCAAATTCATGAGAGATCCAGGCCTTGTTCATTTTGAGAAAAGTAAGCCGGTCAACGTTATCGGAGGATAGTCGCATGCGACGGTCTGTTAGTACACCACCTGCGGCACTAAAGACGCGTTCCGATAATACACTAGCAGCAGGGCAAGCTAGCACCTCCAGTGCATACTGACTAAGCTCTGGCCATGTATCCAGCTTACAGACCCAAAACTTGAAGGGAGAAGAGCCGTCTGGGAGTACACTAAGAGGGCAAGACATGTAGTCTGTCACCATCTGACGGAAACGTTGCCTCCTGCTGACTGGAGCTGTCTGTGATGGTGTAGACATTTGTGGCGGCGGGGACACAAAACTTTGCCACATTTCGGCCATACTGGTCTTGCCTTGTGCTGAGGCGCTGCTTCTGCTCCCTCTTTGTGCAGAGCTTCCTCCACTGCCTCGACGCACTGAGCTGCTTTGTAAAGCACTAGCAGCACTGCTCTCGGTTGGAATGGAGAACATGATGGAATGCACCAGTGCGTCTTGGTACTCCCGCATTTTACGCTCCCGGTTCAATGGTGTTATGAGGCTTTGTAAGTTGTCCCGGTAGCGAGGATCTAGGAGGGTGGACACCCAATAATCAGCCGTGTTGAGAATGTGGGCGATGCGGCGGTCGTTTCTGAGGCACTGCAGCATGAAATCAACCATGTGCTGCAGACTGCCAACTGGCCAAGAAACGCTGTCCCCTGCTTGAGGCGTGATCTCTGCCTGCTCTGCATCACCCCACCCTCGCTCTAGATACTGACTACTAGAGCATTGTGTACCTCCCTCCTCTGGACAGATGTCTTCCTCATCCATTGACTCCTCCTCATCCTCCTCACAAAGTGTCCCCTGCCTAGGCCTTTGTGAGGAACCACGTTGCGCAGACTGTAGAGAAGCAGATGGCATTTGTGACTCCTCATCCTCCACCTCTTCCAAAACCTCGTCCCTTAGTGCTTGCAGTGTTTTTTCAAGCAGGCAGATAAGGGGGATAGTCATGCTGACTAGTGCATCATCTGCACTCGCCATCCGCGTGGAATAATCGAAGGCACGCAAAACGTGGCAAATGTCCTTCATAGAGGCCCACTCAGTGGTGGTGAAGTGTGAACGGCGCGCACTGCGACTTGTTTGCGCCTGCTGCAGCTGGTACTCCATTACTGCTGCCTGCTGCTCACACAACCTCTCCAACATATGTAACGTTGAATTCCACCTGGTGGGTAGGTCACATATGATGCGATGTTCCGGAAGACATAATCGGCGCTGCAGAGCTGCAATGCGTGATCTTGCATTGCTGGAACGCCGCAAGTGAGCGCACTCTATGCGGACCTTGTGAAGCAGTGCATCAAGATCCGGATAGTCCCTCAAAAAACTCTGCACGACCAAGTTGAGCACATGTGCCAGACATGGGATGTGAGTGAGGTTGCCTAGGCCCAGAGCTGCCACCAGATTTCGGCCATTGTCACACACTACCATGCCTGGCTGGAGATTCGCTGGCACAAACCACACGTCACTCTGCTGCTTGATGGCATTCCAGAGCTCCTGCGCTGTGTGGCTTCGATTCCCCAAAGAAATTAATTTTAATACGGCCTGTTGACGTTTGGCCACGGCTGTGCTCATATCGGTCATCATAACAGGTAACCGTTCACGGGTCGATGTGGAGGTAGACCGTGACGGCTCCTGCAGCGCTGATTCAGAGGAACTGGAGTATGAGGAGGAGTCAATGTGTACAGACTGGATTCCTGCAATCCTTGGAGTTGGCAGAACACGTACAGCGCCACTCTCAAGATCTGTACCCGGCTCCACAACATTTACCCAATGGGCAGTGAGGGAAAGGTATCGTCCCTGTCCATGCTTACTGGTCCACGCATCAGTGGTCAGGTGGACCTTGCTACTGACGGCGTTTTGTAGCGCATGTTTAATTTTTCCCTCCACATGATGTTGCAGGGCAGGGACGGCTTGCCTGCTGAAATAAAAGCGGCTGGGCACGTTGTATTGTGGGACTGCCAATGCCATAAAGTTACGGAATGTGTCAGTCTCCACCAGCCTGAATGATAGCATTTCAAGGGCCAGTAGTTTAGCAATGCCAGCATTCAGAGCCTGTGCTCGGGGGTGGTTTGCCGAGTATGGGCGCCTTTTCTCCCATGCCTGTGCTAACGATGGCTGTAGACTGGCCTGGGAGTGTGAGGATGACTGGGAAAGTGGTGCTGTGGGTGGAATTACACTGTGTCTCTGTACAACAGTGCCAGAGATTCTTCCATGGCGATCCTGTGAGGAAGCCGAACCAGCTGTGTGTGAGCTGGAGGAAGAGGCTACAACACGAGCTGAAGAGGTGGTAGGTGGCGCTGTAGGTTGGCCTAGGTCTTCAGTGTGTTTGTGTAACTCCACCACGTGCTTGGTCCGCACATGTTTCCACATATTTGTGGTATTGAGGTTGCTGACACTTTTCCCTCTTTTCACCTTCTGATTACACAGCTTGCATTTGACAAAGCAAATGTCATCTGCAACTGTGTCAAAAAAGGACCAGGCACTGCAAGTCTTGGGAGCGCCCGCTTTGGATTTTGGAAGAGCCATGCTCCTAATGGGTGCCGAAGTGGAGGCTACAGGCAACCAAGTCTGCCCCCTCCCTCTCCCTCCTTTTTGGGCCGTTCGGGGAATCTCTTCCTCAGAGCTGCTCCCACCACCTTCCTGTCCCTCACGCCATGATGGGTCAAGGACCTCATCATCTACACCACCCTCTTCAAACAACTGCTTCTCCTGGGTAGTCTCGACAGCACAGTACGCACCAGAAAGTGGCACCTGAGTCTCATCATCAGATGCGTACTGAGGTGTGCTGCTGACCATAGGCACTGGCCCACCCGCCTCTTCAGATTCAGAGAGACAAAACGGTTGCGCATCACTGCATACTACCTCTTCTTCAAATTCTCGAATTCTGCTTGGCTGGCCCCCTCTTTCCAAGCCAAGAGATTCAGAGAACAGAAGTAGAGATGGCTCCTGTCCAGGGCTCTCTGACTGCCTGGGCAATTTGGCAGGTGGTGAAGAGACAGATGGGTGCTCTTCAGTGCTCAGGACCTGAGAGGATCTGGAACTAATTGAAGTCGATGCGTTAGCTGCCATCCATCCGACAACGGCTTCAATTTGGTCCTCGCGCAGCAGTGGGGTACGGCTAGCTCCTACAAAGCTGCGCATAAAGGACTGTTCCCTGGTAAAACTGGGGGATGCTGAGTCACTGGTGCCCGCAGCAGGCACAGAATCCCCACGTCCTCTCCCTGCAGGCACAGAATCCTCACGTCCTCTCCCTGCAGAAACTCCACGCCCACGCCCACGCCCACGACCACATGCCTTACTCCCTGCCTTCTTCATCTTGGTAGACTGATAAAGATAGGCAGAAAAGTACTAAGGGCTTAGTGTGCTTATTCCTGAACAGCTGCTAACAGGTATAAGAAACACTAATTTTATAAAGTGTGGACTAGACTTTAATATGAGCTAATGTGGCCTACACAACTGTAAAGTGGAGTGTTTGGTGAACTTTATTTAGGTTTTTTTTGTCACAAAAAGACACTGGATGTGCCTAAAGATGTAATAACGATAGTATCACAAACTTTTTGTAGCTATTACAATGTAGGAAGGTAACCTACAATGCAATAGATGAGGCTGCAAAAAATAGGCTAATACTAATCTGGCTGGGGCTGCAGGGCCCAATGCTGCAGAAAGGCTCCTCTATCTACTCCTATATAGTGTGTTTGGAATCAATTTAGCTGAATATGGATGGAACCACCACACTAATAGGAGATATCAGGAAAAATTATGAATTGGCAATAAAGGACAATGTATGAGGCAGTGACACACACTGAGTGCACTACAACCAGACGGGGTTGAAGCACACACTACAGGGTGAGCTGCACTCACACACCAGACCTTGCAGACAGCGGTGAACAGTACAGATGCAGAGCACTGTGCACTAGTGCTGCAAGACGGAAAAAAAATTCTCTATCTACTCCTATATAGTGTGTTTGGAACCAATTTAGCTGAATACAGATGGAACCACCACACTAATAGGAGATATCAGGAAAAATTATGAATTGGCAATAAAGGACAATGTATGAGGCAGTGACACACACTGAGTGCACTACAACCAGACGGGGTTGAAGCACACACTACAGGGTGAGCTGCACTCACACACCAGACCTTGCAGACAGCGGTGAACAGTACAGATGCAGAGCACTGTGCACTAGTGCTGCAAGACGGAAAAAAATTTCTCTATCTACTCCTATATAGTGTGTTTGGAACCAATTTAGCTGAATACAGATGGAACTGTGACACCCCAGGGGTCTGGTTGTCACAGTGATAGAGATATTACGTCTGAGAGCAGGTGGGAGGTCCTTTGGTCAGGGATCCTGTGCATGCCACACCTCCTGCCCAGCCTTGGGAGGGGAAGAACTTCCCCTGTATAAACCCGGGGCTGAGGCAGGGTTAGTGAGTCCAGGAAGAGTAGAGACAAGAGCAGCATAGGAAGCAGCAGAGTCACAAGGAGTCAGGGGCTGGCAGCTAAAGAGCTCGCCCTGACTAAGAAGATTCTTTACCGGACCCGGAGTCCGAGGCTGTGGGGACTAACTTCTACCCAGCAGCAGAATCCGTCAGGCAGGGGATTTCAGGTCCCCTGGCCCAGAAGCCCGAAGGCCCGGTCACACGCGTGGGACCAGCACCGCCATCGTGGAGCGGAAGCCATTAGAAGGCCCCGAGTCACCGGCCATACGGGTGAGCACCACACGGTACACTCAGGGACGTGGGCTACTTACATCAGCTTCTAGCAAGGTAGCCAGAAGAGTACAGTCAGCTTGGGAGGCCTACAACTACGCCTGGCCAGGGGAGATCCCATCTGCTCAAGGACTGACCAGGCCCCGTTCGCTAGCAAGTACTCTGGGAGGGTCTATCGTTGTTGCCAGTAAAGACCCTGAACGCTACCATACCGTCTCTGAGTGGTTCCTGCTACCCCCATCATCCACGTCGGCTGCCCTGAGGCCATACCCCTCCCGTTGGGGGTTATACTATCACGCTGCACCATCCTTCCACCGGCCTCAGCGGTCTGCCCTGCAGCAGCAGCCCCCTGGCTGCATTCAACGGGTGGCGTAGTCATCAACCATTTTCTACCGCTAACAGACTGCCGTCCAGTTTGACTCCCTGGGCACGGACCGGGTCACCGCCACGAGACTACAACCCTAAACAGATCCGGCTCCGGGTAAGCTCCCGCGTGCGCAACGCAGCGCGACACAGGCCCAGGGGCGCGTCAACTTTTGGCGTAGTCGGCAGGATTTCGTGCCCGCAACCACCGGGTACTGCGTGCCTGAAAAGCAAAGACTGTTCAAACTTACCAGTGGTGAAGGTTTCCCGCCATCCGGCGCCATCTTCTACCTTCTTCCCGCCATCCGCGAAGTTTTCCCGCCATCCGGCGCCATCTTCGACCTTCTTCCCGCCATCCGTGGAGTTTTCCCGCCATTGGACGCCATCTTGAGGACGCCGCGCGGGAAGAAGAGGGGCGTGGACTCCGAAAGCGCGCGAGAACTGAAGCCCCGCCTCACGTCCGGACGTTGCGTAAGGTCCTGGAAGGAGCCCAGCAGACGCTGACGTCACAGGAGCGCGACGGAAGGTCCTCAACCCTGACGATCCACTGCGGAGCCGCGGCCTACGGAAGAGGATCATCGCAAGGTAGGCCACGGTCCACTAGGGGGGAGGAAGATGTCGGATACGGAGGAGAGCTTCACTGCCTCAACCCCCGCCAGCGCTACCGCTGCTGCAGTTATGCCCTTCACCATGCCCTATATCCCGGGAGCAGCTTGGCTACCCCAGTACTCAGGGGAGTCACATACCCTGCATGACTTTAGAGAAAAGCTGGATAGCCTCTTCCAGGTGTACCCCCTCACAGAAGAGCAAAAAGTGAGCATCCTGGTGGCCCAACTAACCGGGGCAGCCAAAAGGGAAGTAAAATCCTGGCCACCTGAGAGGAAGACTGTCGCAGGGATACTAACCCGGCTGAAGGACACCTTTGATACCCGCACCTCAGCCGAGATTAAGCTTAGATTCTACGGGTGCAAGCAGCGAGCGCATGAGAGTATAAGGGACTATGCACTAAACCTACAAGAGGCCCTGAGGGCCATAAAGCAGACCGACCCTGATGGGGTGGGAAACGAGGACAGGCTGTTGACTGAACAATTTATAGAGGGTTTATATTGCAATGCCCACCGAACCCAGTTGCGGGCAATGGCCTTACAGGATCCCCATCTGGACTTTGCACAGTTCAAGGACAGAGCCATCCGGGTGCTCCGAGAACCGGCACCAGGTGGCGTTGTGACCCACAGACGCCCCACTACCACTTACTACCAGGAGGCGGCGCCCTTGTCAGCAGGGCCTGTGGGAGCTGATGCGCAGGCTTTGGACAATGACCCGGCTCCAGACCTACACCATCAGGTCCAAGAGCTAGCTAAGAGCGTTGCTGCGCTAACCCGAACTGTGCAGTCTTTACAGGTTTCCACCCCAGGGAAGATCCAGCTGGCATCCGGACCGGAGGACATCCCGTGGCGTCGACCAAGGAGGACCCCACCGGCCAGAGGAAGACCCAGTGACCGATACAGTGAGGACGGACGACCCATCTGCCGCCGCTGCAATCAACCCGGACATATGGCAAGGTACTGTTCTTTAAACGGGCACAACCTGGGGTAGAGGGCCAACCCCCAGGAAAAAGATCACCAGGCCCATCGAACTGGCGCGACAGATATGTGGGAGGACGTCCAGTCTTGCCTGTGGTACTGGATGGCATTCCCATGAGTGCCCTACTGGACACCGGGTCACAGGTCACCACCATCCCGTACGTGCTCTTCAAGCAGTACTGGAATGACTCGGATATTACCCGCTACCCTGACGACGACTTGAGTATCATCGCCAGCAATGGTCAGCCCGTGCCACAGATCGGATTTAAAGAGGTGACCATCAAAATTGGTAGAGTCGAACTGGCCGCACAGGGACTGATCATTGTAGATATTGACAAACATGAGAGTCACCCAAAAATAACTCTAGGAACTAATGTAATTGAAAATTGTCTTGCAGAGGTGATTTTCCTTTTACAGCAGGTTGCCAAGAATGCCAGCTCCGGCGAGCAGCGGGTGCTCCAGAAAGAGATCCGGGCACTGATGCAACGGCAACAAGTGGAACTCTCCGGCGGTGAGATTGGTAGCGTAAGAATGTGTGACCCTTTTCCTATTGCCATGCCCCCAAAAAGTGAAATGATGATTTGGTGCCGGGCAGCTATTGGTCTGAGAGGTAGAGATTACCAGGCAATGGTAGAACCAGTTTACTCAGACAGTAGGCCCACCATTTTGACAGCACGGGGGGTGGTCAATGTACGCCATGGGAGGGTGCCCGTTCGCATAATAAATATCGGGGAGAGGGAAGTGTACCTGCCCCGGTATGCCACGCTAGCCAAATTATATACCACTAATCAAAATTCTATACAATCTGTGGAACCCTTGCCTCCATCTCACCCGGAGGAAGGTAATGGCTCTAAGAAAGACATGGAGGACTGGTGTCAGCAACTACATCTGGGTACTGACTCCACCCCCTCACACCAGAAACAAGGAGTCTATCGGGTGGTTCAAGAGTATGAGAGAGTGTTTAGTAAACACCCGTTAGACTTCGGGCGAGTCAAGGGGGTAGAACACCGCATCCCCACGGGAGATCATCCTCCCATAAAAGAGAGGTATCGACCCGTACCCCCTGCACATTACCAACACGCCAAGGGGATGCTTAGAGACATGAAGGAGGCTGGGGTAATCCGGGATAGTTGTAGCCCCTGGGCAGCCCCATTAGTTTTAGTCAAAAAGAAAGACAACACCATGAGGATGTGTGTAGATTACCGGAAAATCAACCGTATCACACACAAGGATGCGTACCCCTTACCAAGGATAGAGGAGTCATTGGCTGCTTTAAGATCTGCTAACTTCTTCTCTACCTTGGATCTCACTAGCGGGTACTGGCAGGTTCCTGTAGCAGAGGCGGACCGGGAGAAGACCGCATTCACCACCCCGATGGGACTTAGCGAGTTCACCTGCATGCCGTTCGGACTCTGCAACGCCCCAGGAACCTTCCAACGATTAATGGAGTGCTGTCTGGGCCACAGAAACTTCGAGACGGTCCTGTTGTACCTGGACGATGTCATCGTATACTCCAAAACTTATGAGGACCACCTGAAACACCTGGCGGAGGTGTTCGAAGCTCTGGCGAGTTACGGCCTAAAGGTGAAACCCTCCAAGTGTCACCTCCTGAAACCAAAGGTGCAATACCTGGGACACGTGGTGAGCGCTGACGGAGTGGCTCCCGACCCCGATAAGATCACCGCAATTAAGGGATGGCCAAGCCCCTCCAGCGTAAAAGAAGTGCGGCAGTTCCTAGGGTTGGTAGGCTACTACCGAAGGTTTATTCCCGGTTTCACCAAAAAGGCAGCACCTATGCAGGACCTCCTGATAGGCCAGTCCCGGAAGGCCAAGAACCAGAAGCCGCCCTTCAAATGGGAAAAGCTAGAAGAAGAGTCCTTCCGCCAGCTGAAGATGGCCCTCACGGGGGATGAAATCTTGGCGTACCCGGACTATAGCCAGCCCTTCATCCTCTACACCGACGCCAGTAACATCGGGCTAGGAGCCGTACTGTCCCAGATTCAGCAGGGGAGAGAACGAGTAATCTCCTATGCCAGCCGAAAATTGCGACCCACCGAAAGGAACCCCGAAAATTACAGCTCATTTAAGCTAGAGTTCCTGGCCGTGGTATGGGCAGTCACCGAGCGCTTTAGGCATTACCTCGCTTCTTCCCGGTTCACCGTATACACGGATAACAACCCGCTGACACACCTGGACACGGCAAGACTCGGTGCCCTGGAGCAGAGGTGGATGGCCCGTCTGTCCAACTATGAGTTCACAATTAAATACCGGGCAGGGCGCTCCAATACCAACGCGGACGCCCTGTCCAGGATGCCCAACCTGCCGGACGGAGGAGAAGATCCGGAGGGACTGGAAGAAGTTGAACTCCCTGCGTTCCACCGTCATGGGACTATCCAGTATTCCCACCGGGTAAGGAGTAAGCAGGCTGCTACGTTGAACCCCTTACCTCACTACAACTGGGCGGAAACGCAAGACAGCGACCCTGCCGTCCGACTGGTGAAGGAGATGCTGACTCGCCCGGAGGCTAGCCTGGAATCAGACGCTCCAGAGGAAGCCAAACAACTATGGGCAGAGAAGAGTCGACTGTTCCTTTACAAGGGGAAGTTGTGCCGCAGAATGGTTAACTCCAGGACGCATGAACTACTCTGGCAAGTAGTGGTGCCACGAAGAGACGCAGCCATGGTGATGGAGGCATACCACGACGGAGCTGGACACTTCGGGTGGAAAAAGCTGGAGTTCCTGCTGCGCGAGCGGTTCCACTGGGTAGGCATGAGGGGAACCATCGAGAAGTGGTGCAGAGACTGTGGCCCGTGCAATCTGAGAAGGAAGGACCGGGCCAGCCAGAAGACTCCCCTGCAGTCCATCGTCACCCGGCAACCGTTGGAACTGGTAGCCTTGGATCATGTAAAACTGACCCCCAGCAGAAGTGGCTACGTCTACGCGTTAACCATCGTGGATCATTACTCCCGGTTTCTGGTTGTCGTCCCCGTCAAGGACTTGACGGCTCGAACAGCAGCTAGAGCCTTCCAGCAGCACTTTTGCCGTCCACACGGGTACCCGGACCAAGTGCTGACGGACCAGGGACCTGCCTTTGAAGCGGAGGTCTTCCAGGAATTCTGCAATCTGTATGGCTGCCGGAAGATAAGGACGACACCCTACCATCCGCAAACTAATGGACTTTGTGAGAAAATGAACCAGGTGGTAATGGATCTTCTAAAAACGTTGCCCCTGGAAGAACGCAGTCTGTGGCCTGAGAAGTTGCCCGATCTGGTGGACCTATACAACCACATCCCGGTAGGTTCCACCAACTGTACCCCGGCTTACCTAATGAGGGCAAGACCTGGTAAGTTACCTGTTGACCTGGAAATGGGAGTCCTGACGCCCGAGGACACTTCACCAGAAATGGACTGGGACACAGAGAGGCAGCAGCAGTACCGGAAAGTACAGGAGAGCGTGGAGCGAAGTCTCTGTCAGGCTAGGGAAAGACAAGAGAAGACTTACAACCAGTATGCTCCCGCTGTTCCCCTGGTACCCGGAGAGCAGGTCTTGAAGAGGAAGAGACGGCTCCACAAGTTGGACGACCAGTGGGAGAAGGACCCGTACACCGTACTGCCCTCAAGCCACGAGAACCCGAAGGTCTGTACCATCAGTAAAGACGGAGGGGAAACCACAGCCATTGTATCCCGGGACCACCTGAAGAAGTGCCCCGAACAACTGAGGAACCCTGAGGAGGAACAGGAAGACCATCGACCCGTGGAAGAAAGGGAAGATATGGTTAGTACCGTGCTCGGGGACTTCCCTCGGTCTTGGACTCAAGTCAATGGTGCAGTTGTGGTACCCGTACTCACCTTCCTCCAACCATCATCCCAAGAACCTACGGAGCAACGGGTAGAGCTGGAAGAGCAGCCGGTCCAGGAGGCAGAAGACTCCACCCAAGCGGAACAGGAGAATCCACCCTCTGCTTATAGTGAGCCTGCCGTACCCCTAGTGAGACAAAGAGCCGGTAGACAGCTGCCCAGTTTACCCTTGACAGCTCCTACACCCTGTAGTTCAGGGCCAGACAGTCAGCTCCGTAGGTCCACTAGGGCCACTAGAGGCCAGTTACCCGCACGTTGGAGGATCTAAATGTTTAAGTTGTTTTACAATGTTTACCTGTTTATTGTTGCTTGTGTGTAATTTTGTGTTTCTAGTTGTTTTTAGGAGTCTTCGGTGGATTTACCGGGAATCCTTTGTATATAATTGGAGCGTAACCTAGGATGGACTAGAGACTGTTAAGGACTCGGGGTAGGACAGACCCCTACCTGGTTACGTCTCCCTGTGTTGGTGAAATGGACACCTTTGCTTTTCTTCAAAGACTGCACCCGGTTGCGGACATCCGTGACCATCTTATTGTGTTTCCTTATTGTATTTTATTGTTCTTTGATATACCTTGTTATATTTTTCTAAAAAGTGTTTAGTCCCGGAGTACTAAATTTCACTAGGGGGGAGTGTGACACCCCAGGGGTCTGGTTGTCACAGTGATAGAGATATTACGTCTGAGAGCAGGTGGGAGGTCCTTTGGTCAGGGATCCTGTGCATGCCACACCTCCTGCCCAGCCTTGGGAGGGGAAGAACTTCCCCTGTATAAACCCGGGGCTGAGGCAGGGTTAGTGAGTCCAGGAAGAGTAGAGACAAGAGCAGCATAGGAAGCAGCAGAGTCACAAGGAGTCAGGGGCTGGCAGCTAAAGAGCTCGCCCTGACTAAGAAGATTCTTTACCGGACCCGGAGTCCGAGGCTGTGGGGACTAACTTCTACCCAGCAGCAGAATCCGTCAGGCAGGGGATTTCAGGTCCCCTGGCCCAGAAGCCCGAAGGCCCGGTCACACGCGTGGGACCAGCACCGCCATCGTGGAGCGGAAGCCATTAGAAGGCCCCGAGTCACCGGCCATACGGGTGAGCACCACACGGTACACTCAGGGACGTGGGCTACTTACATCAGCTTCTAGCAAGGTAGCCAGAAGAGTACAGTCAGCTTGGGAGGCCTACAACTACGCCTGGCCAGGGGAGATCCCATCTGCTCAAGGACTGACCAGGCCCCGTTCGCTAGCAAGTACTCCGGGAGGGTCTATCGTTGTTGCCAGTAAAGACCCTGAACGCTACCATACCATCTCTGAGTGGTTCCTGCTACCCCCATCATCCACGTCGGCTGCCCTGAGGCCATACCCCTCCCGTTGGGGGTTATACTATCACGCTGCACCATCCTTCCACCGGCCTCAGCGGTCTGCCCTGCAGCAGCAGCCCCCTGGCTGCATTCAACGGGTGGCGTAGTCATCAACCATTTTCTACCGCTAACAGACTGCCGTCCAGTTTGACTCCCTGGGCACGGACCGGGTCACCGCCACGAGACTACAACCCTAAACAGATCCGGCTCCGGGTAAGCTCCCGCGTGCGCAACGCAGCGCGACACAGGCCCAGGGGCGCGTCAGAACCACCACACTAATAGGAGATATCAGGAAAAATTATGAATTGGCAAAAAAGGACAATGTATGAGGCAGTGACACACACTGAGTGCACTACAACCAGACTTGGCTGAAGCACACACTACAGGGTGAGCTGCACTCACACACACAGACCTTGCAGATAGCGGTGAACAGCACAGGGAACTGTGCACTAGCACTGCAAGGCACAGTGATTTAGAAAGTAGCTTGGGTAAAGCAGTATAGAGCAAATAGGTAGCTAAAACTGTCCCTCAGAACAACAGCGTCCTATCCCTAACTGAATTCACAGCAGAGTGAGCTCAAAATGGCGGCGGTGGCTTTTATAGTGCATCATGACATCATTTCAGCAGCCAATCACAGCCATGCCATTAGTTAAGATGCCTACATGCCTAACAGGATGTGCCCACACTTCTTAGGATCCTCATTGGCTGAATAAAATGAAAATGTCTCATTGCATTATGGGAACTTCCGATTCCGGTATACGATATTGCAAAAGTATCGGAATTAAGTATCGGAATTCCGATACCGCGAATATCGGCCGATACCCGATATTTCAGTATCGGAATGCTCAACACTATTACTAAGTATTCTATGTAATTTATATGCACTATGCTTACTTACTTATAGCAAGGTATATGTTCATTTTGTTTTAGTTTTGTCTGTTTAGTGGGCAGTGTGAACATGCACATACATATTGCATGTATATCAATTTATACTCCAGTTCATTTCTTTGGGTGTTATTATATATTACTAGCAAACTGACCTGGCTCGACCACAACTTCAATGCTCTACAACCTGTTCATCTCCAGTGCATGCTGGTAGTTGTAGTTGTGCAACAGCTAGAGACTAGAGAAGAGTGATTCATACCAGACAGTATCAGGGTTCATGCCAGACAGATAGTGTCCGGTGCTGAACTCTAAACACGGACTTCTCCCGTATGTTCGTGTTAATTTTCGGAGTTCCGGGGAAAGTCGGGGATGAGAGAAAGAAAGAATTTTCCAGGTCCAAAGTTTGGGTGCCCATACATTTCAATAGCGTCCGGGTTCATGTTGGCTTAGTTTTGGTACCCAAATCGAACTTTGGACTAAAGATCGGTCGGGTACCAAAAGTGTTTTTTCACCCATAGGAAGTAATGGGTGGGGAAAAAAACACTGAAAAAATGCATCAAAATTTGTATTAGCGTTTTTTCAGCGTTTTTGATGCCAAAATAGAATGTTTTTTTTTCACAGAACTTTATGTACATACATAAGAAGAGACAAAAGGATAGTGAAAAAAATGCTGAAAAAACTAACCAAAAACGCACCAAAAAAAGCACCCAAACTGCAAGAAAAATCCCAAACAAAATGCCCTTGAAGATCTGGTTTTGCTGCAGAAAATTGACGCCAAAAAAAACATGATGCGTGAACATAGCCTTACTGTAGTGTGCACGAGCCCTAAACATAGGTCGTCAATATCTTATGACCAGACAACTTCTCTATTATTTCTTTCTCACCCACAATTATTGGGATATATTTTTGGGCATTTTTTGCAGAAAAAAAAAATGTGTCCAAAAATTATCTGCAATTTACTAGGGAATTATGAAACACAATACAAACCTTTTTATTGTTGCATTTGTGTGTTTTTTCCTTGGGTTTTTTTTTTAGCCTTTTTTTTAGTTTTCATTGACTTGTGCGACTGTAGCCTTTGCAGTGCAAATATCTTCTTTTCCGGGACGACCGCAATCTATCATTTCCACCCTGAACGTAATCTATTCTCCGCTTGGTACAAAGAATCATTTTGTGTTTATACGCCGGATTGATTAGCATTTAAGAAGATTCCTTTTTTTTTTTCAATTCCGTCACATTTCAATTTGTCTTTATTTTACGGCATGCGAGGAAAAGAAAAAAACTTTTGCAGAGTTCCCCGATGTTTGTTCTGGGCTAACGACGGCCGTACTATAAACAAGAGACAGATTCGGTTCCTGGCTGTCTTGATCCTCCTGCCACATACTACATATCCGAAAATGGAAACAGATGGAGAATCTGAAAAGACCATTTTCCTCTGACTCCTTGTGCCTACATGTGACATTTCAATGACGCCCACACCGCTCCGAGATATGGATCTCATTGCATGCCTCTATCTTTCGTCAATTCCCTCCGCGCTGCTCACTTACCTAGGTGATTAAAGGGAATCCATAGTTAAAGTATTGTTATTGCTCCTGTAATTTTCAATGCTATCGATCCATAATTCCTTTCTGTATGAATACCTTTTGTTTCCCTTTGTCAAAGCTGAAAAGTGGAGGGTTACCTGAAATCATGGATTATGTGTGAACGCAATGAGGCCGGGATGTGGGAGAAAGACACACAGGACTCAAGACGTGAAGAGAAAATGTCCCATTTCCTTTTGAAATACATAAAAAAACTCCAGTGTCTGAAAGTTTTAGCAGCTCTACCTCCAGATGAAGCATACGGCTCAATTTTCCAAAATTTCCTAGTGGCTCCCAAAATAACAGGATACTGCAGGGACTCCTGGAGGAGTCATATTTTTTTCCATACAGAATAGCCAGAATTTATATGGGGGTGCAAAATTTGTGTTGCCCTGGTGCCTGCTGGATCAGTATTCAGGGGCGTAACAAGTAACCTTGGGGCCCATTCCATCATGCCCTAGTTTAGAAACAATTCAGCTCATGAAAATCTTCAAATTACTTTGCCACATAGTGATGCCACAGTACAGGGAAAATGCACACAGTAATATCACAGTGCAGAAATAATACTTATATTGATGTCACAGTACATGGATAATACACACAGTAATGTAACAGAACAGAGATAATACACACAGTGATAATAACCACAGTGATGTCACAGTACAGGGATAATACACACAGTGATGTCACAGTACAGAGATAATACACACAGTGATGTCACACTACAGGGATAATACACACAGTGATAATAACCACAGTGATGTCACAGTACAGGGATAATGCACACAGTAATGTAACAGAACAGTGATAATATACACAATGACGTCACAGTACAGGGATAATACACACAGTGATATCACAGTGCAGAGATAATACTTGCAGAGATGTCACAATACATGAATAATGCACACAGTAATGTGACAGAACAGAGATAATACACGCGGTGATATCACAGTACAGGGATAATGCACGCATTAATATCACAGTGCAGAGATAATACTTGCAGTCATGTCATGGTGCAGGAACAATGCACACAGTAATGTAACAGAACAGAGATAATGCACGCAGTGCTGTCACAATACAGGGGTATTGCACATGGTAATATCACAGTGCAAAAATAATACATACAGTGATGTCATAGTACATGGATAATGCACACAGTAATGTAACAGAACAGAGATAATACACACAATGATATCACAATACAGGGGTATTGCACATGGTAATATCACAGTGCATTGAAAATGCTTGTAGTGATGTCCTGGTATAGGAATAATGCACGCAGTAATATTACAGTGCAGAGATAATACATACAGTGATGCCATAATACAGGAATAATGCGCACAGTAATGTGACAGACCAGTGATAATGCACACAGCGATGTCACAGTACAGGGATAATATACACAGTGATGTCACAGTACAGCGATAATACACACAGTAATATCACATTGCAGAGATAATGCTTACAGCCATAGTACACCAATAATGCCATAGTACAGTTACAACACAGGGGTAATATAGACAGTGATGTCACAGTTTAAAGGTAATCACAGTTAGTGCCAGCGTCAGCACCCGGCGCACACGGGCAAGTGCAGGGGCCATGGACCATCAAGGGGCCCACTCGCCGTTGGGGGCCCGGGCTGCTCCCCCAGCATCTGTGCAGGACTGCCGGTGCTGCTTGATTGCTGTCACTTGACCAGACATGGCTGCGCACAGTGCGCTCTACTGCTGTGTCTGTTAGTAATGACGCGACCGGGTTGTCACTGCACCTTTACTTGTGCTTGTGTGTCGCTCCTGCCGCGTCATTACTAGCAGACACAGCCGCACAGCTCACTGCGCGTGGCCATGTCTGGTAAAGTGAAGCCCATCAAACAGCACCAGTGTTCCTGCACAGATGCTGGGGGAGCGGCCCAGGCCCCGACGGTGAGTGAGCCCCCCTGATGGTCCAGGGCCATGTCTGTGATGGCCATCAAACACACACCGGCGGCTCTGCATAGCCACATGCCAGAGGAGCTGGACAGGAGACAGACCGGGGGCAGGTGAGCGAGGCTTATTGCCAGTTTCCCCAATCCCCATATTAAAAATATTTCTAATGTGTCTGTATGTGTCTGTACATGACTGTGTATATATATTTATGTCTGTTTTATGTGTTTTTAAGAACTTGTGTTCATATGTGTACGTATGTCTGTATGTGTACATATCTGTGTATGTGCGTGTCTGTGTATTGCACGTAGGCATATCTGTTTACCATGTACTTGTCTGTATGTGTGTGCATGTCAGCGTACTGTGTGTGCGCGCATGTCTGTGTACTGTGTGTGTGTGTGTGCATGTCTGCATACTGTGTGTGTGGACGTCTGCGTACTGTGTGTGTGCATGTGTGCATGTCTGCCTACTGTATGTATGTGCATGTCTGCATACTGTGTGTGTGTGGACGTCTGCGTACTGTGTGCGTGCATGTGTGCATGACTGAGTACTGTATGTGTGTGCATATCTGCGTACTGCATGTGTGTGCATGTGTCGCGCCCCCGGGGGCCTTACTGTTTGGGGACAGTATATATATATCACGGTGGCTGGCCCAGGGCGGACAGTGCACAAAAGGGGTAGTGACTCACCCTCTGGACCGTGGGGCACTCGGAGCTGGGCAATAGGGGAACGATGGGGGTAATAGTGGTGGCCCGGTCCGTGGCTAAGGGTGGTCAGACCAGTGGTAGTCCCTTTATACGTTTTAAGTGATGTCCGACTACGCCACCCGTGGATTGCGGTTATTAGGAACCGCCACTGCAAGGCAGACCGCTGGGTCTGATGATGTATGCAGCTGGGATAGTGTGACTCCTCACGGGAAGAGTGCGGCCTCAGGGCAGTATAATGGAAGATGGGGGTGATGGTGTAGGGCGTCCCAGTACCGTTAGTGCTGGAGGAGCAAGGAGCACGCAGACAATAGGTTGCAGTCCAGGGTCTTTACTAGAACAGGTGAACTGACCCACAAACAGTCCCGGCTAGGAGGGGACCTGGATGTCTGAGAGCAATTGGGAAATTGGCCCTGGTCAGGGTGAGGGTGTAGGCCTACCGTGCTCTCTGCGCTCCTTCTGGCTATCTCCTCCTGATAGGGTAACAGCCCACGGTCCAAGCTCACCGTGTATTCTCGCCTGTATGGCCTGCAACGTGGGTCCCTTTCTACTCCCGGCCTGGTACGGCTTTGCTGGTCCCTTCTGTTGTGGCAGAGCCTCCGGGCTTCTTAGGCCAAGGAACATACAGTCCCCTGCGGACTGGTTATCTGCTGCAGGACGTGGAATCCTCACAGCCTCAGACACCAAAGTCTGGTAAAATGGAGTTCTTTGTCTGCCAAGACAGGCTCACTTTGCCTCTTGTCTCTGGCTTGTGGCTCTCCTACTGCCACACTTCCTCTTAGGGTGCAATACAACTGTCCCTCTCTGCTCTGGGACACTTCTCAATCCTGAGACAGGTCGTCCAGTTCTCTCTAACCCTGCCCCCAGTTCCAGCTTTTATAGGGGCAGCCTGCTCCCCCTACTGGCCTGAGACAGGAGGTATTGCATGCTAATGTTCCCCTGACTAGAGAACCTCCCCCTTGCTCTCAGACACAGCTTTATTATACTTGTGGCATCCAGGCCAGGGTGGCACATTCCCCCCAAGAAAATTTAGTACTCCGGGACTAAACAAGAAACAAGAACAATATGCATGACCATAAAACATTATCAGGAAAGTGACGCACAGATTGAGTTCTTAAGGTCACAGTGTGGTCTGTGACCGGGTGTCCATATCACCAATACAACGGGGAGCCTTAACCAGGTGGGGGTCTGTCTTACCCCAAGTCCTTTACAGTCTTAGTTCATTCCTTGGTTAGGCTCCGAACGCAGTCCATACAAAGGTCCCGGTTATAAAAAGTCCATAACCTTTGAGTCCTTACTGTAACTGCAAGAAACTGAAACACAGAATTACCAAACATGCATGTAACTTTGCAAACATTTCAACATTTGGCAACAGGGTTATTTACAATTTTAGTGCACCCTATATTCTCCAGCGAGCGGGTATCTGCCCCTTTGTGCTCCTGGTTGACCTTCTTAACCCACTGTCTGGTGGTGGACCGACCTGGCTTTCCCCACTAGCGTTAGGGGTACAGCTACCAGCTGGGTGTACAGGTAGGGCAGGCAGCTGTCTGCGGGTCCTTTGGCTTACCGCAGGCATGGCAGGCTCACTGTCAGCAGAGGGTTGATTCTCCTGGGCTGTTGGTACAGGCTCTTCTGCCTCTGGAACTGCTTGCTCCTCTTCACCTTCCGGCTCTGGTTCAGGTTGTTGCGCAGTGGGTTGCAGGAAATGGAGGACGGGTACCACTATGGCATCGTTTATTCGAGTCCAGGACTGAGGGAACTCTCCGAGAACGGTGCTGATCATTTCTTCCTTGTCCTCTGCGGGTTCAAGGTTACTTTGATCCTCTTCTGCACTACGGAGTTGCTCGGGGCACCTTTTTAGGTGGTCTCTGGAGACGGTACTAGTGGTTTCTCCTCCGTCCTTGGTGATCACGCACACCTTCGGGTTGTCGTGATCAGACTGCAGTACGGTGTAGGGTTCCCTTTCCCACTGGTCATCCAACTTGTGAAGCCTTCTCTTTCGCTTCAGGACCTGCTCACCAGGTTCTAGGGGACCAGCAGGGGCGTGTTGGTTGAAGAGTTTTTCCTGCCTCTCTCTCAACTGGGCCAGGCTCTTCTTCACACTCTCCTGTACCTTCTTGTACTGCAGTTGCCTTTCCGTATCCAAATCCGCATCCGGGAAGGTGTCCTCAGGCGTCAGGACTCCCATCTCCAGGTCTACGGGCAGCTTACCTGGTCTGGCTCGCATCAGGTAAGCTGGGGTGCAGTTTGTAGTATTCACCGGGATATGGTTGTATAAGTCTATTAGATCCGGCAGTTTTTCTGGCCACAGGCTGCGTTCCTCCAGGGGCAACGTCTTCAGGAGATCAATAACTATGTTGTTCATTTTCTCACACATCCCGTTGGTTTGTGGGTGGTAAGGCGTTGTCCGAATTTTCTTACAGCCATAGAGGTTGCAGAACTCTTGGAAGATTTCAGCTTCGAACGCTGGACCCTGGTCTGTCAGAACTTGTTCTGGATACCCATGTGGACGGCAGAAGTATTGCTGGAAGGCTCTGCTCGCCGTTTGGGCTGTCAAGTCTTTCACCGGGAACACCACTAGAAAACGGGACTAGTGGTCCACGATTGTCAGGGCGTAGATGTATCCTGACCGGCTTGGAGCCAATTTGACGTGGTCTAGGGCTACCAGCTCAAGAGGTTGCTGGGTGACGATGGGCTTCAAGGGTGTCTTCTGGCTGGTGCGGTCTTTTCTCCTTAAGTTGCAAGGGCCACAGTCCCGGCACCACTTCTCTACAGCACCTCTCATGCCAACCCAAAAGAACCGTCCTCTTAGCAGGAACTTCAGTTTCTTCCAACCGAAGTGCCCCGCTCTGTCATGGTAAGCCCTCAGGACCATAGCTGCATCCCGCCTTGGGACCACGACTTGCCAGGTCAGCTCGTGTGTCCGGTGGCTGACAATCCTTCTACACAGCTTGCCTTCGTAGAGGAACAGCTTGCTCTTCTCTTTCCATAGCTGCTTGGCTTCCTCTGGAGCATCCGGACCTAAGCGGGCGTCTTCCTGGGTCAGCAGATCTTTCACCAGGCGGATTGCAGGGTCACTATCTTGGGTCTCGGCCCAGCTGTGGTGAGGTAGGGGATTGATCATAACGGTTGTTAAATCCTCCTCCTTCACACGGTGGGAGTATTGAGCGGCTCCATACCGGTGAAACGCGGGGAGTTCTACCTCCTCCAGCTCTTCTGGGTCTTTGTCACCTTCAGGTAAGTGAGGCATTCTCGATAGGGTGTCAGCGTTGGTATTGGTTTTGCCTGCCCGGTACTTGATCACGAAGTCATAATTGGAGAGACGGGCCATCCACCGCTGTTCCAGGGCACCAAGTCTTGCACTGTCTAGGTGTGTTAACGGGTTGTTATCCGTATACACAGTGAACTTTGCGGAGGCCAGGTAATGCTTGAAGCGTTCCGTTATGGCCCACACCACCGCCAAGAATTCTAGCTTGAAGGAGCTGTAATTCTCCGGGTTCCTCTCGGTGGGCCTCAGCTTCCGGTTGGCGTACGCGATCACCCTTTCTCTGCCCTGTTGGTTTTGTGACAGTACGGCTCCCAGTCCCACATTACTGGCGTCTGTGTGGAGAACAAAAGGCTGGCCATAATCAGGGTAGGCCAGGATCTCATCCCCTGTGAGGGCCATCTTCAACTGACGGAAGGACTCCTCTTCCGGTTTATCCCACTTGAAGGGTGACTTTTGGCTTCTGGACTTAGACTGTCCTATCAGGAGGTCCTGCATAGGAGCTGCCATCTTAGTGAACCCGGGGATGAACCTTCGGTAGTAGCCTACCAACCCGAGGAACTGCCTCACTTCTTTGATGTTCGAGGGGCTGGGCCAGCTCTTGATTGCTGTGACCTTGTCAGGGTCGGGGGCTACTCCTTCCACACTTACCACGTGCCCTAGGTACTGGACTTCCGGTTTCAACAGGTGACATTTTGATGGTTTCACCTTCAGGCCATAGCCTGCCAGGGCTTCGAACACCTTGGCCAGGTGCTTTAGATGGTCCTCGTAAGTCTTCGAATAGACGATCACGTCGTCCAGGTAAAGGAGGACCGTCTCGAAGTTTTGGTGCCCTAGACAGCATTCCATCAGCCGCTGGAAGGTCCCTGGTGCGTTGCAGAGCCCGAAGGGCATGCAGTTGAACTAGCTCAGTCCCATCGGGGTGGTGAAGGCGGTCTTCTCCTTGTCAGCCTCTGCCACAGGAACCTGCCAGTACCCGCTAGTAAGGTCCAAAGTAGAAAAGAAGTTAGCTGATTTTAGTGCGGCTAAAGACTCCTCTATTCTAGGCAGCGGATATGCGTCTTTGTGGGTGATACGGTTGATTTGTCTATAGTCCACGCACATTCTCATGGTGCCGTCTTTCTTTTTTACCAGAACCAGGGGGGCTGCCCAGGGGCTACAGCTATCTCTAATGACCCCAGCTTCTTTCATTTCCCGCAGCATACCCTTTGCGTTCTGATAATGTGCAGGGGGTACAGGTCTGTGTCTCTCTTTTATCGGTATGTGGCTCCCGGTGGGGATGTGGTGTTCTATCCCTTTTACTCTGCCGAAGTCTAACGGGTGCTTACTAAAGACTCTCTCGTACTCCTGTACCACCCGGTAGACTCCTTGTTTTTGGTGCAGGGGAGTGGAGTCAGCACCCACATGGAGTTTCTGGCACCAGTCCTCCTTTTGTTTCTGGGAGCCATTACCCTCCGCCTATGGAGATGGAGGCAAAGGCTCCACGGCCCTGATAGCTTTGTGTTCGACAACAAACAGTTTGGCAAGTGTAGCGTACCTGGGTAAGTGTACCTCACTCTCCCCAATGTTGAGAATGCGAACGGGCACCCTCCCATGACGGACATCAACCACCCCCCGGGCTGTCAAAATGGTGGGCCTGCTGTCTGAGTACACGGGTTCTACCATGGCTTGGTAGTCTCTACCTCTCAACCCGATTGCAGTCCGACACCAGATCACCATTTCACTTTTGGGAGCTATGGAAATGGGGAATGGGTCACTCAGTCTTACGCTACCGATCTCACCACCAGACAGTTCTACCTGCTGCCGTCTCATCAGGGCTTTTATCTCCTTGTTGAGGACTCTCTGTTGGCTGGAACTAGCATTCACCGCCACCTGTTGTAGAATTACAATTACCTCTGAAAGACAATTTTCAATCACGTTAGTACCCACAGTTATTTTAGGGTGACTTTCACGACGGTCAATGTCCACAATAATTACTCCCTGTGCCGGTAGTTCAACTTTACCAATTTTAATGGTCATCTCCTTGAACCCCATCTGCGGCACGGGTAAGCCATTACTGGCGATGATGCTCAAGTTACTGTCTGGATACCGTGTGATATCAGCATCAGTCCAATACTGCTTAAAAAGTACATAAGAGATAGTGGTTACTTGCGACCCAGTATCCAGCAAGGCGCTCATGGGGATACCGTCCAGCACCACGGGTAAAACCGGGTGCTCCCCAACGTACTTATCACGCCAATTACAAGGGCCTGGTGATCTTATGCCTGGGGGTCGGCCCTCTGCCCCAGGTTGGACCCGTTTAAATTACAGTACCTGGAAATGTGTCCGGGCTGGTTGCATCGACGGCAAATGGGCTGTCCATCCTCTGCGTAGCGGTCTGTGGGCCTCCCTCGGAACGACGGGATCCTCCTCTGTTGACGCCACGGGACATTCTCCGGATTTGAAGCCAGCTCGATGGGTCTTGACGGGTCCACTTGTAACGCCTGGACGGTCCTGGTCAACGCTGCGACGCTCCTGGACTTGGTGATGCAGATCTTTCAACGGGGCTTGGTTCAGGGTCTGTGCATCGGCCCCCACACAGTCCATAGAGGAGGGCGCCGCCTCCTGGTGGTAGGTGAGAGCAGGGCGCCAGGGGTTTATAGCGCCACTTGTTGCGGGTTCACGGAGCACCCTTATGGCCCTGTCCTTAAATTGGGCAAAGGTCAGATCAGGGTTCTGAAAGAACATGAGGCGCAGCTGGGCCCTGTGGGCGCTAGACCTTCTATGAATTGTTCTGTTAGCAGCTTATCCGTTTCCTGCACGCTGCCAGGGTCAGTTTGTTTAATGGCCCTCAAGGCTTCCTGCAAGTTTAGGGCATAGTCTCTGATGCTGTACTGTGCCCGCTGCTTGCATCCATAGAACCGCATTTTAATTTCAGCGGAGGTACGGGTATCAAAGGTACCTCGCAGCCGGGCCAGAATGTCCTTCACAGTCCTTTTCTCCTCAGCGGGCCACGACTTTACCTCCCGCTGGGCTGCGCCAGTTAACTGCCCCGTCAGTATGCTGACCTTCTGTTCCTCTGTCGGGGGGAAACTTGGAGCAAACTGTACAGCCTTTCCTTAAAATCAGTCAGGGCTGAGTACTTAGGCAGCCAGGCCGCTCCAGGGATGTAGGGCAGGGAAAATGGCATCATCGCTGCTGCAGCTGCGCTGGTGGTAGTGGGCGCCTCTGTGTCCGACATCTTCCTCCCCCCTAGTTAAGCGCGGCCTACCTTCCGACGATCCTCTTCTGTAGGCCGCGGCTCCGCTGATGCTGCTCCGGACGAGGACCTTGCGTCGCGTCCTGGTGACGTCAGTGTCGCTCTCTCTCCCTTCCAGGACCTTGCGCAGCGTCGGTGCGTGGGGCGGAGCTTCGGGTCTCGTGCGGTTTGGACGTCCACGCCCCTCTTCTTCCCGCGCGGCATCCTGAAGATGGCGTCTGATGGCGGAAAACGGCTGAAGATGGCGGGAACCGACGGAAGATGGCAGGAGACGGCTGGAAATGGCGGGAAACGGCTCCGGATGGTGGGAAACCTCTTTTCAGGTGCGTGTACAGTCTTTTTCAGGCACGCAATACCCGTTTGTGGCGGGTTGGTTACTATCCTGCCAACTACGCCAAAACTGACTCACCCCCTGGACTGTGGGGCACTCGGAGCCGGGCAATAGGGGAACGATGGGGGTAGTAGTGGCGACCCGGTCCGTGGCTCAGGGTGGTCAGACCAGGGGTAGTCCCTTTATAAGTTTAAAGTGATGTCCGACTACGCCACCCACTCCTTCCTTCCTCTCGCCTTGGGCCACGCTAGGGGTCCTCACTAGGCTTCAGGGCTGCTGGAAGCTTGCCTCACACAGCAGCCTGAGTGCTGCTACATCCTGAGCACACTCTAAACTCTCTGTAGACTCACCTGCCTGGCTCCACCTTCCCTTTATATATCCCTAACGGGCTCCCTCTGCTGCTATGAGGTGGAAGGTGGAGGTGTTTGCACGTAGTGAGGGTCTCTTGTGGAGAAATCCGCCCGTGCACCCTTCTGGGTTCTGTGGCACCATGCGCAGCAGGGCGCCACACATGTCTGCGTACTGTATGTGTGTGCATATCTGCGTACTGTATGTGTGTGCATCTCTGCATACTGTGTGTGTGTGCATCTCTGCATACTGTGTGTAATGCACACGCCCGGGCTGAGTGGCGTGTGCGTGTGTATGTAGTGATTCCACTGTGCCATGAACTGGAGAGTGCCTGGAGGGGCGTAACTAAGTATCTGCCCGATCCAACCAAGGTCGCACGACGGCATACGACGCCAGTGCACCAGGGAGGAACCAAGCAGAGGGACCAGGGTCTACTCCAGGTCAGACTCCGGACACGGCTGTTGACCCACACCGGGGAATACAGGAACAGGCAGACTAGAGCACAGGCTGGGTAGGGTCCAGTACAGACTGGGAGTCAAATTCGAAACCGCAAACGCGGTGGACAGGGCAGAGCAAAGCGAAACCGCAGATGCGGTGGACAAGGCTGAGCAAAGCGAAACCGCAGACGCGGTGGACAGGGCAAAGCAAAGCGAAACCACAGACGTGGTGGACAAAGCTGAGCAAAGCGAAATCGCAGACACGGTGGACAGAGCTGAGCAAAGCGAAACCGCAGACGCGGTGGACAGAGCTGAGCAAAGCAAAACTGCAGACGCGGTGGACAGGGCTGAGCAAAGCGAAACCGCAGATGCGGTGGACAGGGCTGAGCAAAGCGAAACCGCAGACGCGGTGGACAGAGCTGAGCAAGGCGAAACCGCAGACGCGTTGGACAGGGCTGAGCAAAGCGAAACCGCAGACGCGGTGGACAGGGCTGAGCGAAGCGAAACCGCAGACGCGGAGGGGACAGGGCTCAGTTCACACAGAACAGACTGGAAGGGAAAGGCAGAACCAGATACACACAGGATACTTGCAATGAAGTAGAGAGTGGACTCCAAACTCACAAACGGGAGTACAAAGACAACGAGTAGGAGATAGGTATGGGATCAGATTCTGCAAGAAAAGGGAAGGTACGGACATAGAGAAAAACAGATAACAGGCTAGAAGAGTATACAAACAAGAGCAGGCAAGATACAGGAACGGGTCTAGGTATGCGGCCCCTAGAAGGCGGAAAGAACAGGCTAGGAGCGTGTTCACACTGGCCTGGAAATACAGCCTCCAGGATAGGCAGAAGACAACAGGCTAGAGAGCGTGTACAGACTGCAGGTTAGAGTACACAGGTAGGACACAGTACAGACACGGGAACTAATACTGCAAGACAGGTAACATACACAGGACCTGGCATGTCAGAGACAAAAAGCCAACTGACAGGGCAAGATGCTCAGGCATGGGTTAATTGGAGCAGCTGGTTTAAATATCAGGTGACAGACAGCAATAGGCTGAGGACGCACAAGGGGTGTGCCTGCAGCAGGTACAAAAAGCAGGAAGTGATCGGGCGCCACCCTTAAGCAGCAGAAACAGAGACAAACAAACAGCATGGAGGGAAGCCAGAGAGACATTCTGAATTGGAGATCAAGTGCGCTCTCTTGCACAGTGGGAGATGGACCACTATGCAAGGACGCCGCCAGGTATGTTACACTGTGTGTGTGGACTTCTGCGTACTGTGTGTGTGCATGTGTGCATGTCTGCGTACTGTATGTGTGTGCATATCTGCGGCAGATGTTAGGGCAGCTTGTGATGGGATGGCTCCCCACAGGTGGAGCAGGCCTCAGGGCAGTGAAGTGAGAGAGTGTGGGTTGCGCTGGGCGTTGTAGTGCAGGGGGAACAAAGGCGCCGATGAAAGAGTGGACGGAGGCAGTACAGTGCAGTCATCAGTTTTTTAGACACTCCACAGGCGAACTGTACAGGTAAAGGCCTCCTGCATCGCGCTGCGTTCACCGAGCAGGGGTTCAATCCATCCTCAGGTGGCTTGGGAATACCAGGCAGAACCCCACTTTCTCATGTTCCTATTTTGACCGTCTTCACACTGGATCTTTCTCCCTCCTGCCCTGCGCTGCCCACTCTGAATCCTGTTCGGGTACTCTGAAGTCCCTGCTGTCCATCGGAGTTACACAGACTTGCTTGACCCTCAGGGGACTAGAATGCGGCTACGATCCCTCTGTGTTCTGACAGATGCGGGGCGTATGGGTTCCGTCCTGCACGCGCCGTACCCCCTTGGATCCTTTCTTAGAATGGAGCCTACTCCCTGCTCCCCTCCTGGGCCTCCTGACCTGGCCCTACTTGTGGAACAGAGCTCCTAATGAGCCTCTGCTCCCGGACTGTTCTTCTGAACTGTCCTGAGCTGTTCTTCTGAACTGCTCTCCAGAACTATCTAGCTGAACTGCCACCCTAAGATGGCTTCCCTATCTTATACTCCTACCAAAGTGCTCCCTCTAACTACTTCCTCCACCCACACTCACTACCGGTTCCCCCTACCTTTGGGTTCCCCCCACTCCAGCCAGGGACAGGGCTCAGCAGCTGCGCTCTGCATGTTGCCCCTCCAGCTGGCCTGGAGCAGTGTAGTGTTGGATGCAGGTGTTTGGGGTTCCGTGCAGCACTCCCTCCTTACCTGAGAGAAGGGAGACACCACACCTCAGGGTGAGGTGCAGTACCTCTGTGGCGACTGAACCCTCAGGGTCGCCACACTCCCCCCTGGTGAAACACAGCACGTCCGTGGGCTGGAACTGAGCAAAAACCCTCAGGGGCACCACAAATGCAGTAGAGAAGGGATAATGCACATGGCAAGGATAACCATGGGACTCTATGGTAAAACTTATAATGAGCCCACATTCAATTTTTGCCATCTGCAGCTTATAAGGTGACGTAGCCCCCCTTAGTTGATGAGCCCCACCAGAGATGCTTTCTCACTTACCCCCATGTTGGCGGTAAATGGCACATAGTGAGTAGGGCCCTGTTACCGATTTTACATTGGGGTCAATGAGTGTCAAGTATCTGCAACAGAATAGGCCCCTGGGTCTGTGGTCCCATGGGGAGACATAGTCTTGTTTAAATTCTTATCAACCACTGGTAACAAGGAAGGGGTAAACCAAATTTGGGCACCCTTCTCGATGGACCCCGAAGCTGCTGCCTGCTCTGTCTCTAGGCTATGTATGCTCTTGGACATGTCCGTACATATTTGTGACTTACGTGGTATATTATTAGCTCTTTTTATCAGTTTCAGACTTTAGGTTTATTGCATCTTTAACAATGTTATAAAAATTACCTCATTCAAATCTTTCCTTCTTCTTCGGCCAAAGTTTATGTCAATGTTGCTTAAGGTTAATGAGATGCATGGCAGGGAATCCCCATCACTATCTCTATTACAACAGGCAAGAACTCATATAATACCGAGGGCTCTACTGGAGAAACATTTTGGGCACTTGTTGGGTGTTGAAGCTCTACGAGAAAATAAAGTACAAACATTTTATGTCATGTGGCCCCTATTTTACCTTACATTTGCAGCTAGGCCCATGGTTATGTGAAAAAAAAACTACATTAATGGAACCCATACCTGCTAGAAATGAACAAAAAGATTTGTGGTACCCAGTTCCGACCTGATGCAGCATGACCTCCCTTCCGTGGCCAGCTTACTTGGCCCGGAAACTCCTAGGCACCTCAGTCTCTTCAAAGGCATGTTTGACTGAGTTCTTTTCTTCCCTACACACAAATTGGGCAAACACAGGCATGACAGAGACTTCATTGTGCTGCTTGTGCTGGGACGTTGACTTTTTTTTGGCCATAGACCTACAGCAGCCTGCAGCCTACAGGACGAGGAGCGGTGGGGCAAGAAGCCTAAGGTCTTAAAGTTCCCTTCACCTGTCCTAGGATCTATCTTTATCGGCGGTACATTGATGCCAAAACAGTTCAAAGAGGCAACTCCCCTAAGCAGAAATCTTAGATATGTGCACTGCCTCAGATCTTAGGCACTAGACAGGTCATTTCTTATGGACCCAACATTTCGAAAGAATAAAAGGAAAGTACTATTGTTTTCCCTGTGGTCCTCTTCTTACCACCTATATAACATTACTGGAGTCTGGACAATATTTAGGCAAAACCTGCTAACTTTTACTTTAGCCCAAAGCGACCTCCTGATGGGATGTGGTAAAATGAGAGAACCCTATAGAAAGGTGAATGGATCTACAGGAGTTGAAGGAGTTCTTTTATGTAAGAGCAATGGGGATGTGGAATTTTCTATCTCCATGAGCAGTTATGGTTAATTCATTAAAATATTTCCAAAGGAGCCTTGATGCCTTTCTTGAGTGTAATTACAATGTATTACAAGTTATTGAGTACTAAATTACCTTAGATGGGTTGGTGATTCAGGGATTATTCTGATATATTAGTTGTCGAAAAGGAATATTTTTCCCCTAAGATTGTTTTTTTGCCTAACTCTAAAACAATATTGTAGGATATTAGACTGAACTGAATCTTCCTAGCGCTACTGCCACTTCATTATATCTGTTGGGGTTACAGTGGTTGGTCCCCCACCAATCAGACATTGATGGCGTAAACTTGCAATATGCCACTTCATTATATCCCTTGGGATTACAGCGGTTGGTCCTCCACCAATCAGACATTGATGGCATAAAATAGCGATATGCCACCAATATGCAACTTTATTAAATCCTTTGGGGTTACCTTAGTTGGAACCCCACCAATCAAATATTGATGGTGTATACTAGTGATATGCCACCGATATGTTACTTCATTATATCCGTTGGGATTACAGTGGTTGGACCTCAACCAATCAGACATTGGTGGCGTAAACTTGCAATATACCACTGATATGCCACTTCATTCAATCCATTGAGGTTGCATTGGTTGGACCGCCAACATTGATGCTATATGCTAGCGATATGTCACCAAATGTCTTACTGGAGACAACCCCCTTTTATTCAGCTGACTGATAAAGCGGTGGGAAGCCATAACCAACAACATGAAGGTAACCAATAACATGAAGGCTCAGTGGTTAGCACTGCAGCCTTGCAGCACTGGGGTCCTGGGTTCAAATCCCACCAAGGACAACATCTGCAAGGAGTTTGTATGTTCTCCCCGTGTTTGCGTGGGTTTCCTCCGGGTTCTCTGATTTCCTCCCACAAAGACATACTGATAGGGCATTTAGATTGTGAGCCCCAATGGGGACAGTGCCCAAAATGTCTGTAAATCGCTGTGGAATTAATGGCGCTATATAAGTAAGGAAAAGAAATAAATAATAAATAAATAAGGTATCAGAGTTGAGCAATAGTGGAGCTACAGAGCTCTGTAGGTGATATCCGGCAAATGTCCATTTTTGTTTGGTTGTCCGCCTGTTCTTCTCGGTAAAGATTTCTGCTTACTCACAATTTATTTATTTTATTTTTTTAATCAAAAATGCTTGAAAAAATGAAACCATGCCACAGGGGGCAACATGCCGTTATGGCGGTCTTCAGTGTCTTGTTTTATTGGGAGTTTAGCATATTTTGAGGATTACTTGCCCTACTAGATACATCTTTCATATTGCCACGATTATCCAGAAAATATGAAAATGACGCGGCCAGAAATGGAAACATTAACCCGTCAAAATGGAAGACACAAATCTCCCAGCATAACATATTTTGTGATAATCAATGCAAAGAGAACCTGTTACTATTTTGCTAATACCAACATTTTTGGATCCCTTCGGTGTCCTTACAGACAGAATATGCTGTCGTAACAATACTTCAGCATTATATAGGACGTTGCCTCCGAAACAGGATCTCAAAGCACTTATAAAAATGCTTCACGAGGAGAACTGACAGTCAGATCTATTTAGTCCCTACTCACTTATGCAAGACGTGGAAGGAAAGCGCCATCCTAGAGCATTTTGATTAGAGGATGTCTTAACTATATGCTCTTCTTCTCTGTCTGACTAGATTTTGTAAATAAAACAGACTGGGTCAATGGTCCCCGGGAGACCACACTTCCCAATAATGAGAGAAGTGGCATTTACAGGAAGGTTTTAAACTTTTCTTCTGTGACATGAGTTTTCGTATGTCCTATATTAATCCTTAATTTAAAAATGACTAATGTACACATCTAATTAAAGTTTTATGGCATTCTGGTGTTCCAGTGTCAACTGTTTGTTTCCAGTTTCTCGCCTCGTAATGCTGTCAAATATATTTCTGCTTATTCTAATTTAGTGTCTTGTTACTCTGCAGAGCGAGAGGGAAAAAAAAAGATTCTTGACGGAAACTATTTCAAAGTTACTTTGTTCGAGGGCACGTAAGGTCCATTGATAGATTTGATGACCGTACATTTAGGTCAACTTGGATGTATGCTTAAAGCTTGGTCATAGACATTTATGGCCAAACTTTGTAGCTTCAAGAATATTGGTGATGTCTTTCATCTTGACCATAGCAACCCTTTGCCAAACTTTGGTGTGATTTATGTTTGAAACAAGAACCAGTAGCCAACCAAGAGCCCTTGTTCTTAAAAAGGAGTTGTGTGAAAACTTGATGACCCAAAGCAAAAATTTTAATATGATCCTTCGAGCAAACTAATTCCAAGTTACGACAGGTCAGGCATTCGAAAGCTTGGATAAAAAACACTCACCAACTAGAGAGTGCTCAAATAGAACTTTTGGAAGAAAAGGAACCTTGTATTTAATGTGCTTTAATTTTTTATCAATCCACAATATTAGCTATATGACGTTTCCGCCTTGACAAGCAGACCTTCATCAAACATACGGATTGCATGTAGAAGAATAAAGGAAAATGAGAGATGACAAACACTGCAAAGGCGAGCCATACACAACTATGATTGTCACATTCTTTGCATCATTTTTCTTCTGCTCTTCTAAATATTTTTTTTATTTGCAATCCGTATGTCTGAAGAAGGTCTGTTTGTTAAGACTAAAATATAATATACGTATTTCTTTGGATTGCTGAAACATTAAAGACCTTTATCCAACATTTATATTGGAGAGCCAAGTTTTCCTTACATCCCAAGAGGGCAGGGTCAAACTGGGAAACCTTGGACCTTCAATGGCTCATGTAGAAAATTATATACTGATTGTCAGTTATATATTAGGCTATGTGCCCATGTTGCGGAAATGAAGCATATTTTTTACGCTTCTCCCTGGCAGGAAAACCGCATGCGGATTTTACATGCGTTTTTCCCGCCAGGTAGAAGCGTTTGTAAAGCGTCTTTGCATGCATTTCTGCATGCGGGTTATCAAGCGCTTTTCCAAGCAATTTTAGCATCACTTGGAAAAGTGCTTGACAGCTTGCTCACACTATATAAATCCATGCAACCGACATGGATTTATAGTAGTGTGAACAAGTTAGTTAAAAAAAAAGAATAAAATGGTAAAAAATAAAAAAAATAAAGTTTATACTCACCTTCCGGTGTCTTCCCGGTGTTCTCTCCGCCGCGTCCGGTGTGTTGGGTGGCTCGCGGTGGTATGAAGGACCTGCGGTGATGTCATTGAGTCATGTGATGGGAGCAGTGCAAGAGAGCGGACGCGGCGGAGAGAACACCGGGAAGACACCAGAAGGTGAGTATAAACTTTATTTTTTATTTTAAATTCTTTTTTTACAGTTTCTATGGTACCCAGGTCTGGATGAGAGTCTCCTCTCCTCCAGACTTGGGTACCATCCACATATTGAACCGTGTGATATCCGCTTGTGCACATGTAGTGATGCGGATGTCACGCGGTCCAATGTAAGTCAATGGCGGTGATTACGCTGCGTGTCCGCAAAATTAATGGACATGCTGCAGATTTTTGAGCGCAGCATAAACGCTGCAGAAAAAAACGCAGCATGGGCATTGACAGGGCGGCTTGTCATTGAGGACCATGGGGGGCGGATTACCATGCGTTTTTTGAAGCGTTTACGCTGCAGAAATTCCGCAGCATATACGTTTGTAAAACGCTACGTGGGCACATAGCCTTACAACTATTTACTTCCAGTCTTCTACAATGAGAAAAATTACGGGTTCTCTCACCAACCAGTAATGAGACACTTCCATGACCTGAGTATTTTAACTTACGAACTGGACTTGAACGTGAGTTATGGATCATTCAATTATTCTACAACTAAGACTTTCTTCTGATTGTGTCCAGATTTTCTGATCTACAAAAGAGCTCAACACATCTTCCACCAATGACCGATTATCATCAGGTTGGATGAAGGAACATAGGGCCAGTGTTAAAAATTTTCCTCTTTAAGCTCCTAAATTATGGTAGCTATTTTGTAAGTCTTCCACACCAAAACCCTTACTTACCTTCTGAGACCTCTTGGCTCTTTCCTACCGATTGGAAATTATTGACACCAAGTATATTGATTGAGTAAGAACTGGCATCCGAGTGGGCTTACCAGCTGCCTAGTCTGCTGAATATTACTAAATGACTTTGTACGTGCCAATAGTGTTTGGATGAATTCAAGGTGAGGTAGGAGAAACCCTTAGATCCTTCTAGCTGGTACATGAGTCCAAAACTAAATTCTAACTTGGAGAGTCACCTACTAAAATTCTTTAAAAAAGCATAGGACATAAAACATTACTAGATCCTAATTCATTTTTAAGTAAATTGAGGAGATCTTAAATAATTCAATTTATTACATATGGCGCCAGAATAAATGACAAACCAACAGGCAAATTATTTCCAAATCTCAATACCTTGCAGGAGATTCTCGCGTCCTTAAAACAAGCTTTTCATATTTTCAATCCACATCTGGGTTGGATTCACAAAACTCTTGATGATAAAGTTATCTCAAGGGCTATTGTTCTGTCCTGATTCAATGAGCTTGTTGTAGATTGCTGTCAATGTAATTGGGCGCCGGGGAGTTCATCTCAGTGCAAGAACAAACAAGTGCCGTCTGATAAATAGAAATGGTTTGACAATTAACCCTAGAAGAGATGTAATAGATAAATTCTACAGAAGATATAACATTCATCATGTCAGCCCCTTATCTGTCTGCAGTGAGGGTTCTTTTTGCCATGATAATTTCCTTTACAATGATAATCTATTATTGCCAACAGGACAGGAACATGATTGGAAAACTGTTGGCAGTGTAGTAAAGTAACAGGTGTTCCTTCTGGTGTGCAGCTTCTTCTTCCAAGTCTTTTAGTGCACAGTACATCCATGTTGTCCATACTTTACCATCTTGGTGGGACTGGCTAGACATCTAAAGCATATTTGGGGCCTCCCATCTTTTCCCTGGCTGATGAAGTTGGGGGAAAGAAGGATATGATGAACTGTAATACCCCACCTTTTGGTGGTATTAAAACCAAGGAGATAAGCTACCACCAATGGTGTCTGGAAGCAGCTTACTCCCTATGAAGAACACATTCATGCTTGGCCAAGTGAAGCATATGTGTGACAAGTGGATGATTAAGAATGATGGCTGTCGGTGGAGATAGTCTTTTTTATAGTATTTTTACCTTTACTCTCTCCTGAAGGTGGATCTCAAGCCATAGACTTGCCTGAAGTATTGAATACTTCAATGGGCAGTCCATTTTGAAAACTATCCCTTATAGGGAGTAATTCACTAATTATTGGGGGCTTGACTTTTGGGACTCCCAGCGATCTCACAAGGCTGCACAATGCTTTTTGAATGGAGATGAGGTGCTCTTGCTCCATTTATTTATGAGACTGATGAACAAAGCTGAGTACAGCACTCATTTTTTTCTGGCAGTCTCATAGACAATTAATAGACTAGATGTTCAGCATGCACAACTCTGTAGAGCACCAGTCCTGAGATCTCTGTGGTTCCTAGTGATCAGTAAGTTGTCCCTCATACCATAGATCGTGGAAAACTTTTAATTGTCTAATAACCCTTGTTACGCTCACGCCTGGACTGACTGGCATGAGCGTGGTTAGTGGTCCCACTGGGCCACGAACCGAGGAGTGCCTGGAGGGGCGGCTTAATCGACTCCGTGATCCGAGGAGGGACGTGAGAGGTGGCCCAGGTGCTACTCCAGGTCAGAACCTGGTCACAGCTGTTGACCCACACCGGGGAATACAGGAACGGGCAAGTTTGGCTGGTATGCAGACAGGCGGGTACTGGCAGGCACGGCTGGTATGCAGACAGGCGAGTACTGGCAGGCACAGCTGGTATGCAGACTGGCGGGTACTGGCAGGCACGGCTGGTATGCAGACAGGCCGATACTGGCAGGTAGGAAAACAGGCTGGATAGGGACCAGTACAGACTGGGATACAGGAACAGAGCCGCAGGTGTGGTGGACAAGCAGAGCAGAGCCGCAGGCGCAGAGGACAAGCAGAGCAGAACCGCAGGCGCGGAGGACAACCGGAGCAGAGCAGAGCGGAACCGCAGGCATGGAGGACAAGCGGAGCAGAGCGGAACCGCAGGCGCAGAGGACGAGCAGAGCAGAACCGCAGGCGCGAAGGACAAGCGGAGCAGAGCAGAGCGGAACAGCAGGTTGCGGAGGACGAGCAGAGCTGAGCGGAACCGCAGGTGCAGAGGACAAGCGGAGCAGAGCAAAGTGGAACCGCAAGTGCGGAGGACAAGCGGAGCAGAGCAGAGCAGAACCACAGGCGCAGAGGACAAGCGGAGCAGAGCAGAGCAGAACCGCAGGTGCGGAGGACAAGCAGAGCAGAGCAGAATCGCAGGCGCGGAGGACAAGCGGAGCAGAGCAGAGTGGTACCGCAGGTGCGGAGGACAAGCGGAGCAGAGCAGAGCGGAATCGCAGCCGTGGAGGACAAGCGGAGCAGAGCAGAACCACAGGCGCGGAGGACAAGCGGAGCAGAACAGAGCAGAACCGCAGGCGCGGAGGACAAGCGGAGCAGAGTGGAACCGCACCGCATATGCGGAGGACAAGCGGAGCAGAGCAGAACCACAGGTGTGGAGGACAAGCGGAGCAGAGCAGAACCGCAGGTGCAGGTAGACAGGACAGGGCTCTGTTCACATGGAACAGACTGGGAAACACAGGAAGATAGCTAGAACACAGGAGGTAGATATTGAGGAAGGGAAACGGGACAAGCAGAACCAGATACACACAAGGTACTTGCAATGAAGTAGCGAGTGGACACAAAACTCACAAACAGAAGTACAGAGACAACGAGTTGGAGTTAGGTACTGGTTCAGACACTGCAGGATAAGGGAGGGATCGGACATAGCGACAAACAGATAACGGGCTAGGACACAGTTCAGACAGGAACTGACACTGGAACGAAATACAGGAACGAGCCTGGGTACTCAGCACTCAGAGTGGCAGGAATAGACTAGAAGTCACAGATACAGGTAACGGGCCTGGGTACTCAGCCCCCAGGGTGGCGGAAACAGACAAGATACAGGACAGGACCTGGCAACTCAGTTGCACAGAACACAGTGAAAGAAAGTGTTGCTCAGGCACCTCCCACAGGGTGGGGGAGGTTTAAGTATCCAGTGACTCACAGCAATAGGCTGGAAACGCATTAGGACTGCGCACACTGTAGCTTTAAGAATCAGGAAGTAACAGCGCCGCTGCCCTAAGCCAGCAGACAAGAGACGTGCACACAGCAAGCAAAGAAGCACAGTGCACAGCCTGGACTGATAGGTAAGTTGGCGGTCTTGCATGGTGGGAGATGGTAAGCCATGCCAGCATGCCGCCAGGGATGTTACAACCCCTTAAAGTTCAATAACTATGAGCAGTCTTTTTCTTTTAAGCTTGACCATTAGCTTAGCTGCCTCAAGACTTCTTCATTCGCTATTTGGCACAGAAAGTCATTGTCTCCCGTTAGTGTTGTCAGCCATAAAAATTTCTTATAAGTACAGTTTCTCTGTCAACCAGTAATCAGAGGGCCAGCAGAGGGGCAGGCTTGTCTACTATTTTCAAGGCCAGCATATTAAGAAGAATTTCAAAATGGTACCTAAGGTCATTGGCATACAGCAACTGCACCTCTCGAGGATATTTATTTTTTTCTTTTGGGTAAATGTTGCTGCTCCTTCTAGCAGTGGACGACAGCAGATATAGAGGGAGAGCTGAAATAGTCAAAAATACTACAAAGCCAGAGGGAGCTTTATTAAGATATTGTTCATGTAATAGCATAGGAATCCTCTGCCAAGTGCAGGGTGCTACGGGGTGCCTAAAAGACAATGTACCTTTGTGACGCTCACAGCCCTGCCCTGGGAAGATGGGGGATACTCGGAGCCGGGTCAGATGTTGGGGAGGCAGTCGTGGCCTGGACCCGTTCCGTGCCCAGGGCCGTCACATTAAAAGTAATGGGCTATCAGGGTTGAGTGGTATTTATCGACTACGCCACCTGTGGTGTCTGGTGATGCGCCACCAGCGCTGCTAGCAGTCCTCTGAGGCTGGATGTTATGGCAGCTTGAGATGTTATAACTCCCCACAGGCGGAGCTGGGCCTCAGGGCAGAGGTACGGATGGAGGGAGTAGTAGTAGTGAGGAAGTTCTGGTGCTGTGCGGTGCGGTGTAATAATAAGAGTCCGGAGGCTTAGGGATAGTCTTCCACATCTTTACTCACGGTTTTGGTAAGCAGCGGCAAGGCTTCTCCCTGCTCCTCACGGCGCTCTGCGGCCACCAGAGACGAGGGCTCAGCGCACCCAGGATATTCAGGCACTTCGATCAGGGCCCTCTGAGTGTTCCTAAACTGTCCCTTTCGACCTCTCCTGTCCGTGTATGTGCAAAGGCTGGGTCTCCCTCTGGACTATGCACAGATATAGGGTAAGGCGGCAATTCCGTTCCGCCCGTCACCCGACGGGATCCACTGTAGCCTACCGGGCTTCTCTGACAGAGACGTGAAGTGGCAAAGTCAGATATTGGGGGCCGGTACCCCTCTTGCAGCAGGAGTCCCTCTGGCAAGGCCAGAATGGAGAGTACAGGTGGCGTGCGCCGCTCCGTCCGTGCTCCCTGGGATCCTATTGCTTGTGGAGCTGTCACTATAGCTCCCGACCTTCTTAAGCAAAGGAACTTGACCGGGATAGAGATACTGTTAACTCATACCCGCTCCTCGTGTCAAGGTCAGAGCACGAGGACCGTGCATCTTCAGCACACTGCAGGCTCCTACACAAGGCCGCTGCCAGCTGTAAAGACCACAATCAAAGAACCTTGTGCTTAAGATGGCTGGCTATTATATATGAAACTATGTGTGCAAACTAAAACTGTGTTCTACCCTTCACCCACTACATGGTTACCCTAACTTTTGGTTCCTCTCACTTGTGATCCTGCTGAGGCAGCACTATGGTGCATACTTGCCTCCCATAGGTCAGGAGTGTGTAGTGTTGAATGTAGATTCAGGGTCCTGACCAGTGCACCTTCCTTACCTGGGTGAGGAGACACTACACCTGCTGACAGGCTGCATATCCCCCCTTGTGGCGACCGAACCCTCAGGGGCGCCACACCTTAACTTGGAATTTTTAGTAGAGAGGCTAGAGTGACTAAATAAACCTTTGCCCCAGGTGAAGAAGCGTCTTGGCTTCTTGACATCATCCATAGCCTTGCCAACATATCATCCCAATCTGTAAATAGGTGACGCCTATGTGTTTCATATGGGTGTTCATTGATGAGTAGAGCCCATTTTAGGTTGGTCGTTATCCAAAAATATTTTTTTTATCTCTTAGAGTTATGAAAGTATGATAGGAGCACCAGAAATTTCTTTTCTGGGTGGTTAGGAGTGTGGTGGTGTCAAGCAGCTCAAAGTAGGGACCTCATTTTCTTTTCAATTTGCTGAGTAGATGAAACATTATTGGACGTCGATTGTCCATGGCCACCTGGATGAGAGCTCTACGAACCTTTTACCGCCTGCTGGCAACACCAGCACCTCTTCTGACTGGTAGACCAGGCGCAATGTCATTGATCAATGACGTCGCACTGGGCCTACAGATCAGAAAAGGATCTGACGATGCCAACAAATACAAGGCTATTCACTACTAACATGGTTGCTGGACAATGGTCCTCCAAATTAATTCTGTCTTCTCCATATTGCTTGCAATATTGCGTCAGAGTTACCCAATGGCAACATCTCTCAGAACTATATCAGAAAATGTCCTTTGTGGTTTGTTCAATGCTTGGAGCTTTTCCTTTAAGATCCTACCATTACCTGTCGAAGACTAGGACTTCCAAAGCCCAAGTTAATAATTCATGTTTTTTTTAGACCCATGAAATCACTCACAACAATAATCCTTTAATATATATAGCATATTATTTTCATACCATATTTTAAAGTCTTATTAACTAGGAACAAAAAAATATATATTAGAGGATTAAGCCACTCTGTGTTGAAGTATTTAGGTTGGTTGTTTGATCCTTAAGCATTTTTTGATCCTTGCTAAATTTGCCATGGCCATCAGTCAGAAAGGAAGAAAATGATCATGAGGAACATCATATACACTACGAGACAACGGCTTTCTGCACATGTGATTTACTATTCAAGATGTGCAGCTGCGGAGGAATAGTTGGAGCTCAGCCAGCAGGGAAATACATATAGAGCGGAGCACAGGATAACCTACCTATTTGCTGATATCATGTGTCATCTCAACCTATGACCCCATATACTTGGATGGAAGAAAGTACATGTCTCGTATAGTTTGCTTACCTTCTGAAAAAAATACTGAAAGCCAAACCACAGAGAAAATGGCAACTTTGTTGAGAAATAGGCCAGTCACAGTCAAACATGCTTGTTTATACTGCTCGCCAACAGGGCGACTTGCACATCTCAAAATTTGTTGGCCAACCCCCATCTTTTATACTGGCTGTGATAGTCCCCCATGATTGGCTGTGCTAGACCTTGTGATATAATAGCTGCAGTGCATTATGCGGTAGCCCGCCTGGCCACGCCTAACATCATTAGCCCGCTCTGTGACTCTTCAACAGAATTTTTAATGGACGATCTTTGGGGACCGATCGGTGTTAATTGAATCGCAAACTGTTCCAATTTGCAGGGACCTCGGAAATTTCAGGAAATTCAACTCAAATTCGATTCTACAAGGATCGATCCGATCATCTCAAGTCTGAACCTCTTCATAATGGCTTACCGAAATCTCAGCCTATTAAGAGCTCATGCACACAACCATATAAATCGGACAAGTGCTATCCATGGTTTTGATGGGTAGCACTCGTACCGATGTTATTTTAGGGGCATAGTGCACATGTTTAATCTTGTACTGAGTGGTTAGAGGAAAAATATCATTGACGTATACAATTTTGATCTGAAGGTTGGATCAAAATCGGCAATGTAAGTCTATAGTTTAGTGAAAAACATTAGACTACACTTAGATGACATCCAAGTGTGGTCCGATTTTCAAGAGCTGACTGCATGGAGAAGATGGAGAAATTCCTATCGCGAAATAAGATAAAAAGGGGACATGTCCTCCCAAGAGCGAAGCTCAGTGGAGTTATTCTATTCTACGGAAGCTTTAATTATGTTCGAAAGATCAACACTTGTTAGGCTATTTATACACGGAGTCTTTTTGCGGAGTTTTCGGAGCACAAACTATGCGGAAACTCAAAGTTTTTGAGGAATGTTGACATTGGGAGGAGAATTTGAAGACTTTTCTCTCCAAAACATCCTAAAAAAACCTCTGTGTGCATATTCCTTTACAATGCACATAGAAAACTCATAGTGAGGTCAATTCAGAGTTTCGCCATTACTGCTTCTTCACAGGCCATCACCCCACTACCCCCCTTTCTGTTTAAATAACAATAATAAGCATAAAAAATATATTACAAAATCATCTTAGAAAAAAATTCTACAAACAGCCAAGCTGATGATTAATGTTTATCGGGGAGAGGTCAACAGATTGATTAAAGGTGTAGAGGAACCTTTACTCAAAGGGCCCACAGCAGTCAAATATGTTTTTTGCACTCATGTATTGTTCTTACAAGTTGGTCGGACCATTGTAGGGTTAATCTGTGATTAAAAATATGTCTTTCTTGCAGTCATAAGCGAGAGCGCTCGAATGCCGCCCCTTTCTCTGTCAGCCAAGTGATCTGATTCTGTGACACAGCTGCAGGAGAAGAACATTGCTCCGCTGATAGATAGAGCTTTAGATAAGATTACATGGTGTGCGTGGATCTTGATGACACACTTGTCTAAGCAGCCTTTTAGAGGATAGCCTAATACACATTCTGGAAATACTGCTAATGAATCGCATTTATCTGCCTTTACTTTGAATTATTTGCATTCAGGTTTTGTTTACATTCATGGGTTTATATATATAGACTATGGATCATTTTCCCGATCTGCATATGGAGCTGAAATGAGTTGAGAGTTTGCTTTAAACATGGATCAAACACCTCTTTATGAATTTTTTCAGGCGTCTACAAATGGCAGAATTAAAGGGGGAAAAAAAACACAGATAGGAAAATTTTATATATGGATGTGCTCTTAAAGGAACACTCCAGGCAATGCGTTAAACATTGCGTTATACCTGAGTGGGCGGAGCATGACACGGTTATCCAAGTTATGCTCCGCCCCCTAGGACCGTAACAAAGTTTTATCCTAAGTCATATTGCACGACTCATTAAAGGGTTGATTGTGACTTGTAGGATTGCTGCTTCCAATAGGTGGCGCTATAGAGTTCAAGTCCTCTTTTTTTCTGAAGAGGCAGTTTGCATAAGAAGAACTCAAGAACTGTAGAGAAATTACTTAAGGCTTAGGCTTCACATCTATATAAGTCACCCTTAAACCCTGACGCTGATACTTCTCCACAGTGGTGTACTATAAAATAATGGGGACCTATTTTAAAGATTAACATTTGTCCTTCATTAAAGGGGTTCTGCAGAAGTAAAAAAAATGAAAGAATAAGTCAACACAAAGCAGTTCCTAAGTACTTTCATTTAACAAATCACACTTCTTTTGTTCAGGGAGGCACTTACTATAGAAATGGAATGGTCACTGCCTTTTGCGCTCTTATGTCTTTCTGATTTAATACTGGACAAACCAGAGGTGCTCAGGTAAGAAGAGGCTGCTCACACTGCTGTCCACCCTGTCTATATGATATAATACTGGAGATACCAGGGGTAATGAGGTAAGAATAAGCTGCTCACACTGCTGTCCACCCTGTCTATCTGATATAATGCTGGAGATATCATGGGTAATGAGGAAAGAAGAGGCTGCTCACACTGCTGTCCACCCTGTCTATATGATATAATACTGGAGATTCCAGGGGTAATGAGGTAAGAATAAGCTGCTCACACTGCTGTCCACCCTGTCTATCTGATATCATGCTGGAGATATCATGGGTAATGAGGAAAGAAGAGGCTGCTCACACTGCTGTCCACCCTGTCTATATGATATAATACTGGAGATAGCAGGGGTACTGAGGTAATAATAAGCTGCTCACACTGCTATCCACCCTGTCTATCTGATATAATGCTGGAGATATCATGGGTAATGAGGAAAGAAGAGGCTGCTCACACTGCTGTCCACCCTGTCTATATGATATAATGCTGGAGATATCATGGGTAATGAGGAAAGAAGAGGCTGCTCACACTGCTGTCCACCCTGTCTATATGATATAATACTGGAAATACCAGGGGTAAAGAGGTAAGAATAAGCTGCTCACACTGCTGTCCATCCTGTCTATCTGATATAATGCTGGAGATATCATGGGTAATGAGGAAAGAAGAGGCTGCTCACACTGCTGTCCACCCTGTCTATATGATATAATACTGGAGATTCCAGGGGTAATGAGGTAAGAATAAGCTGCTCACACTGCTGTCCACCCTGTCTATCTGATATCATGCTGGAGATATCATGGGTGATAAGGAAAGAAGAGGCTGCTCACACTGCTGTCCACCCTGTCTATATGATATAACACTGGAGATACCAGGGGTAATGAGGTAAGAATAAGCTGCTCACACTGCTGTCAACCCTGTCTATCTGATATAATGCTGGAGATATCATGGGTAATGAGGAAAGAAGAGGCTGCTCACACTGCTGTCCACCCTGTCTATATGATATAATACTGGAGATACCAGGGGTAATGAGGTAAGAATAAGCTGCTCACACTGCTGTCCACCCTGTCTATCTGATATCATGCTGGAGATATCATGGGTAATGAGGAAAGAAGAGGCTGCTCACACTGCTGTCCACCCTGTCTATATGATATAATACTGGAGATAGCAGGGGTACTGAGGTAATAATAAGCTGCTTACACTGCTATCCACCCTGTCTATCTGATATAATGCTGGAGATATCATGGGTAATGAGGAAAGAAGAGGCTGCTCACACTGCTGTCCACCCTGTCTATATGATATAATACTGGAGATACCAGGGGTAATGAGGTAAGAATAAGCTGCTCACACTGCTATCCACCCTGTCTATCTGATATAATGCTGGAGATATCATGGGTAATGAGGTAAGAAGAGGCTGCTCATACTGCTGTCCATCCTGTCTATCTAATCTAATACTGGAGATATCATGGGTAACGAGGAAAGAAGAGGCTGCTCACACTGCTATCCACCCTGTGTATATGATATCATACTGGATATATCAGGGGTGCTGAGGTAAGAAGAAGCTGCTCACGCTGCTACCATTCTGTCTTTATGATATAATACTGGAAATACCAGGGATGCTGAGGTAAAAAGAGGCTGCTCACACTGCTGTCAGTTCTGTCTATCTGATCTAATACTGGAGATACCAGGAAAGCTGAGGTATAAAGAGGCTGCTCACACTGCCGTCCATCATGTCTTTCTGATCCAATTCTGGAGATACCAGGAGTGCTGAGGTAAGAAGAGGCTGCTCACGCTATTGTCCACCCTGCCTATCTGATCTAACACTGGAGATTCCAGAGGTGGTGAGGTAAGAAGAGGCTGTTCACACTGCTGTCCACCCATTTAATACTTGTTTGTATAGCAACGGGATTTATTTTTGTCTGCTAGAAATATTCAAGGCTAACTATTTTTCAATACCTCTACGTATCTATCTATCTATCTATCTATCTATCTATCTATCTATCTATCTATCTATCAAAAACAGGCAGCACACTATAGGAATATCAAAAAAGTAAGCAAACTTTTAATTTGTCATGTGTGCAAAAAAAGCAAAGTTTGAGCTCTAAATAGAGTTTGTCAAGCTTGGCAAAGCTTTGTTCACTTTCTTGATATTCCTGTAGTGTGCTGCCTGCTTCTTTGTACTTACATGATTAGTTTACTGGGCTGTAACCTGCAGACTCGCACCTATCATCTACTTTTTGTTTTAGCTTGTGTTGCTTCATCTTTTGATCTATAGATATATATATATATATATATATATATATATATATACACAGTTGAAACCAGAAGTTTACATACACTATATAAAAAGACACATCTGCATGTTTTTCTCAATATCTGATATGACATCAGTAAGCCTTTCCGTTTTAGGTCAATTAGGATTATCATAAGTTTTAATATTTGCCAAATGCCAGAATAATGAGAGAGAGAATGTTTTAAGGCATTTTTATTACTTACTGCAAAGTCAAAAGTTTTTATACGCTAAGATTACTATGCCTTTAAACAATTCTGGACTGCCCATATGATGATGCCATGTGTTTGGAAGCTTCTCAGGTTTTTTGGCAACATCTGAGTTAATTAGAGACACTCCTGTGGATGAATTTTAATGCACACCTGAAACACACTGCTTCTTTGTGTAGTATTATGGAAAAGTCTAAAAAATCAGCCAAGATATCAGGAAGAGAATTGTGGACTTGCACAAGTCTGGCTCATCCTTGGGTACAATTTCAAGATACTTGAAGGTGCCTCGTTCATCTGTACAAACAATTATACGCAAGTACAAACAAGATGGGAATGTCCAGCCATCAGCTCAGGAAGGAGACCGGTTCTGTGTCCCAGAGATGAACGTGCTTTGGTCCGACGTGTGCATATCAACCCAAGGACAAAAGCAAAAGACCTTGTGAAGATGATGGTGGAAGCTGGTAAGATTGTGTCAATATCCACAGTTAAACGAGTACTGTATCAACATGGGCTGAAAGGTCGCTCTGCCAGGAAGAAGCCATTACTCCAAAAGAAACATAAAAAAGTCAGATTAATGTTTACAAATGCACACAGGAAGAAAGACCTTAATTTCTGGAGACATGTCCTGTGGTCTGATGAAACTAAAATTGAACTTTTTGGTCATAATGACCATCGTTACTTTTGGAGGAAAAAGGGAGAAGCTTGGAAGCCTAAGAACACCATCCCATCTGTGAAATACGGGGGTGGCAGCATCATGTTGTGGGGTTGTTTTGCTGCAGGAGGGACTGGTGCACTTCACAAATTAGATAGCATCATGAGAACAGAAGATTATGTGACAATACTGAAGCAACATCTCAAGACATCAGCCAGGAAGTTAAAGCTTGGACGGAAATGGGTCTTGCAAATGGACAATGACCCGAAGCATACTTCTAAAATGGTAACAAAGTGGCTTAAGGATAACAAAGTCAATGTTTTGAAGTGGCCATCACAAAGCCCTAATCTCAATCCTATTGAAAATTTATGGGCAAAGCTGAAAAGGCCGGTGCGAGCAATACGACCTACAAACCTGGATCAGTTACACCAGTTTTGTCAGGGGGAATGGACCCAAATTCCCACCAACTATTGTGAGAAGCTTGTGGAAAGATATCCCAAACGTTTGACCCGAGTCATTCAGTTTAAGGGCAATGGTACCAAATACTAATGAAATGCATGGAAACTTTTGACTTTGCAGTAAGTAATAAAATGCCTTAAAACATTCTCTCTCTCATTATTCTGGCATTTGGCAAATATTTAATAATTGACCTAAAACGGGAAAGGTTTATTCTGATTTCATGTCAGATGTTCAGAAAAACATGCAGATGTGTCTTTTTATATATTGTATGGAAACTTCTGGTTTCAACTGTAGATACATATATGTATACATATACTATGTAGAATATATAGAGTATATGTAGATAGATAGATAGATAGATAGATAGATAGATAGATAGATAGATAGATAGATATGGTAGAATATTATAAAAATTGAATATAAAAAGCTAAAAGAGTCATGCAGACCCCAAAATGATGCCAATAAAAGATACAGTTTTCTGCACAAAAAAAACCCAAAGCCCCATACAACTCTATTGACTGAAAAATAAAAAAGTGCTCTTGAATGACAAGCAATAAAAATCAAAAGTGAAGAAGGGCCCACTGACGTCCCAAGGCCTGCATAATGTTAGCGCCAGCCCTGCTCTAGACGTATACCTTCAACAAAGGGATAAAACAAGATATGAACAAAGCCTTATATATATATATTAAAAATATCCAGTCTTTAGTCATCAAAGCCATAGATACACAGTATGTAAGAGTTTCCTGTCTTTCTTTAAAGACAAACTCCTTTTTCTCCTCCTCCCATCAAAATTTTTATTCTCTTAATGCATTGACGTCATCATATTTTATAGCACTGTGTACTTACAATTGTTCATTTTGCCTTTCTACCCAGCTAATTCTTCTCTTTTCTCTACTCTATTAGAATTAGGACTGTCCCATAGGGGTTGCCGTGACGTGGCAGGATGGCTTTTACATTGTTTTGATCGGAATTATGTTAACTAAATACCCTTTATTATTTATTATTGTTTTTGCACTGTGCGATCTGTCCATTTGCTTCCAGTTATTTGGGTATTTTTCTTGTTTTTGGTTTCTCTCTGTTTAGTGGCCTTGTGTGGACATGCATTTGCATTTTGCGTGCACATCAATTTACGTTTCAGTTCAGACCTCCAGGTTTTTTCTTTGCAGTTCGATATGCTTTAGTGCATATAAAAGGGTGTGGCCGCCCTTTGTCTGAGCTGAGACGTTCATTCTGCCTCAGGCTTATGCTTACACTGGGGATCCAGTCTCTCTGCCCTTGTCCATGTGTATGTCACTTGACAAATGGTGGGGTTTTTAATATTAGAGTTATGACTGTCCCATAGGGGTTTTCGTGACGTGGCGGGATGGCTTTTACATTGTTTTGATCGGAATTATGTTAACTAAATACCCTTTATTATTTATTATTGTTTTTGCACTGTGCGATCTGTCCATTTGCTTCCAGTTATTTGGGTATTTTTCTTGTTTTTGGTTTCTCTCTGTTTAGTGGCCTTGTGTGGACATGCATTTGCATTTTGCGTGCACATCAATTTACGTTTCATTTCAGACCTCCAGGTTTTTTCTATGTGGAAACAGGAAGTCTATTGTCCCTGCATGAGTCATCCCCCTCTTCATCTCCTGACCCAGCTGCTGCCTCCTCCCTCTTGCCAAGGACTTTTTCAGTGATGTCTTATGCAGAGAAAATTGACCTCCTGTTTCTACATAGAGCTTAGAAGGATTCAGCTCGTAAGTTTTTAATCACGTGATGTCATAGACCTAATGGAAAAGAGAAGAATTAACTGGGTAGAAAGGCAACATGAGCAATTGTAAGTTCACAGTGCTATATAATTGCCACGGGTGTGTCAGAGGGGACAGACAGTCGCCCTTCAGTGGGTTGCAGGAGATCTCTACGTTTGGCATTTCAGACAGCTTTTTAGATAAGAGACTGTCTTTAGGACCAAACAGCTACCTCTCTCTTGCTAATTAGCTCCCTAGCCTGGGTGTATATATATATATATATATCTGGTGTGTCTGAGAGGGAGTCGCCAGCTATATCCATTTCTACTTGTGAAGCTTAACAGGAGCAGTACTTCGTCCTCTCAGGTGTTTGAGGCTGTGTGCTTATATGGAGTTAAGCCATTTCACCTGTTTTGTCCACCCTTGTTGTCTATAGAGTTTAGTGAAGGTTGACTAGTGCTCATCTCTTTCCATCCCTAGCCGTAGCCATACGCCAGGGAAAGTCAGGGCGAGGCACGCATGCGGCGATTGCTGAGGAGGCAATATAGGGACTGTAGTTGAGACAGGTTGACACTTGACCAGACTAGGAGGTCTCCACTTCCCCCTTTCCCTAGTGTCTGGGCTCCCTTTCCCTTTTCCCTCTGTGTTGCACTAAGTCTTTCCCACACCTGGCGCAACAATAATATGATGACTGCAATATATTAAGAGGATCAAAATTTTAATGGGAGGACCTCTTTAATAAATGCCTATTCCACTGATTATGATTAATACAGTTTTCCTTGTCCCATCAGAAATTCTCCGCATTCCTGGAGATGAAATGAATGAAGCATAAGGAGCTTTCTGTTTCCCGCGCAGGTTCCCTCTTTACACCTCATGCAATAGTAATGACACACAATACTTACATTGTGGCACATAATATAAAAGTTACAGCCAGGGAACACAATATAATGACTTTACTAAGCAAATTGTTCCACCGCGCTGATACAATGAGTATATCTTATGCCGCCAGTCTGCAGACACATTATAATGACATTCACCTCCGATCCTGATAGCTCAGGCAGAGGTGTCAAAATGTTGACATTATACAGTGCATTCACATTCTAGCTACATAAATAAAATGAAGATATATCAAGTCAGCCTCATGTTTTAAAAGTGCATTTTTATTAATAAACCCCGCCGGCTGAAAGCAACAGCTCATCTTCTGCTGGAAGCGAATGACAACAAAGTGTAGTGGTATGGCATTAAATAAGAGGACGCGGAGAAGAAAATACACTGCCTAGATTAATGGTATTTATAAAGCAGAAACCATTTGTATCGAATTCTTTCACGTTGTCACCTACAAGGCCCTGGATCACCAAACAATACAGATTATCGGAGGCGCGGAAGTGGGGGAAAAAGGAAAAAAAATAAATAAAAAGTAAAATGATTGGAAACCAATTGACATTATACGGTAAAATTTAGCAAAAATAAAATCAATATGATTTATAGAATTCAGATGTTTACAGTGGTCGCCAAAAGTATTGGCACCCCTGCAATTCTGTCAGATAATACTCAGTTTCTTCCTGAAAATGATTGCAATCACAAATTCTTTGGTATTATTATCTTCATTTAATTTGTCTTCAATGAAAAAACACAAAAAGAATTGTCCTAAAGCCAAATTGGATACAATTCCACACCAAACCTAAAAAAGGGGGTGGACAAAAGTATTGGCACTGTTAGAAAAATCATGTGATGCTTCTCTAATTCGTGTAATTAACAGCACCTGTAACTTACCTGTGGCACCTAACAGGTGTTGGCAATAACTAAATCACACTTGCAGCCAGTTAACATGGATTAACCCCATAAGCCCCGCGGGTGGTTTGCACGTTAATGACCGGGCCAATTTTTACAATTCTGACCACTGTCACTTTATGAGGTAATTACTCTGGAACGCTTCAACGGATCCCCCTGATTCTGAGACTGTTTTTTCGTGACATATTGTACTTCATGATTGTGGAAAAATTTCTTCGATATCACTTGCGTTTATTTGTGAAAAAAATGGAAATTTGGCGAAAATTTTGAAAATTTTGCAATTTTCAAAATTTGAATTTTTAAGCCCTTAAATCAGAGAGATATGTCACACAAAAGAGTTAATAAATAACATTTCCCACATGTCTACTTTACATCAGCACAATTTTGGAACCAAAATTTATTTTTGTTAGGGAGCTATAAGGGTTAAAAGTTGACCAGCGATTTCTCATTTTTCCAACAAAATTTACAAAACCATTTTTTTAGGGACCACATCACATTTGAAGTCACTTGGAGAGGTCTTTTTGACAGAAAATACCCAAAAGTGACACCATTCTAAAAACTGCACCCCTCAAGGTGCTCAAAACCACATTCAAGAACTTTATTAACCCTTCAGGTGCTTCACAGGAATTTTTTGAATGTGGAAGAAAAAAATGAACATTTAACTTTTTTCACAAAAATGTTACTTTAGACCCAATTTTTTTTATTTTCACAGGGGTAACAAGAAAAAATGGACCCCAAAATTTGTTGTGCAATTTCCCCTGGGCACGCAGATACCCAATATTTGGGGAAAAAACACTGTTTGGGTGCACGACAGGGCTCGGAAGGGAAGGAGCGCCATTTGACTTTTTGATTGTAAAATTTGCTTGAATAATTAGCGGACGCCATGTTGTGTTTGGAGAGCCCCTGTGTGCCCAAACTTTGGAGCTCCCCCACAAGTGACCCCATTTTGGAAACTAGACCCCCCAAGACACCATTATAGATGCATAGTGAGCACTTGGAACCCCCAGGTGCTTCACAAATTGATTCGTAAAAATGAAAAAGTGAAAAAAAAAACACTTTTTCATTTTTACGAATCAATTTGTGAAGCACCTAGGGGTTCCAAGTGCTCACTATGCATCTATAAAGGTGTCTTCGGGGGTCTAGTTTCCAAAATGGGGTCACTTGTGGGGGAGCTCCAAAGTTTGGGCACACAGGGGCTCTCCAAACACAACATGGCGTCCGCTAATTATTCAAGCAAATTTTACAATCAAAAAGTCAAATGGCGCTCCTTCCCTTCCGAAGGGAAGCTCCAATGTTTGGGCACACAGGGACTCTCTAAATGCAACATGATATCCGCTAACAAATTGAGCCGACAATTTGTTAGCGGATATCATGTTGCATTTGGAGAGTCCCTGTGTGCCCAAACATTGGAGCTCCCCCACAAGTGACCCCATTTTGGAAACTAGACCCCCCAAGGCACCTATCTAGATTCATAGTGAGCACTTGGAACCCCAGGTGCTTCCCAAATTGATTCATAAAAATGAAAAAGTGTTTTTTTTTTCACTTTTTCATTTTTACGAATCAATTTGTGAAGCACCTGGGGGTTCCAAGTGCTCACTATTCATCTAGATAGGTGCCTTGGGGGGTCTAGTTTCCAAAATGGGGTCACTTGTGGGGGAGCTCCAATGTTTGGGCACACAGGGGCTCTCCAAACGCAACATGGCGTCCGCTAACAATTTGAGCCGATTTTCCATTTAATTTGTTAGCGGACACCATGTCGCGTTTGGAGAGCCCGTGATGTGCCTAAACAGTGGAGCTCCCCCACAAGTGTCCCCATTTTGGAAACTATACCCCTCAAGGATTTTATTAAGGTGTATAGTGAACATTTTGAACCCAGAGGTACGGCACAGAATTTGTTTACATTAGGTCATCATATTGAATAAGTTGTCATTATTCTTGAGCGCAAGTGCTCGCTACTTGAGTTTGCATCGGGTACTCAGGTATGCACCATGTACAGCGTGTGCTCGAGTGACATGCTCAAGTCCCTGCTCCGCATGTTTCACGGTTATTAGACACCCAAAAAAAAACATGCGGGGATCGCTCGTGCATGGCAGGCAATCCCCGTAAAGTTTTTTGGCCGCGAAGCATATGGGGCAGAGACTCGAGCATGTCACTCAAATACCCACGATACTCAATGCATACCAGAGCACCCGATGCAAACTCAAGTAGCGAGCACTTGCTCTCAACACTAGACGCCATATCGTCATCTTTTTTTCTTACTTTTGAAATAAATCCCAACCCCAGCCCTAACCCTAGCACAACCCTAGCCCTAGCACAACCCTAGCCCTAGCACAACCCTAGCCCCAGCACAACCCTAGCCCCAGAACAACCCTAGCCCCAGCACAACCCTAGCCCCAGCACAACCCTAGCCCCAAACCCAGCCCTAACCCTAGCCCAATCCTAACCCAAGAGTTTATTTTTGACGCCGTTCCTTGTGCGGTATAAGTGATTAGACGACTTTATTCTTCGGGTCGGTGTGATTACAGCAATGCCAGAATCATATGGGGTTTTTATGACTGACAGCTGTCACACACTAAAAAACGCATTTTTTGTAAAATCTAGTTTTTGCATCGACATATTTTGAGAGCTATAATTTTTCCAGATTTTGGCAGACAGTCATTTGACGGCTCGTTTTTTGCGGGATGACTTGACGTTGTTATTGGTGCCATTTTCAGGCACGTGACATTTTTTGATCGCTTTCTATTCTGATTTTTGGGAGGCAGAATAAACAAAAACCAACAATTCAGGGTTTTTTTTTTTTTTTTTATTCTGTTCCGCGTGTGGTAAAATTGATGAGGTAGCTTTATTCTTCGGGTCAGTACGTTTACAGCGGTACCACATTTGTATCATTTTTCTATGTTTTGGCGCTTATACACAATAAAAGCTATATTATAGAAAAAAAAAAAATTTTAGCATCGCTTTATTCTGAGAGCTATAACTTTTTTATTTTTCGGCTGATGAAGCTGTATGGTGGCTTGTTTTTTGCGTGACGAGATGACGTTTTCAGCGGTATCATTTTTATTTATATGCGTCTTTTTGATCGCGTGTTATTCCACTTTTTGTTTGGCGGTATGGTGATAAACTGAAGGGGTTAACTAGTGGGACAGTTTTAAAGGTCAGGTTGTTCCGGACGCGACGATACCAAATATGCGTACTTTTATTGTTTTTTTTGTTTTTTTTTTATAATAATATTTATTGATGGGTACATTATATTTTTATTTTTGGTGTATTATTTTTTTTATTTTTTTATAATATTTTTGCACATTTTTTTTTTTTTTTTCCACTTTCACACAGTTTATACACTTTATTACTTTGTCCCACTCTGGGACTTTCACTTTTTTTTTTCTGATCGCCTGCATGGCACAGGAATGAAGCACCATCCCTATGCCATGAAGGCTGTCAGAAGTGCACAGTGTGAAGATTGCTTGAAGATGCACTGCGCATGCCCAAGCAATCTTCCTGCTCTCTGGTGACCCGGATGTTGTCATGACGACATCGGGTCGTCATGGCAACACCCGGGAAGCCTTTGCAGACTGCGCTGGAAGCCGGAAGAGGAGGTGAGTATACCGATCACCTCTCCTTGCCCCCGCAATGCCGCGATCGACTTCGATCGCAGCATCGCGGGGGTTAATGTGCTGGGAGCGGTGCAGGACCGCTCCCTGCACATAGTACCGGGTGTCAGCTGTGACAATCAGCTGGCACCCGGCGGCGATCGCGCCCGCACAGCCTGTGTGCGCGCGCGATCGCCATGACGTACTAATACGGGTCTGGCTCTTAAGTCCCAGGGCACAGACGCGTATTAGTACGTCAGATGTTATTAAGGGGTTAAAGTTGACTCAACCTCTGTCCTGTGTCCTTGTGTGTACCACATTGAGCATGGAGAAAAGAAAGAAGACCAAAGAACTGTCTGAGGACTTGAGAAACCAAATTGTGAGGAAGCATGAGCAATCTCAAGGCTACAAGTCCATCTCCAAAGACCTGAATGTTCCTGTGTCTTCCGTGCGCAGTGTCATCAAGAAGTTTAAAGCCCATGGCACTGTGGCTAACCTCCCTAGATGTGGACGGAAAAGAAAAATTGACGAGAGATTTCAACGCAAGATTGTGCGGATGGTGGATAAAGAACCTCGACTAACATCCAAACAAGTTTAAGCTGCCCTGCAGTCCAAGGGTGCAACAGTGTCAACCCGTACTATCCGTCGGCGTCTGAATGAAAAGGGACTGTATGGTAGGATACCCAGGAAGACCCCACTTCTTACCCCGAGACATAAAAAAGCCAGGCTGGAGTTTGCCAAAACTTACCTGAGAAAGCCTAAAACGTTTTGGAAGAATGTTCTCTGGTCAGATGAGACAAAAGTAGAGCTTTTTGGCAAAAAGCATCAACATAGAGAGTACAGGAAAAAAAAGAGGCATTCAAAGAAAAGAACACGGTCCCTACAGTCAAACATGGCGGAGGTTCACTGATGTTTTGGGGTTGCTTTGCTGCCTCTGGCACTGGACTGCTTGACCGTGTGCATGACATTATGAAGTCTGAAGACTACCAACAAATTTTGCAGCATAATGTAGGGCCCAGTGTGAGAAATCTGGGTCTCCTTCAGAGGTCATGGGTCTTCCAGCAGGACAATGACCCAAAACACACTTTCAAAAGCACTATAAAATGGTTTGAGAGAAAGCACTGGAGACTTCTAAGGTGGCCAGCAATGAGTCCAGACCTGAATCCCATAGAACACCTGTGGAGAGATCTCAAAATGGCAGTTTGGAGAAGGCACCCTTCAAATATCAGGGACCTGGAGCAGTTTGCCAAAGAAGAATGGTCTACAATTCCAGCAGAGCATTGTAAGAAACTCATTGATGGTTACCGGAAGCGGTTGTTCGCAGTTATTTTGGCTAAAGGTTGTGCAACCAAGTATTAGGCTGAGGGTGCCAATACTTTTGTCTGGTCCATTTTTGGAGTTTTGTGTGAAATGATCAATGATTTGATTTTTGCTTCATTCTCTTTTGTGTTTTTTCCTTGCAAGCAAATTAAATGAAGATAATAATACCAAAGAATTTGTGATTGCAATCATTTTCAGGAAGAAACTGAGTATTATCTGACAGAATTGCAGGGGTGCCAATACTTTTGGCCACCACTGTATGTATAACTTTAATTAAATTTAATGGCGGCCTATTAAAATAATTACAAAACAGGGTATGCACAGTGAAACTTTTCCTGACAAGTTCATTGAAAAATATAGGTTTTCTAAAATAGGAAACCAAGATACATAGAGTATAAAGGGAGTGAAAGTAGGATGGTGTTAGGCCATGTTCACACATTCACTATTTGGTCATTATTTTACATCAGTATTTGTAAGTAAAATCATGAGCGGAACAATCAGATTAAAAGTGTGAGGCCACGTTCACACGTTCAGTATTTGGTCAGTATTTTACATCAGTATTTGTAAGCCAAAATCAGGAGTGGGACAATCATAGGAAAAGTATAATAGAAACACGTCACCACTTCTGTATTTTTCACCCATTTCTGGTTTTGGCTTAAAATACTGATATGAAATACTGACCAGTTATTTAGAACAGGGCCTTATGCAGCGATTAATTCTGGTAATTGCTATTATGTAAGAAGTGCCTAAATTTATTCAAGAAATTCTCATAATCATGAAGGGTATAAAATAAATGAACACTCTGACAATCCTTGGAGATTTTTTTGAAATTCCATGACTGTGAATTTCTTTTGTTCTCACCGGCCGTCGAATGAATTCCAAAAACCTTCCAATTTATATTTAGGGTTGTTCTAACTATGGAAAACATAGTTGAGATACACTGGTGGTCTTCTAAAAAAGGTAGTCTTTTGGAATGGTGGAATGGTTTTACTAGTGGCCCATTAAAATGATTTTGAAATTAAGAAGTACCTTTAGGCCACGTTCACACATTCAGTATTTGGTCAGTATTTGACATCAATATTTCTAAGCCAAAACCACTTCTGTATTTATCACCCACTCCTGGTTTTGGCTTACAAATACTGATGTAAAATACTCACCGAAAGCTGAACGTGTGAACGTGGCCTAATCAGAGAAAATCCTAGCATCCGATGGCTTGCTATGATTTCTCTTGAACATATTGGTCAGGCCACGTTCACACGTTCAGTATTTGGTCAGTATTTGCATCAGTAATCAGATGGGTCAAAAATGCAGAAATAGTGACTTATTTTTATTGTACTTTTTCTCTGATTGTTCCTCACCTGGTTTTGACTTATAAATACTGATGGAAAATACTGACCAAATACTGAACGTGTGAACGTGACATTATAATGTTTCTCAAATTTTGTAACTCTGCTTTTTCTTCTTCTCTGCTGCAGCCCTTTCCAATAAATATTTAACAGGATATAGAAAGCAAAACATTTTTGGAATAAAATCATCCAAAGTTGGGCTGAAAAATAGTCTTCTACAGTGGTGGTTTTTGCAAAGAAGAAGCCTATATACATAACGTATGAAGGAAATGACTGGCACAGAAAACTTGGTTTAGATATTCTGGTGGTTTACTTGAAATACTAAGTAAGTAATGTCTTGTACATATAGTATAATCCAATAATTTTACAATAGAAGAGCACTTTTCGGGAACCGATCCCAGCACCCTATGGCTTCACAGACTATTAGTATGATCTCTTCCTGGACATCTTGGCTACAGTGTTCCTCAAATCTTGTAGATTTACTGCTTCCCAAATCAAAACCTATCAGATAATGTATATGACTCTCATACATCTCATTCTTACACTTATCTTCAAGTGATTCCATATTGCTAGGATCCTCCATCTTTTGATCACTGCTGGTCCAACCTTTGGAAGCCCACCAATCCTAACAATGAAGAGGGCGGCTGTGGTGCTGCTCCAAAATTATGACCCATTCACAGTTTTTTTCTCTTCATAAGAATATGTGCACATGGAATCCACCTAAAAAAGCTCCACAAAGGGGCCTCAAAAATGTAATTTTGACATTGTCCTGTCTTGTGCCACTTCTTTTAACTGCTTCAGGATTCAGGAACTCTGGAAAAGAAATGTCATTCTCATTCTTTGGGTGGCTTCTATACTCAAAGCGTAGAGCAAAAGCCGTCTCTGGTGGAGCCGCAGTAAGAAATACAGTAGAGCCGCCGGCAAATCCGCCTCAGGAAAACAACCATCAACATTTTCCTGAGTCTTCCTCGCCTGGTAAAACTCAACTGCTTTGCAGGTGTCTAAGTAATGCCATCTGCTCATACCCTAAGAGTATTTCCAGGCACCTGCTCAAAATGGCTTAATTAAAATGAATAGAGTCAGCCGTAGTTCCCTGCACAATAAGAAGCTTGAGGGTCGGTGCAGACAAGCGTGTTATCAGTCCGAGTGAGACAAAAAATCGAATCGCACCCTGACCAATATTATGCTATGGGGTCATCAGATATGTCAGATTTTTTCCTTGGACCAAGCCAGAAAAAAATCTCTGCATGCTTCAGTTTGATCCAATATTCAGATCGCACCTGGTCATTGAGCTCGTGGAAACCATCTGATTTTAACGGACTAACACAATGGAGAAGATGGAGAAATCTTTCCTCCATCCTCTCCTCACCTGAGAGAATCGGTTCACACTCTGATCAAACTCTGATCAGAATCTGTTCAGAGTGTGAGTCGCATAATTGCCCCGAATCTCCCAGAAGAGAGAATATACACTCGTCTGTACCTGCCCTATTTCTTTGAATTGGTAAGGGACCGGTGTCGAAGGTCAGAAGGACAATGATCGTTAATACTGACAAATCCTAGACATATGTCGTTACTTACTAAGATGAGAATACCCCTTTTAGGTGGTTTGGCTTTGAATCAATTATTGAAACTTTATTTTCAAAATTTTTGAAAGTATCATCACTACTTTCCTGAAATCGTCTGATAAATAAAAATTTACTGGTGTGTTTACGTAGACAGTAGATAATAATCCCCCAAAAATTATACTTTAAAAATTACTTACACTGTGTGCAGAATTATTAGGCAAATGAGTATTTTGATCACATGATACTTTTTATACATGTTGTCCTACTTCATGCTGCATAGCCTTGAGAGCCTACTACCAATTAAGTAAATCTGGTGATGTGCATCTCTGTAATGAGGAAGGGTGTTGACTAATGACATCAACACCCTATATAAGGTGTGCTTAATTATTAGGCAACTTCCTTTCCTTTGGCAAAATGGGTCAGAAGAGAGATTTGATGGGCTCTGAAAAGTGCAAAATTGTGAGATGTCCTGCAGAGGGATGCAGCAGTCTTGAAATTTCCAAACTTTTGAAGTGTGACCACCGAAGAATCAAGCGTTTCATGGCAAATAGCCAACAGGGTCGAAAGAAGCTTGTTGGCCAAAAAAGGCGCAAAATAACTACCCATGAATTGAGGAAAATCAAGCGTGAAGCTGCCAAGATGCCATTCGCCACCAGTTTTGCCATATTTCAGAGCTGCAACATTACTGGAGTATCAAAAAGCACAAGGTGTGCGATACTCAGGGACATGGCCAAGGTAAGGAGGGCTGAAAAATGACCACCTTTGAACAAGAAACATAAGATAAAACGTCAAAAATGGGGCAAGAAATATCTTAAGACATATTTTTCAAAAGCTTTATGGACTGATGAAATGAGAGTGACTCTTGATGAGCCAGATGGATGGGCCAGAGGCTGGATCAGAAAAGGGCAGAGAGCTCCACTCCGACTCAGACGCCAGCAAGGTGAAGGTGGGGTACTGGTATGGGCTGGTATAATCAAAGATGAACTTGTGGGACCTTTTCGGGTTGAGGATGGAGTGAAGCTCAACTCCCAGACCTACTGCCAGTTTCTGGAAGACAACTTCTTCAAGCAGTGGTACAGGAAGAAGGCGGTATCGTGCAAGAAAAACATGATTTTCATGCAGGACAATGCTCCATCACATGCATCCAGCTATTCCACAGCGTGGCTGGCCAGTAAAGGTCTAAAAGAAGAAAAAATAATGACATGGCCCGCTTGTTCATCTGATCTGAACCCCATGGAAAACCTGTGGTCCATCATAAAATGTGAGATCTACAGGGAGGGAAAACAGTACACCTCTCGGAATAGTGTCTGGGAGGCCGTGGTGGCTGCTGAACGCAATGTTGATCGAAAACAGATCAAGCAATTGACAGAATCTATGGATGGAAGGCTGTTGAGTGTCATCATAAAGAAAGGTGGCTATATTGATCACTAATTTTTTTTGGTTTTTGTTTTTGCATGTCAGAAATGTTTATTTCTAAATTTTGTGCACTGATATTGGTTTACCTGGTGAAAATAAACAAGTGACTTGGGATTATATTTGGTTTTTATTCAGTTGCCTAATAATTCTGCACAGTAATAGTTACCTGCACAAACAGATATCCTCCTAAGATAGCCAAATCTAAAAAAAAACCCACTCCAACTTCCAAAAATATTAAGTTTGGATATTTATGAGTCATTTGGATTGATTGAGAACATAGTTGTTGATTAATAATAAAAATAATCTTCTAAAATACAACTTGTCTAATAATTCTGCACACAGTGTATTTATACAGTATTTTAGCCTCAATTGTGACAAAACATGTGTTTTAGCATTAAAAGTGTTCTCTATATATTTTTTTCCCAGGAAATAACAGATTAGTCTACATTGGACGGATCATCATTTTTTAGATGAAGGTCTCTTCTCAGGACATATTTGTAAGGATGTCATGTTGAACCTCACTTTAATCATGTGTCCTGTCATTTTCCAGGATAACAAATTCTGCAATCCAATATTCTCCATTAACTATATTGCTGCTTAAGCTGAAGGCTTCTTAATAAATGTTCAAACCAAATTCAGCCTTCAATAGAAATTGGAAGAGTCGTGTTACACATTAGTTAATAGTTGAATCTTAATGACACACCGGACATACACATCTGAGTGGTGAATCTTTACCTGATCTAATACGAGAGCCCCTGTGATCGCTGGAAATCATTGACTCTGCACTTATTGACATTGCTGAACACAAGAACGAGGGAAAAAAATTGTCCCACAAGGATAATGCTGACTTGGAGAATCTATGCATTTTGTGGTGGACCTGTGGCTTGCTCAGATGTCCTAGTTCATTAACTGGATGCTAACCAGATATTAACCATTTTTACGTCTTATCACAGAAATACGTAGGCAAAGTTGGTAGCCTACGTTAGGTTGTATTGGACAGTGTAGTGTACTCCGTAAGAAGCTAAATGCTATCTGAGAAGAAAGAAGGGTTGGCCAAGGAAGGAAGACAATGCCATATCCAAATTGGACCGGTAGCATGAACTAGCACCAGAAAAGCCATGGTGCCCCCTGCATGGCATTGTTTTATATTTTCAGTAGTGATGAACGAGTATGTTCTGTTAACCCTTTAGGCAAGCATGCTCGGGTGCTTGCCGAGTATCTTCAGCGTGCTCGAGTGTTATGTTTTAGTCACTCCATGCTTATGATTTGCAACTGTTTGACAGCTTTAATACATATGAGGAATGCCTAAGAAACAGGCATTCCTCGCATGTATTAAAGCTGTCAAACAGTCGCAAATCATGAGCACGGAGTGACTAATACATAACACCCGAGCACGCTGAAGATACTCGGAAAACACCTGAGCAGGCTCGTAAATCTCGAGTAACGAGCATGCTCGCTCATCACTAATTTTCAGTTTAAAATCTAGATAAGTAAAATAAAACAGAAGACAGGCTTAGGCCATGTGCCCACGTAGCGTTTTTGTAGCATTTTTGCAGCGTAAACGCTTGTAAAACAGTCGGCCATGCAAAGCAATGTGAATTCGGATGTGCTGTGCACATGATGCGCTAATTTGCGCGCCGAATTCGTATTGCGTTGCAAAACGCAGCATGACCATTTCTACCGCGATTACTCTGCAAATTCGCGGCCATTGAGGAACATTGAAAAGCAGAAAACCCGCAGGTATATGTGGATTTGCTGCGTTTCAATTAAAGTCAATGGCCGCGAATGTGCAGCGTAATCGCGGTGCGTGTGGTACCAGGGATGAAGAGGAGACTACAACTCCTCTTCATCCCGGCTACCATGCAGTGAAAAAAAGAAATAAAAAAGTTAAAAATAAACAAAACCTGTAAATTCACCTCTCCGGCGGCCCCCGGTCTGCTCCCGCCCACGTCCTCTCTCCTTGGCGTCCCGTGATGTACTGTCAGGACCTGCGGTGACGTCATTTAGTCACCTGATGGTCACGTGACCGCTGACGTCGGCGGTTAGGTGATGGTTGCGTGACCATCAGCTGACTAAATGACGTCACCGCAGGTCCTGACAGTACACCGCGGGACGCCGAAGAGAGAGGATCGCAGGATCGCCGCCGGGAGCAGACTGGAGGAGACCGGAGAGGTGAGTAATATACAGGTTTTTTTTTTACTTTTAACGTTTTAATTCTCTTTTTTTTACTATAGATGCCGCATTTAAAGCATCAGTTGTTCACACATTATAAATCCATGCCGGTTGCATGGATTTATATTGTGTGACCTAGTTGTCAAGCACTTTTCCAAATGATGCTCAAAATCGCTTGGAAAACTGCTTGAAAAAACGCATGCGAAAACGCATGTAAAAACGCTGAAAAACGCTTCTCTCTGGCAGAAAAAACGCATGTAAATCTGCACGCGTTTTTTTCTGCCAGAGAGAGGCAAAAACGCTTTGCATCAAATCTGCTACGTGGGCACATAGCCTTAGACTGCCCTCTGAACCAGTTTTAAAGAGGACTTGTCACTTGCCAAAAAAATATACTGTATATATTTTACCTGGTGTAAATGCCACTGTTCTCCTCAATCCCGCATTACTGTTCTTTTGTTTCTACACCTCTCTGTTCCTGATATATTGCCTCCTCTTCATTGTATGCGAATTTAGTCATGATAGCCAATTAGGCATGGTTTTCATGAGAAGAGTTGAAGACCATGCCTTATTGACTAATAGCATTGGATCTACATAAAAAGAAGAGAGGGCAATATCTTAGGAGCAGAGGCTCCATTCTCAGGAACAGTGAGAAGCCCAGTGTTCCTTTAAAGTTATTCCCTTTGTTAGAAGTTAGCTCTGATGGAAAGGTGGTAACTTATAATGATGGGGCTTAACCCTTTAAAGGGTTTTGTAATGTTCAGTCTTCAGGGTGGTACTACTGCCCAGCTTCCTGCCTTCCTGCTTGAATGTCTTCCTCATGTCTTCCTGGCAAGTTGTGGTTTGTTCCTGATTGATCGATAGTTGGGACTAGCGTCAAGGTTGTGCCACTGGCACAAACTGTCCGCTCTCTGAAGCTGCAAGTCAAGACAGCTTAGCCTTAGCATCATGGATACTGAAGTTGGCCCATTCGAGCAATCCGGCCAGCTTCAGAGCAACACTTACAAGCGTTTTAGAAAAGAGTTTTAAGAACTGCATTTCTTGCTCAGGGGACCGGCCACCACCGAGACCAGTCATCCATCTAATGTGTAAGTCATCCATCTATTGTGTAATGTTCCTTCTGTTGATGGAGAGAAAGATCAGACATGTTTAGTAGCAGTGACGAATCCTTTAGTTTCTCTGGAAGTCTCTTCCCAATTGAAAACACATGCACACTTAACGGATCTAAATGTGTTTGTGTGTAGGTGATCTGCAGGACTGTTGGTTCAACGAGCATTCATGGACAGCTAGCTACAATGTATAGGCATCACCTTTAGGTATTGCATGATCTTCTTTTGCTCATGTGTCAGATATTGCAGATAACGTTAACACAACAGACCCAAGGAGACTATGCAATGCGATACAGACATCCAGTGGTTCACTACAACAAAACTGCCAAGTTGAACCTTCATGAGAACCATAGTCTTTGCTTTTTAGAACAATTTCAAAAATTAGGCCAATTCAATTTTCAAACCCCACCTACTTTGTGATATTCATCCCAAAGATCATATGTTTCAGTGCATTTGTATTCAGATTAATTCACATGATGATTTGCAAATTGCTTTAATTTTGTGAGATCCTTGTAGGCATCTATTGTGGACTGCAGATATGCTACAGTGAACAAGCATTGCATTACCCGCTATGAGAGGAATTGACTGTGAAAATCTCCAGATTACAATTTTTGGCTCATGTGTCCCCGTTGCATGCTCCAGGTTCTCAGCTTGGCTGAAAACAGATGGCCGGTGCCCATGGGACTCACTGCACTAAGCAAGGGTCAAGAAGACAGCAATTACGTTTTTGCAGTTTACAACTCTGCTGTAGTAAACTTATTGTGACCAATGAAAGGAAAGAGTATAGAAAATCTTTACTGTTTGGATGTATTAAGAGAGTATTATGAAGAATGGTGTCTGAAAACATTTGCTATTCTGTTTTACCTCTACTGTTTCTAGCCATCATCATTACACGAATTAGCTATAGACCTCTTCTACCCAAGACTTTACAAATCTGAGATTGTCTCTACAAAAAAACTGAATTTAAAAGCTAAAAAAATTTAAAATACCATCTACTAAAAGGGTTTCCCAGGAGGAGAACCCTGCTTTATGCCATATTAATACATATGGACCCTCTTCTATTGGCCAAAGCCATTGAAAATTGCAGGTTAAACTCTAGAAGGTTCATCGCAACCATGTACAGATGTGTCCACCATTACCTCTTTGTGGATTTTTGATAAGGATTCTATAGATTTCTCAGTTCTATGCAATATCATGACATGGTGGCGAAACTCTTGCCTCATCGCAAACATTGAGTGGCCACATATGATATGGACACATATAACATAATCATCTCCCCACAGTTTGGTGAAATCATGTTCTTTTAAAGCTGCTCATATCATGCCACACATCTCAAGCCAACAAAAATTGCAACACCCTTTGAACAACCCTTCCATATGCCTCATTGAGTGAATTAGTAGGATTAATCTCTCTCTTTCCCCTTGCAAATTAAATTCATACTCCATCACCTTTCCAGACCCAATTGATTAATATACTTATAAACTCTCCTGAAATGGCTGGGAAGCACCTGGAACAATTGGAAACCTTCAGTACTCTTTGAAGAGCTGGCAGGTCTTTGGCAGGCGCCAAAACCTGGAGGAATCTCTCAAAAAGTAGCATCTCCTTCTATATGCTAAGCTTGGATGTTTTGTCATCATAATGGGACTTTTGGTTCATTTTCAAGAGTAATGAATACTGTATTTTTGACCCTAATACCCTGGTGCTTGGAAGTTTTGTGAACTATTGAAAATTTTCCATATTTCTTCAAAAATTTTACCTAAAACTACATCAGATTTCCACACAAGTCCTAAAAGAAGATAAAGAAAACTATATAAAACAAATGAGTCAAAAATATTAAACTTTGTCATTTTTTATTGAGGAAAATGATCCAATATCACATGTCTGTGAGTGGTAAAAATATGTAAACCTTTAGGATTAGCAGATAATTTGAAGGTGAAACTAGAGTCTGGTGTCGTCAATCAATGGGATAGCAATGAGGTGTAAGTGGGTGACCTGTTTTATTTAAAGAACAACACTGTATCAAAGTATGATCTTCATAACACATTTGTGGACGTATATCAAGGCTCTAAAAAATTTGGACTCTACAAATCTACAGTCAGATAGATTGTGTACAAATGGACGAAATTCAAGAGTAGTATTACCCTCTCCAGGAGTGGTCAGACAATAAAAATCACTCCAAGAGCAAGGTGTATAATAGACTAAGCGGTCACAAAGGAACCCATGGTAACCTATAAGCAACTAAAGGCCTTTCTCACAATAGCTGTTAATGTTTGTGAATCAGAAGGACATTGAATAGGGTGCATTGCAGAATTGCAATGAGAAAGCCACTGCTCCCTAAACATAGCATTTATCTTGACAAGCAAGGAGGCTATTTGAAAAATATTTTGTGGATGAAAGAGACAAATATAGAGAATTTCGGTTTGAACGAGAACCGTTATATTTGGAAAAAAAAACAATTCATGACTAAAAACCTAAAAAATGGACAAAGTCTAATATGTTTATTCATTTATTTGATTTTTTCTCTTTACCTACTTTTAGGACTTGTGTGAAAATCTGAGGTAGTTTTAGGTCAAATTTATCACTGTATATCTACTATAAATACCATTTTTTACCAAGTATAAAACAGCCACGGCAAGTAGTTCTCATGCCTTTCACAGACAAAAAATAAGTATAAACCAAAATGACAGGACTCATCTGCTGTATATAATCATCATTAAACTTTTACAACAGTTTTCCCGTTAAAGCAGAAATGCCGCTTCCCAGCACTTGTGTATGTTTTGTTTTATGTATTTGATGTATTCAGTTTTTACGCTGTTCAATAAACTATTAATCCTTGCTGGTAATGCTGCTGAGACTTTGACTGTGTCTTAAAGGGGTTCGCATGACATAATTTCTCAAGAGGGCATAGTAATTTCCAAGTTTTGGAATGCCTCCTTAAAATTACCCAAAATATAGACGCTCACTCTAAAGCGTGTGTCTGTATGAGCCGTTACTTCTGGCTCTGCAAATCTCGTGTTTCGCTGTGTCTAAGGCTTCCTCCTTGGGCATGCACAGTGCGCTGATGATGATGAGGAGCATACACCTGACTTACAGCCCATTGTCAAGGAGGCACAGTTTTGCAAACGGCAAGCTGTGACGCACTCACGTCCAAATGTACGTGATAACATGATTAGTGGGATGATTAGTCTGGGGAGAACAACATCCCCATGACTAGTCACCCACTAATTAATATGTCACAAGCCGACTTGTACTTTTTTTTGCCATATACAGTGACCAATAACACTATAAAAGGGTCTGCCATAAAGGACAAAGAAATAGCTATATGGTAATGGATTGGGGGGCCTGGAGAAGCTGTCAGGTTGCCTTTAAAGCAGTTACATGACATAGAGAAAATAATTTGGTGATATTCATTGATTTCCATGGATTGATTTTTTGGCCATGCTCTGTGATCTGCGTAGAGATCATTGTGCAGGGAGGGGAGAAGGAGAGTTGTGGCCATCACTTAAAAAATCACTAGTATTATAAACATGCTGTCAAGGGTGTGTCAGATGTGACAGACAGTCGCCCTGCAGTTGGTTGCAGGAGATCCCTTCGTTTGGCATTACAGACGCCTACTTAGCTGTCTCACTCTAAGACCCAGCGGCTACCTCCCTCCTGCTCTAATTGACAATCAGGCCTGGGTGTTTAAATACTTCCTGGTTGCTACACAGAGGTGCTGGTGATATTCACATGACCTCTTTTGAAGTCTTGGGGCAGTTCTTACTTCCTCTCTGATGCTAAGAGGACATGTGTGCCATCTCTCTGAAGTCGACTCAAGCTAAGCTACTTCCCCTGTGTCTGTCTCCCCTTGCTGTCTTTAGTTGTTAGTGGGGATCGACTAGCGCTCATTCCCCCAAACCTATCCAAGGCAAAGCACTAGGGAAATACAGGGATAGGTTGCTGTGCGGCAATTAGTGAGGAACCAATATAGGGTCGGTAGGGGGGGACAGGTTGATTGCAGATCAGCCTAGGAGGTCTCCACTTCCCCCTTTCCCTAGTGTCTGGGCTCCCTTCCCCTCATCCCTTCGTGTCACACTTTGTCTTTCCTACACTGTGCATGACACATACCTGCCAACATATAGTCCTAGGCCTCATGCACACGTCTGTGTTACACGTATGTGTTTTATCCGGTTTTTTTCATGAATAGAACACTTTCTCATCACAGTCTATGGGGCTATTCACAGGTCCATTATTTTTCTGGTATCACAGATGAAAAGGGCCAATACAAGTCTATGGGTCCGTAAAAAACAAGTAAAGCACACAGATGGCATCCATGTGCTGTCCGTATTTAACAATGCAAAGAATAAGAGATTCTTTGCAATTTATTTATTTATCCATCCATGAAAAATACTGATGAAACACTGATAGGAAAAACAGACACACAGACCGGACACTGATGACACACTGATCCAAAGCCCTGATGACACCCGTATCATGTATTCATGGACGTGTGAGTGAGCCCTTACTGCTGCTCATCCAGGGGGTTTCTACCTGAAGCATGCCCTCTTTCTACAAACCACTGCCTCTTTTACAAGCCTTGCCTCCTCCATGCCCCATTTCCCAACCCCTGAATTTACGATTAGATGTCTGAAGTCCTATCTAATGATGGAGCATCCCATTGTCATTCAGAAAAAAACTTTTGGAAGTGAAGGTTTCATGAGGCTCGGGCAGCACTTGGAAGATTTGCCAAGTCTTTCTGCAATTCTGGAGATCTCCTCTTATTTCAGTAGCCTCCTTGACATTTTAGGAGTTTGTAGTTCTAATTATAAATAGCAAATTCTAAATGTGACAGATTCTGCCCAGAACATTCAAGTCTTGAGTGGGTCACCCTATGTAGAGGGCAATTATAAACATGTCCGTTTTTCGCGTACAAGTGCAATCCGTGTTTTTCACGGATAGCACTGGTACCTAAAATAGTGAATGGGGACATTCGCATGTCCGTGACGTTTGCGGAAATATGCAGAGCTATGTCTAATATTTATCTGAGCATCGGGTCAAAATCGGTAATGCAAGTCTATGGGTCTGTGAAAAAATAGGACTCTGGCCAAGCTCTGATGACACTGATAAAAAAAAAACTGATGAAACTTGGACCAAACTCTAAAGGTAAAAACTGACGCTCTGGCCAAGCTCTGATGACAAGCTAATTAAAAAAGAACCTGATGAAATTCGTCCCAGACTCTGTAGGTAAAGAAGGACACTTTAGCCAAGCTCTGATGACACTCTGATAAAAAAAAAAAAACTGATCAAACTCCAACCAAACTCTGAAGGTAAAAACTGAGACTCTGGCCAAACTCTGATGAAACTCTGATAAGAAAAAAACTGATGAAACTCGGACCAAACTCTGAAGGTAAAAACTGACACTCTGACCAAGCTCTGATGACAAGCTAATTAAAAAAGAACCTGATGAAATTCGTCCCAGACTCTGTAGGTAAAGAAGGACACTTTGGCCAAGCTCTGATGACACTCTGATAAAAAAAAAACTGATGAAACTCCAACCAAACTCTGACTCTGAAGGTAAAGACGGACACTCTGGCCAAACTCTGATGACACTCTAATAAAGAAAACTGATGACATGCGGACCAAACTCGGAAGATAAAGATGGACACTCTGGCCAATCTCTGAAGACATTGATAAAAAAAAACTGATGAAACTCGGAACAAGCGCTAAAGGTAAAAACTGACACTCTGGTCAAACTCTGATGACACTTTGATGAAAAAATAACTGATCAAACTCCAACCAAACTCTGAAGGTAAAGACGGACACTCTGGCCAAGCTCTGATGACAATCTAATAAAAAAAACTGATCAAACTCGGACCAAACTCTGAAGATAAAGATGGACACTCTGGCCAAGCTCTAACGACACTGATAAAAAAAAACTGATGAAACACCAGCCAGACTCTGAAGGTAAAAGCTGACACTCTGGCCAAACTCTGAAGACACTGATATAAAAAAATGATGAAACTTGGAACAAACTCTAAATATAAAAACTGATACTCTGGCAAAGTTCTGATGACATTCTGATAAAAAAAACTGATGAAACTCTAATCAAACTCTGAAGATAAAAATGGACACTCTGGCCAAGCTCTGAAGACACTCTGCTAAAAAAAACTGATGAAACTCCAACCAAACTTTGAAGGTAAAAACTGACACTCTGGCCTAACTCTGCTGAAACTGCTAAAAAAATTGATGAAACTCAGACCAATTTTCTTGCACAAGAAAATCATTGATGTCTGAACGAGTCCTTATAATGATATAACTAATGTATTTTGGATTCTAAGATGATACATTTTGGTGTTTTTGACCCATCGCTGGCTCCATTACAAACATTTCATAGAAAGATTGTGCAGCTATGGAAGCCAGGTGAGCTGCTGGCATATTCCGGGAGAGCTGCACACATGCTGCAGGGTGTCTGACTCCAGACATGCTGTAACATGATAATGATCTTGTTGTGAATTATATGAGCGACATGATACGGCATGTAACCAGACATCTGACATTTATGTTAGTTCTTACATGACGACGTCATGTGTTCGGTAGGAATTAATAGGGGATTATTTGCTTGGAGAGGGTAACATGTTTATTTAATAGCTCGCTGCTGCCATCCACTCAACACGGAGGATTAGGCGGTAATAGAATGGCGTTAGACTAAAAAAAGAGCTCCGAGGTCACGTGTTGGCTGATGTTTGGCATTCTCACTCCACAAACATATTGAACTCTATTTCCATTCTATTTTTTGATTAAACAGTTTCTGGTTATATGTAGTCGAAGCTCAACCTTTTATCGCTTTTGCCATTTTTTGGCCTTTTTGATGCAAAATTTTGTTCTTATTTTTGTTTTCATCCCCACCTTCCAAGAGACATAACATATATATAAATATCTCCCGAATCCGCACATTCCTCAGCCAAGACTCTGCAAAAACATTAGTGCACGCCCTCATCATCTCCCGCCTCGACTACTGCAACCTCCTGCTCTGTGGCCTCCCTTCTAACACTCTCGCTCCCCTCCAATCTATCCTAAACTCTGTTGCCAGACTAATCCACCTGTCCCCCCGCTATTCCCCGGCCTCTCCCCTCTGTCAATCCATTCACTGGTTCCCCATTGCCCAGAGACTCCAGTTCAAACCCTAAACTTGGTCTCCCGGTACTTACCTGCACACAACCTCCGATCCTCACAACATCTCCTTCTCTACTCCCCTCTTATCTCCTCTTCCTAAAATCGCATACAAGATTTCTCCCGTGCTCCCCCCCCCTACTCTGGAACTCTCTACCCCAACAAATCAGACTCTCGCCTACCATGGAAGCCTTCAAAAGAAACCTGAAGACCCACCTCTTCCGACAAGCCTACAACCTGCGGTAAACCTCACTCCACCATACCGTTGCACGACCAGCTCCACCCTCACCTACTGTATCTTGTAGACTGTGAGCCCTCGCTGGCAGGGTCCTCTCTCCTCCTCTACTAGTCACTGACTTGTATTGTTCAAAATTATTATAATTGTTTCTGCTATGTATACCCCTTTCAAATGTAAAGCGCCATGGAATAAATGGCGCTATAATAATAATAATAATAATAATAAAAAATAATAATAATAATATATTTGTTTATTTAACAATGGCTTGCAGAATTTTTGTCCGATATCTTTGGTCTTAATGGAACAATTCTGGATACCAGATATCAGAGGGGGATTTTCTTGTGGAACGAGCTGTAGTTTTTGGTTGGCAAAATTTGGGGGTAATTTTTTTTCTACTAGTAAAAATCACATAGTAACTTTGTTCTGTGAGTTAGAATGATTACAACAATGATACAATTAGAATTGTTTCATGATTTCTACTGTTGCACAGTAAAAACACTTAAAGAAAATTGTTTTTGTGACGTATTCAAAGTCAACTGAGCTGTAATTTTTCTTGGTTCCATTTTGGAGATCATAAAACCTTTTTATCTTTCAAACATTTTAATTTTTTCAGTTTGTTTCAGTCTAATATGGGGATCGGATCATCACTCATATAACAAATTGCAATATTTCAGTATTACAGTATATTATCACCTTTAAAGGGAATCTTTCAGTAAGAGATTTAAATCCATCGACACCTTTATATCTCCTATCTGTTGCTGCATTCTCTAGAAATTAATATTTTCATTCATATGCAAATGAGGTTTCAAGTGCTCTAGGCATCATAGAGCACTTCACAAAGCCTCTAGACTTTGTTTCCCTGCCCAGCAACAACCTCTTTAGCTTGATTGATGGCTCACTGTCTGTGTGATGTCACGTACCATGCAAGGAAATTAGACAATGACCTATCAATTATGCTGAAGAGGTTGCTACTAGTGCAACCTGGTGCTGGTGCAAACTCCAGAGGCAAAGGCTCGGGAAGTGCTCTGTGATGCCCAGAGCACTTAAAACCTCGTTTGCATATGAATTCAATGCTAATTTCTTGGGATGGCAGCAACAGATAGAAGATATACGTAAAGGTGTAGATGGACTTTTTTTTCAAAGATCTGCATGCCCAGATATGAGGTTTGGGAGGGGAGAGGGGTTTTATCCTATTGACAGGTTACCTTTAAAGGCAATAATACACTGTAATACTTTAAGTGCTAGGCATCATTGAGAGATTGTTTTTTTTTCATGTACGAGAATAAAACCAGAGGTGTATTTAGATTTTCTGGCACCCAGGGCAAGAATTCAGTTTGGCACGTCGCATCCCCCTACCCCAAGCACATATGCGCTTTGCACACTTAGTCACGTGCCAACTACATGCTCTCCCTAATTCTCTCAATGTTCAGCGAAAAACTGAGAGAAGCAGGAAGAAAAGATCGTTGTCACGTGACCGTAAGTATGAAAATCGCATATGAGTGAAGTGGCCATGTGATGACTGCTAGAACCAGCAAGCAGAGACGAATCCTGACAGTGAGGATATTACACACTGTTAGGATTGGCTACAGGGTTTCATTTTATAATTAAAGGGCTTGTCCAGGTTTGAAATGAAAGTCTGCAGTCACTCCAGGTGACTGCAGGCTTCTGAATCCTCACATACACAGCACACCTTTAAGATTCTCCCTTGCCGGTGGCAAGAGTGGAAGGTCATGTCAGCACAAGTATGTGATTTGTATACTTCTGGCCACATTCCGACTAGACGTGTCTGGCCTCGCTCAATTCATTTTCATTGAGTGAGAACACGCATGTCTAGTTGGCACGTGCCAGCATGTATGCAAATTGCCGGCACCAAACAATCCTGACAGCGTGCAGTGCGCACTGTGAGAATTCAGAAGTCTGCAGTCACATACAGTGACTTCAGACTCATCACAAACTTGTACAACCCCTTTAATGCTCCTAACATAAATAAAAATACAAGAATTAGTCAGTATCACAAAAAATTTTTTACATCCAGGTACCTGATAGATGACATTGTCTCTGGAGTCGTTCTCTTTCTTTTCTTCCTCTTGTCCAGACTCCACGATGAGTTTTCTCATCCACAGCTCGTCTATGCAGTCTTCCATCTTCTCCGGTCTTCTGCAGCACATACCCACATGATGCCCTTAAAGATAGCAGAGTTATTATAAAGCTCCTGAATAAAAATATCTGCCCTATGCTGGGCCCCAGAATGAATATTTGCCCCTCAATATATTCCATGCACAAAATATGATCCCCACATTGTCCCTTTTATGTTACGTGCCCTCCACACTGCCCCCTCCTTTCCATACTAGGCCCCCTCTTCACACTGTCCTCTCACACTGTACCTCTTCGCTCCTCATACTGCCTCCTCACACATCCAGCCAACTCACCATACTGTGTCCACACCCATCCCATTGCCCTTGCTACCCATACTGTGTCCGCATACATTCTTCCCTTCGCTCCTCATACTGTGTCAGCACTCATCCCCCCACTCACCATCCTGTGTCTGCACCTATCCCCCACTCACCATACTGAGTCTGCACCCATCCCCCCTCTCACCATGCTGTGTCTGCACCCATCCCTCACTCACCATACTGTGTCTGCACCCATCCCCCCTCTCACCATAATGTGTCTGCACCCATCTCTCACTCACCATACTGTGTCTGTACCCATCCCCCTGTGGCGCCCCTGAGGGTTCAGTCGCCACAGAGGTACTGAACCTCACCCAGAGGTGTGGTGTCTCCTTCTCTCAGGTAAGGAGGGAGTGCTGCCCGGGACCCCAACACCCACATTCAACACTACACTACTCCAGGCTGGCTAGAAGGGCATTAAGCACTTTTTATGCTGCCCTGTCCGTGGCCGGAGTGGGGGGAACCAAAGAGAGGGGGAACCAGTAGTGGGTGTGGGTGGAGGATGAAGAATAGGGGAGCACCATTATAGGAGGTATGTAAAGGGAAGCCATCTTAAAGGAGTTGGTCAGAGTGGAAGTTCAGTCAGTGAGTAGTAAGGAGAGGAGGGGAGCAGAGTCTCTTCAGGAGCTCTGCTCCCTGACTGGGGCCTAGTAAGAGAGGCCCAGGAGGGGAGCAGAGGAGAAAGGCTCCGGTAACGTAAGAGATCCCAGGGGTACGGAAGGAGCAGGAAGCCACCCGTACGCCCGAGTCTGCCAAGTGTCAGAGGGATCAGGCCGCAAGGAGGGAACCGGTCCCTGGACCAGCCGTGTTACTCCAGGTCTCTGCTGGAAAAACTTCCATGGTACAGTTGCCACAACCTCACCCTAGCTGCCGTGAAGGGCACCAAATAGGTCCGGGAACTCCACGTTACCCAGAGGGACTTCAGAGTACCCGATCGGGACTTTGTGTGGGCAAGCGCGGGGCAGGAGGGAGAAGACCCGGTGCGAGAAGGCGGTCTAGTAAGGAACATAAAGAAAGCAGGGTTCCGTCAAGCGCTCCTGATATACTTGAGAAAGTGCTGAACCCCTTGTCTGGTAGACGCAGTGCAACGTGGGAGGCTGACACCCGTACAGTGTACCTGAGGAACTTGAACAGAACTGTGAGTAAACTCAGATGACTGCACTCCCCTGCTTCCGTCAGTTATTTCCGCTGCGCCATATCTCTCTTCTGCACTACAACGCCCAGCATCACCATCTGCACCTACACTGCCCCGGGGGCCCGCTCCGCCTGTGGGGAGCAGAAACATCTCAGCTGCCATCCCATCACCCTCCGAGGTCTGTAGCAGCGCCGGTAACCGTTACTGGGAACCACACGTGGCGTCACGAGACAAACTGTACACTAAAACCCCTTTTTCAAGAGAGACCCCAGAGTATGGGCCCGGGAGCCGACTGCCGTGACATCCTAAACAACGTAAAAGGCCCGGGTACCGAGTCCCTTATATCTCCCTGGGCGAGACACTCTCTTTCGTGGCGTCACGAACAGGATGTCGTGCCCGTTGTCACCGGGTACTGTGTGCCGTATTTGAACTGTATTCCTTCACTGAATGTGGCGCCCGCCCCAGAAGAACGGGCGCCATTATGTGTGTGATCAAAGACAACAATATGGAACCTCCCATCGTGGGCCGGGTCCCAGAATGGCGCCAAAAGCACAACCCGCCCCTTGCTACTGTGACCGTCCACATAGATGTGTCCGTCAAGGCGGGGAGGACGTCCCTGGGAGTGACCAACAACAGGCTGCCATGGAACCGCCCCCGAAAGGGGAGAGGAGGAGGAGAAAATAAGTGGAGACAGGGTGTGGTCTTAACCAGTCTAGACAGACCGCACCCGGCAGCCAGCATGGAAGGAAGCCAAGATCAAGCCTCCGCCTCTGGCCTGCAGCAACAGGTGCCCCCCCTCACCCTGAGGGAGCAACCAGCAAGCTATTCCCGGAGGATGCCGAATTCCTCCAGAGCGAAGTACAGGAGCTGAGCCGGCGTGTAGAGAAGGCCCAGCAAGCAGCGATCGCATTGTGGAAGGAGGAGCTGCTGGCAAAGATCACAGCCCGGCGGCAGTCAGTGCTGCATGCCACCAGCGGCACCCCAGCCCCGGCGGAGCCTGATGAGCGCCAGGAGGCCGCGTCCAGCACAGGAGCAGGTAGGAGAAGTTCCCCTGTCCCGGGCGCTGAAAGCGAAGAACTGCTCCTGGGCCTCCTACAGCACCCTCCGTCCCCAGCCACGTACGCCCTGGAGCAACTGCTAAGCCCGGAACCACCACCCCCGGGCGCCGACTCCGCGGACCTCCTGCTCGGCTCCCTCCCGGAACCGCCAGCCCCGGCACCCGAGTGGGTGTACGGAGCGCCCTCTTTCGACTGGTCCGCCAAGTACGAGGACCAGCAATAATGCCCTCTACTCCCCGCACCAGCGCCCCCGGCTGCCCGCCATGAAGGAGAAGAATATAGGTGGGACAACCGGGGGGGGTACCTGATGGGGTTCCCGCAGGAGACCCAAGCCCAAGCTCTGCAGAGGGAGAAGTTCTGCAGACAGAAGCTCCTGCAGCTGGCAAGGGAACGGCGCACCCGGTGGGTGCGCTGGGAACAGATGGAGGCCAGGAACAAGGCCGCCAAAGCCCAAGTTCGCCAAACAGAGTCAGTCCGGCCTAGTCCCCGTGCAGAGGGATTAATCGTCAAATTTGATTTAGAGGCCAGATGGGGCTTTATCCGCGACCCACAGTTTGACAGAGAAATTTTTGTAAATCGGCGGGATGTCGAGCCCCACCAAGATCAGGGCCATCCCGACCGGAACTTGTACCCTGGTGACCGTGTCACCTATACTAGGCACCACGGGGAACGCGGGTGGTATGCCCTCCAGGTATACCGCGTTGTCGAGGAGGAAAAGGACATGCCCCCGCAGTTCATGGCTGATGACCCGGCTGGATCAGCCAGCAAAAATTAGGAGTACACCCGGCGGGAATACCATCACTAAGCAAAAGTGAGTGGAACTGAACATTGTGTAAAATAGTTACCCGTAAGGGTACAACCAGTTATTAGTGTGAGAACTGAAAAATTATGTGTGCATTTGGTTACCTGTGAGGGTATACAGACTGCAGGCTGAGGACTGTGAGCAGCCAAAAACTTTCCCCTGTAAATAGTTGCACTTATTAAAGTGCCTTCTATTGGTTTTATATTTGCAACCAACCAACCTCAGAACAAAAACCCGTTTGGCGTGGCCGAAGACGTGGTCCAGCACCAGGATCACTTAAGCCCTGCAGCCACGCCTAGGGCCTACGTGGAGGGTTTTCGGACGGGTCCCTCATGCTGCTAAAAATGTTGAAAATGTTTTACATGAGAAGATATGTATATGCAAGTGAAAAGTTTTATATTGTTTTTGATAACGTTAACCTGTAACTTTTAAGAAATGTGCCTCCCATAAAGGGAAGAAAAAGTTTTATAATCTTCTAAGTGATGCATCTGAAAATTTTGAATGTCTAAAATACCGTGTTTTTGCTCAGTTCCAGCCCGCGTACGTGCTATGTTTTACCCGGGGGAAGTGTGGCGCCCCTGAGGGTTCAGTCGCCACAGAGGTACTGCACCTTACCCAGAGGTGTGGTGTCTCCTTCTCTCAGGTAAGGAGGGAGTGCTGCCTGGGACCCCAATACTCGCATTCAACACCACACTACTCCAGGCCGGCTGGAAGGGCATTAAGCATTTTTTCTGCTGCCCTGTCCCTGGCTGGAGTGGGGGGAACCAAAGAGAGGGGGAACCAGTAGTGGGTGTGGGTGGAGGATGAAGAATAGGGAAGCACCATTATAGGAGGTATATAAAGGGAAGCCATCTTAGAGGAGTTGGTCAGAGTGGAAGTTCAGTCAGTGAGTAGTAAGGAGAGGAGGGGAGCAGAGTCTCTTCAGGAGCTCTGCTCCATGACTGGGGCCTAGTAAGTCACCCGTACGCCCGAGTCTGCCAAGTGTCAGAGGGATCAGGCCGCAAGAAGGGAACTGGTCCCTGGACCCGCCGTGTTACTCTAGATCTCGGCTGGAAAAAACGGAGGCTTCTGCACTTCCATGGTGCAGTTGCCACAACCTCACCCTAGCCGCCGTGAAGGGCATCAAATAGGTCCGGGAACTCCATGTTACCCAGAGGGACTTCAGAGTACCCATTCGGGACTTTGTGTGGGGAAGCGCAGGGCCGGAGGGAGAAGACCCGGCGTGAGAAGGTGGTCTAGTAAGGAACATAAAGAAAGCGGGGTTCCGTCAAGCGCTCCTGATATACTTGAGAAAGTGCTGAACCCCTTGTCTGGTAGACGCAGTGCAACGTGGGAGGCTGACACCCGTACAGTGTACCTAAGGAACTTGAACAGAACTGTGAGTAAACTCGGATGACTGCACTCCCCTGCCTCCGTCAGTTATTTCCGCTGCGCCATATCTCTCTTCTGCACTACAACGCCCAGCATCACAATCTGCACCTACACTGCCCCGGGGGCCCGCTCCGCCTGTGGGGAGCAGAAACATCCCAGCTGCCATCCCATCAACCCCCAAGGTCTGTAGCAGTGGCGGTAACTGTTACCGGGAACCACAGGTGGCGTCACGAGACAAACTGTACACTAAAACCCCTTTTTCAAGAGAGACCCCAGAGTACGGGCCCGGGAGCCGACTGCCGTGATATCCTAAGCAAGGTAAAAGGCCCGGGTACCGAGTCCCTTATATCCCCCTGTGCGAGACACCCCTACTCACCATCCTGTGTCTGCACCCATCCCCCACTCACCATGCTGTGTCTGCACCCATCCCCCACTCACCATACTATGTCTGCACTCATCCCCCCACACAACATACTGTGTCTGCACCCATCCGTTCACTCACCATACTGTGTCTGCTGTGTCTGCATTAATCCTCCCACTCACCATACTGTGTCTGCACCCATCCCCCACTCACCATACTGTGTCTGCACCCATCCCCAACTCACCATACTGTGTCTGCACTCATCCTCCCACTCACCATACTGTGTCTGCACCCATCCCATTGCCCTTGCTCCCCATACTGTGTCCGCATACATTCTTCCCTTCACTCCTCATACTGTGTCAGCACCCATCCCCCACTCACCATTTGTGGCTGAACCCATCCCCCACTCATCATACTGTGTCTGCACTCACCCCCCACTCACCATCCTGTGTCTGCACCTATCCCCCACTCACCATACTGTGTCTGCACCCATCCCCCACTCACCATACTGTGTCTGCACCCATCCTCCACTCACCATAATGTATCTGCACTCATCCCCCTACTCACCATACTGTGTCTGCACCCATCCCCCACTCAACATAATGTGTCTGCACCCATCCCCCCTCTCACCATACTGTGTCTGCACCCATCCCCCACTCATCATACTGTGTCTGCACCCATCCCCCACTCATCATACTGTGTCTGCACCCATCCCCCACTCACCATAATGTATCTGCACCCATCCCCCACTCACCATAATATGTCTGCAACCATCCCCCTACTCACCATCCTGTGTCTGCACACATCCCCCACTCACCATACGGTGTCTGCTCCCACCCCCCACTCACCATACTGTGTCTGCACCCATCCCCTCCCTTGCTCAACATACAGTATCTGCAAACATTCCCCCCTTCGCTCCCCATACTGCATCTGAACCTATCCTTCCCATTCTGTGTTTGCACCAATTCCCCCCACTCACCATACTGTGTCTGCACCCAGCCCCTCCCATACTGTATCTTCATGCATTCCCCCCCTCGCTCCTCATACTGTGTCCGCACCCACTCCGCCATACTGTTTCCTCATACATGAACCCATCTCCCCCTTGCTCCTCATACTGTGGCTTCAAATTTCTCCTGCTCCCCATATTGTGTGTGCACCTGTCCCTTTCTTGCTCCCCAAATTGTGTCCTCAAATCATCCGCCCACAGATACACTAAATCTACTCCACTTTCCCCCCATTATACTAAATCCCCCCCATTACACTAAATCTTCCCCACCTTCCTCAACACACCCCCGTTACACTAAATCTTTGGTGTGTTCAGCTCCACTGGAGCACTTACCACCAATGTTGTTTGCACCTCCGCAGTGCCGGCAAGTGACGTCAGCAGCATGATCACATGACCTGATCACGCTGCTGACGTCGCCCTGACCCGGCAGTCAGAGCTTCTATTGTACTCGCATCTGAAAAACACGAGTACAATTGATCACTGGGAGTCGGTGTGCTGCACCTTCTCTAAGCCGGCTGACTCTCAGTCCGGGGGGGGGGGGGGGGGGCGGTAAAATGCAGTTGCCAGGGAGACATCTTGGAATTTTTCCTTGCCTTTTGAACTTAATTCACAAAAAAATGTGCAAATTAGAAATGTCAATTTTTCCTGCAGAATTTTGTGCAGCATTTGAATAAGATATAGTAAAATTTCACCCACTTCGCTGCTCCTACAGTGCACTGTGGTTTTTCCACCCGAAAATGGAAAATCCAGAGTGTATCCACCGCATGACTAATTATTCTACTAGTGCATAAGGAAAAGATGGTCAAGCTAAAGCAATCTCCTAATAGTCAAAGCTGAAGTGTCGCTCAGATTCATCTGTCTATACTAACTATTATTAAGAAAGTCAATTTCTAGAGATTTTTTTTTCTTTTCTTTATGGCAAATTATTCATTTGTAAACCAGTTCTTTTCATAGAATCCCCCGAAATCCTTGTCAGTGAATTGTCAGGCGCTGAATCCACCTTTAAGACCTGATCAAAGGCGCACTCATCTCCTCTTGAGTTAGGGATTCAGACAGCAGTCTATAGCGTCTCGTATTCAGAAGTATTAATGAAGTTGCTATAGGAGGTCTTAAGATCTTCTGGTTAAGCTCATTGTGCGTCGATTCGAAATCCTTGTCAGTCTTCACATACCCAGCTCCGTCTTCTCACTTTTCTGTAAGAATCCGAACTAATTTGCCAAAAATTAGTATATGACATGTGTCAATGGAAACATCACATCCTGATGTCAGAATCTACACTGCTCTTCTCTTTCTGAGGGAGCAATATGTTGTACATCATTTTTAAAAGGAGCTCCATCAGTGAAGAGCTTCTTCAGCAGCTGCAGTAGTATACAACACTGCACCCCAGCTGCTGCAGAACATCATAATATACATCTCTGCTGCTGCAAAACATCATAATAGACATCACTGCTGCTGCTGAACATTGCAATAGACATCTCTGCTGCTGTAGAACATCATAATAGACATCTATGCTGATGCAGAACACCATAAAACACTCCTCAACTGATGCAGATCTGCTTAGTAAAAAGTTGAGGGAATCAGTGGTGGTCAGAAACTTCACACTTTTTAAAAAAAGGAAGTTGTGCAGCAGCTCAGGTATGGATATTAGGTAGAATGACATTAATCAAGATCGTAGATCTGGATCCTTTAGTCCTCCCGCTATAGAAGCTGCAATTGTCAGAGCATGGTGGATCTTGAGGGTTCACTACAGAGATCTCCTTCTAATCTAAAAAATGAAGAGTCTAGAAATATAATTGTCATGTCCCTTATTAGGCATTTTTGAGCTAATAGAGGGGGATTCCCTGATCCTGGCCAAAATACAAAAAGTGGCTACAAGGAAAATGTCTTGCTCTGGAGGACTTGCCCTGTCCTGTATTATTCAGGCAATTTCAATGGACAGCAGAGAAAAAGGATTTTTACTCAAAAACGGAGAAAACTCAGTTTGTCAAGGGACCTTTCGAACAAAAAAAGAAAGATTGGGCAAAGTGAAGAATCCGTAAAGCTGCAATGTTTAGTCACTATGGACATCAAAGCTACTTTTTGATAAATGAGACCCATACATCTCCACGCCAGTTATCGTAACCTCTTAAAGGGGCTGTTTATCTTTGGGGGGCTTTTTTTTTTACTTAAATACATGTATTTGGGGCAAAAAATCATTTTTGCAATTAGGTTTCAATAAAAATGTTGCACCGTTTGGCTTTTACAGCCTCTTTGTTTCCCTGCACATTTCACTTTCATGTGGACTATGGTCGTCAATCAGCGAAGAGGTGCCCATAAAAAGACATCTAAAAGATGTAGGCCAACAAAGATCACTCCAAGAGCAAGGTGTATAATAGTCTGCAAGGACACAAAGGATCCCAAGGTAACCTCTAAGCAGCAAAAGGCCTCTCTAATATTAGCTATTATTATTCATGAGTCCACCATCAAGTGGACACTGAAGAACAATTGCGTACAATGCAGGATTACACGTTGAAAGCCACTGCTCACCAATAAAAACATTTCTGTCCGTCTGCAGTTTCCTAACTGGACAAGCCAGAAGGCCACTGGAAAAATGTTTTGTGGATAATAGAAACCAGAATAAAGCTTTTTTAGTTCAAATGAGAAGCATTTTGTTTGAAGAAAGAAAAACAGTACATTACAGCAAAGGGTCAGGCACAGAAAGAAGAGGGTCCCTGTGGCAGAACAGTATATGGGCCCTCTGCAGTCCAATTGTTCATAATGCTCTTGTTATGTGACAGAAGAAACCTGCTGCTCTGGAGGTAGTAGTGGCCACCTTAGCTCTTGGGCCTCTGTGAGACTGCACATGTTGCACCAATGGTGTGTCCAGCCCTATTACAACATAGAAACCTCATATTATCTGCAAAACACTGTGATTGTAGCATCATGGCTTGGGTTGGAAAATGTTGCATCTGGGCCAAGATGGCTTCCTATCATTGATGGAACAAGGAATTCTGAATTTTATCAGCAAATTCTAAAGGAAAATTTGAGGACATTTGTCCATGACCTAAATCTCAAGAGAACATGAGACATGCTGTAAGACGACTATCGAAAGCACAAAAGTCATTCTACAAAAGAATGGTTAAAGAAGTATAAATGTCAAGTTTTGGAGTGGCCTTAATCCTACAGAAATGTTGTGGAAGGACCTGAAGCAAGCACTTAATGGGAGTAACTCACCAATATAACAGAGTTTAAGCAGTTTTGTAGGGAGAAATGGGCTAAAATTCCTCCATGTGGATGTGCAGGACTAATTAACCATTTGTCACGGGTGTTTCAGATGTGACAGACAGTCACTCTGTATCTGGCTTCAGAAGGTCACTGCGTTTGGCATTGTAGATGGCTTCTTAAATCCTTCTCACATTTGGACCCAGCGCCAACCTCCCTCCTGCTCTGACTGGCAAACCCTGGTCTGGGTGTTTATAAACTCTCAGTCTGCTGCAGGGAGTCACCGGTGATATTCACATTTTCCCTTGTGAAGGCTTGGAGCTTTTGCAGTCGGCTCTTCCTCTCTGGTGCCCTTGGAGGACGTTTGGTGTTATCTCTCTGGTGTCTGTTCAAGCTAAGTTTTCCCCCTTTGTTTGTCTCCCTTGTTGTCTTTAGTTTAGTGAGGACTGACCAGTGCTCACCCCCCCTCCCTATCCAGGGCCTAGCTCTAGGGATATACAGGTCTTAGGTTTCCTGTTCGGCGATTGGTGTGGAACCAATATAGGGACGGTAGGGTAGGCTGAGTGTTATTAGAACACCCTAGGGGTATCCACTCCCTCTTTCCCTAGTGTCTGGACTTCCCCTCATCCCTTCATGTTGCACTTAGTCTTTCCCACACTCTGCATGACACCTTTACCAGAAACGTTTAGATCCACAAGAGGGTCACACCAGATACAATACTTTGCCACTCACAGACGTGATACTGGATCATTTTCCTTAATAAAAAATATGACAAAGTCTAATATTTTTGACTCATTTGTATTATCTGGATTTTTTTATCTACTTTTAGGACTTGTGGGAAAATCTGATGTTTTTTTCACTTTTATGCAGAAATATAGAAAATTCTGAAAGATTCACAAAGTTTCAAGCACCACCGTATGAGACATAGTGGGAGAAAAGATAAATGTTATTGTTTTGTAGCTTACATTTGATTGCCTAGATTGGACCCAATTGTAGCAAACCCTCAATCATGTAAACGTATTTACATCTGTACATGTCTGTAAAATGAGTTTCCAGACAGTACCCCCATTTAAACCATCCAAACGAAGTTTTGTCTGGTTTGGTAGTGAAACAGTTAAGCCAATCGGCACGGAAATGGTAGCTGGATCAGAGTTGCATGCCTCCGGGCTTGTATCACTTCCAAAACTATTATCTTGTTGGTACATGTTACTGACAGAGGGTTTTTTTTTCCTTCGGTGTGGTTATGAAATTAAACAAGGATCTGAAATAATAAAATAAAATGTTTTACAGCTTTATGGCTGTTTACAGCTGTTTTGGGTGAGTCAGACCTGCATGTAAGAGGCTCGAAGGTGCTGGCAAGGAATCCTCCGCACCTCGGGTTTTTTTACCCACCGCGATAAGGAATTTTCCATGCTGCGAAATGACCTTCTGTGCAGATAATACTGTCGAGCCAGTCACTTCTATGTCAGGGTAACAAGGCAACCTATATCTAATATTGGCCTGGACCACGCCAACAAAGAGTAGGTACTTCTTGTATTAATCTGGGAGCTCTCTGCGAGGAGTCGAAGTTAATTATCAGTATTCACCAGATGCAAAATGCAGCCCCATGAATAATGCAACAAGGTCTTAAGGCGCGTGTTCTGTGGGTGCAACGGCCGCGTGTGGGAAACGACTTGCTAAGGGTTTAACCATCTCACATCCAGGCAAGTAAAGTGTGCATTTGGTCAAAGCTGCCAGTAGACCTCTTAGGCCTAATGTACAAGTTCTGATGATCCACCAATTACACTATATGGGAAAAAGTATTGGGACACCTCCACAAGAACTTTTAAATCTATAGACATTACTATGGAGCCCACTGTGCAGTTGAAACAACTTCTGATATTCTTGGAAGCCTACAAGAGTTTGGAGGCATCTGTGGGAATTTTGTCCATTCATCCAGAAGAGCATTTGTGAGGTCAGACGTTGGTGTTGGAGGAGTGGGTCGGGATCACAACCTCCGTTCTAGCTTATCCTAAAGGGTTGAGGTCAGAATTCTGTTCGGTAGGTCATATTCTTCCACACTAAACCTACTCAACCATGTATTTTTGTACCTTGCTTTGTGCATTGAGGCACAGTCATGGGGAACAGAAAAAGACCTTTCCCAAACTTCTCCCACAAACATAAAATTGTTCAAAAAGGTCTTAGTGTGCTGATGAAGTAAGATTTTTCTTCACTAGAAATAAGGTGTCTTGGACTATCCCTTAAAAACAACCCCATAGTACTCCACGCCATCTGACGCTCGCCATCATGCTTGGTGATGTACGGCTGTATGCAGCTGCTCGTCCATGAAGCTCCCAGTGGGGGCGCAGTGTTTGCGCTGATGTTAATACCAGAGGAGGTCTGGACTCTGCAGTTATAGAGTCAGCAGAGCATTGGTGACTTTTTTGCTCTCTGCTCCTCAGCACTCGGTGACCCCGCTCTGTAACTTTACGTGGTCTCCACTTTATGGCTGAGTTGCTGTGGTTCCCATACCACAAAAAGGATTGACCACTACCTGAATAACCCTTTCTAAATGAAGTAGTCCCCTTTGTAAACTAAAATTAACAAACATTTATCTCCAGTACTAGTGCGGTTACGGCGATGTAGATCCCGATTCTACGGGACTCGCGTAACATTGTTATAATACGTAAACCCTGCAGCCAATCAGCAGCCGCTATTGGGCTGTTACACTCTTACTTCCTTTGGACAAACATCCGTCAAGCTGAATAAGTGAGAACGCAGCAGCCCAATAGAAACCGCTGGTTGGCTGCAGGGCTCACGAGGCATAACAATGTCATTCAAGCCCCAGGAGGCCCGGCGCCAGGAGGTGAGTATATGTTACTTTTTTGTTTTACAGGAAGGACTTCTTTGAAAAAGGAGTTGTCAAGGTAGTGGACTCCCCCCTTTAAACTGGAAATGCGTATAAAAGATTTTTTTGCAAAATGGGAGAAAGGTGGGCACCTTAATTCTTGAGGTTGCTTGATTTCCAATGATTAGCTAGCCACCAAACAGAAATTTTTGTAAATAAAAAAAAATTGTCAATCAAGGGAGATGATCCATTGGGATTAAAGAGTGTATAAATAGAGAGTGTATAAAGAGAGAGTGTATAAAGGTACCTGAAGAAGGCTCCATGTAGGAGCAGAAACGCACTTTATTTTTTAGAATATTTTATCATACTGTTTTATGGCTTTCTCTTCCTATCTCTATGGCTCGGCTATGAAATCCTCTCATTATCCAAATTCATCACACATTGGCTGCTGCATTTCCAGCTTCTGCTTTTATACAGGCTCTGATAATTCCTCCTTATTGGAGGGACCTTTCTCTGAATGATGCAATCTTCATCTATGTATAACATAGTTTCATAGTTTTTAGGTTTGAAGGTAGACTTAAGTCCATCGAGTTGAGTGGCCATTTTTTGGCAATTTGCTCAAATAGAATCTCAAATTGTTCGAATTATCTGAATTCCTAAAATTTTTTACACTAATTCGATTTGCATGGATTCACCCACCTCTACCATATAGCGCCTTGTCTCAGTTCTGATGAACCATTGCCCATACTGTTTAGCAAGGGGCACTGGCAATGAATGGGTTACTAATAGAGATGAGAGAACCCGAACTTACAAGTTCGGCATTCATACCGGACAGTTACTGTCTGGTGCTAAACACCGAACACTGACTTCCCTAGAAGTCCATAGCAATGTTCAGAGTTCCGGGGGAAGAGAGACAGAAAGAATTTTCTGTCTCAAAAGTCCTGGTCCCCATTATTTTCAATGGCGTTCGGGTTCTGGTTAAAGTTTGGGTACAGTTCTGGTACCTGAACCGAACTTTGGAATAAAGTTCGGGTCAGGTACCAGAACCCGAACTTTCATGGGTCCGCTCATCCCTTGCTACTAATAACACCCCGCGCATCCCAAACCTGCAAACAAATTGAGTTTCTTTGGCCAAAGGTGGTCAAATCTGGCAGAGTAAATAATTAACGAGTCATATGGGATTAATTTAGTCTGCCAGCGTTTGCTACAGTACGTAGTATTTTATATGCTCCGATCTGACTATTCTGCATCTTTGTCTTGGCATCAGTCACGTACTCCGCTTGTGCCCAGTGCTGCCACAGCGTAATATTCAAGAGGCTTTCCCTTGCATCAGTGCACAGTGGAAGCCCGCATTAACAAACAGCAGAGGTAATAGAATTAATACGGTATATTATGTTTTTTTTGCTTAGGGTATATGGCTACGGAGCGCGCGGCATCTCACCAGGTGGCACCTTGGCCCTTTTAGTCTGCAGCAATCAGTTAAAACACAGGGGCAAGCTCATTTTCCACACAATAAAAGCCACTCATGCCGAGGCTGAGATCTGGGATGTGCTCGGTTCTGTGGGATTAGTGAACTGCTACAGTCAGGATTTCCTGATTTACAGTTTCTTCTCCACGCTCCCCTCCATATTCCGAGAGGGATTTCTGCTTAGAAACGCATTGTGCCTATGTTTATGCTAAGCTTTAAAAAAAAGCCAACTACATTTAAGTAATTCATGAGGTAAGTGAGTATTTATGCAAATGTGGTCGATATATATTCTCCAGCATAATACATTACATAAATATGAATACAAAATGCTCATTTATGAGGTAAATACAGGTAATGAAATCCATAAATTATCCCTAATAATACAGAGCGCGGATCTTCAAAGGCACCAAGGCTTTAACTTTACTCGTCAAGACATTTAAAATAGGCGATCAATTAATTTCGGTTCAATTATCGCTCCGGTTATATGGCTTATAATTTAGGGACGTCTAATCATCGGTCTTTTCTTCGGGCCGGTTGCCCATACTCCTTTGCGGTCTATTTGTCTTACTTTGTAACACAGCATCCGGATAAAATGTGGGAACGTCACAATTGTGGATTCAATGGTACGGAGACCACCGTCTACATGTTTACTCACTACAGGTGTCCTAGCTCAGTACCCATGTAGCAGAGATGAATAAGTCAGTTGCACACTGTGATATGATCTGTGATTTTTTACAGGACTGCAGATAATTCATACCTTCCAACTCTGAAGGACAAAAATGAGAAACACGTAGTGCAGCCTTTTAAGACTTCCACTCAGTATGATGCCCGCACAATGTCCCCCCACAAAATACGATGCCCTAAAAGTGTCTCCCACACAAATTTATGCCTCCACTTCCTGCACAGCATGGTGCTCCCACAGTCCCTTCACACTATACCGCTAATGCTCCCACACAGTATGATATCACTTCCTGCACAGCATGGTGCTCCCACAGTCCCTTCACACTATACCGCTAATGCTCCCACACAGTATGATATCACTTCCTGCACAGCATGGTGCTCCCACAGTCCCTTCACACTATACCGCTAATGCTCCCACACAGTATGATATCACTTCCTGCACAGCATGGTGCTCCCACAGTCCCTTCACACTATGATACCACTAATGCTCCCACACAGTATGATGTCACTTCCTACACAGCATGGTGCCCTCTCAGTTCCTTCACACTATGATACCTCTAATGCTTCCACACAGTATGATGTCACTTCCTGCACAGCATGGTGCCCCACAGTCCCTTCACACTATACCACTAATGCTCCTGACTCGCCCCCTGGGCCGTGGGGCACTCAGGACCGGGCTTCAGGGCAATGCTGGGAGTAGTAGTGGCGACCCGGTCCCGTGGCTCAGGGTGGTCAGACCAGTGGCAGCCTTTTATATGTTTTAGGTAATGTCCGACTACGCCACCCGTGGATTGCGGCTATTATGAACTGCCGCTGCAAGGCAGTCCCCTGAGGCTGATGGTGCATGCAGCTGAGATCGTATAACTCCCCACGGGAAGAGTGTAGCCCCAGGGCAGTGTAGGAGATGGTGGGGGTGATGGTGCAGGGAGTCCCAGTACCATTAGTGCTGGCGAAGTAAGAAGCACAAAGACAACATGTTGCAGTCCAGGGTGTTTTACTCACAGTTCGTATACTCCAAGTCACTTCTGTACAGGTAGTGACTGCCCAAGCCATGCTGCGTCCACCAGGTGAGGGGCTCGGTCAACCCCCAGGCAATTCCGGAGTATGGCACAGGACTCCCTTCTATTCTTCCTCTGGCTCGTGCCCCACCAGTGACCAAGCTTTTGTCCAGCTGCCGCGGATCTATGCGGGCAAACGTGGGCCCCGTTTCCCGCTATCCTATATGGTGCCTTCCTAGCAAGGTTTAGCAGGGGGTCGCACCAAGTAATGATCACGACCTCCGGTTCTTGGCTGAGGATTATTTGCCTCCACCAACTTGGGATCCGGTACCCTTTTCTTGCCTGACCCGTCACCCGTAATTTCCTGGGTCCTTAGGGTCCCTTCTGCCTTCTTGTTCCTGAGCCCTTCTACACTTTGGGTACTTCTCTTCCTTTTCTGTTCCTTTCTGTTTCTGTTCCTTTCTGTTCCTTTCTGTTCCTGTTCTCCTCTCCTCTCTGGCTACGGCCTTCACCCTAGGCCTGCCATGTGGAGCTGAGCTCAGGCTGAGCCGCAGCTCCCTGTCTTCTTCTCTCACTGACTAGACTCGACCCAGAACTAAGATGGTGCCCACCTTATATACCTTCGCCCAGTGTGTGAGCTCAGGTGACCAGCAACCAATGAGCTCCTACCTATGCTCAGAAACCGTCCCCTTCTGCTCCTACATCACTGGGTTTTCCTCCCCCCTCCCCACTCCAGCCAGGGACATGGTCTGTCGTGCCTGCATTACTATATAAATGGGAGCACCCCATTGAACTGTCCCCCGGAAATGGGGTGTGTGTGATGCATGTAGCTAACTGAGCCCTGGTCCATACTCCATCCTTACCCGGGAGTGGAATACCACACCTCTGGCAGAGGTGCAATACCCCTGTAGCGGCCAAACCCTCGGGGTGCTACACTCCCACACAGTATGATATCACTTGCTGCACAGCATGGTGCCCCCACAGTCCCTTCACACTATACTGCTAATGCTCCCACGCAGTATGATATCACTTCCTGCACAGCATGGTGCCCCCACAGTCCCTTCACACTATGATACCGCTAATGCTCCCACACAGTATGATGTCACTTCCTGCACAGCATGCTGCCCCCACAGTCCCTTCACACTATGATACCGCTAATGCTCCCACACAGTATGATGTCACTTCCTGCACAACATGCTGCCCCCACAGTCCCTTCACACTATGATACCGCTAATGCTCCCACTCAGTATGATGTCACTTCCTGCACAGCATGCTGCCCCCACAGTCCCTTCACACTATGATACCGCTAATGCTCCCACACAGTATGATGTCACTTCCTGCACAGCATGCTGCCCCCACAATCCCTACACACTATAATACCACTAATGCTCCCACACAAAATGATGTCTCTTCCTGCACAGCATGGTGCCCCCACAGTCCCTACACACTATAATACCCCTAATTCTCCCACACAGTATGATGTCACCTCCTGCGCAGCATGCTGTCCCCACAGTCCCTTCACACTATGATACTGCTAATGCTCCCACACAGTATGATGTCACTTCCTGCACAGCATGCTGTCCCCACAGTCCCTACACACTATGATGCTGCTAATGCTCCCACACAGTATGGTGTAATTTCCTGCACAACATGCTGCTCCCACAGTCCCTTCACACTAGGATACCGATAATGCTCCTGTGACGCCCGGGTGGAGGAGAGGGATGGATGGTAGTAATATGTCCGTGTTGGTTGGACTAGGGGACGCCTCTCCTTCCTCGCTCGCTAGCCCACCCTGAGAGTTGGGGTAGGAGGTGCTAGGGCGCTGTCCTTTCTGCACATTATGGCGTCTGTTCTTCTTGGGCGGGGGCCATTTTAAGTGGTAAACGACAGTCTGTGGTAAAAAAGGCGTGCAGTACCCGGTAGCAATGGGTAATCTTCTTCCGTTGCTGCGGGCACGCAATCCTGCTGACTACGCCAAGTATGTGACGCCCGGGTGGAGGAGAGGGATGCATGGTAGTAATGCGTCCGTGTTGGTTGAACTTGGGGACGCCTCTCCTTCCTCGCTCGCTAGCCCACCCTGAGAGTTGGGGTACTCGGAAGCCGGGCCACTGTGCAAGGTGGATGTAGTCACGGCCTAGGCCCGGTCCGTGCCCAAGGTTGTCACATTAAAAAGTTAAGGGCTAGGAGGGACGATGGTAATCGAGTGGTTATATTGACTACACCACCTGTGGTTTCTTGTGATCCTCCACCAGCACTGCGTTCAGTCCTCTGAGGTGGGATGTAGTGGCAGCAGCAGATGGTACTACTCCCCACAGGCGGAGCAGGGCCTCAGGGCAGAGGAAACAGGAGGAAGGGGGTTGTAGTGGAAGATGTGGTGAGGTGTGGTGCGGTGCCGCGTTGCAATAAGAAACCGGAGGCCATAGGGGTAGTCTTGCAAGCTTTACTCACGGTAGAATGCACAGCTGCAAGGCTTCTCCCTGCTCCTCATGGCGCGCTGCGGCCACCAGGACCGGGGGTCCGACTAACTACGAGTAGTTCAGGTGCTTTGGTCAGGACCCCGCACCAGAGTGTTCCTATAAGTTCCCACTAGGTCCTCTCCTGTCCGTATGCGATGCGTGTACTAAGGCCGGGTCTCCCTCTGGACTATGCACAGAACAAGTGTATGGGTGGCGACTCCGCTCCGTCCGTTACCCGGTGGGATCCACTGAGCCTCCGGGCTTCTCTGACTAAGACTTAAAGTGACAGAGTCAGATATCGGGGGCCGGTACCCCTTTTCCAGTAAGGACTCCCTCTGACTAGGCCAGAATAGTGAGGACAGGTGGCGTATACCGCTCCGTCTGCATCCCCCTGGGATCCTTTTGCCTGTGGAGCTTGTCTCCTCTACTCCCCTCCAGGCCTTCTTGGGTAGGGACCTTGACCGGGTAGAGACAACCGTTAACTCTTGCCCGCTCTTCGCCTCAAGGCCAGAGCACGAGGACCGTGTCCCCATCAACTGCAGGTTCACACAGAAAGCCAATTTCAGTGATGAAGATCACAATCAAAGACCATGAGCCCAAAATGACTGTTTATTAAATATGAATTCTTAAGTGTAACCTAAATGTGCGTCCTCCACCCTCACCCACTACTAGGTTCCCCCTAACTTTGGTTCCCCCATCTCCTCTTATCCCGGCTGGGGCATCACCCTGGTGCATATAAGCCCCCCTCAGGTGGGAGAGGTGTAGTGTTGGGTGATTTGGTGGGGTCCCGAGAGGTGCTCCTTCCTTACCTCAGAGAGGAGATACCACACCTCTACTGAGGTGCAGTACCCCTGTGGCGACTGAACCCTCAGGGGCGCCACACTCCCACACAGTATGAAGTCACTTCCTGCGCAGCATGCTGTCCCCACAGTCCCTTAACATTATGATACCACTAATGCTCCCACACAGTATGATGTCACTTCCTGCACAGCATGCTGCCCCCACAGTCCCTTCACACTATGATACCTCTAATGCTCCCACACCATATGATGTCACTTCCTGCACAGCATGGTGCCCCCACAGTCCCGTCACACTATGATACCACTAATGCTCCCACACATTATGATGTCACTTCCTGCACAGCATGGTGCCCCCACAGTCCCTTCACACTATGATACCACTAATGCTCCCACACAGTATGATGTCCCCTGTGCCCCCCACGCATTATGGTACCAACAGAGTCCCTCCACACAGTATGATGTCCCCAGTGTCCCCAAGCAGTATTGTATCCCTACAGTCCTGCTATACCGAATGATGCCATCACAGTGTCCCTCCCTCCAACCAATGGTGTCACCCATACAGTATCATGCCCCCAAAGTGGCTCATCACACTATATAATGCCCGATTATGACCTCAGATAGTATGATGCCAACAGAGAGGCCCCCACACAGTATATTGCCCCATCAGTGCTACAATATAGTATGATATACACTGTGTTCCAAATTATTATGCAAATAATATTTTCTCAGATTTTCCCAAATTACCTATATGAATTGCAGTCATTGTAATTTTCCAGTCAAATAACTATTAGAGTACAATTGAAAGGTTTTTGTACAAACTGCCTATGAAAACAGTATATTTTTTAAAAAATAAAAAACTCAAACTGCACTCAAAATGCATGTTCCAAATTATTACGCACAGCAGAGTTTTCAACCTTTTCATTTTAACCCCTTAATAACATCTGATGTACTAATACGCGTCTGTGCCCTGGGACTTAAGAGCCAGACCCGTATTAGTACGTCATGGCGATCGCGCGCGCACACAGGCTCACACAGGCGCGCACCGCTCCCAGCATATTAAGCCCCGCGATGCTGCGATCAAAGTCGATCGAAGTCGATCGCGGCATTGCGGGGGCAAGGGGAGGTGATCGGCGATACTCACCTCCTCTTCCGGCTTCCAGCGCAGTCTGCAAAGGCTTCCCGGGTGTTGCCATGACGACCCGATGTCGTCATGACAACATCCGGGTCACCAGAGAGCAGGAAGATTGCTTGGGCATGCGCAGTGCATCTCCAAGCAATCTTCTCACTGGGCACTTCTGACAGCCTTCATGGCATAGGGATGGTGCTTCATTCCTGTGCCATGCAGGCGATCAGAAAAAAAAAGTGAAAGTCCCAGAGTGGGACAAAGTAATAAAGTGTATAAACTGTGTGAAAGTGGAAAAAAAAAAAAAAAAAAAATTTGCAAAAATATTAAAAAAAAAAAAAAAAAAATCCACCAAAAATAAAAATATAATGTACCCATCAATAAATATTATTATAAAAAAAAAAAAAAAAAACAATAAAAGTACACATATTTGGTATCGCCGCGTCCGGAACAACCTGACCTATAAAACTGTCCCACTAGTTAACCCCTTCAGTGAACACGGTAAAAAAAAAAAAAAAAAAAACGAAGCAAAAAACAATGCTTTATCACCATACCGCCAAACAAAAAGTGGAATAACACGCGATCAAAAAGACGCATATAAATAAAAATGATACCGCTGAAAACGTCATCTTGTCCCGCAAAAAACAAGCCACAATACAGCTCCATCAGCCGAAAAATAAAAAAGTTATAGCTCTCAGAATAAAGCAATGCTAAAAAATATTTTTTTCTATAAAATAGCTTTTATTGTGTATAAGCGCCAAAACATAGAAAAATGATACAAATGTGGTACCGCTGTAAACGTACTGACCCGAAGAATAAAGCTACCTCATCAATTTTACCACACGCGGAACAGAATAAAAAAAAAAAAAAAAACAATTCCTGAATTGTTGGTTTTTGTTTATTCTGCCTCCCAAAAATCGGAATAGAAAGCGATCAAAAAATGTCACATGCCTGAAAATGGCACCAATAACAACGTCAAGTCATCCCGCAAAAAACGAGCCATCACATGACTGTCTGCCAGAATCTGGAAAAATTATAGCTCTCAAAATATGGCGATGCAAAAACTAGATTTTACAAAAAATGCGTCTTTTAGTGTGTGACAGCTGTCAGTCATAAAAACCCCATATGATTCTGGCATTGCTGTAATTACACCGACCCGAAGAATAAAGTCGTCTAATCACTTATACCGCACAAGGAACGGCGTCAAAAATAAACTCTTGGGTTAGGATTGGGCTAGGGTTAGGGCTGGGTTTGGGGCTAGGGTTGTGCTGGGGCTAGGGTTGTGCTGGGGCTAGGGTTGTGCTGGGGCTAGGGTTGTGCTGGGGCTAGGGTTGTGCTAGGGCTAGGGTTGTGCTAGGGCTAGGGTTGTGCTAGGGCTAGGGTTGTGCTAGGGTTAGGGCTGGGGTTGGGATTTTTTTCAAAAGTAAGAAAAAAAGATGACGATATGGCGACTAGTGTTGAGAGCAAGTGCTCGCTACTTGAGTTTGCATCGGGTGCTCTGGTATGCATTGAGTATCGTGGGTATTTGAGTGACATGCTCGAGTCTCTGCCCCATATGCTTCGCGGCCAAAAAACTTTACAGGGATTGCCTGCCATGCACGAGCGATCCCCGCATGTTTTTTTTTGGGTGTCTAATAACCGTGAAACATGCGGAGCAGGGACTCGAGCATGTCACTCGAGCACACGCTGTACATGGTGCATACCTGAGTACCCGATGCAAACTCAAGTAGCGAGCACTTGCGCTCAAGAATAATGACAACTTATTCAATATGATGACCTAATGTAAACAAATTCTGTGCCGTACCTCTGGGTTCAAAATGTTCACTATACACCTTAATAAAATCCTTGAGGGGTATAGTTTCCAAAATGGGGACACTTGTGGGGGGCTCCACTGTTTAGGCACATCACGGGCTCTCCAAACGTGACATGGTGTCCGCTAACAAATTGAATGGAAAATCGGCTCAAATTGTTAGCGGACGCCATGTTGCGTTTGGAGAGCCCCTGTGTGCCCAAACATTGGAGCTCCCCCACAAGTGACCCCATTTTGGAAACTAGACCCCCCAAGGCACCTATCTGGATGCATAGTGAGCACTTGGAACCCCCAGGTGCTTCACAAATTGATTCGTAAAAATGAAAAAGTGAAAAAAAAAACCCTTTTTCATTTTTATGAATCAATTTGTGAAACACCTGGGGTTCCAAGTGCTCACTATGCATCTAGAAAGGTGCCTTGGGGGGTCTAGTTTCCAAAATGGGGTCACTTGTGGGGGAGCTCCAAAGTTTGGGCACAGAGGGGCTCTCCAAACGCAATGTGGTGTCCGCTAACAATTTGAGCCGATTTTCCATTCAATTTGTTAGCGGATACCATGTTGCATTTACAGAGTCCCTGTGTGCCCAAACATTGGAGCTCCCCCACAAGTGACCCAATTTTGGAAACTAGACCCCCCAAGGCACCTATCTAGATGCATAGTGAGCACTTGGAACCCCTAGGTGCTTCACAAATTGATTCGTAAAAATGAAAAAGTGTTTTTTTTTTCACTTTTTCATTTTTACGAATCAATTTGTGAAGCACCTGGGGGTTCCAAGTGCTCACTATGCATCTATAATGGTGCCTTGGGGGGTCTAGTTTCCAAAATGGGGTCACTTATGGGGGAGCTCCAAAGTTTGGGCACACAGGGGCTCTCCAAACACAACATGGCGTCCGCTAATTATTCAAGCAAATTTTACAATCAAAAAATCAAATGGCGCTCCTTCCCTTCCGAGCCCTGCCGTGCGCCCAAACAGTGTTTTTTCCCCAAATATTGGGTATCTGCGTGCCCAGGGGAAATTGCACAACAAATTTTGGGGTCCATTTTTTCTTGTTACCCCTGTGAAATTAAAAAAAATTGGGTCTAAAGTAACATTTTTGTGAAAAAAGTTAAATGTTCATTTTTTTCTTCCACATTCAAAAAATTCATGTGAAGCACCTGAAGGGTTAATAAAGTTCTTGAATGTGGTTTTGAGCACCTTGAGTGGTGCAGTTTTTAGAATGGTGTCACTTTTGGGTATTTTCTGTCAAAAAGACCTCTCCAAGTGACTTCAAATGTGATGTGGTCCCTAAAAAAATGGTTTTGTAAATTTTGTTGGAAAAATGAGAAATCGCTGGTCAACTTTTAACCCTTATAGCTCCCTAACAAAAAAAAATTTTGGTTCCAAAATTGTGCTGATGTAAAGTAGACATGTGGGAAATGTTATTTATTAACTCTTTTGTGTGACATATCGCTCTGATTTCAGGGCTTAAAAATTCAAATTTTGAAAATTGCAAAATTTTCAAAATTTTCACCAAATTTCCATTTTTTTCACAAATAAACGCAAGTGATATCGAAGAAATTTTTCCACAATCATGAAGTACAATATGTCATGAAAAAACAATCTCAGAATCAGGGGGATCCGTTGAAGTGTTCCAGAGTAATTACCCCATAAAGTGACAGTGGTCAGAATTGTAAAAATTGGCCCGGTCATTAACGTGCAAACCACCCGCGGGGCTTAAGGGGTTAATAAAGAACAAAAAAATGGTCATTTTTGAAATTATAAGCATTAGCAGGTTATTACAAACTGAAATCAAACAGTTTTCAACTCAAAACTTTATTCTAGGTGATGTTACATTTGCACATAGGACCCCTTGTTCGAAAGGAGCTTCTGAACTCTCTCGTCCATTGAATTTGTCAGGTTTTGGATGGTTTCTGCTTCAATTGTTTTGCATGAGGACAGAATACCCTCCCAGAGCTGTTGCTTAGATGTGAACTGCCTCCCGCCATCATAGACACTCCTTTTGATGATGCTCCAGAGGTTCTCAATGGGGTTGAGGTCAGGGGAGCATGGGTGCCACACCATAAGTTTGTCCCCTTTTATGCCCATAGCAGCCAGAGATGCAGATGTGTTATGTGCAGCATGAGACGGGGCATTATCATGCATGAAAATGATCTTGCTGCGGAATGCACGGTTCTTCTTCTTGAACCATGGAAGGAAGTGCTGTTTGAGAAACTCCACATACATTATGGAGTTCATCTTTACCCCTTCAGGGATCCTAAAAGGGCCGACAATCTTTCTCCCCATGATTCCAGCCCAAAACATTACTCCACCTCCACCTTGTTAGCGCCGTAGCCATGTTTGCATGGGGTGTCCATCAACCAGCCATCCTCCACTCCATCCATCTGGACCATCGAGATCATTTCATGCCCAACCACTATGATGCCACCACAGTGTCCCTCCAAACAATTTCCCCCACACAGACACTATCATGTTCCCAAAGTTCCCCATGGCACCATATGATACCCCTTATTACCTTTGTTAGTATGATGCCCACAAAGAGGACCCCACTCAGTATATTGCCCCTTCAGTGCTACCATATGGTATGATATCTTCATAAAGCTGCTACACCATATGATGCCCTCACAGTGTCCCTCCAAGCAATGATGCCACCCACACAGTATCAGGTCTCCAAAGTTTCCCATCTCTTAGCATAATGCACCACAATACCCCACTATGCCCCCCACACAGTATGATGCCCCCACAGAACCCTCCACACAGTAAAACTCCCCAGTTGTTCCACACAGTATGATGTCCCCACAATGCCCCCGTATAGTACAATGCCCCTAAAGTGCCCTATAAAGACCTAAGGTACAGACAAAGTTAAAAGGGGAACATGCCGACTACCTCCCGGGATAGCGGGACAGCCGCCAAAAATAGGAAAGATGGGAGGCATGTATACTATTTCCAATGATGAGGCTATGCAGGGTTAAATAAAAACAAAAATCGTCTCTGCTACGTCGGTACAGTAAGCAGAGACAGCAGTGACTGAGCATAACCCGGCACGACAGAATGTACCATATGCGACTGGGTCATAGTGCCACAGTATCATTTTTATGGTTCTGTAATAAGGTGCGGGAGCCACTGTTTAGGACTGTTATTGAAATTTCAAGGTAGTCCCGGCAAATTCAGGATAGTAGGCAAGTATCCCATAGCAACCAATCAGAGCTCAGATTTCATTTCCTAAACAGCTGTGGCCAAATGAAAGCTGAACTCTGATTGGTTGCTATAGGCAATAAGGACAGTTTGCTGAGGCCCGATGTGTATTGAGACATATTGCGGCCATTAGTCCCACACTACGACCTTCATGTCGCGCAACTGAAGTCGCCATGTAGCCAGAACATGACTATGCTTCTATTATATGCACTATGAGGCCGCGATGTCATCTTTCTCAGTATTGGTTCATCTACTATTAAAAAAAGTGCAAAAAAACATATATTATCCCACCCGCCACCACCACCTTTGTCTCTCCATGGTTCCCTCCCTACACAATACCCTATTTATTTATATCTAATATATATATAATCATCTTATCCCGTCTGTCTGTCCTTCTGTCCAGGAAATCCCGCGTCGCTGATTGGTACGGCCGCGGCCAATCAGCGACGTGGGATTTCAGAAAAAGATGGCGGCCGTTAGCGGCTTATCTGCCGCACGGAGGTCAGCGGCGATGCAGCCGGGAGATGACCGGCGCCAGCCGGTCATCTCCCGGCTGCTCGCAGCAGAAGTACCCCGACCGGCGGCGCCGCTGACCTCCATGCGGCTACCGTCGGGAGATCAGCGGCTAGGGCCGCTGATCTCCCGACGGCAAGTGTGAAGGGAGGACCGGGGAGCGGCACCGCCGGTCGGGATACTTCTGCGCGAGCAGCCGGTCATCTCCCGGCTGCTTGCAGTGGAAGTACCCGCACAGGCAGCGCCGCTCCCCGGTCCTCACTAATACAATTCGCTGATTGGTCGTGGCCGGCGGCCGCGACCAATCAGCATTATTGGCGCCAAGTTTAAACACCGCTTTGCTGATTGCGCCCGGTCGGCCGCATACATATACTAGAATACCCGATGCGTTAGAATCGGGCCACCATCTAGTAGAAGTATAAGCAGGGCATGCTCTAATCTGGACAAATGTCACTGTGAAGGAAGGAGGAGAAGGTGAGCTGTTGACGCGCCCCCTGGGCCATCTTCAGGGGATACCCGGAGCCGGATCTGGATAGGGGTAGTAGTCCTTGTGGCGGTGACCCGGTCCGTGCCCAGGGTGTCAAACTAAGTGGCAGTCTATGGCAGTAGATGTTAACTTGATTGTCGACTACGCCACCCGTTGAGTGCGGCTTTGACGCCGCCGCTGCAGAGCAGTCCGCTGAGGCCGGTGGTATATGTGCAGCAGTGATGGTATAACCCCCAACGGGAGGGGTATGGCCTCAGGGCAGCAGGTGTGGATGATGGGGGTTGTGATGATGCAGAAAGAAGACTCAGAGTCAGGAGATGCAGTTCAGGGTTTTTACTTACTGGTGTTCTTTTGGTCACTCTGGCCTTGAGTGACCACCCGAGCCGTGCTGCGTCCACCAGGTCCTGGACTCGGCTAACCCCCAGGCGATTCCGGAGCGTGGTCCTGAGCTCCCTTCTGACTCTCTCTTTCTCTCTGGCCGTTCCCACCAGGGATCCACCTGTGTCCGGCTCCCTCGGGTCTCTTGTTGGTTGAACCTTCCCTGGCTTCCCTGACCCTATGCTCGGTGTGCCATTCTGGTGGATTTGGTGAGGGTCGTGGCAGATCCTGCCCACGACCTCCGGTTCCTGGCTAAGGTTTGTTTTGGCCTCTGCCAGCTTGGGATCCGGTACCCTTGTCCGCCAACCCTTCACCCTTTTGTCTTTATTCTGGGATCTTGGGGTTCCCTTCTTGTCTTTCTCTCTGGGTCCTTCTTTTCTCCTCTCTCCCTCTGCAGGCTTGGCTCTGGAGCTGGGCCCAGCCGGAGCCACAGCTCCCTGTCAGCCCTCCTGGCTGAGCTCCTCTGCTCTGCTCCTCAGGCTAAAAAGACCCTGTCCTAAGATGGTGCCCACCATATATACTCCCTCTATGTGTGAGCCCAGGTGACTAGCACCCAATGAGCTCCTAGCTTTACCCAGACTACTCCCCCTATCTGCCCCTACACTACTGGGATGTTCCACCCCCCTCCCACTCCAGCCAGGGACAGACGCTGTCGTACCTGCACATATACTGGTGGGAGTACCGTAGTTCTGTCCCCCGGAAATGGGATGTATGTAGTGCATGCAGCCTACTGAGCTCAGTTCCACACTCCATCCTTACCCGGGAGTGGAATACCACACCTCTGGCTTGAGGTGTAATACCCCTGTAGCAGCCGAATCCTCAGGGTGCTACATTCCCCCCTGGTAAATCACAGCACGTCCTCAGGCTGTAAAAGAGCAAAATATCCAAAAACATACAAAATTTTTGCAAAAACATCATAAACATATAAAACACTATATATATATCAGCAGCATAATACTCTTCATATAAAACATTTTTGACCTCTGGCCACTTGTGCAAATTGTGACCAGGTAAGTGCCACAGTCTCTGGTAGAAAAAACAGTTTCCTATAAAACCGGTAGGGGGCACTTTAGGAAGCGCAACTATTTACAAGGGATATGGCCGCTCTCAGTCCTCGGCCAGTGGGGAAAAGGGGATGGCTGCTCACAGTCCTCAGCCTGTGGGGAGATGGGACACACTGGAACAGTTCACTGGTCCCAACGGGGACTATAATGGTAACAGTTCCTGTACCCTAACGGGTAACTATTTTACAGTTCCATTTACCGTACTTTAGTAGCGGCGTCCTCCTGATGCTTCCTCCCTGTACCCTTCAGACCCGTCCGGGTCCTCTTGCTCCTCCTGACACCTCAGCTCTTTCTCTGTCAGTCGGTGCACATGAAGGGCATAGGGTCCTTTGGCACATTGGTGCCGGGTGAAGGTGACCTCATCACCCAGGTAAAGGTCACGATCTCTGTGTCCCTCCGGTAGGTGGGACTCGACATCTCTTCTGGTCACGAAGACGTCGCCGGGGGTGTGATGATCTCTGATGAAGCCCCAACCGTGCTGCAGTTGGAATTTGATTACAGTCCCGGTGGCACGGGGACCGTGGGCTGCACGGGGGTTCCTTCGGGTCCGGCTCTTTTGTTCTGCACTCTTTACTTGCAGCCGCTCCTCGCGGACCCGTCTCTCTCTCCGTTCTCGCTCAAAGACTTCCAACTGCTGGCGGCAGCACTCCGCACGCTCAGTTGCGGCCGCCCGGGTCTCCTGAGTGAACCCGATGAGGTCTCCTCCTGCGGGGTCCCACTCAAACTGCGCCTCCTCTAACGAGAGCGGGGTCATCTTGACGGGCGCCGGAACCGGGATTAGGGGCTCATCCAGGGGTCTTTCTTTCCGGAGTCGGGGATGGTGGTACTCCGGCGGCCACACAAAGGGCTGCCCATCCGGGCAAGTGTGCTGGGCAAACAAGTCCTCACCCAGGTGCGGCACAGTGGAAGTTGAGGGCGCGGTGGTGGCAGCGGCGCCCGGGATCACTAGGCCTTGCGACCAGGCTTGGGGTACCCTGAAGGTAAAGGGCACCGTGAAGACGGCGGCGCCCGGGGGCACTCGGCCTTGCGACCAGGCCGGTGGCATCTCCTGCTTGGCCGCGCTCAGGGTTGAGGCGCGTGACGTCACAGGGGGCGTGGTCGCGGCTCCTGCTTGGGGCCTAGTCTGGAGCGGTAGCGGTGCGGCAACGGGCACGATCAGTGGGACCTCGGGCTCTGTGACGGGGAGCGGGGGTAGGCTTACGGCGGCTGGGCTTGGGGTAGTGACGTCCCCTTTACTTGCCTCCATCTCTTCAGCTCCCTCTGCGGCGTCGTCTCCGGCCTCCGTCCCTTCTGCATCCTCTTCAGGGGCAGGCGTGCTCCTCGTTGCGGGTGGTGTGCTCCGCTGGCGGGTTCCAGCCTGCTGGGCCATCTCCCTGCTCCACTCCATCAGCGTTTCTCGCTGCACCTGGGCCATCCTCCGTGCGAGGCCCTCCAGCGCGGTCTGTGCATGCTCCCGGTCTCGGGGGAGCTGTGCCAGGATCTCCACCAGGTCTTGTGGGGTGGTTGCTTGCATCAGGCTCCTGACCACAGGGTCGGTGCTGCCTGCCTCTCCCTCCATCTCCGGGTACGGCTCCTCCAGACTTCTCCAAGCTGCTCCCATCTTCTCTCTTTTGTTCTGTCTCCGCCCACATTGAGGGCGGTTCTGGGGCAACTTGGTGATTGTCAGTTCCAGGGGCAGACCCCCCACGCTGATGGACATCTCAATCATTGCAGTCTCTGCTGGTGGGGGCGGTCTTCGTTTTTGGCGCCATTCTTGGTCCTGGCCCACGATGGGAGGTGGCCTCTTGCCACCCTCTGGCACGCCCATAATGGCGTCCGCTCTGCCAGGGCGGGAAATCTTCTGAAATGGCGGGAACCGCTTCCCAGTGGCGGGAAACTCTGTGGATGGCGGAAAAAGACTGCAGATGGCGGGCAAATGGCGGGAAACGATCCGAGATGGCGTTCGATGGCGGGGACCCTCCGGAATTGGCGGGAGACTTCTTTTTATGGTAAATATGAACTTTTCTTCAGGCACGCAGTACCCGGTGGTTGCGGGCACGTTATCCTGCCGACTACGCCAAAGTTGACGCGCCCCCTGGGCCATCTTCAGGGGATACCCGGAGCCGGATCTGGATAGGGGTAGTAGTCCTTGTGGCGGTGACCCGGTCCGTGCCCAGGGTGTCAAACTAAGTGGCAGTCTATGGCAGTAGATGTTAACTTGATTGTCGACTACGCCACCCGTTGAGTGCGGCTTTGACGCCGCCGCTGCAGAGCAGTCCGCTGAGGCCGGTGGTATATGTGCAGCAGTGATGGTATAACCCCCAACGGGAGGGGTATGGCCTCAGGGCAGCAGGTGTGGATGATGGGGGTTGTGATGATGCAGAAAGAAGACTCAGAGTCAGGAGATGCAGTTCAGGGTTTTTACTTACTGGTGTTCTTTTGGTCACTCTGGCCTTGAGTGACCACCCGAGCCGTGCTGCGTCCACCAGGTCCTGGACTCGGCTAACCCCCAGGCGATTCCGGAGCATGGTCCTGAGCTCCCTTCTGACTCTCTCTCTCTCTCTGGCCGTTCCCACCAGGGATCCACCTGTGTCCGGCTCCCTCGGGTCTCTTGTTGGTTGAACCTTCCCTGGCTTCCCTGACCCTATGCTCGGTGTGCCATTCTGGTGGATTTGGTGAGGGTCGTGGCAGATCCTGCCCACGACCTCCGGTTCCTGGCTAAGGTTTGTTTTGGCATCTGCCAGCTTGGGATCCGGTACCCTTGTCCGCCAACCCTTCACCCTTTTGTCTTTATTCTGGGATCTTGGGGTTCCCTTCTTGTCTTTCTCTCTGGGTCCTTCTTTTCTCCTCTCTCCCTCTGCAGGCTTGGCTCTGGAGCTGGGCCCAGCCGGAGCCACAGCTCCCTGTCAGCCCTCCTGGCTGAGCTCCTCTGCTCTGCTCCTCAGGCTAAAAAGACCCTGTCCTAAGATGGTGCCCACCATATATACTCCCTCTATGTGTGAGCCCAGGTGACTAGCACCCAATGAGCTCCTAGCTTTACCCAGACTACTCCCCCTATCTGCCCCTACACTACTGGGATGTTCCACCCCCCTCCCACTCCAGCCAGGGACAGACGCTGTCGTACCTGCACATATACTGGTGGGAGTACCGTAGTTCTGTCCCCCGGAAATGGGATGTATGTAGTGCATGCAGCCTACTGAGCTCAGTTCCACACTCCATCCTTACCCGGGAGTGGAATACCACACCTCTGGCTTGAGGTGTAATACCCCTGTAGCAGCCGAATCCTCAGGGTGCTACACTGTGATATCACCTATTGTAAATGGTGGATCCTGTGTTATCTACTGAATATACAGATGTTATCAGTCATTGTACAGGAGGAGGAGGTGAGCTGTGACATCACCTATTGTGAATGATGGATCCTGTGACTCTTATCTACTGTATATAGAGGTGTTATCAGTCATTGTACAGGAGGTGAGCTGTGACATCATCTATTGTGAATGATGGATCCTGTGTTATCTACTGTATATAGAGGTGTTATCAGTCATTGTACAGGAGTAGGAGGTGAGCTGTGACATCACCTATTGTGAATGGTGGATCCTGTGTTATCTATTGTATATAGAGGTGTTATCTGTCATTGTACAGGAGGAGGAGGTGAGCTGTGACATCACCTAATGTGAATGGTGGATCCTATGTGATCTACTGTATATAGAGGTGTTATCTGTCATTGTACGGGAGGAGGAGGTGAGCTGTGACATCACTTATTGAGAATGATGGATCCTGTGTTATCTACTATATATAGAGGTGTTATCAGTCATTGTACAGGAGGAGGAGGTGAGCTGTGACATCACCTATTGTGAATGGTGGATCCTGTGCTATCTATTGTATATAGAGGTGTTATCGGTCATTGTACAGGAGGAGGAGGAGATGAGCTGTGATATCACCTTTTGTGACTGATGAACTTGTGTTTTCTACTAAATATAGAGGTGTTACCTTTTATTGTATTTCTGTTTGTGATGATAATGAGACTGCTGAAACATTTTCTGTACAGAACTTGCAGTATGAGACTAGTACTGGGCCTCGTAGCCAGTGTGAAAATTGCAAGAATTCTGCCTTTTTATCTGTTTACAGAGACAGAGAATAATATGGAAAATTGAAAAAAAGACATTGTCATTTTAAAAAGTGCATTCAACAAAACCTAAATATTTTTCTGATGGCACATTCCCTTTAAGAATATCTACCAATGTTATTTTTATCCTTAAATATGACTAAGGGCTAAATGTCTCTTTGCCTGGGCAGGTTCCATGTGTGAGAAGTTTGCTCTTGCGGACAAGTCTCGGACAAATTAGAGTCCGCTGCGAAACGCCAAACACGAACTCCTCCCGGAAGTCCATTATAATGTTCAGAGTTCCGAGGTAAGTCCGGAAGAGAGAGAGAGATTTTCCAGCTCAAAAATCCAGGTCCCCATTGTTTTCTATAGGGTTCAGGTTCTGGTTCAAATTTGGATACAGTTCTGGTACCTGAACCAAACTTTGGAATAAAGTTTGGGTCGGGTACCAGAACCCAAACTTCCAAGGGTCTGCTCATCCCTAATGATGAGCCCAGGTACTAAGGGTCACCGAAGTAGGGCTCCTGGAGAATTTGCCACTCCACCCACAGCAGGGTATTTAGAATCAGACATTGGGCAACTAACTAAATCTTTGCCCAGGTGAAGAAAAGCCCAAACTTAGTTCCAAGGTCCAAGTCTCCAGTTATACATCTGTAACTTCAATATGTTGGAATTTAGGTACCAGAATTATTGAGATGGGGAAGCAAAAAATTAAATAAATGCAGGAAATTAAGTAAATTAAAAAAAAAAGAATGTCATAAAATGTAGTAAGTAAAAAAATGTTAATATTTAAGAAAAACAAATAATTTCATATAAAATAAAACAAACATCCTAACTAAATTTGAATATAAAATATCATTTATTTTCTACTCAGTAATGTTGCCATGTTCAGTCTCGGCAAACGAAATGCTTTAGGGGAGTCGTTTCATCCGATAGATCCATCCAATGTTACAGTATGAGCATCTGTGCCTGGCCTCCTGGGAGAAAGCTTGCCTTTTAATGCAATGAGTTGAAGATTTCTAAATCACGAGTGTTGTGTGCCAGAGATGGTTATTCTGTAAATGGTTGTATACATTGTAATTAATGACATTTGCCTCTCTCCCCAGTTAGTTAAATAAGACGTCTCCGGAGCGGGTCTCTAAGGCTCAGCTCTTTACACCAGGGACCAAGGTTACAATGACTATCACAATAGCGTTGGCAATTAAAGTGCATCCAATGCTTGTTCTCATTAACTGCAGAATGGACCAAGATACATTCCATAGAGATGGGGAGGAGGTGATAGGGGACATTAGAAAAACATGTTATTTTGCAAAAAGGAGATGTAGCGCTGGCGTCCCTGCCCTCTGCTAGGCAGGGACGCTGCTCCCCTCACCGCTCTGCTCCGTGCCCGGCGTCCTCTCCCCGCTCTGCTGTCAGCGCGCGCTCCTTCCCGGCGTCCTCCTCCCGCTCTGCTCTCAGCGCGCGCTCCTTCCCGGCCCCTGTGCTTAGGGCGCGCGCGCGCGCGCTCCCCTCCTCTTAAAGGGGCCGCGCGCGCCGTCCTAAGGAGTCCCCGGCCAATGGCCGGAGGACTTCATCATATATAAGGCACCTCCTCCAAAATGGAGGTGCCCGAGCAATGTTGTTTGCACCTGTGTCTCACCTGTGCTTCAGCCCTCAGGTCCCGTTGCCAGTTTCCTGTCAGTTACCTGCCAGTTCCCTGCCAGTTACCTGCCTGATTCCTGCCTGAATACTTGTTACCTGTCTGCCAGTCTGAGGTCCGACGGTCTGCCTTACTACTCCTGTCAGTCTGTCTAAAGGACCAGCCTGCCCGCTCACCTGGGAGCGCACATCAGCTACCTGCCTACTTTCCTGAGGTCCGACGGTCTGCCTTACAACTCCGGTCAGTCTGTCTATGGACCAGCTTGCCCACTCACCTGGGAGCGCTTCTCCGTTACCTGCCTGCTTGCCAGCCCGGAGGCTCCGCTGTCACGTGCTGTGACCATCAGCTACTTCAGACTCTTGTCCGCTCACCTGGGAGCGCTTCTCCGTTACCTGCCTGCTTGCCAGCCCGGAGGCTCCGTTGTCACGTGCTGTGACCATCAGCTACTTCAGAGACTCTTGCCCGCTCACCTGGGAGCGCTTCTCCGTTACCTGCCTGCTTGCCAGCCCGGAGGCTCCGTTGTCACGTGCTGTGACCATCAGCTACTTCAGAGACTCTTGCCCGCTCACCTGGGAGCGCTTCTCCGTTACCTGCCTGCTTGCCAGCCCGGAGGTTCCGCCGTCACGTGCCGTGACCACCTGTTATTCCAGAGACTCTCGCTTGCTCACCTGGGAGCACACATCTACCATCTGCCTGCTAGCCTACCCGGAGGCTCTGCCATCACAGGTCGTACCTACCCTTTACCCAGAGACTGCCCTGATCACTTGCCGTATCTCCCTGTCCGTTCATCCAGAGACTGCCACCCGCTCCCTTACAAGGGCTGCCCCCTTGTATAGTAGCTCAGAGGTTCCGCCTCCCAGACCCGTTACAGTTTGCTCGGGCCATGGAACCCGGTGGCACCCAAGCTCCCTCGCTCTCGGACCTCTGTCTTGAACTGTCCCGTCAGAGGTCCCAACAGGAGGCCATCCTGGGTCACCTGCGGAATGTTAATACTCGCCTGAACACTCTGTCTGATCCACCAACAACCTCCGCCAGTGCCATATCTTGCAATCCGGCAGCTCCGCTGCCCACTAATACCATGGTATCTTACCCCGGACCCCGGCTTTCTGCACCTCCTCGCTTCGGAGGCGACTCCGTCCAGGCTCGGGGCTTCTTAAATCAGTGCACCCTGCATTTTGAACTTTTGTCCTACCAGTTTAACTCCGACCGGGCCAAAATTGCCTTCATCATGTCCCATCTCACCGGGGAGGCCCTGGCCTGGCTAAATCCTCTATGGGAGAGAGGAGACCCCCTGGTGTCCAACTTGCCTGCTTTTCTCACGGCTTTCCGGAAAGTCTTCGACGAACCCGGACGGAAGACCTCATCTGCATCATCGTTGCTACGCCTCCGTCAGGGGAGTCTCACCGTGGGCCAATATGCCATACGGTTCCGTACCCTTGCCTCGGAGCTGACCTGGGATAACGACGCTCTGGTTTCCGTCTTCTGGGAGGGTCTGTCCGGCCGTATTAAAGATGAACTTGCCGGTCGGGACACTCCTACCACTCTCGATGACTTAATAACTCTTGCCACCCGGATTGACCTACGGTTCCAGGAGCGTGCCAGAGAGGTCACCCGTGAGAGGAGGTTACCACGTCTAGCTCCTACTTTTCAGAAACCCGTCACTCCTTCTGTCTCTAACCAGGTACACCCTCCTGAGCCTATGCAGGTCGACCAGACCAAGATGGTCAAGACCCGTCAGGACTTACGCCGTGCCGAGGGGACCTGCTTCTACTGTGGCAGTAAGGAGCACCAGATCCGTGCCTGCCCGGAAAGGTCGGGAAACGCCTGTGTCTAGGTTCGCTCAGAGAGGTCCACCTAGACAAGAATAAATCCTCTCCATCCCTGCTGTTGTCAGTTTCAATCGTCTACGGGGAGAACCGTTATTTCGAACTAGCCCAACTGGACTCTGGAGCAGCCGGGAATCTTATTTCACAGTCCCTGGTAGAGAAATACCGCATCCCCACCAAACCTCTGGCTGTACCCTTGTCTGTGGCTGCCGTGGATGGGGGGCTCTTACCACGCCCCATCCAACTCATCACCGAATCCATTACTCTGCAGGTGGGAATGCTGCATTCTGAGAGTATCTCCTTTCATGTTCTGCCTGGACTCTCTCACGCCCTCTTGCTAGGTCTGCCTTGGCTCCAGAGACATGCACCCGTGCTTGACTGGCAAACCGGAGAAGTCCTTCGCTGGGGACAAGACTGTCATAAGACCTGCCTGGTTCCCGTCCATCCCGTCCGTCCCTCTCCTACCCCAGCTAATCTACCTGGACTTCCAATTCCTTATTGGTCTTATGCTGATGTCTTTAATAAAAATGAGGCAGAGACATTACCCCCTCATAGACCATACGACTGTCCCATCGACCTGTTACCCGGTACTACTCCTCCCCGTGGGCGTATTTATCCTTTATCCGCTGCTGAGACCCGGTCGATGTCCGAATATATTGAGGAGAATCTGGCCAGGGGATTCATCCGGAAATCTACCTCCCCGGCGGGAGCAGGCTTCTTTTTCGTTAAAAAGAAGGACGGCTCTCTCCGTCCCTGTATAGACTATAGAGGCCTAAACCAGATCACGGTGAAGAATAAGTACCCCCTTCCGCTCATTCCAGAATTATTTGATCGTCTGAGGGGGGCTAGAATCTTCACCAAACTAGACCTCCGTGGGGCGTACAACCTGGTTCGTATCCGTCAAGGGGATGAATGGAAGACGGCATTCAACACCCGGGACGGCCACTATGAATACCTGGTAATGCCCTTTGGTCTCTGTAACGCTCCTGCCGTTTTTCAAGAGTTGGTCAATGACCTCTTCCGGGACCTTCTCTACTCCTGCGTAGTGGTGTACCTGGACGACATCTTGGTCTTCTCTCCGGATCTCCAGACTCACCGGAGGGACGTTCGTCAGGTCCTGCTCAGGCTCAGGCAGAATCACCTCTTCGCTAAATTCGAGAAATGGCCTCGACCGGAGGGGCTGAAGGCCATTCAGCGGTTCCTGGGCTTCGCCAACTACTACCGCCTCTTCATACCACACTTCTCTTCCCGGACTGCCCCAATTTCCGCGCTCACCCGTAAGGGTACTAATCCCAAAGAGTGGCCGCCCGAAGCAGAAGAAGCCTTTCTTTCCTTAAAACAGGCCTTCTCTTCCGCCCCGGTGCTGCATCGCCCGGACGGCAACAAGCAGTTCTTCCTGGAAGTGGACGCCTCCTCCTCTGGAGCTGGAGCGGTACTTACTCAAAAATCTTCTTCCGGGAGGATGGTAACTTGCGGCTTCTTCTCTAAACTCTTCTCCTCCTCAGAGCGCAATTATTCCATAGGAGATCGAGAGTTATTGGCCATCAAACTGGCATTGGAGGAGTGGCGTTACCTGCTTGAGGGGGCTCTTCACCCGGTAATAATTTACACTGACCACAAGAACTTGGCTTATCTCCAGCATGCCCAGAGACTTAACCCGCGCCAAGCCCGGTGGTCCTTGTTTTTTGCTCGTTTTGATTTTGTCCTTCATTTTCGCCCGGCTGACAAAAACGTCAAGGCGGACGCCTTGTCTCGATCCTTTCTGGTATCTGATCTCGAGGAAGATCCGAAACACATCATCGATCCCGCCAGAGTAATGCAGGTGGCTCCCGTGAGTCTAAATCGTCTTCCTCCCGGAAAGACGTTCGTATCAGTACCTGATCGGGAGAAGATCCTTCACTGGGGTCACTCGTCCAAACTGGCTGGCCACGCTGGTCAGAAGAAGACCCTCCAGCTTATTTCCCGGCACTACTGGTGGCCTACCCTGCACAAGGATGTAATAGACTTTGTTTCTGCCTGTGTGTCCTGCGCCCGCAACAAGGTTCCGAGACATCTGCCAGCCGGTCGCCTCCTTCCGCTCCCAGTACCTGCTGCCCCCTGGCAGCATATTGCAATGGACTTCATAACCGACCTCCCACTCTCTGCCGGTTGTACGGTCATTTGGGTGGTCGCTGACCGCTTCTCCAAGATGGCTCATTTCGTTCCCCTGCCAGGCCTCCCGTCTGCACCCGAGCTAGCTAGAGACTTTATTCGTCACATCTTCCGTTTTCATGGCCTGCCCCTCCACATCGTGTCGGATCGTGGGGTACAGTTCACCTCACGCTTCTGGAGAGCCACTTGTAAACTACTAGACGTCTCCCTGGACTTCTCTTCCGCTTACCACCCACAGTCCAATGGTCAAGTGGAGCGGATCAATCAGAACCTGACCAGTTACCTCCGGCACTTCGTTAATGCCCACCATTCTGACTGGGTGGATCTCCTACCATGGGCCGAGTTCTCTTACAATAATCACGAGAGCGAATCCTCCTCCAAATCCCCATTTTTTGTAGTCTTTGGTCAGCATCCTCGGATTCCTTTTCCTGTCTCCACCTCGGTGGACAACCCGGCTGCGGAATCTCTCGTTAGCAAATTTTCCTCCATTTGGGAGAGTACCCGATTCGCACTCCTTCAGTCTTCCGAGCGTATGAAAAGACACGCTGACAAAAAACGTCTGGACCCTCCTCAATTCCGTCCTGGGGATAAAGTCTGGCTCTCGTCCAAATATGTCCGGCTCAAGATCCCTTCCTATAAGTTAGGGCCTCGGTTCATCGGCCCACTGGAGGTCATCAGTCAGATCAACCCGGTGGCCTATAAATTGAAACTCCCGGCCAACTTACGGATCCCTAACTCCTTCCATGTATCTCTCCTCAAACCTGTGGTACTTAACTCTTTTTCCAAGTCTACAGGTACGCCTCCTGCTCCGGTTTCTGCTGTGGACGAGTTTGAGGTAGAGAACATTCTTGCCACCAAAAGGGTAAGAGGAAAGACCTTTTTTCTGGTAGATTGGAAGGGGTTTGGTCCTGAGGAGAGAACGTGGGAGCCCCGGGAGAACATCCATGCCCCTCTCATCCTAGCTAAATTTCTGTCTGGCCTAAAAAAGGGGGGGCCTAAAGGGGGGGGTACTGTAGCGCTGGCGTCCCTGCCCTCTGCTAGGCAGGGACGCTGCTCCCCTCACCGCTCTGCTCCGTGCCCGGCGTCCTCTCCCCGCTCTGCTGTCAGCGCGCGCTCCTTCCCGGCGTCCTCCTCCCGCTCTGCTCTCAGCGCGCGCTCCTTCCCGGCCCCTGTGCTTAGGGCGCGCGCGCGCGCGCTCCCCTCCTCTTAAAGGGGCCGTGCGCGCCGTCCTAAGGAGTCCCCGGCCAATGGCCGGAGGACTTCATCATATATAAGGCACCTCCTCCAAAATGGAGGTGCCCGAGCAATGTTGTTTGCACCTGTGTCTCACCTGTGCTTCAGCCCTCAGGTCCCGTTGCCAGTTTCCTGTCAGTTACCTGCCAGTTTCCTGCCAGTTACCTGCCTGATTCCTGCCTGAATACTTGTTACCTGTCTGCCAGTCTGAGGTCCGACGGTCTGCCTTACTACTCCTGTCAGTCTGTCTAAAGGACCAGCCTGCCCGCTCACCTGGGAGCGCACATCAGCTACCTGCCTACTTTCCTGAGGTCCGACGGTCTGCCTTACAACTCCGGTCAGTCTGTCTATGGACCAGCTTGCCCGCTCACCTGGGAGCGCTTCTCCGTTACCTGCCTGCTTGCCAGCCCGGAGGCTCCGCTGTCACGTGCTGTGACCATCAGCTACTTCAGACTCTTGTCCGCTCACCTGGGAGCGCTTCTCCGTTACCTGCCTGCTTGCCAGCCCGGAGGCTCCGTTGTCACGTGCTGTGACCATCAGCTACTTCAGAGACTCTTGCCCGCTCACCTGGGAGCGCTTCTCCGTTACCTGCCTGCTTGCCAGCCCGGAGGCTCCGTTGTCACGTGCTGTGACCATCAGCTACTTCAGAGACTCTTGCCCGCTCACCTGGGAGCGCTTCTCCGTTACCTGCCTGCTTGCCAGCCCGGAGGTTCCGCCGTCACGTGCCGTGACCACCTGTTATTCCAGAGACTCTCGCTTGCTCACCTGGGAGCACACATCTACCATCTGCCTGCTAGCCTACCCGGAGGCTCTGCCATCACAGGTCGTACCTACCCTTTACCCAGAGACTGCCCTGATCACTTGCCGTATCTCCCTGTCCGTTCATCCAGAGACTGCCACCCGCTCCCTTACAAGGGCTGCCCCCTTGTATAGTAGCTCAGAGGTTCCGCCTCCCAGACCCGTTACAGGAGATCTGCATAATGTCAAGATTAGGAGTATTAATAACGTTACAAAGTTTCTCCTTAGTGGTAGCTAAGAGTTAATGGTGGTGTATTATGCATATTACTGTGAAATCAGGAATTAATAATCCAAACTCCTAACCTGTGCCAGAGTACTACTCATTTTAAAGGCACAATTTCTATAATGCATACTAGTGTTTTCCAACCTGGAACCCCTGAGGTCTTTGCAACCAGTGGCGAAACTTGAAGCTTAAGAGTTAATGGTGGTCCGATATTATGCATTTTAGGCCACGGCCCCACTATCGGTATCTGGTTAGTATTCGGTCAGTATTTTTTCTCAGGGGTGGGAGCCAAAACCAGGAGTGGGTGATAAATGCAGAATTGGTGACTTGTTTCTATTATACCTTTCCTCTGATTGTTCCTCGTCTGGTTTTGGCTCCCACTCCTGAGACAAAATACTGACCGAAAACTGACCAAATAGCTATAGTGGGGCCGTGGCCTTACTATGAAATTAGAAATTAATAATCCAAACTCCTAAACTGTGTCAGAGTACTGTTCATTTCAAACGCACCATTTCTATAATGCATGCTAGTGTTTTCCAACCTAGAACCCCTGAGGTCCTTGCAACCAGTGGCGAAACTTGAAGCTTATGGGCCCCAATGCAAAAGCAGCAACAGGGCCCCCAATTATTGCAAATCGTTAATAGCATTGATCATTTTATATAGGCCAAAGGGACTTTTTTGTGCCCCCTAGGTTCCAGGGACCAAGTGTGATTGCAACCCCTGCACCTATTGTAGTTATACCCCTGGTTGCAATCTATTCAGTAGAAGACATCAGCATCACTTGTTTTTCCTTTTACAGTCTGGACGGCTGCATACAGCTCAATGTATGGAAGCAAGAAATACTTAAATTGCATGGTTGCATGCAGTGGTTTAAGGGAAAATGTTGACCCCTTGCCACACCCCACCAGCATATTGCTCAGATTCATGGGCCCCAATAGTGTTGATAGTGTTGGCTGTCTGTAACAAAAATTACATAAATATATAAATCTGAAAGAAAAATACGCCAGGAAGATAATTTTCTAGGTAATACTTCTACATAAATACACACGTGGTCGAAATTGTTGGTACCCCTCGTTTAATGAAAGAAAAGCCCACAATGGTCACAGAAATAACTTGAATCTGACAAAAGTAATAATAAATTAAAAATATATGAAAATAAACAAATTAAAGTCAGACATTGCTTTTCTGCTTCCACAGAATTTAAAAAAAAAATTAAACTCATGAAATAGGCCTGGACAGAAATGATGGTACCCCTGAAAATATTGTGACAAAAGGGACATGTTAAATCAAGTTGTGTCCACTAATTAGCATCACAGGTGTCTACAATCTTGAAATTAGTCAGTGGGCCTGTATATAGGGCTACAGATACTCACTGTGCTGTTTGGTGACATGGTGTGTACCACACTCAACATGGACCAGAGGAAGCAAAGGAAAGAGTTGTCTCAGGAGATTAGAAAGAAAACTATAGACAAACATGGTTATAAAACCATCTCCAAGCAGCTTGATGTTCCTGTGACTACAGTTGCACATATTGTTCAGAAATTTAAAATCCATGGGACTGTAGCCAACCTCCTTGGACGTGACTGCAGGAGGAAAATTTATGACAAATCAAAGAGATGGATAATATGAATGGTAACAATAGAGCCCAGGAAAACTTCTAAAGAGATTAAAGGTGAACTTCAAGCTCAAGGAACATCAGTGTCAGATCGCACTATTCGTAGTTGTTTGATCCAAAGTTGATTTCATGGGAGACGACCAAGGAGAACACCATTGTTGAAAAAAAATCATAAAAAAGTCAGACTGGAATTTGCCAAACTACATGTTGACAAGCTGTAAAGCTTCTGGGAGAATGTCCTATGGACAGATGAGACAAAAATGGAAGTTTTTGGCAAGGCACATCAGCTCTATGTTCATAGATGGAAAAATGAAGCATATCAAGAAAAGAACACTGTCCCTACTGTGAAACATGGAGGAGGCTCTGTTATAATCTGGGGCTTCTTTGCTGCATCTGGCACAGGGTCTCTTGAATCTGTGCAGGGTACAATGAAATCTCAAGACTATCAAGGGATTTAGGAGAGAAAAATGTGCTGCCCAGTGTCAGAAAGCTTGGTCTCAGTCGCAGATCATGGGTCTTGCAACAGGATAATGACCCAAAACACATAGCTAAAAACTCCCAAGAATGGCTAAGAGGAAAACATTGGACTATTCTGAAGTGGCCTTCTATGAGCCCTGACCTAAATCCTATTGAACATTTTTGGAAAGAGCTGAAACATGCTGTCTGGAAAAGGCAACCTTCAAACACGAGACAACTGGAGCAGTTTGCTCATGAGGAGTGGGCCAAAATACCTGTCGAGAGGAGCAGAAATCTCATTGACAGTTACAGGAATCGTTTGATTGCAGTGATTGCCTCAAAAGGTCGTTCAACAAAATATTAAGTTAAGAAGAACCATCATCTCTGTCCAGGCCTATTTCATGAGTTTAATTTTTTTAAAAATTCTGTGGAAGCAGGGTGGAAAAGAAATGTCTGATTTTCATTTGTTCATTTTCATAGATTTTTAATTTATTATTACTTTTGTCAGATTCAAGTTATTTCTGTGACCATTGTGGGTTTTTCTTTAATTAAACGAGGGGTAACAACAATTTTGACCACGTGTGTAATACAGTCATATAGTTATCAAATAACAAATATTATCCCCATATTATTACTGAACAAAGTCCACTATAACCAAGACCAATATACCAATAATACCACATACAAAAAACGAATAATGCCGCCACACCATGACCATATTTTACCACCAAATAGTGACCATATACTACCTCTATACTGATAATTAATGAAAATCATTGTACTAATGCAAACAATACCATGACTGTATAGTAGAACGTATCTGTATATACAGTACAGATAACTCCTGATACTCACCAGTGACGTCTTCAATTGAAGTAATTCATTTTCTTTTTTTCTTCTTCATCCGGCACAGACCGCTATGACTTCTTCCAGCCACCACTTGTTTCTGATAACTATGGCTGATCACTTCTAGATCATCCTTTCCACTATTCTCCCAATATTATAGTAACAGTATTTCCCATTAGTCCCCAGTAACAGATTTCCCCGAAAATAAAATACAATACAGTAATGATGTTCCCCTGTGTTCCCCATACAGTAGTAATGCTTATGTCCCCTTGTGGACAAATGCAGTAGAATTGCCCCCACAATGGCACCCAGGCAGTTGCATTGTCCACCTATTATGCTCCCATAAGGTGAAATGTCTCTCTTTATGACCGCTAATATAATAGTAATATTCCATTTGTGGCCCCTTGAATTAACAATGTCCCCCTATGTGGCCCCTATACATTAATGATATCCCCCAATGTGGCCCCATTATGGTAATAATGTCTACCTATATGGCCCCCACACATTATTAATTTTTTTCCTATGTAGCCCATGCACAGTAATAATTTCCCCCTATGTGTCCCCCATGTAGTAATAATATCCTTCTATGTGTCCCAAATATAGTAAAAATGTCCTCCGATATGGCCCCCAAATAGCAATAATTTTCCCTTATGTGGCCTCGCAAATTAATAATAACCCCCTACTCGTTCTTTATGTAGTAATATTGCTATCCTATGTGGCCCCCACGCATAAAAATCGTCCCCCTATGTAAACCCAAATAGTAATAATGTCCTCCTATGTGGTCCCCATATAGTAATAATGTCTCCCTATGTGGCCCTCATATAGTAATAATGTCCCCCTATGTGGCCCCCATATAGTAATAATGTCCTCCTATGTGGCCCCCATATAGTAGCAATGTCCTCCTATGTGGTCCCCATATAGTAAAAATGTCTTCCTATGTGGCCCCCATATAGTAATAATGTCCCCCTATGTGGCCCTCATATAGTAATAATGTCCCCCTTTGTGGCCCCCATATAGTAATAATGTCCCCCTATGTGGCCCCGAAATAGTAACAATGTCCTCCTATGTGCTCCCCATATAATAAAAATGTCTTCCTATGTGGTCCCCATATAGTAATAATGTCCCCCTATGTGGTCCCCATATAGTAATAATATCCTCCTATGTGGTCCCCATATAGTAATAATGTCCCCCTTTGTGGCCCCCATATAGTAATAATGTCCCCCTATGTGGCCCCGAAATAGTAACAATGTCCTCCTATGTGCTCCCCATATAATAAAAATGTCTTCCTATGTGGTCCCCATATAGTAATAATGTCCCCCTATGTGGCCCTCATATAGTAATAATGTCCTCCTATGTGGCCCCCATATAGTAAAAATGTCCCCCTATGTGGTCCCCATATAGTAATAATGTCCCCCTATGTGGCCCTCATATAGTAATAATAGCCCCCTATGTGGCCCCCATATAGTAATAATGTCCCCCTATGTGGCCCTCATATAGTAATAATAGCCCCCTATGTGCCCCCCATATAGTAATAATGTCCCCCTATGTGGCCCTCATATAGTAAAAATGTCCTCCTATGTGGTCCCCATATAGTTTTAATGTCCCCCTATGTGGCCCCCATATAGTAATAATGTCTTCCTATGTGGTCCCCATATAGTAATAATGTCCTCCTATGTGGCCCCCATATAGTAATAATGTCCTCCTATGTGGCCCTCATATAGTAATAATGTCCTCCTATGTGGTCCCCATATAGTAATAATGTCCACCTATGTGGCCCCCATATAGTTTCAATGTCCCCCTATGTGGCCCTCATATAGTAATAATGCCCACCTATGTGGTCCCCATATAGTAATAATGTCCTCCTATGTGGTCCCCATATAGTAATAATGTCCTCCTGTGTGGCCCTCATATACTAATAATGTCCACCTATGTTGTCCCCATATAGTAATAATGTCCTCCTATGTGGCCCCATATAGTAATAATGTCCCCCTATGTGGCCCCCATATAGTAATAATGTCCTCCTATGTGGCCCCCATATAGTAATATTGTCCCCATATGTAGCCCCCATATAGTAATAATGTCCTCCTATGTGGTCCCCATATAGTAATAATGTCCTCCTACGTGGCCCCCATATAGTAATAATGTCCCCCTATGTGGCCCCCATATGGTAATATTGTCCCCATATGTAGCCCCCATATAGTAATAATGTCCTCCTATGTGGCCCCATATAGTAATAATGTCCTCCTATGTGGCCCCCATATAGTAATAATATCCTCCTATGTGGCCCCATATAGTAATAATGTCCTCCTATGTGGCCCCATATAGTAATATTGTCCCCATATGTAGCCCCCATATAGTAATAATGTCCTCCTACGTGGCCCTCATATAGTAATAATATCCTCCTATGTGGCCCCCATATAGTAATAATGTCCCCCTATGTGGCCCCCATATAATAATAATGTCCTCCTATGTGGCCCCCATATAATAATAATGTCCTCCTATGTGGCCCCATATAGTAATAATGTCCTCCTATGTGGCCCCATATAGTAATAATGTCCCCCTATGTGGCCCCCATATAATAATAATGTCCTCCTATGTGGCCCCCATATAATAATAATATCCTCCTATGTGGCCCCCATATAGTAATAATGTCCTCCTATGTGGTCCCCATATAGTAATAATGTCCCCCTATGTGGCCACCATATAGTAATAATGTCCTCCTATGTGGCCCCCATATAGTAATAATGTCCTCCTATGTGGCCCCCATATAATAATAATGTCCTCCTATGTGGCCCCATATAGTAATAATGTCCTCCTATGTGGCCCCATATAGTAATAATGTCCCCTATGTGGGCCACATCTAGTAATAATATCCTCCTATGTGGCCCCCATATAGTAATAATGTCCTCCTATGTGGTCCCCATCTAGTAATAAAATCCTCCTATGTGGCCCCATCTAGTAATAATGTCCTCCTATGTGGCCCCCATATAGTAATAATGTCCCCCTATGTGGCCCCCATATAGTAATAATGTCCTCCTATGTGGTCCCCATCTAGTAATAAAATCCTCCTATGTGGCCCCATCTAGTAATAATGTCCTCCTATGTGGCCCCCATATAGTAATAATGTCCTCCTATGTGGCCCCCATATAATAATAATGTCCTCCTATGTGGCCCCATATAGTAATAATGTCCTCCTATGTGGCCCCATCTAGTAATAATGTCCTCCTATGTGGGCCCCATCTAGTAATAATATCCCCCTATGTAGTCCTCATATAGTAATAATGTCCCCCTATGTGGCCCTCATATAGTAATAATGTCCCCCTATGTGGCCCCCATATAGTAATAATGTCCCCCTATATGGCCCCCATATAGTAATAATATCCTCCTATGTGGCCCCCATATAGTAATAATGTCCTCCTATGTGGCCCCATAAATTAACCCTGGAACGCATACCTGGGGCCTCGCAGGCCCGCTCTGTTAATTGTTTTCTATTTTCTGCAAGATTACTTTAGTTAGAATTTTGAAACTCTAGGTATTCCTCAGGTATATAGTTGTTTGTCATTTTTGTTTGAGTTATTCCATGTTATTTGCACACGGGCCTAAAAGGCCCCAGGTATGTGAAAATGTAGATTTTTATGGTCACGCGTTCTAGGGTTTTAATAAGATCCCCCTATGCAGCCTTCACGCAGTAATATTGCTATCCTATGTGGCCCCCCATGCATTAAAATTGTCCCCCTATGAAACACCCATATAGTAATAATGTCCTCCTATGTGGCCCCCATATAGTAATAATGTCTTCCTATGTGGCCCCCATATAGTAATATTGTCCCCATATGTAGCCCCCATATAGTAATAATATCCTCCTATGTGGCCCCCATATAGTAATAATGTCCTCCTATGTGGCCCCCATATAGTAATATTGTCCCCATATGTAGCCCCCATATAGTAATAATGTCCTCCTATGTGGTCCCCATATAGTAATAATGTCCTCCTATGTGGCCCCATATAGTAATAATGTCCCCCTATGTGGGCCCCATATAGTAATAATGTCCCCCTATGTGGCCACCATATAGTAATAATGTCCTCCTATGTGGCCCCCATATAGTAATAATGTCCCCCTATGTGGCCACCATATAGTAATAATGTCCTCCTATGTGGCCCCCATATAGTAATAATGTCCTCCTATGTGGCCCCCATATAATAATAACGTCCTCCTATGTGGCCCCATATAGTAATAATGTCCTCCTATGTGGCCCCCATATAGTAATAATGTCCTCCTATGTGGCCCCATCTAGTAATAATGTCCTCCTATGTGGCCCCATATAGTAATAATGTCCTCCTATGTGGTCCCCATATAGTAATAATGTCCTCCTATGTGGCCCTCATATAGTAATAATGTCCTCCTATGTGGCCCCATATAGTAATAATGTCCCCCTATGTGGGCCCCATATAGTAATAATGTCCTCCTATGTGGCCCTCATATAGTAATAATGTCCTCCTATGTGGTCCCCATATAGTTTTAATGTCCCCCTATGTGGCCCTCATATAGTAATAATGTCCCCCTATGTGGCCCCCATATAGTAATAATGTCCCCCTATGTGGCCCCCATATAGTAATAATGTCCCCCTATGTGGCCCCCATATAGTAATAATGTCCTCCTATGTGGCCCCATAAATTAACCCTGGAACGCATACCTGGGGCCTCGCAGGCCCGCCCTGTTAATTGTTTTCTATTTTCTGCAAGATTACTTTAGTTAGAATTTTGAAACTCTAGGTATTCCTCAGGTATATAGTTGTTTGTCATTTTTGTTTGAGTTATTCCATGTTATTTGCACACGGGCCTAAAAGGCCCCAGGTATGTGAAAAAGTAGATTTTTATGGTCACGCGTTCTAGGGTTTTAATAAGATCCCCCTATGCAGCCTTCACGCAGTAATATTGCTATCCTATGTGGCCCCCCATGCATTAAAGTTGTCCCCCTATGTAACACCCAAATAGTAATAATGTCTTCCTATATGGCCCCCATATAATAATATTGCCCCCTATGTGGCCCCCATATAATAATATTGCCCCCTATGTGCCCCCCAAGTAGACGTACTGCCCCTACTGTGCTCCTCACATAACTATTTAGAAAAACAACCAAATCTCTCACCTGTGCTCGCTCCCTGGTCGAGCGGTTCTGTCTTCCTCTTGGCCCATTCTTCCTCTACAGACACAAGTCTATGTGAGGCCTACAGCGTCAGAGTACGTCAGTGTCACACCACAGGCAGCGCAATGACATCACACCGGTATCACAGGCAACGCAATGACATCACACCGGTATCACAGGCAGCGCAATGGCATCACACCGGTATCACAGGCAGCGCAAAGACATCTCACTGGTATCACAGGCAGCGCAGTGACATCACACCGGTATCACAGGCAGCGCAGTGACATCACACTGGTATCACAGGCAGCGCAGTGACATCACACCGGTATCTCAGGCAGCGCAGAGACATCACACCGGTATCACAGGCAGCGCAGAGACATCACACCGGTATCACAGGCAGTGCAATGACAACACACCGGTATCACAGGCAGCGGAGTGGCATCACACCGGTATCACAGGAAGCACAGTGACATTACACCGGTATCACAGGCAGCGCAGTGACATCACACCGGTATCACGGCAGCACAGTGACAACACACCGGAATCACAGGCAGCGCAGTGACATCACACCGGTATCACAGGCAGCGGAGTGACATCACACTGGTATCACAGGCAGCGCAGTGACATCACACCGGTATCACAGGCAGCGCAGTGACATCACACCGGTATCACAGGCAGTGCAGTGGCATCACACCGGTTTCACAGGCAGCGCAGTGACATCACACCGGTATCACAGGCAGTGCAGTGGCATCACACCGGTATCACAGGCAGTGCAGTGGCATCACACCGGTATCACAGGAAGCGCAGTGATATCACAACGGAATCACAGGAAGCGCAGTGACATCACACCGGTATCACAGGCAGTGCAGTGGCATCACACCGGTTTCACAGGCAGCGCAGTGACATCACACCGGTATCACAGGCAGTGCAGTGGCATCACACCGGTATCACAGGCAGTGCAGTGGCATCACACCGGTTTCACAGGCAGTGCAGTGGCATCACACCGGTTTCACAGGCAGCGCAGTGACATCACACCGGTATCACAGGCAGTGCAGTGGCATCACACCGGTTTCACAGGCAGCGCAGTGACATCACACCGGTATCACAGGCAGTGCAGTGGCATCACACCGGTATCACAGGCAGTGCAGTGGCATCACACCGGTATCACAGGCAGCACAGTGACATCACACCGGTATCACAGGCAGTGCAGTGGCATCACACCGGTTTCACAGGCAGCACAGTGACATCACACCGGTATCACAGGCAGCGCAGTGACATCACACCGGTATCACAGGCAGTGCAGTGGCATCACACCGGTATCACAGGCAGTGCAGTGGCATCACACCGGTTTCACAGGCAGCGCAGTGACATCACACCGGTATCACAGGCAGTGCAGTGGCATCACACCGGTATCACAGGCAGTGCAGTGGCATCACACCGGTATCACAGGCAGTGCAGTGGCATCACACCGGTATCACAGGCAGTGCAGTGACATCACACCGGTATCACAGGCAGTGCAGTGGCATCACACCGGTTTCACAGGCAGCGCAGTGACATCACACCGGTATCACAGGCAGCGCAGTGGCATCACACCGGTATCACAGGCAGTGCAGTGGCATCACACCGGTTTCACAGGCAGCGCAGTGACATCACACCGGTATCACAGGCAGTGCAGTGGCATCACACCGGTATCACAGGCAGTGCAGTGGCATCACACCGGTATCACAGGCAGTGCAGTGGCATCACACCGGTATCACAGGCAGTGCAGTGACATCACACGGGTATCACAGGCAGTGCAGTGGCATCACACCGGTATCACAGGCAGTGCAGTGGCATCACACCGGTATCACAGGCAGTGCAGTGGCATCACACCGGTATCACAGGCAGTGCAGTGACATCACACCGGTATCACAGGCAGTGCAGTGGCATCACACCAGTTTCACAGGCAGCACAGTGACATCACACCGGTATCACAGGCAGCGCAGTGACATCACACCGGTATCACAGGCAGTGCAGTGGCATCACACCGGTATCACAGGCAGTGCAGTGGCATCACACCGGTTTCACAGGCAGCGCAGTGACATCACACCGGTATCACAGGCAGTGCAGTGGCATCACACCGGTATCACAGGCAGTGCAGTGGCATCACACCGGTATCACAGGCAGTGCAGTGGCATCACACCGGTATCACAGGCAGCACAGTGACATCACACCGGCATCACAGGCAGCGCAGTGGCATCACACCGGTATCACAGGCAGTGCAGTGGCATCACACCGGTATCACAGGCAGTGCAGTGGCATCACACCGGTATCACAGGCAGCGCAGTGACATCACACCGGTATCACAGGCAGTGCAGTGGCATCACACCGGTTTCACAGGCAGTGCAGTGACATCACACCGGTATCACAGGCAGTGCAGTGGCATCACACCGGTTTCACAGGCAGTGCAGTGGCATCACACCGGTTTCACAGGCAGCGCAGTGACATCACACCGGTATCACAGGCAGCGCAGTGACATCACACCGGTATCACGGCAGCACAGTGACAACACACCGGAATCACAGGCAGCGCAGTGACATCACACCGGTATCACAGGCAGCGGAGTGACATCACACTGGTATCACAGGCAGCGCAGTGACATCACACCGGTATCACAGGCAGCGCAGTGACATCACACCGGTATCACAGGAAGCGCAGTGATATCACAACGGAATCACAGGAAGCGCAGTGACATCACACCGGTATCACAGGCAGTGCAGTGGCATCACACCGGTTTCACAGGCAGCGCAGTGACATCACACCGGTATCACAGGCAGTGCAGTGGCATCACACCGGTATCACAGGCAGTGCAGTGGCATCACACCGGTTTCACAGGCAGTGCAGTGGCATCACACCGGTTTCACAGGCAGCGCAGTGACATCACACCGGTATCACAGGCAGTGCAGTGGCATCACACCGGTTTCACAGGCAGCGCAGTGACATCACACCGGTATCACAGGCAGTGCAGTGGCATCACACCGGTATCACAGGCAGTGCAGTGGCATCACACCGGTATCACAGGCAGCACAGTGACATCACACCGGTATCACAGGCAGTGCAGTGGCATCACACCGGTTTCACAGGCAGCACAGTGACATCACACCGGTATCACAGGCAGCGCAGTGACATCACACCGGTATCACAGGCAGTGCAGTGGCATCACACCGGTATCACAGGCAGTGCAGTGGCATCACACCGGTTTCACAGGCAGCGCAGTGACATCACACCGGTATCACAGGCAGTGCAGTGGCATCACACCGGTATCACAGGCAGTGCAGTGGCATCACACCGGTATCACAGGCAGTGCAGTGGCATCACACCGGTATCACAGGCAGTGCAGTGACATCACACCGGTATCACAGGCAGTGCAGTGGCATCACACCGGTTTCACAGGCAGCGCAGTGACATCACACCGGTATCACAGGCAGTGCAGTGGCATCACACCGGTATCACAGGCAGTGCAGTGGCATCACACCGGTTTCACAGGCAGTGCAGTGGCATCACACCGGTTTCACAGGCAGCGCAGTGACATCACACCGGTATCACAGGCAGTGCAGTGGCATCACACCGGTTTCACAGGCAGCGCAGTGACATCACACCGGTATCACAGGCAGTGCAGTGGCATCACACCGGTATTACAGGCAGTGCAGTGGCATCACACCGGTATCACAGGCAGTGCAGTGGCATCACACCGGTATCACAGGCAGTGCAGTGACATCACACGGGTATCACAGGCAGTGCAGTGGCATCACACCGGTATCACAGGCAGTGCAGTGGCATCACACCGGTATCACAGGCAGTGCAGTGGCATCACACCGGTATCACAGGCAGTGCAGTGACATCACACCGGTATCACAGGCAGTGCAGTGGCATCACACCAGTTTCACAGGCAGCACAGTGACATCACACCGGTATCACAGGCAGCGCAGTGACATCACACCGGTATCACAGGCAGTGCAGTGGCATCACACCGGTATCACAGGCAGTGCAGTGGCATCACACCGGTTTCACAGGCAGCGCAGTGACATCACACCGGTATCACAGGCAGTGCAGTGGCATCACACCGGTATCACAGGCAGTGCAGTGGCATCACACCGGTATCACAGGCAGTGCAGTGGCATCACACCGGTATCACAGGCAGCGCAGTGACATCACACCGGCATCACAGGCAGCGCAGTGGCATCACACCGGTATCACAGGCAGTGCAGTGGCATCACACCGGTATCACAGGCAGTGCAGTGGCATCACACCGGTATCACAGGCAGCGCAGTGACATCACACCGGTATCACAGGCAGTGCAGTGGCATCACACCGGTTTCACAGGCAGTGCAGTGGCATCACACCGGTTTCACAGGCAGCGCAGTGACATCACACCGGTATCACAGGCAGTGCAGTGGCATCACACCGGTTTCACAGGCAGCGCAGTGACATCACACCGGTATCACAGGCAGTGCAGTGGCATCACACCGGTATCACAGGCAGTGCAGTGGCATCACACCGGTATCACAGGCAGAACAGTGACATCACACCGGTATCACAGGCAGTGCAGTGGCATCACACCGGTTTCACAGGCAGCACAGTGACATCACACCGGTATCACAGGCAGCGCAGTGACATCACACCGGTATCACAGGCAGTGCAGTGGCATCACACCGGTATCACAGGCAGTGCAGTGGCATCACACCGGTTTCACAGGCAGCGCAGTGACATCACACCGGTATCACAGGCAGTGCAGTGGCATCACACCGGTATCACAGGCAGTGCAGTGGCATCACACCGGTATCACAGGCAGTGCAGTGGCATCACACCGGTATCACAGGCAGTGCAGTGACATCACACCGGTATCACAGGCAGTGCAGTGGCATCACACCGGTTTCACAGGCAGCGCAGTGACATCACACCGGTATCACAGGCAGTGCAGTGGCATCACACCGGTATCACAGGCAGTGCAGTGGCATCACACCGGTTTCACAGGCAGTGCAGTGGCATCACACCGGTTTCACAGGCAGCGCAGTGACATCACACCGGTATCACAGGCAGTGCAGTGGCATCACACCGGTTTCACAGGCAGCGCAGTGACATCACACCGGTATCACAGGCAGTGCAGTGGCATCACACCGGTATCACAGGCAGTGCAGTGGCATCACACCGGTATCACAGGCAGTGCAGTGGCATCACACCGGTATCACAGGCAGTGCAGTGACATCACACGGGTATCACAGGCAGTGCAGTGGCATCACACCGGTATCACAGGCAGTGCAGTGGCATCACACCGGTATCACAGGCAGTGCAGTGGCATCACACCGGTATCACAGGCAGTGCAGTGACATCACACCGGTATCACAGGCAGTGCAGTGGCATCACACCAGTTTCACAGGCAGCACAGTGACATCACACCGGTATCACAGGCAGCGCAGTGACATCACACCGGTATCACAGGCAGTGCAGTGGCATCACACCGGTATCACAGGCAGTGCAGTGGCATCACACCGGTTTCACAGGCAGCGCAGTGACATCACACCGGTATCACAGGCAGTGCAGTGGCATCACACCGGTATCACAGGCAGTGCAGTGGCATCACACCGGTATCACAGGCAGTGCAGTGGCATCACACCGGTATCACAGGCAGCACAGTGACATCACACCGGCATCACAGGCAGCGCAGTGGCATCACACCGGTATCACAGGCAGTGCAGTGGCATCACACCGGTATCACAGGCAGTGCAGTGGCATCACACCGGTATCACAGGCAGCGCAGTGACATCACACCGGTATCACAGGCAGTGCAGTGGCATCACACCGGTTTCACAGGCAGTGCAGTGACATCACACCGGTATCACAGGCAGTGCAGTGGCATCACACCGGTTTCACAGGCAGTGCAGTGGCATCACACCGGTTTCACAGGCAGCGCAGTGACATCACACCGGTATCACAGGCAGCGCAGTGACATCACACCGGTATCACGGCAGCACAGTGACAACACACCGGAATCACAGGCAGCGCAGTGACATCACACCGGTATCACAGGCAGCGGAGTGACATCACACTGGTATCACAGGCAGCGCAGTGACATCACACCGGTATCACAGGCAGCGCAGTGACATCACACCGGTATCACAGGAAGCGCAGTGATATCACAACGGAATCACAGGAAGCGCAGTGACATCACACCGGTATCACAGGCAGTGCAGTGGCATCACACCGGTTTCACAGGCAGCGCAGTGACATCACACCGGTATCACAGGCAGTGCAGTGGCATCACACCGGTATCACAGGCAGTGCAGTGGCATCACACCGGTTTCACAGGCAGTGCAGTGGCATCACACCTGTTTCACAGGCAGCGCAGTGACATCACACCGGTATCACAGGCAGTGCAGTGGCATCACACCGGTTTCACAGGCAGCGCAGTGACATCACACCGGTATCACAGGCAGTGCAGTGGCATCACACCGGTATCACAGGCAGTGCAGTGGCATCACACCGGTATCACAGGCAGCACAGTGACATCACACCGGTATCACAGGCAGTGCAGTGGCATCACACCGGTTTCACAGGCAGCACAGTGACATCACACCGGTATCACAGGCAGCGCAGTGACATCACACCGGTATCACAGGCAGTGCAGTGGCATCACACCGGTATCACAGGCAGTGCAGTGGCATCACACCGGTTTCACAGGCAGCGCAGTGACATCACACCGGTATCACAGGCAGTGCAGTGGCATCACACCGGTATCACAGGCAGTGCAGTGGCATCACACCGGTATCACAGGCAGTGCAGTGGCATCACACCGGTATCACAGGCAGTGCAGTGACATCACACCGGTATCACAGGCAGTGCAGTGGCATCACACCGGTTTCACAGGCAGCGCAGTGACATCACACCGGTATCACAGGCAGTGCAGTGGCATCACACCGGTATCACAGGCAGTGCAGTGGCATCACACCGGTTTCACAGGCAGTGCAGTGGCATCACACCGGTTTCACAGGCAGCGCAGTGACATCACACCGGTATCACAGGCAGTGCAGTGGCATCACACCGGTTTCACAGGCAGCGCAGTGACATCACACCGGTTTCACAGGCAGCACAGTGACATCACACCGGCATCACAGGCAGCGCAGTGGCATCACACCGGTTTCACAGGCAGCACAGTGACATCACACCGGTATCACAGGCAGTGCTGTGACATCACACCGGTAACACAGGCAGCGCAGTTGACGTGCCCCCAGGGCTGTGGGGTACTCGGCAGCCGGGCCTATGGATGCTGGGGGGGGGTATGTTACAGTGGCTGGCCCGGTCCGTGACCCAGGACGGTCAACAAAAAGGGGGAATGATATTTGTAAGGGGTTTGTAGTTTTAGGAAGTGTTTGTGACGCCACCTGTGGAATGCGGCCAAAGGGAGCCGCCGCTGCGGAGCAGTCCTCTGAAGCTGATGTTACTGCTGCAGGGATGGTATGGCTCTCCACAGGAATAGCTAGCTCCAGGGCAGTGTAGGGGTTGTTGATTGCGCTGGGCGTTGTAGTGCAGGGGGAAAGATGACGCAGCTGAAATAATGGACGGAGGCAGTGAGGTGCAGTCATCCGAGTCTTTACTCACAGTTGTTAAGTTCCTCAGTTTGCACTGTCCAGCTTACAGCCTCCCACGTCGGGCAGCGTTCACCAGACCGGGGGTTCAGCTCTTCCTCAGGTAGGTTAGGAGCACCTGACGGAACACCGCTTTCTTGTGTTCCTCTCTAGACCGTCTTCACGCTGGGTCTTCTCCCTCCTGCCCTGCGCTTCCCCACTCTCAGTCCCGCTCGGGTGCTCTGAAGTCCCTCCTGTCTAACTGGAGTTCCCGGACCGGCTTGACCCTCACGGAGATTAGAATGAGGCTTTGGCAACTGAACTATAAAAGCCAGAAGCCTCCGGTTTTTCCAGCCGAGACCTGGAGTAACACAGCTGGTCCAGGGGCCGGTCCCCTTCTTGCGGCCTGATCCCTCTGTCTTCTGACAGATTCGGGGCGTAGGGGTGCAGTCATGCACTCACCGTACCCCCTGGGATCCCTTCTATAGATCGGAGCCTTCCTCCTCTGCTCTCCTCCTGGGCCTCTAGCACTAGGCCCCACTTGTGGAGCAGAGCTCCTAACGAGACTCTGCTCCCTGACTGTCTTCACTCTCTCCTCTCACTGACTGAACTGCCACTCTAAGATGGCTTCCCTTTATATACCTCCTACTATGGTCCTCCCCTAAACTGCTTCCTCTACCCACACCCACTACTGGTTCCCCCTCTATTTGGTTCCCCCCACTCCAGCCAGGGACAGGGCTCAGCAGGAAAACACAATGCATCTTGCCCTTCCGGCCGGCCTGGAGCAGTGTAGTGTTGGGGTTCCGGGCAGCACTCCCTCCTACCTGAGAGAAGGAGACACCACACCTCTGGGTGAGGTGCAGTACCTCTGTGGCGGCTGAACCCTCAGGGGCGCCACACAGTGACATCACACCGGTATCACAGGCAGTGCAGTGACATCACACCGGTATCACAAGCAGTGCAGTGACATCACACCGGTATCACAGGCAGCGCATTGACAACACACCGGTATCACAGGCAGCGCATTGACAACACACCGGTATCACAGGCAGCGCAGAGACATCACACTGGCATCACGGCAGCGCATTGACATCACACTGGAATCACAGGCAGCGCAGTGACATCACACCGGTATCACAGGCAGCGCAATGACATCACACCGGTATCACAGGCAGCACAATGATATCACACTGGTATCACAGGCAGCACAATTACATCACACCAGTGTCACAGGCAGAGCAATGACATCACACCGGTATAACAGCCAGCGCAATGAGATCACACCGGTATCACAGGCAGCACAATGACATCACACCGGTATCACAGGCAGCGCAGTGACATCACACCAGTATCACAGGCAGCACAATGACATCACACCGGTATCACAGGCAGTGCAGTGACATCACACCTGTATCACAGGCAGCACATTGACAACACACCGGTATCACAGGCAGCGCAGTGACATCACACCGGTATCACGGCAGCGCAGTAACATCACACCAGAATCACAGGCAGCGCAGTGACATCACACTGGTATCACAGGCAGCGGAGTGACATCACACTGGTATCACAGGAAGCGCGGTGATATCACACCGGAATCACAGGAAGCGCAGTGACATCACACTGGTATCACAGGCAGCGCAGTGACATCACACTGGTATCACAGGCAGCGCAGTGACATCACACCGGTATCACAGGCAGTGCAGTGGCATCACATCGGCATCACAGGCAGCGCAGTGACATCACACCGGTATCACAGGCAGTGCAGTGACATCACATCGGCATCACAGGCAGCGCAGTGACATCACATCGGCATCACAGGCAGCGCAGTGACATCACACCGGTATCACAGGCAGCTCAGTGACATCACATCGGCATCACAGGCAGCGCAGTGACATCACACCGGTATCACAGGCAGCGCAGTGACATCACATCGGCATCACAGGCAGCGCAGTGACATCACACCGGTATCACAGGCAGCGCAGTGACATCACACCGGTATCACAGGCAGCGCAGTGACATCACACCGGTATCACAGGCAGCGCAGTGACATCACATCGGCATCACAGGCAGCGCAGTGACATCACACCGGTATCACAGGCAGCGCAGTGACATCACATCGGCATCACAGGCAGCGCAGTGACATCACACCGGTATCACAGGCAGCGCAGTGACATCACACCGGTATCACAGGCAGCGCAGTGACATCACACCGGTATCACAGGCAGCGCAGTGACATCACACCGGTATCACAGGCAGCGCAGTGACATCACATCGGCATCACAGGCAGCGCAGTGACATCACACTGGTATCACAGGCAGCGCAGTGACATCACACCGGCATCACAGGAAGCACAGTGACATCACACCGGTATCACAGGCAGCGCAGTGACATCACATCGGCATCACAGGCAGCGCAGTGACATCACACCGGCATCACAGGCAGCGCAGTGACATCACACCTGAATCACAGGCAGCGCAGTGACATCACACCGGCATCACAGGCAGCGCATTGACATCACACTGGAATCACAGGCAGCGCAGTGACATCACACCGGTATCACAGGCAGCGCAATGACATCACACCGGTATCACAGGCAGCACAATGATATCACACTGGTATCACAGGCAGCACAATTACATCACACCAGTGTCACAGGCAGAGCAATGACATCACACCGGTATAACAGCCAGCGCAATGAGATCACACCGGTATCACAGGCAGCACAATGACATCACACCGGTATCACAGGCAGCGCAGTGACATCACACCAGTATCACAGGCAGCACAATGACATCACACCGGTATCACAGGCAGTGCAGTGACATCACACCTGTATCACAGGCAGCACATTGACAACACACCGGTATCACAGGCAGCGCAGTGACATCACACCGGTATCACGGCAGCGCGGTAACATCACACCAGAATCACAGGCAGCGCAGTGACATCACACTGGTATCACAGGCAGCGGAGTGACATCACACTGGTATCACAGGAAGCGCGGTGATATCACACCGGAATCACAGGAAGCGCAGTGACATCACACTGGTATCACAGGCAGCGCAGTGACATCACACTGGTATCACAGGCAGCGCAGTGACATCACACCGGTATCACAGGCAGTGCAGTGGCATCACATCGGCATCACAGGCAGCGCAGTGACATCACACCGGTATCACAGGCAGTGCAGTGACATCACATCGGCATCACAGGCAGCGCAGTGACATCACATCGGCATCACAGGCAGCGCAGTGACATCACACCGGTATCACAGGCAGCTCAGTGACATCACATCGGCATCACAGGCAGCGCAGTGACATCACACCGGTATCACAGGCAGCGCAGTGACATCACATCGGCATCACAGGCAGCGCAGTGACATCACACCGGTATCACAGGCAGCGCAGTGACATCACACCGGTATCACAGGCAGCGCAGTGACATCACACCGGTATCACAGGCAGCGCAGTGACATCACATCGGCATCACAGGCAGCGCAGTGACATCACACCGGTATCACAGGCAGCGCAGTGACATCACATCGGCATCACAGGCAGCGCAGTGACATCACACCGGTATCACAGGCAGCGCAGTGACATCACACCGGTATCACAGGCAGCGCAGTGACATCACACCGGTATCACAGGCAGCGCAGTGACATCACACCGGTATCACAGGCAGCGCAGTGACATCACATCGGCATCACAGGCAGCGCAGTGACATCACACTGGTATCACAGGCAGCGCAGTGACATCACACCGGCATCACAGGAAGCACAGTGACATCACACCGGTATCACAGGCAGCGCAGTGACATCACATCGGCATCACAGGCAGCGCAGTGACATCACACCGGCATCACAGGCAGCGCAGTGACATCACACCTGAATCACAGGCAGCGCAGTGACATCACACCGGCATCACAGGCAGCGCATTGACATCACACTGGAATCACAGGCAGCGCAGTGACATCACACCGGTATCACAGGCAGCGCAATGACATCACACCGGTATCACAGGCAGCACAATGATATCACACTGGTATCACAGGCAGCACAATTACATCACACCAGTGTCACAGGCAGAGCAATGACATCACACCGGTATAACAGCCAGCGCAATGAGATCACACCGGTATCACAGGCAGCACAATGACATCACACCGGTATCACAGGCAGCGCAGTGACATCACACCAGTATCACAGGCAGCACAATGACATCACACCGGTATCACAGGCAGTGCAGTGACATCACACCTGTATCACAGGCAGCACATTGACAACACACCGGTATCACAGGCAGCGCAGTGACATCACACCGGTATCACGGCAGCGCGGTAACATCACACCAGAATCACAGGCAGCGCAGTGACATCACACTGGTATCACAGGCAGCGGAGTGACATCACACTGGTATCACAGGAAGCGCGGTGATATCACACCGGAATCACAGGAAGCGCAGTGACATCACACTGGTATCACAGGCAGCGCAGTGACATCACACCGGTATCACAGGCAGCGCAGTGACATCACACCGGTATCACAGGCAGTGCAGTGACATCACACCGGTATCACAGGCAGCGCAGTGACATCACACCGGTATCACAGGCAGTGCAGTGGCATCACATCGGCATCACAGGCAGCGCAGTGACATCACACCGGTATCACAGGCAGTGCAGTGACATCACATCGGCATCACAGGCAGCGCAGTGACATCACATCGGCATCACAGGCAGCGCAGTGACATCACACCGGTATCACAGGCAGCTCAGTGACATCACATCGGCATCACAGGCAGCGCAGTGACATCACACCGGTATCACAGGCAGCGCAGTGACATCACACCGGTATCACAGGCAGCGCAGTGACATCACATCGGCATCACAGGCAGCGCAGTGACATCACACCGGTATCACAGGCAGCGCAGTGACATCACACCGGTATCACAGGCAGCGCAGTGACATCACACCGGTATCACAGGCAGCGCAGTGACATCACATCGGCATCACAGGCAGCGCAGTGACATCACACCGGTATCACAGGCAGCGCAGTGACATCACATCGGCATCACAGGCAGCGCAGTGACATCACACCGGTATCACAGGCAGCGCAGTGACATCACACCGGTATCACAGGCAGCGCAGTGACATCACACCGGTATCACAGGCAGCGCAGTGACATCACACTGGTATCACAGGCAGCGCAGTGACATCACATCGGCATCACAGGCAGCGCAGTGACATCACACCGGTATCACAGGCAGCGCAGTGACATCACACCGGTATCACAGGCAGCGCAGTGACATCACACCGGTATCACAGGCAGCGCAGTGATATCACACCGGTATCACAGGCAGCGCAGTGACATCACATCGGCATCACAGGCAGCGCAGTGACATCACACTGGTATCACAGGCAGCGCAGTGACATCACACCGGCATCACAGGAAGCACAGTGACATCACACCGGTATCACAGGCAGCGCAGTGACATCACATCGGCATCACAGGCAGCGCAGTGACATCACACTGGTATCACAGGCAGCGCAGTGACATCACATCGGCATCACAGGCAGCGCAGTGACATCACACTGGTATCACAGGCAGCGCAGTGACATCACACCGGTATCACAGGCAGCGCAGTGACATCACACCGGCATCACAGGCAGCGCAGTGACATCACATCGGCATCACAGGCAGCGCAGTGACATCACACCGGTATCACGGGCAGCGCAGTGACATCACATCGGCATCACAGGCAGCGCAGTGACATCACACCGGTATCACAGGCAGCGCAGTGACATCACACCGGTATCACAGGCAGCGCAGTGACATCACACCGGCATCACAGGCAGCGCAGTGACATCACATCGGCATCACAGGCAGCGCAGTGACATCACACCGGTATCACAGGCAGCGCAGTGACATCACACCGGCATCACAGGCAGCGCAGTGACATCACACCTGAATCACAGGCAGCGCAGTGACATCACACCGGCATCACAGGCAGCGCAGTGACATCACACCTGAATCACAGGCAGCGCAGTGACATCACACCGGCATCACTATAAACTATAAAAAAAAAAAACATTCCTAAATAAATCAAATAAATAATAATGCCTAAATAAATAAAAAATAAATACATTATTTAAACATATAAATAAATAAATAAAAATATTTTTTAACATATAAATAAACATAAATACATTTTTAAACATAAATAAATAAAAATAAATAAAGTTTTTAAACATAAATAACTAAAAATAAATTCCTTTTTTTGAACATATAAATAAATAAAAATAAATACATTATTAAAACATAAATAAATACATAAATAAAAATACATTATTTAAACATATTTATTAAATATATAGAATTAAATCTTTCGCTAATACAAATTAAGTTTTATATGTAGTTAATATTATTATTTTTTTTACATTAAGATAGTTTACAAAATATTCAATCCTGTTAATAAATTGTGCAGGAAATCTCAGCACGGTAGTAAGAGTAGAACGTCTCCATTTGAGTGGGTATTCAATAATTCATTTACTGGTTAGGATAACCCAAAACATCAATACGTTCTCTACCCACTCCAGTTCCTTCCTCTTTTCCCAGGAGGAATAAATACTCACAGCTTAAAGACACTGTCCTACCTATTAACATCCCCCCATTACAGGCCCCGCTATCGGGGGTCCCTATTTGTTCCGAGTCCATCCTGTGGGACTGCAATCCTTTTAAGCCGGGGTCACCGTTAAACCACTAGTCATTTTGCTAAACCTGTCGAAATTATTCTAGGAAATTTGACATGAGAAAACCTTGCAGGTAGAACTGACAGATCTTGTTAAGGCAAAGAGTGTGACGACGGAAACCTCAAGATTAGGAGGGAGGATGAATTGAGCCTTAGTCATAAAAAAAAATGCAAATTGATATATTGAAGAAGTCACAAGTGCATTTCTGAGGGTGCTTTTAAGGTGCTTTTAGCTGCATCTGGTTTTTGTTAGGATACAATTAGGATTAGTGTTTTTACTTCAGTAAATACATCTTCAGGCTCAAGAGCAATTTAGCATGTTCTACATGAAATGGGTAATTTAAATGTATGTTGTACCAGGGTAGGATTTTCATGCAATCATCGCTGGATATTTTTCTCTTCACTGCACACAAATTGAAGGTTAAATGCGGTTTTTAAATATGTAACGGTTTTCTCGAAAACCAAAAAAGCAGAAGAAGGATTATTCTGCACTGGCTGATCAGAGGGTGGTTTACATTGTATCTACAGATTGATATATGTCTTAAAGAAAGTCTACGCTGTATTGTGAAGGACAATCAGGGTTGTAATAGTTTATTCTACTCTCTGTAGTAGTCTACTCTGTAGTAGAGTTCTTGTCCTCTTCCTCTCATGCTTATTTAGTTTCCCAGAGGAGCGTGCATGGCCTATAAGTCTCCTCACTCTGGCATACCACGCTGGCCTGGCTTGTCACTCTCCACAAGGAGAAATGTTACTCCTTATAGCTCGGTCCAGAGCCTCTCACCTAGCCAAATTAGATCTCTTGCTTTGCACTGAGGAGGGGTAACACCCCACCCAAACAATGTGTCTGCAAATTGAGATTCTGGTTTGGCTTTTATTCCAAGGCTTGTTAAAGGGTCGATGTTGACCTTTAGGTAGCGCTAGAGTTCTAGTCCTCTTCCTCTCAGAAGAGACAATTTCCATATTTTACCCTGGATGAAAGCATGGGGAACATACACCACATGGACAAAAGTCTTTGGACACCTACCAAACATTGTATGACCTCCCTTTCTACATCCATAGTTGATCCCCACTTTGCAGCCATAATAGCTTATACTCTCCTCGGAAAACTTTTTACAAGATTTTGGAGGTGTCTGTGAGAATTTTAGCTCCTTCATCTTTGAGGTCAGACACCGGCTCACAATCTCCATTTTTGCTTGTACCAAAGGTGTTGGATGGGATTAAGGTCCTGTCTCTGTGCAGCCGGTCATGTTCTTCCACATCAAACTCCCCAACCACAACCATGGTGTCTTTTTGAACTTTGTGCACTGTCCACAGTCATGGCGAACAGAAAATGGCCTTCCCAAACTGTTTCCAAAAAATTGGAAACTACAATTGTCTAAAAATGTCTTGTTGTGTTGAAACATTAAGACTTTCATTCACTGGAACAAAGGGGCCGAGGCCGACCCCTGAAAAACAAGCCCATAGCATTATCCCTCCTGGCTTTACACCACTCCTTCTGACGCTCGGCATTGCGCTTGGTGATGTAAGGCTGAGTTCAGCTACTCGGCCATGAAGCTCCTGGTGGGGGGGGGCAGTGTTTGTGCTGATGTTTATACCAGAGGAGGTCTGGACTCTGCAGTTATGAAGTCCACAGAGCGGTGGTGACTTTTCTGCCCTCTGCTCCTCAGCACTCATCCCTCCGCTCTGTAACATTACGTGGTCTCCACTTTGTGCCTAAGTTGCTGCGGTTCCTCCCACTTCTCAATATAATTTTTCTACCCTACAACCCCAATTACTGTTCTATCAACCCAACTTGCTCAGATATGGTCAGAACTCCTGAAGAATTAAATGGAGTAAACTTCCTTTCATAGGGAAAATTAGTCTATGATCCCTGTCCTAAAGATAGGCGTGGGCCCTGGAGGTGAGACCTACATCTGTCACCTATACTGTGGATATATCATGAATGAATGTCTAAAATGGGAATAACCCTTTAAAGAGGTTGCCCAACCAACAATATTGGCATGAGCAGAAATTGAAAGGGTCTGATCACAGCCACCCCAAAACTCCCAAGAACATGCGTGAATAGGGTAGAAATTTGCATGTTTGATCGCAACTCTGTTCACTTCTATAGGTCTAGTATGCAAATGTGACTACTGATCACATAAACAGTGAATGGCGCAGTGACCATCAAATTCACAGGAATTTGGGACCCTCCATTCTCCTTTTGGACCCATAGCAATCATACATTTATCACCTATCTTATGGGTAGGTGCTAAATGTTGTATATGGGGTAACCCCTTTAAAGCGTGTTCCCATCCAATACATTTTTAAATTCCCTGCAGGGGGTATGGTCAGTTTTATACTGAAAACACTTTCCACCCTCTATTTCATTTATTTTCTTTCACTGTGTGTCATATTTATTTTTGCAAGTGTGATTGTTACCAGGACTTCTCAGAATGCGGTCCCCTCCTGAATGGTCAAGAGGGAGCAGAGTGTGGCCATTTGGTTCCGTTCTCCTCTGCACAACCTCTCCTCTTTCAGGTGGGGAGCCGACAGTTGATGGTTTCTAGTTCTCGCTTGGGTGGGAACTCAGGCAGGTGCTGGGAATACGATTGGGTCTCCTTTGGCTCTGGCTAGAGGAGGCCACTTGTCCCTGACCCTCACTGTGGCCTTCTGGCTTGGAGGGATAGGTAACGGTTTTGGTGACCCTTCTCCCTACGGAGTGGGCTGCAATAGACCGCATCTATAAAATATGTCATAATAAATATTTGATACAAGGTTGGACTGGCCCACTAGAGAACCGGAGATTCCTCCAGTGGGCCCTGGCTTCTCCTTCAAGAGAGCTTATAGGGCAAACCTTGCAGCTACTATGGGACTCTTGAGTGGGGGAGAACCTGGCTCCACCATCTGTATTTCAACAGTATCTGTTGAATCACGTAATAACCGATCGAATCAGTAAAACGAGACGAATCCCAACATTGTGTATCTTATGACTAAACCATTTGATACAGTTAAAAAGTAGTCTAGGTCTGAAAAAACACTTTAATGATAAATAATGTATTGGTTTTGTACACATGAAAGGTGGGCCCTCAAAATCAAGTCCTTTGGTGGGCCCAATGTTCTTCAGTCTGATATTGTTCTTGTCTTGAATGTTCTGCATTCTTCTTGGCCCTGTGATACATCTGAGATTAGAAGATCATGTCGTTTAGCTGAGCACAGATCTTCTTTAAATCTAGATGGCCATTCATGAGTTTACAGGTTTCTTGCGGAATAGAAAGGGTTTAGAGTTCCTCGTGGTCTATTGGCTGTGCTGCTTATTGGAACCACACCCTTCCATTATATAAACCTGTGTCTGGCTTCCCTCCATGCCAGCAATAACATCTTCATTCTGCTCCTGGCTTCATTGGAGAAGGTTTTCTGGAGAGTCGCTCTTGTCTTCTTGTGATTGTTGCATGCCGTTTGTTCTCAATACCACTTCCTTCCCCTTTTGGTGTTCTTTCATGTTGCTTTTCTGCCACTTTACTGTGTACCCATTTTCCCTTTGTATTTTATCCTGTGTGTCTGTTGTTTGATTGTGCCTTCTTTTCCCCCTGTCTGTCCAGCCGGTGTAATCCTTTTACTCCTGCCCCTTTCCTCCCTGGGGGGAGGATGGGAGCTGCGTAGAATTTTATAGGAGCACAGACAGGCACGTGACCCGGGCATCTCCACCTTCAGGGGTAATCCCATAGTTAGGGTAGATTAGGTCCTCTCTAGATTAAGGGACAGTATAAGGCCCCTCCTCCCCGACTTTTACACCTGCCCCTTTCCTCCCTGGGGAGAGGATGGGAGCTGCTTAGGATTTTGTAGGCGCACAGAGATGCACGTGACCCAGGCATCTCAACCTTCAGGGGTAATCCCGGGGTTAGGGATAGACTATGGCCTCCCTAGATTAAGGGACAGTATAGGGCCCCTCCTCCCTGGCTTTTACTCCTGCCCCTTTCCTCCCTGGGAGGAGGATGGGAGTTGGTTAGGATTTTGTAGGAGCATACACAGGCACATGTCCCGGGCATCTCCACCTTCAGGGGTAATTTCCGGGGTTAGGGATAGACTAGGGATTCCCTAGATTAAGGGACAGTATAGGGCTCCTCCTCCCTGACTGTCCTACAGTCACAGCGTGACATATCTAAAAGATGTGGGTTCCTCACCTATCTTCAGAACAGGGGTCCGTGAGATATAATTTACATCTGCTCTCATGATCGGCGAGACCACCACCATCATGCAAAGCAGCACTGAATAATGGCACTCATCTCCCAGGATCCATCTATCCACCCACGAATGCAGTTGCATTTGTCTCCCATAGGGATCCGTTATAAACAAAAAGTGCAATAAAAAAAATTGAAATATATCACCTGTGGCTGTGAGGGCATTGTGGGTATTGTAGTTTCACTACAGCTGGAGAGCCAGGGGTTGGAGAGAAATGATGTAGTCAATGACCAAAAGGAGCCCGACTAATCTCTAATGTCTTTGGGCGTCTTAAAGTATTTCCCTTGGAGCTAATACAAATGGGAGCTATAATTTACAGCGCAGCCCTGGTATGGTAAGAGCAGTGCTCGTTATACTTGCGATGGGGGATGGGAAGACTGGATATAAATAGTGAAAAGCAACAAGAGAGAGCAATGTACAAGGAGTAGGTTTAATATATGACTAAATGACAGAAGTTAGGCTTCTCAGAATTACTTCTCGGATAAACAACTTTATTGCGGGGCACTTAATCTTACTTACTGGTGACATCTCATTTATTACAGAATTACAACTAACTTTAATGCAATTGATATCGCCATTAATTCACCTCCCAAATCATCGGTGGCAGCTCGAGAGTCGCAGAACCTATTATTTCTATAACACAATGGATATGGGGTCTGGAAAAGAAGGAGCGCCACTATAGGAAGTGCAGAGGTAGCAGTCGCACCTGGGAACTGGTGGCCGAGGGGGCCCAAAGTTGCCACTAGTATCATAAGCGGCACATAAGTGGGGGGCCCTGCTGCAGATTTTACGCACGGACCAAGACTTCCCTGAACATCGGGTGTTTCCCACGCTGTCATCTCTGTGAGAGCGCAAGAAACACTGGTGGTTCTGATCGGTGGTAAGTTTGTTACCGCCAGTCAGAGAGCTGCGGTTCCCACGCATCAAAATATCGGCATCAAAATATTGTATCGCATCAATGCAGGTTACATTGGATGTATAGAGACAAGAAAACTCAGTTAAAGGGTTATTCATAAAATTGTAACCCCCTGATCCCAAAGATGGGGCTTCAGAACCACGAGAACAGGGCTCTGCAGAGACTCAACTTGGATGGAACAGAGGTGCGCATGCTCAACCTTCACTCCATTCATTGTCTATGGGACTGTCGGAGAAAGCTGAATACACCACTGAGCTATTTCAGACAGTCTTGTAGACCATGGTCGGACCCCCAGTGATCATTAAATTATCCCCCGTCCCATCTTGGCTGCTAATCTGTAGTTAAATATAAAAAAAGAGATAGATATTTATTATGCTTATATATACACGGGGGGCCATAATATTCAACAGCATTTTACATTATCATCACTGTCCCATTGGGGCTCACAATCTACATTCCCTATCAGGATGTCTTTGGAGTGTGGGAGGCACATACAAACTCCTTACAGATGTTGTACTTGGTGGGATTTGATCCCAGGACCTCAGCTGACCACTGTGCCACCGCCATGCTGGATAGATAGATAGATAGATAGATAGATAGATAGATAGATAGATAGATAGATAGATAGATAGATAGATAGATAGATAGATAGATAGATAGATAGATATGGGCTAGATAGATAGATAGATAGATAGATAGATAGATAGATATGGGATAGATAGATAGATAGATAGATGATTGATAATAGATAGATGATTGATAATAGATAGATAGATAGATAGATAGATAGATAGATAGATGATAAATAGATAGATATATAGATAGATAGATGATTGATAATAGATAGATGATAGATAGATAGATAGATAGATAGATAGATAGATAGATAGATAGATAGATAGATAGAAAGAAAGGAAGAAAAAAAGAAAGGGAGAGAGAAAGAAAGGGAGAGAGAGAAAGAATGAGAAAGGGGGTGAGAAAGAAAGAAAGAGAAAGGGAGAAAGAAAGAAAGAAAGAAAGAAAGAAAGAAAGAAAGGGAGAGAGAAAGAGAGAATGAAAGAAAGAAAGAAAGAAAGAAAAGGAGAAAGGGAGTGAGAAAGAAAGGAAAAGAAAGAAAGGGAGAGAAAAAGAAAGAAAGAAAGAAAGGGAGAGAGAAAGAAAGAGAGAAAGAAAGAAAGAGAGAGAGAAAAAGAAAGGAAGAAAGCAAGGGAGAGAGAAAGAAAAAGAAAGGGAGAGAGAAAGAAAGAAAGAAAGAAAAAGAAAGAAAGAAAGGGAGAGAGAAAGAAAGGGAGATAGAAAGAAAGAAAGAAAGGAGAAAGGGAATGAGAAAGAAAGAAGGAGAAAGGGAGAGAAAAAGAAAGCAAGAAAGGGAGAGAGAAAGAAAGAAAAAGAAAGGGAGAGAGAGAAAGAGAAAGAGAAAGAGAAAGAAAGAAAGAAAGAAAGAAAGAAAGAAAGAGAAAGGGAGAGAGAGAAAAAGAAAAGAGAAAGGGAGAGAGAAAGAAAGAAAGAAAGAAAGCTTTCCTTGCAAAATCCTAAATCCCCAGCTCCAAGATATATATTCAGTAGTCTGGGAAAGCTGGATGGATGAAGCAATGTATTGGCATTTATGAATATCTGGTGTTCCAGGGCTCAGGTCTTAAAGGGATTGTTCTTTCACCTCTAGAGACATTTTTACTTAAATATATGCATTTTGGGTTAAATATCATTTTGCAATTGGGTTTAATTAAAGATGTTGCACCCTTTGGACTTTACAGGCTTTGTCCTTTGACATTCAACCTTGATGTGGTCTGTGGTCATAAATCAGTTGGGTAAAGCTCAGAAAAAGACAGATAAACGAGTTATAAGCTACCCCATCAGAACGAGCTCACTGACGGATTCTTAGTTACCTCATTTTGAAGTAAACAATAGAGACTATAGGGTGCAAATGGTACATAAAACTTCTAGCACGGTGGCTCAGTGGTTAGCACTGCAGCCTTGCAGCACTGGGGTCCTGGGTTCAAATCCCACTAAGGACAACATCTGCAAGGAGTTTGTATGTTCTCCCCGTGTTTGTGTGGGTTTCCTCCGGGTTCTCCGGTTTCCTCCCACACTCCAAAGACATACTGATAGGGAATGTAGATTGTGAGCCCTGATGGGGACAGTGACAATAATGTATGTAAAGCGCTGCGGAATATGTTAGCGCTATATAAAGATTATTATTAATTGCAAAAATGATTTTTTTTCTCTCTCCCCAGATACATGCATTTAAATAATAATATAAAAAAGGCCCCTTTTAGGAATAAGGGTGCTTGAGCCGCGCACTTTCACCTAGTTGTTTCCATATCTCCCATAGAGACAATACTATGGTGAGGATTAGAGACTCACTATTCCATTTCTTGGGATTAGTAAAGGTCCCAGTGATCAAAATTCCACTAATCATACAATTAAATGTTATTTGTAGGAAAAAGAATAAAAAAAAAACTTTTAAAGCATGTGTTCTTTATGGACAAGTGAATATAGGGTCCAATATAGAGCCCCCGCTACACAACCAACGGAGCCCAACCCCCATAGTAAAAGCTGCTTATCCCATGCACATTACTAATACCAACTGCTTTACAGTGGAGTCTGGAAAAAGATCAAATTATCCCACCATTGGCCAATAGGTGGCACTGTGGAGTTTCCAATAAAGAAGTAAAGTCTTATTTTTTTATTTTTTTTCTCCTTTTTTTACTCTTCACATTCACTTTGTAAATCAGCAGCAAACAAAACACAGACAATGTGAGTGAGTATAGGGCCAAAGCTGTAAGGGCGGTCAGCACACATGTAATAAAGAGTACATTTAACCCCTCATTCACCAGGCACCTGCTGCCTTAAAAAAAAACAAACAAAAAAAATAATAATTTTATTTTTAGAGCGCCAACATATTCTGCAGCTCTTTACAACCTCCTGCCTTAAAAAAAAGAAAGAAAAAAAGAATACATTTTATTTTTAT